>NC_134763.1:10289136-11028197 GCF_050436995.1 Anticarsia gemmatalis | reverse complement strand
TGCTTCCATGCAGAGTCAATAGACGCTAATTGTTGAAAGTAATTGCTTTGACTTTAGTTAATTGGTTCACTTTTTATGAGGATGCTTGTTTTTAAATTCGCTTTTGGTTTCGTTTGTAAGTTTGTGGGGTAATTTGTAAATAATAATTGTGGTATAAACATTGGTTTGAATAACTTAAAATTATGTTGTGATGTTTTCTACCCTCAATATTAACGTTGTTTGTAAGAATCATTTAGTTTTTAATTTCAAGTTCCTTTACCAAAAATAGGTTTTAAAATTCAATTAGAAACGCTGTCAATTTTTCTTTCGACAATATCTGTGGCTTTTACTAAAAACAGGCTAAAATTTAAGAAGTAGAAATTCCGCCCTCTATACCTATATAGAAAATAATATTTTATCCGACTGAGACATAATAAATAGATTTTTTTTTCGTGCTTCATATTTTGTTATACTGCGTAGATAAGAGTCAGTACTTCGGACAGAAAATGTAATAATATTCAACAAAACTGAAAATACAGAACTGCTACTATCCTAGCATTGTAACATATACCTATATAGTATTATATATCAGTATATAAACTATATATCACGTTATATAACGTGTGACGTGGTCTCTGAACCGAGGACCACATGCCACTGAGCTGTGTAAAGAAGTGCGCTTTACAAAACTGCTTTGTTTATCGAAAATAGGGTTGGCAGTTCCGTGTTCTGATTTGATTGAATGATTTATAGGTTACCAAACTTGAGGTAATTTTAAATTCATGAAACCTTGGATTATTTTAGCACTATAACAATAATCGGTTGCCTTTGATTCTTAAAAGAAAATATCTTTACGTATTTTAACACGTATGTTAACAATTAAATGTTGATAATTATATAAGTATCTCATAAGATTTTACTGGAGATATTTAATAAGCCTAGATCTAATTCAACATCATAATATAAGGCTGCCACTATGCGATTCAGACGAAATGTCAAGCTAGTTTTATTTTATATCACAAAACAATTTGTGTAGAAAAATACAAAAATCATGTCATATTCCAAAACTACATTATGTTATTATGCTATAATCTTTTCAACGAAATAAATGCATCACCCATATTTGTACCAGCACATCCCTGTCCAGGTTTGTCGCATCTGTTGTGTTCGTACAAACAAGTTAGCGAGCGCCACCTGGCGGCCATCGTGTGCTTACATATTGCAGACACTACGTCACACCTTTGTGCAGGTACGACTCCCGACTGTTTACTTCAAACTGTGAAGGTATGAGATTTAGTAGGATATGAATAGCGCATTTCAACTTATGAATTTTAAGTATTTCTTTGTGTATACAGAAACAATTAGATGACTTGTTTAATAATATGTTCTTACAAACAAATATTTTTATGTCTGACTAAAAGCTGTAATAAATATTAGGTAAGTTATATAAAATTGTATTTAACAGCAGAGAAAACTAAATTTTGCAAATTTTCCTTTTGGGCCCTTTTTAAAAATAATTACATAGTACCAAATTATTGTGGGCTGATAAGAAATATGCTGCTCTAACTGAATGTCAAACAAAAGTTGTCAGAGGAATTAAGCCTTAATAGCCTAAAAATCTAATCACTCATGCGAGGTTATTATATTTATGACGGAACAGATTTTTTGATCGTCGCTTTTTGCTTTAGCGTATACCTATATGTATATTAATCCAATGAAATAAAAAACCACTTGAACCCTCACACACATTTACAAACGTAAAACGCACTTTTTCCTCCCCCTAGGGGTGGGGGGTTGATTGCAGTTAGTCCTGTGACTTAATGAGTCCTCCCGTGTTGACTTGCTTGCAATTAAGTACGTCAAAGGATTCTATATAGTTTTTACTAGGGTTTATATTGTGTCCTGGTCTTGTAGGAATGAATTAAATCAGTTGATTATAGAATATTTTGAAAATACTAGTAATCTCGAGTCAAGGAAGAAATAAAATTAATCTGTAATTCGGAAGATAATCAAATTTTAAATGGTTCGTAAGTTGAGGCAAGGGAAGTTTGTAAGAATGGTATGTCAAGTTCTTTCGTCTCTGCCTACCCCGACGGGAAAAAGACGTGGTTTTGCATGCGTACATAAAATCGTTGGGCCGTAAGTTTAACGTAACTTGTTAAAAAAAGCTTTATCATCTAATAATAAATAAAAAATGTGTTTATGAAGAAATATTCTAGTAGATTAAAAATATTCATCATAAAAATAAAACAACGTAAATCTTGATTTGAACAAAATAAAAATGCGTCGAAAATCGGCAATCAAAAATCCATTAAATTGGCAAACTCGAAACAGGATAGCAATCACAAAACAACCGTTGATAAAACGACAAACATTTAATTAACCAATAACACCGAGTACAATAATGGCAATTGTACAATCTCAAACAGAAGTGTTTCAAATAAATTTGCGTTAAAGTAAAATGAAAGATGGCACTCATATTTCTGTGTCATTGGCCCTCAACCGAATATAAATCTAAATAACTGGGGAGCAGGATTTGTCCTTAATTTGAAATTCAAATTTTCTAGCGGGAAAATGTAGCCTACCCGTGAAAACAGAGAAAAATGTACCCATTCAAATATAATTAACATAAAAAATGTTTAAAAATAAACACGCATTTTGGACGCAGCTATTCTCTTGCCAATCTTTTCGGCGTCTGCATAATTCTGCCATTTGTTTAATCTTCTCTATTGATTTAATCGCCATCCAATTTTGTTGTCAAAAGAAAAAATTACGAGTACGACGTGACCCCCGAAGTCGATTACTCCAAAAGTAATTTTAAGGATGTCTTAAAAAGTTATTAACTCTTAAAATTGTTTCCTAATCATTTTCTGTTTCCGCTTTAAGATTGTATTTTTTAATGATTGTAAAGTCCCCAATTCTATTAAAAGACTGCCTTTCTTTACTTTGTTGGATCTATAAACGATATTGGAACATAAAATTCTATGTTAAATATAACAAAATATGTTTTACCGGTTTACATTACATAGTTTGCAGTTATAAACCGTTAACTGCTTTTTAATGAATATAAGGTAATTCTGACACAGATTTCTCACATAATTCTTACATAATACTAATGCATTTACAAAAGGCATTTTAATAAA
Source organism: Anticarsia gemmatalis (assembly GCF_050436995.1). Taxonomy (NCBI): domain Eukaryota; kingdom Metazoa; phylum Arthropoda; class Insecta; order Lepidoptera; family Erebidae; genus Anticarsia; species Anticarsia gemmatalis. The sequence continues at coordinate 11,025,075 of NC_134763.1, read as the reverse complement.
AGTGCTCTTAATGTTTATTAATCGGTATTCTCACAAAGAATCATAAAAAACTATTTGTTGTTGCATTTTTCAACGATTTTTCCAAACTCATCAACACTTTACCTTTACCATACACTCCGATAGTTCACCAGTATCGTTTCCCACGCGTTTGTCCCGACAAGCTCCCGCACGGCCCCGACATGGTTCCGACATGGCTACGACACGGCTCCGGCACGGTTTATGTTTATGCAAATGGCTGCCGACAAGCGATTTAGCCGGTTTATGGCGCGTCACTGCCCGTAGTGGTACATCTGCGATACGTCAGTGTAAGGCATGGTATGCACCGTAGCGCAACAACTGTATGAGTAATTTTGAAGTTAAAATTTGGTACATGGAGTTAAGTATACCACAGTTTTTATGCAATAATGTTAGACGTTAACTTTGACGCAATAATGAATGCAATCGTTGGTTATCTTTGTGTTTGTTTGGGTAAATAAAATCGATCTCGATTGTTGTCAACTAAGATAGCAATTATCATGTCATGTTAAATGTCATGGCTTTCGAGCGGACTCGACTTTCAGAAGTGATTATTCTGTGTGTGTAAAATTATTACGACTTAAGTTCATATTTTCTTAACATTTTTCATGAATTTAGGAGTCATTGAAATGATTAATGAAACAGATCTGTATTGAATTTTAATGTGAACAACATAAAATAAATTTAATTCAAAACTGAATGTATATAAAACAAAGTTTTCATCTTTTAATAATAACGAACACGAAGAAATTATTCCAATTAGCAGCTTCGTAATTAACTCAGACAATCATAATAACCTTGTAGTACTTTAATTACATTTGTCGGAAATTCACGAAATATTTTACGACGTCCATTATTCTCTGGGACAAAAGTACTTGTATATTTTTGATGTTAAGATTAACTTTCGTGTTTTTGATTAGAAATGTTCTGCCTGTCTGTTCCCTTGAGATTTTGAAACCACTATTTAGACCTAATTTAGATCTTGGCACTTAGCAATTTGGGTAATGAAGAAATCTACAATAAACAAAAGAAAACTTACGAAAATAGATGCTCATGCAAATGACAGTTAACACTTTCGCTGCCTACAAACCTACTTAGTAGGTTTTCTGAACCCACTTGGTGAGTTGCTGACAACCAATGTGTTAATATAATTAAATTACACTGGAATAAATATCAGTGTGTTCATTAATGGAACTTTAAATTTCCAAATGTAACTGTCGCGACACGTCTTTCTTACGCGTTCATTGTATTTTTTGACGCAATAATTAAAAGGAATCATAAATGTCACATGCTCATCAAGATAAGAATTTGGGTTTTAAAAACATATATGCCCCGAAGATTATGAAACAGTTCCGAAAATACGGACAAAATATTTTGACTTTCTGTGCCACGATTCACAGCAACCTTTAAAACCAGCATCTGCGCTCAAAACATTCTTCCGTTTTGTACAAAATATTCTTAGTTTGTGTTTATACATCGCAAAGCGAGTGTACAACATCAAATTACCATTTTTCTGCGCGACAGTACTCCGTTGAATGAAAACTTTAATGATGTATAAACTATGATAGCGTTCTAAGTTAAGGTGTTAGGTTGCGATTGTACTGGTTTTCGTTATTTTGTTTCATGTTTTAAGATACTATTGTCTTTTAAAAAAAAAAGTATATTTTTGGTTTGCATGCATAATATATATAAAATCACATCTTTTTTTCCATAGGGGTTCTTGCTTTGTTTTCAACTATGCATCTTGTCATATACGACCTTAATACCACCTATTTTCGAGATTTTCTATCCTTTTTTTTAACGGAGGTGTTTAGGTAGCATTCTGATTCCTTCACTTATTTGTTCATAACTGCACGTTTGGCGTATAAGATAACGTTGTTTTTACTTCCGTGCTTCGTTTAGTCCCAAGACGAGATTAAAAAGTAAAAAATAACCTTCGTAACGAATCAATATGATGAATAATTAAATTGTAAATTCTCTTTTTGTTTTGCAATTAAAAAAAAAAACAAAACTATAATGGACCAAAATCAAATGGCTTTCCTCTAACTAATGCTTTACTGCTGATTTCGAATAAAAGCCCGCTATCAAAAAACTAATATTAACAAAAAAACCTCACGGTGCTCTCCTAATGTCCTCTTATTACCTCACAGTCACGTGCGTATCCCCCCATAGCCCCCCATGTCCCCCCTATAGTATGTGACGTGTGAGTATTCAGCACGTGTGTTCAGGATGTCGGAGACGTTTAAGAAATTGACGGGATGTAGTTTAAGGTGTTGGTGTGCTTTTTGGTTTTGTGTAATACTAACTGTAGGAAAGGAATATGTTGATGATTGAATTACTTATTTTATATTAATTATGTTCTATTTACAAGCAGGATCTTTTTTGGTCGTTAACATTTTTGGTATCCACAAGTATTGTTATAGGTACTTATTTCCCGTTGCTACTCAGTTTTTGGTTTTCGGAACTCCAACCCATACTCTCGATCCATAATGACTACAGATAGAAATGTTGTCGATTTTTGTAAAAGTCGGTACCAATAATTAATTAAACTTAGTCCTGTGTAACTTATGAAAGTCAAGAGGACGACTTTGAATCAATATAAATAACCGTAGTTGATTTACTTCTAAGTACATCAAATCTTCCACATAATCAGTGAAACAACTCATAAACCAAAAGTCAAATAAAACAAAGATCTATCGCAACACAAAACCTCAACATTACAATACTTATATAATCTTACAATGATCACGTGTCTATCCGTCACTCGCGCTCCGTTTGACGTCAATAAAAGAATGAACTCACTTCACAAAGAGCCTGTAAATCCTTAGAAATAGGGACACTTAGAACCGACGGGAAAGGAACGACATTTTGTCGGGGACAAGTCTTGCGGCGGGTATAATTTTTATTTATATGTATTATTATTGTCATTACGCTTCGCGAGGTAATGCATCCATTGATGGGTGGCCGCATAGTAGTATTTGAACTGAGAGTCTCCGTGCTTCGGAAAGTACGTTAAACGTTAGTCCCGGTATTTATCAATTTAAAAAGTCGATAAACTATATCAAGGGCCTTTCGGGCGGCTTGAACGACTACCTAAGTAGCATTACAAGCTTAATATCAGCTGTATAAAGGCCTTTTTTATCCTTAGGCGGTATAAGTGCTTAGTTTACAGTTTATATTTTTAGGTAAAATAATACTTCTATTTGAATTTTTAGACTATTTTTAATGTAGTTTTTTGTTTTGATCAAATCAGTTATGACAACTTCTCTTGTAATATCAAATTAATTTCGGCAACTACTACTACTTAAATATTAGAGTATAGTTTTGTTTTTTAAAAACCCTTTGTTTATCATAGTGACTGATGGATCTCCAAAACATGTAACCTTTTAAGAATAACCTTTTTCATTTATCTTAGAAATCTTATTTTATTTTCCTACGAAATGTTTACAAATACACATTTTTACGTGCATGACGTAGTACACATTTTGAAGTCATAAAAAAAAACACACACATATTATGATACATTAATTATTGTGTTGTATTTACGGCTACCATTGCGTCGGAAGGTCGCGGGTTCGATTCTCACTCGAAACAATTATTTATGCAAGCAAATACTTGTTTTGGGTCTGGTTTTACTTTGTGTCCGTTGTTTGTATGTTTGCAGAAGTCCGCGACACGAGCAATTCTTAGTGCAAAAACTGTATTTTTTAAATTAAGTTTTCATCGACGTAGGCTGACAGCAAAGATCACCAGTGCCCACGACCTATTCGTACTGTTTTTACTTTATCTTCATTCATAAATCGTGTCGTGTCCGTGTCGCGTACTATAAACGGCCTCAACAGCTGAGTCAGCGAGCAGACGCGTGTAGTTTACGAGGGGCCGCAAAATATCGCCGCGGTTATTCCTATCGCAATGTTATCATCTGATCCTTCACACTGAGAGGACAGTCTTGTTATATTTTGTAAGTTATTTTACTTAACATTTTCAAGTATTTGGCATGAAGATAATATGAAATAAATTTATAATGTTGTTAAGGACTTTAAGAGACTAAAATTAAGTGTCATGTTGGACTAACTTGACTACATCGCAGCAGCCGAATAAGCATATTAAAATACCTTTTAAAAATGTGTATTTTAAATGTTTATTTGAAATCTTGTATTTAAAGAAGTTCGCATTTTTTTAAATACTTGCTCAGTCACACATTCATTTTATTTGTTTCAGTTACTTGTGAGAGATAAGTGTTGATTAAATAATTCACAGTCATCGAGGCCAAAAGTAGCTCTACGTTGCGCGATAAGATTGCCAATTTATCGTTGGGTAAATATTGTCACATACAGGACAAAGAATATCAATAAACATACAATTAAAAGATACAAACAAAGAGTCCAAAATCTTTCGAAATCAGACGCCGTAAAAGCCAATATATTAATTAATATATTTATACTGTGAAACAAACTGTCAATAATTTATTTATCAATAACGTGCCCCGAGTCCGATAAAGGAAGGTATTTACCCAAATTTTAAATTACCCAAAGTTTTTTTAACAAATGGAAGTTTAAAATACGCTCGGCATCGTATTTCAGTCTGATTTAAAATCGTTGTGCGGAATTCTGATTACTTTTAGTGTTCCGTAGAGAAATGGTTGAAACTTTTGTACCACTTTGAAAGTTGAAAAACTATTTTGGTAGCACGGAAACTACTTTTAGGAACGTGCCGACGTGTATAGAAATGGCTGACCCTAACTAACTACTCATTTGTGTCATAAACAAATCAAAGTTTTTGTAAAAGAATAAACGGAAGTTGTCACTTATGACGATTTTTCTACCTCTTTTATAGCTTCTTTTTTTTGGTTAAATCTCAGGCAGCAAGAATTTAACTAATATATTATTGTATAAAAAGAATAAGAAAGTAACTTATTCTTTCTTAAAATAGTAAACAATAATCAGTTTATTTACATGTGCTTACGGCACTTTGAATTCATCAAAATTCATCAATAATTTAATTTATAACGTAGATATGCAGCTTAAACAACCGATCATAACTTATTTCTTTAAAAAATTACAAACCATTCACAAGTGCAATTAATTTTATTTTAGCATCACTCTGTAACGGAACCCAGTTCCCTCTCATCTCGGTTCACTCACCCACACGGTCCCCAGTCACTGGCACAACATTAAATCCCAAATTACAGTCCTGATGTCAGGTTTCAGCACTTTAATAAACATTTATGTTTTTTTCTCGTCCGACTTAATTTGCCGGGTGTACACATATGAGAATCTACCGCTCCCCGCTCTTATTTATGACGCAAATATGTATCATTCTGCTGTTTATTTAAAAGGCTTTATAATTGTTGGGGCTTTGTTTTATAGGAGGATGTAAATTGGAAGAAAATTAAGGTGGGTGTCAGGAAAAACTTGCAGACAGGTTTTCTACTCTCGGTAAATTATACATAGGTGTTAGTTGACTAAAACCGATTGGCATTTCTATTTTATTTAGTTATTCGACAGCTGCTGGATAATTAATAGGCCACATAGTTGTAATGTTATAGCCTATCTTATATGTATGCCATGCTTCTTATATGTATGACCTCGCCTTCCTGAAAATGATCAGTATTAATTTATTGAAAAGCAGTTTTTTCATTAACATTTTCTAGGCAATATTCTTTATATACTTTTACTGCAAATCTAGTTTCCGGTCTTTAAAATGTACATACATTTCGATACTAAAATAAATTAATAAACAAATTCGAAACTTTGTACACGTCACACAGAATGTAGAAAATGCATAGAACCAGCAACGTTGTAGTTGATTGAAAGAGTTGCTAATTAGGTCAATAAATTAATAGGTTGCGATGTTGCCGCACTGTATGACATTGAATAGAAATCATTAGAGATATAAAAGATAATAAAATAGAGACTGCCTACAATATCTCTTGATTATCTATTTTTCATGAGTATAGTGAACATTTTGTTGTATAAAATCATCTAAAATTCGGTATCGAGAACCGTCTATTAACGTTATAAATACAATGTAAAAACTACTGCGCAACATACATAGACAATAAAAATATTACGGATTTGATTCCCACTAATGTTGTTAATGGCCAGACGTGGTAGTATTTCATACACCTTTGCCTACACCGTAGATTTTATAAACCTTTGAGTTAATAACACTTGTGAACTATAATACGTGTGATATAATTATTATGTATGTAGTTCTGATGCGACGAATACTCAGTAGTTTAATTCCTCTTTAACGATGGAAAGGAAGCTAAAACGCTTGCTTATTGTTTACTTTCTTCCTTTGTTTTATAAACCTTAATCATGAATTTATAAGAATAGTATAATAATATGCCTAGATTTTATTAAACAGTCATCCATACTAATATTATAAATGCGAAAGTAACTCTGTCTGTCTGTCTGTCTGTCTGTCTGCTACTCAATCACGCCTAAACTACTGAACCAATTTGCATGAAATTTGGTATGGAGATATTTTGATACTCGAGAAAGGACATAGGCTACTTTTTATCCCGGGAAAATGACGCATTTCCCGGGAAAATTCAGTTGGCGAACGAAGTCGCGAATAATCAATATTATAATGACATTGAATTAACAAAATTCCGTTGTCATGGCAACTGTTTTAATGACGGATATGCCTTAGCGCAACTTCGTAACATATATTAAGAGATATAAATAATTTTGAGAATATTTTTCGTGAAAAAAAGCATATTTTGTATCATCACGCTACGACCAATAGGAGCAGAGTAACAGTAAAAAGTATTACAAAAACGTGAAAAATTCTGACCCATTCTCTCTTATGTGACGCAAGCGAAGTTGCGCGGGTCAGCTAGTGGTATATAAATTACAATGAAATGTTCATTACAAAAACCATTATAATACCATCAGTAGGAATGACAATCCATTTGGCGCGTCAAACAAGTTGATACCGAGCTCCCTCATTGGTGGAATAATTTGAATAATCACAGATTTTGTTGGAAAAAAGAATTTGAAATTCAAATGCACTCCCGGACTATGTTCGAGGGAAAAATGGCATAAATATTACATGTCGGACGACAGTCCAAAGTGTGTTTTTGTATGAAATTGATACTGATTAAATTGTACGCTGTTGGTTGGTACAGTTGATAACAAATATCAATGGATCTGTACAAAACATATTTTTGATGAATAGTGAAGAGTGATATTAGCTTGTGCAATTACTATATCATTGTAATTTTGATCTCACGTATTTTTGTCTTTGTTAATTATTGAAATATACTCAGTTGTGCTCAGTAACCCATGTAAGTCAATACGTAGCAATTACTAGCGAATAAATAACTACAAATTTTGTAAAAAACAATTTGCACAATAACTTAAATAAGTGGTGCCATAAATCATCATAATAAACGTAATTAAATACTTTAGATTAAATGTTCATAGCAGAAATTTATTACCTGTACTGTCAAGATGTTTAAAGAGAGATATGTCAAAATTAACTTTCCTGTTCTTTCAAATTAATGCAAACGTGTTACAGCATCTCCCTTTTGATGTCGACTGTACATAAATATACTGATATAATATTTTTCCGTTTCCCAGTTGTCGTTTCCGATTGTTCGTGTGTATCCGGGTTTATTTTGTTTTTATTGGACTGTTTTAATTTATTGTTGTACTGTACTTGGGGACTATAAACATGGTGGGTACGTAGGTTTATTTTGTTAAATGTTTTCGAACAGAGGCAGTAGAATGGATATATTAAAACTTTCCATCCTGAATCGTAGAAAGAAAGACTCAGATAATAATATATACGCTTATCCTATCATAATAATATTGTAAATGCATAAACCCTGTGGATGTTTATAATGATTGTTGCTCTTTCATGCATAATTTCCAGAACGACTTCGAATTAAATTTGACAAAGATGGATTTACTTTTAGGATACTTTTTGCCTATAACTAATTTATTTAGACAAACAAAGACACGGGCAGAAGATTGTACAATGTAATTTATATTCCAGTTTATCTATCCAAATCAATCAGCAATGATGACATTTACAAGTTCGCAACCTTTTACAAAAGGCTTCGAAGGAACTGTAAATGATACACCCCCCTACACATAGCGTAGGCAACCTTCACTGTCACAATAATTAAATTAATATCACACTCGACAGTATATTTCCAGTCTCACTTACCCAAATTGAACTCTATTTGAAAGTATCACGTTGCTACGCAGCTACGCAGCTACGGAGCTACGAAACCTCTACGAGGTCTACGAAACATGTGCGGTTCCGAAGAAATGTTAATTAGTTAAGTTTAAGCAAGAATTTTGTAGAAATATTTATTGGTATAAAGTATGTTATGTATTTGGAATAATCTTGTTGTTTTATGTGAATCTTATTATGAACGTACGAGTAAAAATAATAGGGTTACTTTGAATTTAATTTTAATAATAATAGAGATAAATTTATTTAAAAACCGCTGAACAGACATGAATATTTCGAAACTTAAACCGAGAACACGTTTTTCAAAAATGTTTTATACCAACTATTTTACTAATTAGTAAATCATAACATTATTTCTTTATTAATCTTTATTATAACACACACTAAAATCACAGCATACACTTATAAATATTTTCATTAAACTCAAAACTTTATTTAGATAAAATATATTTTCAGAATTGTTTCTCTCTCTAGTCTTGTCATATAAATAATTTTGCGTATATGACTGCCTCTTTGGCGCGGTGGTTAGTGTATCCGACTGCTAAACACGAGTTCCCAAGTTTGATTTCCAGTTTGGGCGAAGTGCTATTATTTTTCTAATTTGTTTAGGATTATTCACAATTGGAGTACAGAGAATGGTATCGTGCCCAGTATATGGCTTGCAACCTATTTTATGGGACTAACATTATTCACAGCGAAACGATAGTATATTCCTCACACACACCTTCGGGTATAACATATATGCATGTTTAAAAACCCGATATTGTATATGCATACATGTATAAAAAATACAATAATTACATACATATGAGACCAATATAAAAAACAAAAAGGCAGGTAAAAAACTCGCACACATAAATAAAGTAATTAAACTGGGAGCTCGTGTTGAATTGATTGCAGTTGTCAGATCACAACCGACGCGAGTGATTCGAGTGAATATTGACGGCGACGGACACGTGTCGATTGTAACTCGATTGGGAATGTAGTAATACAGTAGCAGGATTCTGTAGAGTCGGTACTTTCATGTATCTATCTATCGTATGGTTAGTGGTCAACCTAGTGTCAAAATTGTTCAAGCCGCCCGAAAGGCCTTTGACGTGGCTTAACGACAGTTATCTTAATTGACAACGACCGGGACCGACTTTTTACGTGCGCTCCGAAGCATGGAGGCGCTAGGTTTAAATACCACAATACGGTCACCCATCTATAGAATGACCGCGCCAATGGTTGCTTAACTTACAGATCGTTCACTGACCGGTGAGCACAACTGGCTATGAGCGCCTCATGTTTCGTGTATCGAGAGTTTGACATTTAAAATGTACTGCATAAATAGTTTCTAGATGCCCGCTAGAGGCGCTGATCAGATTTTCATACAAAATTTCTCGATAGCTAGACGGTTGTCGGTAGTCGATAGTGGTATAGAATCGAGCTACAGCTCGGGAGATATTGATTTCTATTATTTATGATAGAAGTGTAAGGGAACTGAATGGTGCGTGGCGCAGTGACTAAGATGTTCGCCTTTGCCACTTTGGGTTTGATGCTCACACCTAAATATTTGTGCGATCTACAAGTGGTTGTTTCAGGTCTGGTTCTATGTATTTGTGTTCGTTGCTTGTTTGTTCAGTCCAATATATGCGAAATACTCGCAAGTTTTAGTGTGAAAGTTATTATTAAAAAAAAAACAAGTAATCACTGCATCACGTGATGACCGAAGGTTGAATTCCCGCATGAAAAAATATTAATGTGTATGACTCACAATTATAAAATGTATAAATATATTTGTATGACACAATTAACTATGATAACGGACTAATTAAACAAACGTTTAAGCTTAGTCGTTCAATTGTCAAACTGAAGTTCACACTTTCACTACAACGCTTAAAACAAAAGCCTTAAAAACAAAACAACGAACAAGCAACTACTAACAAAACCCATTTTCATACAGTACCGCAACACGGAAGTGTTTTAGCCAGACGTTTTAGTTTGTCATTAAACAGTAAGTTGTTACAATGTCTGATTGATACAATGTTGATTTGGTTAACGAAGGCTTTAAAGGATAACATTGTTGTTTGTTGATAGACAAGTGTAGTAGCAGATGGTTTAAAGGTCATGTGAGGTCAAAGTTCCATAAAACAGGTTTTGCATCCAAAATATGTATATTATATTATACATACAGAATTTTGCTTCTTTTACAATTTAACATCAAATCATTTGTTCGTCTCAGTCGAAGACTACTACTTAAGACTGAATAATTTTGTTATTTGATAATTTGACAAATAAACCTAACGGAAAAAGCTGTCAGGTTAATTTGAAAGGCATACTATTTTTGTAATATTTGGAAAACCATCTGCATTCCGCTCAGTTAAGCTTTCCTTATTATTCCATTTTAGAATTATCTGTTTCTAGAACAATCTTTCAATTGCTCTACGATTCAATCTGGAATGTTCTTTTATTTTCTTGCATAGATAAATAAATAAGCTGTTTTGTCTAACTGATTAAATTAAAGTGACCTAATTCTAAATATTATTAATAACAACAAACAAGACGATGTAAATTCCCATTCCACGAGACAACCGACACCGCACCCTAACACGTATAACCTTACTAAATTACGTACATAGTTTAATTTTGAATTATCCGCGGCATTCCTTCGTCGCCATACATCATAGCGCAACGTCGCGCCGTGGTCGGGTTATTGCGTCGCACACTTGCTTGAAGAATGCGAGTGTTAAGATATTGGAATTATTATGCTTTGTGGTATTGTTATATTATGTGTAAAGTTTATAACGCCGTACATGCGGCGAAACTTAGAAACTCAAAAAATGTTGCTGAATTTCTCTGGGATCAACAGTCTCTGTCATTACTACTTTTATAGATGACATGCGAGGTATTTTCAAATACCTCTAATGCATATTATTATGATTTGAATTGTATTGACTTACTTTAATTTTTTTTTAAATTGTTAGTCCAAAGTCTCCTCCCGAGGTAAGCGGCCTATATTTGATTCCGTGTTTTTTCTTCAACGTATAGTGGTCGAAATATGGTAAAAAATATAGTCCAAATATAAAATATAGTTATCTATAGTCAGACTAACAGACAAACCTTTAGGGAATGAGCATTTCACTACTGCCTACACCTGCGAACATAACAAGCATGAAGTTATGTGTTTATAGTTTGGCAATAATATTCGTGCGGATAATGTTATTTTCATCTGCAAAGATATAAAACATTAAGATTTAAAATAACAAGATAACTTTTCACACGATTGATATCGAAAAAGTTATAATAGCTACTTGTGTAACACAAATATAAGTTGTAGTAAAGTTTCTGATACGACTAGAATAGAACTTGAACAATAAAATGTAAATCTGAAATTCAGGTGCTGTCGCTTTGTTGGGATGACCTTTTTCTTTTCTAAGTAAGCCTATATCTATGATCAAACTGTTTTGTTAAAGGTTAAATAACGGTACAGTTATACTTGAAAATACTTGCGTTAATATGACGATATAATTTTTTTTTTAATACTTGGAGATTTAATAAATTAGAATGAGAGTCAAAAAATTACATACTTTCATTAAATAAGTATCTCAAGTTCGTAAAATAACTATTATTATTTTAATTTATACTTATACTAAGACCCATTTCAGTATTAATTAGTAGAAATAAGGAAAAGTAAACACACGATAGATAATAAAGCTTAAATTTATTAACTTCTTCTTCTTCTTATCGTATGGTCAGTGGTCAACCTATTGTCAAAGTTGTTCAAGCCGCCCAAAGGCCTTTGATATGGCTTAACGACTGTTACCTTAGTAGATAACAGCCAGGACCGACTTTTTACGTGCCCTCCGAAGCACGGAGACGCCCAGTTCAAATACCACTATGCGGTCACTCATCTATGGAATGACCGCGCCAACGGTTGCTTAACCCACAGATCGTTTACCGACCGGTGAGCACAACTGGCTATGGGCGCCTCATTAACTAAAAATTTAATACGTAAATGATTGAAAGGAGATAAATAAATTATTATCCAAACAAACTAAATAAAGTTAAAACATACCTTCCATTGCAACTAAACCATACAATAAACGGTTAGAATCCGTTTTTGTATGTAAATGAAGCAGTTGGAAGCGACTAACGGCACAATGTTATTAAATTCTCATTTTGTTGCTTCACACGGCTTAGTATCGACTAGGTGGTTTATATTTATTTAGTAGGAAATAGAAGGAAATTGTATGAGCAATAATTTGATTGTGATGTAAACTGTTTTATATTTTTGTTGCTGCCTTTCCTTGAAGATGTAGATAGCGTATATCAAATACACAAACGTTTAGGCTTTAAGTATGTATGGATGATGATTAGTGGGTGAGATCGTAATTATATTTGGAGTAATATTAAAATAAATAAATTTAACCCAATAATGTCCCTACTGGGCAAGGTTCTCCCTCCCGTAATGTTTGAAGTCATTTTAGAAAAAAAATATCTTTACCATTTTTTTAATTTAAGTGTTTGATTTACTACCTAAAAACTATCAGGCCGACAATTATATATTAATGTACATATAAAAAGCATTATCGATGAAAAATAAGGAGCAAATTACTAGTTTTACTATGGCTCTCCTAATAACGCGTTGTTTCTTCACCCTAAATGCTCCATTGAATTTAAACGACGTGTTAAAAAAGCGAATTCTTTTATAGACGCTATAATAACATTAAATAGGCAACTTTATATCGTTTTGTGTCCCTTATTATCTTTGGTATATAAAGATGTGACCACATAACCATTTTAATACACACTATTTTCCAGAGCGCTGGAAATAGTCGTTTACTATTTAGTAGTATTTGATTAAATTGAGGGCAAACTTAAATCAATTGTTATAATTACTATGACAATCATGCATGCATCTTTTTATTTTTTAAGACTCGTACAACTGCTGGATAAGGGTCTCCTCCCGAACGAGAGAGGTGGTGAAGCGTTGAGTTCACCACGCTTAATTATAACAAAATTGCCATTTTTATCTACACGATCAGTGCAATTTGAAATGTCAAGCAAGTTAAAATAAAATGCATGCTAGAGATATTAATGCGACTATTAGGCAACAGAAAATATCATCATCTAGATTATTAAACTACAACAGCTCACATCCGAATAAATAAATGTCTTTTGGATAGGCATGCAACATACTTTTCATTGTCTTCTACCATCAGGTAAGATGAAAGACAACAGCCTAATAAAAATTGTATAAAAGCAAATATTATTAGGCGAAATCGCGATCTATTCGTTTCACGATTCTTTACACCGTGACCTTACCTTAAGGCTAATAGTATCGAGTTTTAAATTGATTGTTATTCACAAAGACTTCGGAGCAAAACTGATACAATTTCATTAAAGACTGTTTACTTTACTCTCTAAATAATATGTTAATGCACTGGAGTTGGACAAAACGGACTGTTTGTTAAATAGTGTTTTAGAATGGTCGTATGATAATTTCGTTCTGGATTTCAGAATGTATGGAGAGTTGAGAATGTGATGTGTTTTTGTCGTGTTGAAAATGATTTAGTTAGTCCATTCACGACTATCTAGCTTAACCTTTTATAAGCGGTACCTTTAAAACACTAAAAGGTCAAAGTTATTTGTAAATAGTAATTTCACCTAAATTATTAAATTAACTTGGTAACATTGTTAAAAAAAATAATGGTAGCTCAAGATTTTTAAATCGATTCGCCATTTATTATAATGAATATCTCTTTTGTCAATGAATAACATAAAATACTCGATTTTGTATATGTTATGTCATTTGCAAATTGCATAGCAAATCAAAAACGTAAACCAGACATTTATAATATTCTCATAACAATTACAACAAACCGTATTACATAATAGTATCAAACATCCAATCCCCTTACAACTGAAAAACCACTAATGAAATTGAAAAGTAACTAAAATCCCAATGTTCCGAAAGACAAACTTTCAATGAATACTTAATTTCTCCGTCTTTTAACAAGGATTACAGTTGTAAAGTTCTACAGTGATTGCACCCGGAAGAGTCATTGCTGGAGAAACTGTTCAATTGTATAAAACTACCACGTTTTAGTGTAGAAATGTAAAAGAATTATAGGAAAAAAGTATGGATGTTATTGCACCTTCGGAACATTTTCTTACATACATAATATGTACATATATCACGCCTGTTATATACAGATCGTTTTGCCGTTTTAGTCCCATGTAATAGGTACATGTCTAAACGCTAAACTTTCGGATAACCAGCCTCATGATATGTACCTATGTATCTGAAAATATGGTCGAGCCTATTATTGCGATGTACCGGACACGTTTCCAAACTTCGGACTATCATTGAGAATAATCGTCATAAATCTATTAAGAACCATATTTTAAATGACATAATTATTTACGCTTCTTTATATTTCCGACAATGAGACTGCGACCACGGATGGTATAACCTGAGTCAAAACGTTAGTAATTTCAAGGTAATGCGTTTTCGCGTTAATTCCCATATCCTATTATAAGTCTATGCAACATTTCTTTCTTTTCTTTCTTTTGAAAAAGACAACTCCCGCACTAAGAATTGCTCTTGTGTCGCGGGGACTTTACAAACATACAAACAACGGACACAAAGCACAACCAGACCCGAAACAATTATTTGTGGATCGCACAAATAATTGTCCCGTGTGGGAATCGAACCCACGACCTCCCGTTGCCGTGGTATCGGCGTGGCGACCTAAACCACTGCGCCACGGAGGCAGTTGAACATGAAAGTTTAAAAGTAATATAAATAATATTTTATTTTTTAAGACCTTATTAACAGATTTCAATGCGTTAATAAATTAAGCTTTATCTTTCTTTCTTTGTTCGTAAACTAGGATATAAGCTAATGATGTACAATCACAAATTGGCCTAGTTGGCGTGTTGTTCGCTTGTAATTGGAGATGTTTCACCTAGCCTATTAAGACTTAATTCTTGGTGTAACGACGTAGAACAAGCGCTGCGTCCAGGATATCTTACAGATTATATACGGAAGGATATTTTGGACGGTTCTTCTTCTTCTTCAGTGAAGTTTTGCTCTTTTCCCATCGGTGGCACACATGCATGGCTATCACATAGCCATGCAGTGTTTTTGGTGGTGGCTGTCTCATCACTTACTTTTATTCAAAGTATGTCTACTGCATTTATTGAGGGACAAGAATATTAAACGGTTAAGTTACAAAAATAAAAATACATTTCCATATGAATAAATAATATTTTTATAACTTCTTCTCTATATTTCGAAGCAAATATTTGTCATTTGTTTCAAAAGATTATAAAAATATTGTAATAACATGACATGTATAATAACAATTTACTATAATATAAGAAAAATCAAGTAATTAAATTGATCTTATTTTTTATATTTATTACTAGCTGACCCGCGCAACTTCGCTTGCGTCACCTAAGAGAATGGGTCAAAATTTTCCCCGTTTTTGTAACATTTTTCGTTGCTACTCCGCTCCTAATGACCGTAGCGTGATGTTATATAGCCTATAGCCTTCCTCGATAAATGTGCTATCTAACACTGAAAGAATTTGTCAAATCGGACCAGTAGTTCCTGAGATTAGCGCGTTCAAACAAACAAACAAACAAACAAACTCTTCAGCTTTATTATATTAATATAGATTTTTTTCAATATTTCGATCTGAATAAAATAACTGTTTTACCCAATTCCCATACATAAAAAGCAAAAGCTAATCGATTACTTAACTTGAACAAATTGTAACCCTACTTACCAGTAAATGCCCTTTGATAAGTAAATAGTAAACCCTTTTAAGAAGATGGGAATCGACCGGAACTTACCTATTTTTGGGGAAGAAAATATCGAACAAAAATTTCGAGTTAGTTGGATAAAAATCTTTCAAAACTTAGAATATCAAATCCGTTCAAAATCAAAATTATTTATAAGCCCGTTGCAAAATTTTAATAATCGCACATAACAATTTTAAAATTGACATACTTTATGCTAGGTTTTGATTTTATAACTACGTATTTCATTTTAAAACAAAATTTATTTATTTATTACCGCCTTACATTAACAGTATATTTATACTAAACATGTAAGTTATAGATACATTAAATTAATAGAACATTGTAAGATCACAAACATTAACATTATAATAATAATAAAATTCACTTGCTATCTTTTCAATCGCTGCAACCGGCAGCCATTTTAACCCGTATATCCGCAAGCCGTTGCTCTGAATCGTTGTGGGGCAATTCTTTTAATTGCCCCACGTCTCACGGGGCGAGGAGCGCGCGGGTGGCGGGGGGGTTGAAATTGGACCCATTTAAAGTTTTTCGATTTACTCAGACTCGTCTAGTCTAAAGATATGTTGGAGGTTAGCTATCCCGCGGGTGTTGAAGCGAGGCGTTCAGCTCCAAGCCGATCATTGGCCACAATAAGCCGCATCGACTTTCATCTTTATGGGACAAAGTTTGTGCGAATGTGGGTTAAACGATTGTCGTATAATCTTTGTGTTTTACAGTTTGTTTTGATAGCACCTTATTGTTTAGAAATGCATGCAGCATGTACCTGTCTTTCTAAAGAATAGTAAGTCAGAATTCAATTTATTTTTAAGCTATTATTACTAAGCTTTCACAATTTTAAGACTATGAGCTTGAATACTAAGTTCCAATTAATCTCATACTTTTAATTTATGCCCAAGTGCAAAACAAAAGGACCAGCACTTAAAGAACTGAAGCTGGTGAAATTATATTGTTTTATTATTATCACTGAACCGATGCATACATAGCAGTTGGACAAATACGGTTACATATAAAGTAGTAAAATAAATACAAAAGTAGGCATTAAACTCAGAAACCTATCAAAAACAGCCATCAACAAAGTCTAAAACAAAACTGAACAGACACTATCGTAGCAGGAACACCGCAAACTTATTTTTGAGCTTACAGCTTGAACAATCGAATTAGCTTCGAGTTCGTGTAGTAGACGTCCCGGGCACACGTTACATGCTCTTTACCAAACTTTGTAACGGTGTTAGGGACTTGCCACCACACCACGCCAAATCGGTAAATGGAACCTTCCGAACAATCTCGTTGGTGCCGACTTCAAAACTATAGAGTGGGAGGTACTAGTGGTTTTACTAGACTATTGTAGTTAAATGTCCGTTGTGTTATCTTAAACAGAAAATCAAATTTTAAAAACCTTTCGTTTTGTGAATAAATACTACAAACAAAATTGAATTTAAATGGTTTTGTCTTTACAAGCAACGTGATACAAAAAAGTTTTGCAATTCATTACATCTTAGAATTTATGTTAGTATGAATACGTTAACTAAGAGAACGTATATATTTTTATGAGAATTATTTTGATCTATATGTCAATTACATTTAAACAACAGCAAAAAGAAGAATGAGTATACCTATTGCGCTATAAAACTTAAAAAATCAACAAAATATTTTAAAAGTTCTTACTACAATCGATACAGTTAACTATAACAAACTCATAGTAACCCCAAACTAGAGTTTTGCAAAATTGGATGCGACTAACGTCCGTGAAACTCAAGTAAATGAAGGCTCTTTGGTTAAAATCCCGTTCTTTATTGTGCAGTATGACGGAATGAATCTAGGTACGTGACTCGGAAAATACAGCTCAGGTTAAAAGCACCTTCGAGAGGTGTAGCTGGTTAATTTGGGGGTTTGTTTGGATGAATTTTGTACTGTTTATTGTGCATTGTTGTTGTTATTTGTTTAGAAATAGAAGAGCAACGAATTTGGTATGAGGTCAGTAATAAAATGTTTATTAGACGGAGATAAGGAAGTGTCATTGCAATTATTGCTTATTAGGTTTATTTATGTATATAGAAGTGGAGAAAAAGTAGTTTGATAAATAATAATATTTTTACTGCAAAAAAAATACGAACGTTTGGTTTTATTTTAGAAACTACTGATAAATTATAAATGTTTAATTAATGCTACACAAGCGTTAGTGACTTTCAACCATTTCGAAAGCAGTCAAGGCATAGAATCGATTGATTATTTTCAAAAAAAAATAAAAATACCAACCTAATAAAAACCAAAGTAAACTCAAATACACCAAAATTCCTCTCACAAAATCCCAAACAAAAATAATCCCTGCGCGCCTTCCCAATTTAAATTCACGTAATCAGATTAAAGGCGGCCTATAATACATCACGAAGCATATTTCTCTCATTCATTCATCAAACGCGCCGACGATCAATCTTGAACACAATGTCATCTCGTTACACTGACATTGTCCATGTATCATAATTTTGTTCGGCTGTAATGAGGGCTTCTCTGCCATTTTGGAATGAAAATTTAGTGAATAGACCATTGTGGACTGAAGCTTTGTGCAGCGTCTGATTGTGCGTGAACCTGATTGAGAGGGACATGTGAAATGTGTATAAGTTTTTGAATTGAGTAGTAAGAAAAGGTTTCATTTAAAGCGAAACAAAGATCATTAGTTTTTGGATTAATTTTAAAAACAATGTTGACTTCTGTATTGTTCTATTTTTCGCCATCTCTGTTGTCAATATCAAATGCGCGTTTAATTACGTGCATGCGTGTGGTATGCATATGCACATGTGTATGTGTCTTCTTGCATGAGTGTGTGTTTGGCGTTTAAGTTACTCAATGATTGATGATGGGATTCATTTTTATTAAGAAGTCACGTCTGATATTTAAATATTGTAATATCTATGGAAATATTATTATTATGAATAAAAACAAATATCAAACACACATATTTGAAAACTTCTATTTTCAGTTCAAGATTCAATTTTCAGCCTTAAATATAACCGTGATTTAAACCGACTATTATTCCTATGAGTTGAAATGAAAAACTCTCAATCAACATCTTAATAGCCACGATATAAGTTTTTGAATTTATTGGTTTATTCAATTCAAGAATCAAAACTGCAATTTTGTTTTGTTAACAAGTACCAAATCTTTCAAAGTTTTGAGAGGCTTTAAAATAAATTAGTCCGTGTGGATTAATTTATAATTCTTATGGATTCTTTTCGGACAGAGTTACAACTCCTATCGTTTTAACTTAATGATTTATCATATCACTTACGAAAATCGACATTATATTTTTGTCAGGGTAATTATAATTAGTCAGCCTAGCCTTTGTTCCAACTATGTTGGACTCGGCTTCCAGTGGTTGTAAAATCAGTACTTTATAATTAGCTGTTGAACTAAGCGCGATTTGCCTAGTAATCGTAAAACCTTTCATTACGCCATGAAGTGAAGTATAAAATTATAAATCACGTGCACCACTACGCCATGAGTGGTTTTTAAGGCAAGTAGCGGAAAGGAAGACGGCTATACTAAGGTTTTGAACACTGTATACTTGAACAACAACATCGTCCAAAAACAAAGAGAATAAAACCCAACTATTACATAGTTACAACCGGTTTGAAGCACTTATAACCGGTTCCCACCGCCCTCATCCGGATATAACCGGTTCGCGCAAAGATTACAGGGTGCTTCAACATCGCGAGGGCTTATTAAGCAGCTAGAGGCGAAAATGCAAATTAGCAAGCGAAATTGCGTTCTGATGTTCGACTTAATGACATTCATTCGCGTTCTTGAGTGTGTTAACTCGTCTGCAATCAGCTTGTGTGAAACGTCTTTACGCTTTTGCTAATGGCTGCCGGGTCTAGTAACGTTTAAGTCTGTTGAGGAAATGCTCTCTATTATGGTATGTTATATATGTAACACACCAGATATATAAATATGTATAGTAGGAACTACTGTATTTAAATCAGCAATTAAAAAACTTACAAAACGTCAGTACACCTTACTGGTGTAAAGAATAAATCAGCGACTTTGTAGGAAGCATTGTCATGCACAATTTATTAAGATTATTAATAATAGTTTAAAAATACAGTAACTTTATAATATGTAGTTAACAGGCAACTGAAAGCTGATACTTAAGATTCAAAATTTTGTATGCCACCGCTAGCCTTGCGTAAAAATCTCTTAACTATACTAACTGTACAAAGTATGCAAAACCACAAAACGGCCAGGTTGAAAATAACTTCATTTGAAAGCTGAACTACAGAAAACTCAAAAACAGATTTTTAATCATGTAATAGTTTTGTATTCAGTTCCGAAAATGACATAAGCATTACAAGCCCTAATGACATCAAAACCTCCAACATACTATGTATATTTATAATTTGAGCAGCAAAATATCATAACACGAAGATATTGTGTTATAACAGAGTACACGTTCAAAGTAATTAAACTGTGGCGCTACGTATAACCTTGTTTGTGAGAAACTTTGTAGAGGTTGTCTTGAGTGTTACTAGATGGCGTTAGTAGAGGACAGTGTTTGGGAAATGATTTTAGGTTGTATTTTTACGGGTCAGTAGAAAATACATGCATATTGTTTGTTATAGCCGAAGGGTTAGGCTGAGATGTATGAAATACACCTACGTTTCACCATTGACAACGATAGTAGAAAATAATTTAATGGTTATAGAAAATTTATATAGTTTTAACAATCAATTTTTTTTGAGTTAATCTACTTAATGTTCGTAAAAGTGAAAGAAAGACTCATATTTTTATATCCGCAATATATGACTGATTATACACACAATGCTTATTTAATTTGTACTGTAATTTAAAAGAAAGTTTGTTTCTCGGCCAGTTCCAAAGTTGATAAATAATTGGCAGAAAACTTATCTAAATAAAAAGGCGAATGTACGAAAACTAATGTCTCGATTCCATCTGATAACCGGTCTGTTAATAGAAACCGGCTCTAAATATTACGCATTATGGTTATATTGTCCTAAACCTATTTGTACTAAACCCAAAAACTAATCACATGAATAACACGTCTTTATACATCTAAAACAAAATTCATAACACCAAACCATTACAAACTGCTACTAACAAAATATTCGCTTACATTAACCAAAAACTACAGCAGCTCGACAAAAAGTCGTGGAGCATTTAAAGAATTAGTCCCAACACTTATTCAGTGCCGGCAACAGTTATTGAATTAGCCAACTATCTCGCTAATCTAGTTAGAACAGTCGGACACCGAAATACTGTAGTTAAGACGTTCCTCTATTAAAACTGCGAACAGTTTTTGGAGCTTTTAATATATTTTAAAAAGATGTTATGAAATAGTGCTGTAGACGATATTTTTTTGACTTTTGGATTGTGTGCGTTTAAGTGTATGAAATACTAGCTGACCCGCGCAACTTCGCTTGCGTCACGTGAGAGAGAATGGGTCAAAATTTTCCCCGTTTTTGTAACATTTTTTATTGCTACTCTGCTCCTATTCGTCGTAGCGTGATGATATATAGCCTATAACCTTCCTCGATAAATGGACTATCTAACACTGAGAGAATTTTTCAAATCGGACCAGTAGTTCCTGAGATTAGCGCGTTCAAACAAACAAACAAACAAACTCTTCAGCTCTATAATATTAGTATAGATGTATAGTATATGTATGAAAGGTTTGATAATCTTTTAGGATCGTTAAGATTAATTCATTCAACTGAGCGCTTTTGAAAATTTCGCATATTCACGTTATGTTAAAAAAAAATTGCGTGTATATTTAGCGTTCCCTTTTTTCATCAACCTTGAATATAATGTGATAAATTAATACAATGCTATAAGTACCTTACCTTACTTCGACTACTATGCATGTTAATGTATAAACATCACATAATTAAAGTTATGATCATGCCAGCTGTTGCCTTATTTACGTAACTATTTCAAGGAATATTGTTCTTCCAAAATTATATAACCAAAACACGTACCAAAAAGCCGAAACACAAAAACAACCCTTTTAAAATTTGAGAACCATCCAAAAATTACGATTCAAAGCGTCATTTCTGAAAGCGTTAAGCCGTTGTACAAGTAAATACAGGATAGTTGCAACTTCGCAATTACTGAAGCGAACAATCACGAAATACTGTAAGGTATACTACACATTATGCTAGTGATATTGCATTCCAGTGGAATCTAGCGCTGGAATGGTGATTTTAGATAAAACATTTACAGAAATTTCATTAGAAGCCGTTATGGTTCAAATTCTACAGTCACTAAACTACCACTTAAGGCATGGAAGATACCTACGAATAAAACAAGTAAATTAAAAAAAAAAAATTACAATACCACCCACATTGGTTTCACCACAAATAGTTTCTTACAGTTCTTAAAGGCTCTTGAGTATACAACAACTGTATTGGCCGTTTAGTTCATTACAGTTGCACTCGTGTACTGGAATGATTAGGAGACTCCCTACTCTGTTATTGGAAGAGAATCTTTACAGATTTCAGTGCATTCCAGTCGCATTCAATTTTCTTCCAGCAGCTATAAATCTAGCGCGATTGAAATAATCTAGTCCAGGCATAAGTGCCGTACTGGAATACCAAAAAACTCTTTCAGATACCTAATTCACTTTATGTACTTGATTATTCATCGGTTTAAGTGCAAGTTGCCAGTTACTAGCACTAAAATGAACTACTAAAACAGTGTGAACAATCCATAAGTCAGCGAATTTTAAATGAACACCAACGAAGACGACAACTTTCATAAATTCTTAATTAAAGTACTGAATGTTCTAAATAAAATCAGTTTTGTGAAGTTGGAACAAGATTGGTGAAGGAATTAACTTTCATGTTGTAGTTCAACCTAGAATTGCTTTTTGTTTAAATGTTGAAGTATTATTTATTATCAAGTTTTTATTATCAAATTAAAGTTTTGAATATGGCAAATTATTATTATCTATTTAGTAGTCTAATTTTATAACTATTCTTTGATTTCTGTCTACAACTATTGGAAAGTGATTATATGATAATAGTTATAGGTTTCACACTTTCCATTATTTGGTAGACAAAAAACGTGAGAGTTAATTTTTTTTAACCAAAGGTAAATTTATTTAATGTAAAATACGCAAATATGTATAAATTTATTTTAGATAAAAACTAAACTCGCCTAAAATATGTTGCAAGAACTGTATGTTGCCTCATAAAACAAAAAAATAATGTAAATAAAAAATTAAATCTAAAAATACGCAGGTGTTTCCACAATAACCTCTCCACAGTTCAAAAACATCACAACTCCCTTCTATTCCAATTATAACCCACAATTTATCATCGTAAAACAGTTTAAAACACAAACATTAATCGTTCGTTGTCACAAATCATACTTCAATAAGTCTCAGCTGAACAATTTTCATAAGAAAACGACTATTTTGCAATCAAAAACGAACAATTGTTGACTACCGCTGCTGTCAAACATGACAGCGCTTGTCAACCTTTTAAAGGAAAAGATAATATAAAATGTACTCATCTTTTTACGTTTCGTTTTGTCTTGGATCTATTTATGTTTATTTATTTCGGTAAGAATGGTACTTTTATCTTTTAATATACTGTCTGTTGGTGAAATTGAGTCGTGGGTGGCACTTGTCTCCTTTTGACATGTTGTTATTCAAGAGGTCACAGACCAACATAATTACATCGCATGCTTTCTTGAGACTAAATTTTCGTGAAAATTGTATATGCTATTTTTAGCTTTTGCTTAATTAGTTAGATGATTGTCTAAAAATTTTCAGCGGGGTTTTAGTTTCGTAGGTCTAATTTAGTTGAGAATCGTTAGTTGATACCACACTATGGCGAAATTAGATTTCGACTAAATCACCTTTATTTATCGCAAAACAAAAATAAAATACATGTATAACCGTTTTTTTTTTAATGTTAATCCCACATCACCCCTTTTCCCATAGGGATAGGAAGAGAACAGAATTGTTTTTATATTTTCTTTAATTATACCGATTTTATTTAACTTTCTAAATATATTTCCAGTTATACGTCCTAAAAGTGACAGTAACGAGAGAGTGCTATAACTTATTCTGTTACAATGTAAGGTGTAAATGTCTAAACAGTAGTTGTTAGCCACTAATTAGAAGTTCTTTTACGAGTAGGGTTTACGTCCAAATTAGTGTTCTCGAACAACGTGCTAGCATTAGTTAGTTAAAGTGATAATTGGGTTAAAACATTTAGCTTTTCTTTTGAGTAAGACATAATTCGCAATCCTTAAAGATGGAAATTTTAAAATTAATTTGTTTGTTCTTTAGTCCCGATCTACATGTAATGGGGATAAGGCGAGCTGGTATGCGTGTATTTACAATTTCATACTTTTAGAGATCTGCCTGATAAATTATGTTTTTTTTTCGTTATATAATATATTAATTTGCAGTTTGGTATAATAATTATACCTAACTACAAATTAAAGTAATTGTAATGAACTCAAAAACGGACCCAGAGTCATTGGAAACATTATTATGTAAACATTATTATGTTTACATATCATCATAATATTCAATTAAGCGTGAATATTTACCACAGTCCGCTTGGCATAGTGCTAAGATTATAATAATGATCGCATTTCCGTAATCCTTTAATACCCGAAAACACTTAATGAGTACAAACACGACAATTTTATGCCAGCATTTTTTTTTCATAATTTCATCAAGTTAAACAATTAAAAAGCTGTAAAACACAATTTTATGTAACAAACCTAATAACTGTAATTTGATTTTACCAAAAAACTTCCTCATTAAAAAAGTAACATTAATTGACGTGATTAATTAAAAAATCATTTTCCAAAAATTGCTCTTTTTCCATTTTAATTATGTAACTCAATATCGCATTCGTTATTTATATTTATTTTTCGTAATTAATAAAATTAATTAGGCCGCTTGCGAACAATATTGACTGCAGATTAATAGGAACGGGAAATAATGAGAAAATTGTATGACTTTAATATATTAAATGTGAATGAAAACTGTGATGAAATTAACAAAATTAACAATTGGTACAGTGACGAAGACTTGGGGGCTTGTCTTGAGTGATTCGTAGGTTGTAGTAAAGATTTCCTGTAATGGTTATTATGTGCTTAATACAAGTTACAAGGGACGGTTGTAAGGATAGTACCAATTACCAAGTGGCGTTCTTTAGTCTCTGCTTTCCTCTTCGGTAAAAGCGCGTGATATTATGTATGTATGTACTCAAAAAGTTACAGAAAATGAGTTTGCGTTTCAAAGGCTTATGAAGAACAGACCTGTTGTTTTTAACGAACTCGTATATGTATACTTAAACAGGCTATAAATAGTATAACAATTTGTTATTTATTTATTTTACACAATTATTTTTATAAAAATATATTCCATTTTTTCTAAAACACTCAAACGTTTTACAAATAAAATCAAGCGACAACCTCACTTCCTGTATTTCAAAATTTATAGTTTTCACTCACTATTTTCTATCACAAAACCGTTCGAAAAAATCGAATTCCTAACAAAAACTAACACTCGCCTTTACGTACAACACATTGCGAACACCAATATTTGTATGCCGACAATCATTGCAACACACTTTAATTTCGGAGTTCGCTACGACAGGACAAACAGTCAATCGGTGCAGCTCACAGTGCACAGTGGTATGCATTGGTCGAGGTGTGGACAAAAAATTCGATGAATATTTGGTGCCGAATGTACAGCCGTCACTCGGATTTCGGCCGTTTATTCTTTATGAATTTTTGACTTTTAACTGTGTATTGCAGTTGGGCGTGATATTTACTTTATTCTCTGGTTTTGCTGTTAGAATGTGTGATGATGATTTGGGTTAGTTAATGTCTAGAAAGTAATCTGTACATTTTGTGGATATTTTTCACATAACGCATAGTTATACCTTGTTCATTCAGATTCCTTATTCAATATCTCTTATAAAAAAAAACTCGGATATTACAAAAATAATTATGACTAATTTTTTAACTAATTTCTGATTCTTAAATCCATACTATACTGTGTCTTCTGTAACCATATTAACTCGCCAAATTGTCTTACAAAACAGTTTGATATAATTTATGATTGCCGGTTTAATATAATTTTATCTTTATCGCATATACATGTTAAATTATTGCTGTTAGTTCTTTCACATGTGTAAAAAACATACAGGTATTAATTCTATATCAAACTTCTAAAAGTATTAAAAATACCAACGTTCATTCAAAACAAGCGGCACAAAGCAATTTCATAGTAAAATTGCAACAAAATGTTAATATTTTATTGTTTTACAAATGTTCAAACAACATGTAGCACTTAACAACTCCGATGACAACCCACTTTGTTAGCAACGCAGTGTGCAAATACATTTATAAGTCAAAAACTTCAATATGACCACTCAAAAATATTTCAGAGCCTAACGCAATTAGAGACATAAAGCGAAACGCTTTCAAAACGTACATGTCACTGAGAGCCTGTTATTGGCGTACAAACCTAGTATTCACTACCTAAAAAACAGAAAATACAACTTTATAACCAAAGCAATAAAGTCTAAAATCCAATTTTGTGGGTGTGAAGTAAATTTTTGTTTCGCAAAGCTGGCCAGAGACAAATGACAGTGATATTGGCAGTTAAACCGACTAGCATCGGTGGACGTTTTTTGTCCAGAGTTTTTAAGTTCGGACCACTGTGCGGCATAAAGACTGCAGTGTTAGATTGTTTGATACGCTCCTTAAATTTTACGGGCTTCTTAGCGTTGTTATTTAGCTTTATTGTCTAGTAAATAGCTTTTATTTGTCTCGCTAGAAGTTTTGCTATCGTAGTTTTATACACTTAGCTTTTTGTTCTAGTTATAATATGAAATAACAAGGTGAAAATCTAATATAACTTAAATAAAAAGGTAAAGTTCTCAGTTGTTTCTAATTTCTACCTATTTTTATTTCAGTAATATATGATTCTACCAATGATTCTTTGGTTGTTTAAAAGCCTGAATATTTTACAACCCCTCCAAAGAAGGTTACGTTTACTAAGCTCTTTGATTTTACCAATACCGTACTAAAATTTCTCACCTACAAAATTTTCTCTACAATTCAGTCCTTACATTTCCAATACTCAAAATAATCCGCCATTAAGCAGTTTATGGACATTGATTTACTCGATTCGCACCACTGTGCGTGTACCGGCTGATATAATTCATTTTAATGAGCATTTACTAGACAAGTACATGGGCCGTCTCTTGTTCCCGTGACGTCATTATTGATGACGTCATTTAAGAGGATTTTGTTTGAACTATAATAAAGTTTCTTTGTTTTTAGCAAAATAAGTGCTAATGAGAGTTTATTAACTTAGAACCTAATAATCTTATAAATAGATTTCCGAAGACTCTCAATGCGTAATCAATGGCACTAAACTTTCGGTAGGCAACCAGCGGGCGCATCACGTATCTCAGTTGACAACTAGTCTATGTCACATTGATGCTCACTATCCAGTACATTTCTGCTTTGACGTAACGTTTTAATCACTACCTCTACTATCTAACGGTGACAGCAATATACAGCATAGTGGCTTTCAGAAAGGTGTCAACTGAAATCCATATTCTAATTATTTCTTATATTTATGAAGGTATGTAAGTCTGACCGAGACTTCAAGTTTCTCTGATACGCAAGACTATTTCAAATTCTAAGGTCATGATTGTTACGGAAGGTAAGCGAAAATTTCAAATCTATGTTATCACTCTCTTGTTCCAAGAGTATCTTTATGCTCAATTCCAGCCAAAAACTAAATTCATATAAAAATATACTCGTAACATTTCCTAGTCAAATAAGAATGCAAAATCTTCTTTTGCATTTTCATAATACATCTGCAAAAATGTCATCGTCTTAAAGAACCAGGCTTAAGTCACCCCAAGAATAAAGCTTTCACCCGTGTAATATTCCCATAAATCATACTAAAAAGACAACACCCAACTTCTTCTGTCCTTAAACCCACGCAACTCGTAAATTCGTCCTACAAGCATTCCACCATTCACAGCTTGACCCTTTCCTATTCCACGCACGAAGTACCGAATAAAATACATAATAAGCCATTCAAAGGCATCCATTGCTACAAGCACTTTAGTACATAAAATCCTTGGTGTAGAGTAAGTCGGTCATAAAGTAAGAACCGAGGTAAGGACGAACGTGACCACTGGATATGTGTATTGTACTATGAGTTTGGTTGTTACTATAGTAGGTGTAGTTGACTGTAGTGAGGATAGATTTATGAAGTAGGTTTCTTGTGTTATTCAGGTAAATGGATAAGAAGTTTTGTATGCAAATTACCAGTCCGAAAATATGACAGGAATACTTATCTGTATTTATAACAATTATCAAATTTATTAACCGTGTAAATAATATCCGGTTATGTTACTTTCTTTATCAAAGCTTTTCTGAAAACATTTTTTTGATAAAAACTAACAATAAAATAATTAAATACTACTTAAACTATATAGTAGATATTATAATATTACATTACACTAGAAATAGATAATATCTAAAAGATGAACACGACACATAAAAACTAGTCATTGATATTTGCGTCATTGATATTAACCCATTACCACTGTTTATGCAGCGTAATCGCAAAGTTTTCCAGTTCCGAGTGCATATGTTACTGTAAAAGCCCGAACGGTGGTAAATTCTAAGATTTTCCGGTATAACCTAAGATTTACCAACTCGCAATGGTAAAAGTCCGAACAATTCTTTTATTTCGAACTTTTACCTATATTCACATGATGATGTCGAGATGTCGCCGGAGCCCCGCTTCGCGGGGCTCCTCCTACTGGGTGGTTAAAAAAAATAACCACGAAGGCTAAGGTGGGAGCTTGGCTTCGCTCGCTCCCACCTTAGCCTTCTAACCTAACCTACCCATGTCGCTGTGCGCAAAACTCCTTCTTTATAACTATGTCACAGTATATAATTATACCGTGAACTAGTTATAAACATAGTGATGAAGGAGGATTTTTTTATATACCGTAACATAGTTTTTAAACTCCGACTTGTTCGGACTTTTACCATTGAGAGTTGGTAAATCTTAGGTTTTACCGGAAAATCTTAGGATTTGCCACAGTTCGGGCTTTTACAGTAACACATACATGTTATAATTCAACCGTAACTACACGTACTAACGATAACAAAACTACAGTAAATCATAGTAATACTACAAATATAACTCATGAAACAGATTGCAGTGCCTTTGTGGCTTGAATAGCACTGTTATTACAGGTGTTTGTTCTCTTAGTTAAAATATGAGTGCTTGGTTAGAGATTTCAGTAGTGCTTCGCTTTAAAAATGTTTTGAAAATTATTATGTGTGGAGTTTCAAGTGGTTTTATTTGTAGTTTTATACACATTTTGAAATAAATTTGATTAATTGATTTGAGACACTCACGTGCCTCAGTTCCTGTGGGTTAAGCATCAATAGCGCAGATGTTTCATGGATCGATTGCCGTTGACATTTGAGCTCAGAACATTTGCATATTAAAGATAGTCAAGGTGACTGCATACCTTCATATGTAAATACTTAGCACGTGGCTTGACTTTATCTAACGTTGCTATTTAAAAAGGTTTTAAGCCAAGAAATGATTATAAGCACTCCCACTGAGATTTTAAAAGACTTGTTTTATAACTTCTTAAACAAAAAATAAACAAAACTAGTAAACGTTCTATCAGAATCAAAATCCACTTAAATTACGTCATCAGTCAAAAAAAAATCATGCTTCCGCATTTATAACATTAGAAGGCTAACAGTTCTTTGACAAAAGGTTTATCATCAACCAAATACCTAAATATGAAGCGGCTCATACACAAGTACAGTCGGCCTCGCCTGCATCGCTAGATAAACGGCTAATGCACTCATTTTTTCAGCTATACCCTGATCAGTGAGGCGAACCGTTTAATTTTAGCGTTGCAACCGTTTTGCATAATCTCGCACGTGCGGTGTGAAGTTCCGGGAAAATTTGTTTTGATGCCGTTTGTGCGATGCGTATGTTTGTCATTTTGTTCAATTTGTTACTGCCAGTTTTCTTTACTCTGCATTTTTATTTAGATTAATTTCACACTAAGAAATAATTTTACATCTTTGGATCTTTGCAAGCAACAGATACTAATAACCAAACCCGAATCTACTATAATAATATGTATATCGGACAAAAATTCTATTTTGTTGCGTATGGGGAACGAACGCTCAACGCTCTGTTCGGGCAATGTTAAATAAATAAACTTAAACGTTTGCTTATTTATTCTTTAGTGGGATTGGGTTAGTAGCATTTTCACTCAGTAACAATTTTACCTGAATTTCTGTTTTTACGATTTCACCCGAAAAAACAGTATTCAATTAAAAAAATTTAGGAACGCAAAGGTTTTTTTTCAAATAGGTACACGATCTTTGTTAAATTAGGGTAAATCCCTGACCACTTAATTCTTTCAGAAAGCCCAATAGAAATTAATTACCCCACATCCTGTTCATCGGTAAATACCTCATTACGGCGGCGAATCAGAAGCGGTTTGGCTCGACGACAAATCGGGGTATAAATCAAGTGGGGATGCGCATCCCCTTCGCCTGAAACATCCCCAACACGGTGCATTACACCCCTTTAATGATTCATGTTTTGTTTAAAGTTAATTAGAGAAATGCATGCGATCTTTGCAGTAGTGCTTGTTTTATGTTCAGATTAAGCGTTGTAGTAATTTAATGTTTGTAATAAAGTAGAGATTTGTTGTTCTAGTTTTGTTAGTGTTTAGTTACTTGGTTCGTGTAATGTTTTGACTGCTTTTATAAATTTGATTGTTTTTTGGGGCAAGTTAGTTTGTAGCTAGCGAACCTGCATAAGGTCTACATTAGGTATTCCAAAGAATTACGAAGAAACCGACAGTGTCGCGAGAAGCTTCCAACTTGTACCTTTTCCCTATATAATAAATAAATAAATTTCACCCATTAATGTCCCACTGCTGGGCAAAGGTCTCCTCCCGTAATGAGGGAGGGGTTAGGCCTTGAGTCCACCACGCTGGCCAAGTGCGAATTGGGGACTTTGCATGTCCTCAATAAATGTTTTAAACAAATTTTAGGCATGCAAGGTTTCCTCACGATGTTTTCCTTCACCGTTGGAGCATGTGATAATTATTTCTAATACACACATAACTTCGAAAAGTCATTGGTGTGTGCCCTCGGGTTCGAACCTGCGACCACTTGCGTGGGAGGTGTCAACTTATACCACCTATAAAGAAATAAAATTTAATCCTACTAATGAATACAATTTCCATGTGTTGTTACAGCTTTAAATAATAAAACGTAGTTATTACTTATTTCTTAATATTATACCGTAAATATAATAAGAGACAATCGCGTCGAATTGAGAACTTATACCTTTTTTCAAAGCCTGTTCATGATTAACGTTGAACTAATTGATATGTGATGTAATCGTAGTTACCATTTAAATCATAATACCAACACCTACACAATCTCCAATAAAAAAATATCAAAATATTTTCACACAAGAACAAACCCTTGTCCAAGACAAGATCGTTGTCAGCATCCCATTAATCCCGCCTTTCAGCGCCAGTTTTTCAGCTCATACAATTTTAATCCAACACCATCTACTAAGAACATAAATATATAAGTTCAGCATTTTTCCTACTAATATTTCTCTCGTGAACTATGCATGTGGCTTGTGAAAAATGAAGGTTTTCACAACCGTTTATATGTCACGCGACGTGATGGGAAAATGTCGTGACGTGCGTAATGGTAATTATTGATTAATCTGCTATTTTAATAATAGGGAAATAGAAATGCATTTGTACCCTAAATTAAAAAGATACATTGGATTTTTTCTTTATACACACATGGATATAAGTAGTCTTAAACTGAATACAATTTACTGTATAAAACAAAGTAGGCAGGCAAATGCTTGTGATTCACGAACCACTATTGCATCGCATGTTTTTGGCTACTTATGAATAAAAAAATCATAAAAAGACTTGAGAAACGATGTCTTAATTGCTGTGCTTATTAAATGTATAATAATAAATTATTATATTAATTATTATTATATAAAAATATATTTTCAAATATACACCTTGTGATAATTTAAGATCACATTGTCACAGTATTCATAACACATAAGTTGAAGCTAACTGCAAAAACTATTACTTGCTGTGCCGTTATTAAATTTCTGTTCCCAAAGTCGTGTCGTCCCCGTCTCGTGTCATCTAAATCTTGTAGTATTTATGATGCAGTGTGAGTAGTGCACATGGCGTCGGTGGTCGTTTGATTAATAGTCGAATTACCCGCGCCGACGTGCTGTGTTCTTCGCTTTATGTCCAACCGTGTACTGTGTTGGGTAAGGAAGTGTTTACAGGGTTGACTGCTCTCTGGCGCAGTGGTTAAGGCCGCCATGCCGCTTCCATTGCGTTAGTCGTGGGTTCGATTCCCACACGGATTATTTGTACGATCCACAAATAATTGTTTAAGGTCTGGTTGTACTTTGCGTCCATTGTTTATAAAAGTCCACGCGATACAATAGCATCTCCTAGTTCGGGGTTGTGTCAAAAAAAAGACAATTGTGTTATTAGTATTCCTTTCTAGTAAGTTGAAAGAAGTTCATTTGTCTTATATTATCTTACTAGCTTCTGCCCGCGGCTTCGTCCGCATGAAAACATTTCCCGCGTAGAAAAATATCTTATGTGTCAATTCAGGTTATAAACCTGCGTACCAAATGTCATGGAAATCCATTCAGTGTTTTACGTGAAAGAGTTACAAATATATGTGGACTTGTTTCCGTTTTCAAAGAAGTCACTCGCACTGATATTAAGGCTACGTAACTAACTAGTCGAATCCCGCGGGTGGCGTTGTGTTCGATGGCTCTCAAAATACTGGCCCAACGTCTTACTTCAAGATGTATCGCTTACTATTCCCTATACGGATATAATTGTAGATTTGTTGTTAAGGAAGTGGGGAAGTGTTTGTTTTGGAAAGAAATTGCATCATGGCAACTTTGTTGCTGTAAAAAGTCGCTAGTTTTTATTTAATTAGTACTGTCTTCTACTTTTACCAGCCTGTGGCACTTCATTGCTAAAAAAAACATTGCGTAATTTCCAATGTTGCTGGTCTGTTACCACTAGAGTGTAACCATTCATAAATATTTTTGAATCGCTTTGTATATATCGAAGCAAATTACATCTTCTAAATCATACTTAGTTCATCATAATATTTTTTAGCCTGTAGTGTCCTACTGCTGGGCTAAGGCCTCCCCCATTTTTATCAATCATCCCTATCTCCTGTTACGCGTGTCCAATAATTACCAGAGGCATCTAAATAATCATATTACGAAGTATTTTTTCTATAATATAATACTTAAGCACCTTCATTTAGTTGACATAGTCCACATTAAACAGATGTAAGATCAAACAATGCAGTAGGTCACACCGTGCAGGTCATGGGTCACGAGTAGTGCAGGTGCGGTTGATTTATACCAACATTTGTCATTACGACGGTGACCCCACGCGGTTCTTGCGGCTTGTGGCGGCTATATCATGCGATATATGCTCTGTGTGGTATGTGGCAAAAAGATATCGCTGTGACGGTGTGATTTAAATAGTTTTTTAAAGTTTTGAGGCTATATTTTAAGATTTAAGTAATTAGAAAAACAGTGACACGATTAAAATGTTACTAAGTAAAAAGGTCTTAGATACATGACTTAACTTGTGTTATGTTTCGCTATGCGCATATTACAGTTTGAATAAACACTTTGAAATTTTGCAAAGGTTCTTCATGGTATTATATTGTCGAATAGAAAGTGTCTTGCCAGCTCTTTTCATTGGCTCTTTCTTCCGAATTGGCGGTAAATTCACCTACTGTATTTGACCTTCATAAGTGTCTGTACTTGACCGATATTAATAAATGATTTGATTTGATCTGTGTATTTAGAAATGGTTACCACATAAAAATAGAAATATTAAATTATTAATAATTATGTTGTTTCCTGAAACTGCGTTGCATCAAGTTTGCAGTCAAAATAAGAGGTCACTTATATCCGCATATATCGCTCCTTGAATACAAAAGGGCCACAAATCGAAATCTATAAATTTTACAGGAGAGCCAAAACAAATTTTTGAAACTGTTTTTTTATAACATTTCATATATTTATTTATTAAATATAAGATGTTAATATATCATTAGATGCGTATTTTTTAGCTCTATCTTTCTACAAACTTTGTAATAACTGTTACCTATTAAGAGAAAAAAGCATATAAGTCCCTTTTGCATTCAAAATTTGAACCAATATTATGAGAAATATGTCAAAAATTAAACACAGTTTTACAAATAAAAATGGTTAATTGTACTTTTTTGGTAAAAAAACCGTATCAAAAAGTTTAATAATAATTACTAAGTAAAACCATAACTGAATAGACCAGGAAAACATTGTATTAAACAATCTAAATGAAAAAATCTTAACTTTTAATTAAGTAAGTAAAATTATTGAGATCAACTTTGTGCGTAACTTTCATTATTTAGTAAAATTAAACATCAATCATCATCATCAATCAATGGGTAACGTGACGAGTAGACTGAGTGCAGCAGGAGTATTAAAGAAATAAGATAATAGAAAAGGTTTTTGAGTTTTATAAGCTTTTATATTTAGCATTCGTGGATTATTCCAAAGCTTTTGACAGCATTACTCATTCCGCCATAGAATCATCACTCCATCCAAGTCCTACTTAAAGATACTATGTAGAATCGAACCTTCATACATCAAATTCATCAAAGCAATAGACAACAATATCATTCCAAATGCAAAGAAGCGTGAAACAGGGAGACCCGCTATCTCCCAAATTATTTACCAGCACCCTCAGAGAAATTTTCAGGAGCCTGGCGGTGTTATGGCAATCAAAAGCATAGTTGTAAGTGGTAAACAGTTAACAAACCATTGTTTTGTAGATGACAATGACATAGTCCTCTTCTCTTTTTCGGCATCGGAACTCGAATCAAAGCTCAAAGATCTGAGCACGGCAAACCTTCAGATTGGACGGAGTAAGAACCGTACAAAAACCCAGGTTATGACCAACAACACAAAACTTAGGGTCGAGGTAGACGGGCACGTCATAGACTATGTCGACGAGTACACTTCCTAGGGCCAGATAACCTCTTTTAACAACCGACGGGACAAAGAGTTGGACAAACGTGTCACAAGTGCCTGAAAGAGATCCTGGTCCAGGAAAGAGCTAATGAAGGGTAACCTTCCACTGTCACTGAAGTGAAAGCTCGTCGACATGTTTATACCTACTACCCGTCCTTACTTACTTACGTCCGTCTTACCTACGCTGCCCAAACATGGTCCCTTACGGAAAACCAGAAAGAGCCAGAGAGCGATGGAGCATAGTATGTTATGCATCAAAAGAACAGATCACGTCCGAAATTCTATACTGCGCTCCCAAACTCGCATAGCCGATGTAAGGGAGAAGACCGCCTGGCTGAAATGGAACTGAGCCGGCCACATTATCCATAGGCATTCGGAAAGGTGGACCCGCATATCTACCAACTGGATGCCAGAAGATTGTCATAGCAGACGCGGGAGACTTAAATGGAGATGGCGGGATGACCTAGACGCATTTGAAAAGGACTGTTCGGATCTTGCCCCTGAAAGAGGAATTTGAAAGGAAAGGGTGCCTCTTTACTTTGCCTGCATCAAAATGTATTATTTTATTTTTAAAATTGTAACGAAAACTAAAATTATTATCATACCAAACGGTCATATTTCTGACCTTCCCATTCTAGCACGCTAAAAATGATTATTTATTCTACAATAATTTAATGCAAAAGGGACGTATTTCAAAATATGCTACTGTTACAAAATATAATAACAAATACTAGTGTTTGAATGCAAAACGGTCGTTTTCAGAAATATGGCACTTTTGTATTACAAAATATGATAACAAATACTATAGTTAGAATGCAAAAAGGACGTTTTCCAAAATATGGCAGTTTTGTATTGTAAAATATAATCACATTAACTTGAAATTTTGCACCCAACACAGACATATTTTGGATTGTGGCACTTTTTCATGCAACTGACGAGCATTTGCGATGAATCTCCGGGCGCAACTCACAGAGTGGCTGTTTTGCACTGACATTACCTGTCAAAGTGCGCTAATGCAAAAAGGGCAGTAAGTCAGTGCAGCCATAATATAAGCAAAAATGATGGGGGTTTATTTTTACTATAAAATATAGTCGGTTCAGGTGTCATTTTTGCAATAAAACGATTTTCATTTTTTTTGAGTTGTGGCCATTTTGCATTGAAGGAGCGATATGTACATATAACAATCAAACATTTTCATCACTTTAAAAAAACTCTGAAATATTGCATGTACGACTCTATTCAACAAAACAAAAAACAATAGCTAAAGCGAATTCAGAACTGGAATAAACCGCTTCAATCTGAAAGAGTGACGTCACAACATGGGAGTAGACGAGAGACGAATGATGATTGACATCGACACTCGTGACAAGTTACGTTTGAGTTCCAACTATTTGAAAGGTTATGAAGTCTACTCGCCAAGTCGCCTGCTGACATGTGGACGACTTCATTTCTAAGTCAGACTTCTAGTCTTTGATGTGATTTCTTTGAAATAAAGTATCGATGATATTAGGTTGTGACCAAACTTGGCTATTACAATTGGTGGCCGAGAGTATCTTCTTTTTGGTTCTACCTTCCAAACCAATGGTAAATAAAAAAAACGTAACGTGACAATCATGAAGAATAAATTTGAATTTTAATTATTGTTTCTTAAATATGTTTTTAAATATGTATGTTGAGGAAAAAGTCTTTTCGCATTATAGTATGTATGAACTTGTAATATATCAAATAAAGATCTGCTGCCTTATTTATAAATGTTGTTTGAATTCCGTTAAGTTTTTCAATTTTTTGTATCAATTTTTAAACGGTATATGAATGAAAAAGACAAAACACTATAACTTATCATAGCTTACAAGACCTTTATTAGTAATATAGTTAGTAAATGAGTAAACTCCGATTCAAAAGTCTATCACCACAAAAATATATATGATTGTAAGAAACAATAATTAATTAATCACCTTCAACAGTCGTATTAATTCATTTCACCGATTAAAATTTTAAATGAAACCGATTATCAGAAACTATAGAAAAAGCAGAGGCGTTCAACATTTCCAACTTTAATCATATCCATTTATTCCATTTATTCCATTTATTATAATAATTAATACATTTGCGAAATGTTCGAGCCGTCAGTATAATCTGAAACGCAACGCGATCGTTCACGAAACTGGCATTCGCTATTTTTGCACTCACATTTATCATTAATTTGAAACGGTGATAAATCATTTTGAGTGAACTTTTTTTAAGGAGTTTTACTGAGTTCGTGATGCAAAAAATTTGGTCTTTTCTTTTAAGCTCCATTATGAAAATGTGTGCTTTTCATTACTTATTATATCTTTTAAATAGCCGTTAGTACTTTTCAAATGAATTTTAGATTATCTTACATGGCGACTGTAAGGTGGTCGATATATTTCAAAGTACTACTGGTGGCTTGCACTTAATCCAACGTCATTAAAAAAAAAATTGTTTCAAAATCGGTCCAAGCGACAATGAGTACAAAATAATCTTTAAATATAAATAAATAAGAAATTCATGATGAATTATAAACCTTCCCCTTTTTAGTAGTGGGTTAAAAATTTATTAAATTCACTACCAAATTTTACGATTTCACTCTACTCAACATAAAATTCAACAAATATATCAATAAAATCCCCTACAACCTGAATATTCAGCGGCTTCGTATAAAATCGGAAACTATACTGTCATTCAACATGTCCCGAATACGTCGTTCGCAGACCGATAACATGTCCTCTGTAGTCGTGATTTCATAAAAATCGTATAAAATATTCAACGAGCCGTGAACGTTTGAAGTTAAAATTAAATTCGATGGATATCCTGTGCTGTTTGCGAGAATATGGAACGGATGATTATTGACTGAATTCGATCTTTGAGGGAGGCGAATATTGTGTATCTGTATTTTAATTATAATTTCTGATTTATAACGATAAGTAATCGGGTGTTTTATACAAATTTTCTGTGTGGGAACTTGTTTTTCATTATGCCGATGCAGCAAAGCACTTTTTTTTCTTCCACACACTGTCTAGGAGTTTATTTCTTAAGCTACAGCTACTGTGTAGCAAAAAAGAGAGGGTATTGTTTAAACAAAAAGGCTTTAAAAAACACAGTGACATAATAAATGTGTGATTGTACAATAACACAATACGATAAACATCTCTACTAAAAAAAAACTAAACTAAACTCGAATATAAAAACAAAAGATAACACTAATCCCGACGTTTAAACTACACATACAAATCCCTTTACACTTCAACAAACAAATAGCATTATTTCATCAAAACATAAATATCCTCGCAAATCGGATTGTGAGATAATCCCACAACTAACACAAATTGTGACGTGTTACACGTCACCGCGATGACGTCACAATGCAGGTTGTTAATCCCTTAACTCGGGTATGTCACTGGCTAACCACTTTGTAGTACGGGCGTTATGTTTTCGCCTCCACTTGGCTGGATAAGTTGGTGTAAGTTATTCATGAGTTTACCTGGATAGAAAACCACAATGTTTTGTAAAATGAGACGCTATTTATGGTTTAAAATTATATATTTTTGTATTAAAATTATCTTGATATTAGTAGATATTACCTATGTCGTCGATAATTCTATTCGATTTCTACTTTTTAAAAATGTGATGCAGTAGAAAGGTATTGTTGTAAGCAGATTATTTCCTCAGTTTCCAGGGTTTTGTAACTCTGAATAGCTAAGCTTTTTGCTTTACGCGACTTACTATAGTAAACTAGTAAACATTTCTAGTATCATTATGTTGTTATAACACAAACAATAATAATTATATTCTCTCGTTTATTCCGGGCTACGAACTGTGCGTATCGTAACTTATATTTTACGCAAATTCGCTGAAATCTCTCTTTATATTTAAAAAAGTTTCTGAAAATGTCAATGTTTTGCCTAAATAACTATTCACTAAAGGGAAATTGCAGCTCAAAGGCCCAAATAATAAAACAGTATCAACCAATTGCTACAATATTAAACAATTCCCACTACAAAACTAAGCTGCGTCATCACGTCATATTTCTACGTTGACAGGTGCTACACTTAACTGTCAACGGTCAGCTGACAGCAGGACAGTACTGTAAAATTAATTCATTTGAAGCGCTTTAAGCTCAATGATAAATAATTCGTCAACTCATTACTTCAACAGTAGTCAAAAGGCATTTAGATACGTTTAATTATTGAAAATACCTTCCTGATTGGTCAGAATTATTGAATACTAAACTCGTATTTATGTATTCGGTTTGCGGTTAGTCTACTTCTGGGGAAACGGTTTAAGTTTTCTTGTTAAATACAATAATGTTACGTGAAATATGTTTTTTTAATTTCTTCTGTAGTCCTACTGTTGGGCAAAGTTTTCTTACTGAATGAGCGATGGGTTAGGCTTAGAAAACATGCTTGCTAAAATGGTACAGTTCCGGGAATTTATATGCGTTAAACAAATCTCAGACTAGGAACGTTTCATTACGATATTTTTCCTGTATTTTTGTAACAAACATAAGTGTCAATTATTCTTAATACTAGATAACTAATAAAATATGCTGTTTTTATTCGAATGCTTGTATTCTAAAAGAAAACTGTTTGAACCTTTGTGTCGTTGTTTTAATGGGCTTTCTTTATTTTATGCTGCTAATTATCAAGCTAGTCAAAGTCGTATGAGCGGCTTCTTTGACTTCTCTTAATGACTCTCGTTTTAATTGACAACAACCGTAACAGCATGGCCTAGTCCCGTTCCTTGAAACGAAATTTTATAAAAAAATGACATCCGTAATGACCTTTTTCTATTTAAATTTTGACATAAGGTATGTAGTATTGAATGAGCATACATTTTGTCACCAAAGTGTGATGTACATTTGGAACAATGAAAACCTTTAAGAAGCACCCAACATTTTGTCTTTTAGATTCGATTTTTTTTTTAAATATAATCTATACTTATAGTATAAAGCTGAAGAGTTTGTTTGTTTTTAAATTTAAATTTAAATTCTTTCAGTGTTAGATAGCCCATTTATCGAGGGAGGCTTTAGGCTAAATAAATAGTACAACTATTTATTTAAGTATATCATTAGAGTAAATGCTTAAACTTTTATTAAGATATTTTATATTTAAAAATAAAATACAAAAGGCAGCCAAAGTTGTTTTGGAGGCGCCGGGTATCGATCCCGGTACCTCTCGCATGCTAAGCGAGCGCTCTACCATCTGAGCTACGCCCCCGGTTATAAGAGACGCGAAATTGTGATTCAGCTTACAAACTATGTCTCATGTAAAAAAATCGTAATATTATAAAGCTGAAGAGTTTGCTTGTTTGTTTGAACGCGCTAACCTCAGAATCTACTGGTCCGATTTGAAACATTCTTTCAATGTTAGATAGTCCATTTACCGAGGAAGAATATCATCTATCATATCATCACGCTACGACTAATAGGAGTAGAGTACACCATTAAAATGTTACAAAAACGGTGAATTTTTTGACCCTATCTCTCTTACATGACGCAAGCGAAGTAGCGCGAGTTAACTAGTATTTTATATATTATGTGCTAACATTTTTATTAAATAATGAGATCTTACATTCACTAACCTCTTATTTCAGAGACTACCCTACAGTGAGACAGTAATAGTTTTAATTCACTTTCACCTAATTACTTCATAAATTGTAGAAACACTACAATACCTTTGTATTTCAGTGAACATTTGCTAATGAACACTGCGAGTGAAAGCGTCAACGCTTGTCATAGTAGCGACATCTGTTGACCAACATTAGACAACGCGTCGTCGACCTGTGCACGCCTGTAATGAGCTTAGCTAAGCGTTGCGTTATTGTGTTGAATTATTATATGGAGTTGGAATCTGTGGGAATTTCTGCTTTGGCTAATATTGTGAAATGCACGTTTTGGAACGTTTTATCGCAAATTCTCATGTTATTTACGCGTGCTATAGATATTTTTTCAAATCTGCTTGAGAAGAGTAGAATTTATTATATCATTAATTTCTGCTAATTTGTTAATAATGGTAGAATCACATATTTTTATGTGCTCAGTATAGACCGGGCTTGTGACTTAACTCAAGCTTAATTCAAGTAACTGTATCACAATTTTCGTCTAGAAGAACACATTTGGAGCGCTAATCAGTTTTTCATGCAATAATTTTCAGTACCCAGCTGGTTGTCGATAGTAAAACTTTGACTTTCTGGAAAAACAGCCTAGTATCTGCTAATACGTTTTAGTTTTAAGTTCAACAAAAGTTCTCTATGGCCTCTTAATTGATAAATTCATCCATCGTCACTAGTCTTACTTGACAGATGACCGGTAACAGTCGTTATAACAGCTACATATTAACAAGCGCAATCCCCTTGTACATCTAGTACACTCACCTAGGATCACCACGTCATACCGACTGACACCTGATTTGTTAAATATCAGGATTACTATTTGAAACGGGTTGGCTGAATTTTGATCTGAGTTGTGGTTGGTTTGTTAATTGCTTGTTTCGAGGTTTTGAGGGTCTTTGAAGATTATTTGTGTTAGTTAGGCCATGAATTATTCTGTATCGTGTTTCAAGGTAAATTTGTACAGACAAGCAAACTGCCTCCGTGGCGCAGTGGTTAAAGTACGATACGTTATTTGCTGCCCGACGTTTAAGA
The DNA here is from genome assembly GCF_050436995.1 of Anticarsia gemmatalis. Classification (NCBI taxonomy): domain Eukaryota; kingdom Metazoa; phylum Arthropoda; class Insecta; order Lepidoptera; family Erebidae; genus Anticarsia; species Anticarsia gemmatalis. Next base: position 10,983,179 of record NC_134763.1, on the reverse strand, counting down.
CCCGTTAGCAGTTTTTTATTATGCGTACAAACCGTGATAATTAAAAAAAATACTACTAGTGTAGGTAGTATAGCAGTCAAAAATATCGCTTTTTGACTTATAAGGCGCTAATAAAGAGGACTTAAAATGTAACTCATTCTGTATATAAACTGCACGTTTGGCGCAGTGGTTAAAGTGGTTACCACAATAACCGTAACGCCGCGTGTGCTGGGTTCAAATGCCAACCGGGACAAATATTTGTGTGATCAGCACGCGTATCTGTTCTTAACATTGTTAATTTATCTATATTAGTATGTATTTAGAAGTATATATTTGAGTACGCTTATGAATAATTTGGTTTCCATAGCACAAGCTCTGCTTAGTTTGCAATCAAATGACCGTGCGTGAGTTGTCCATTCATACATTCCAACATGGAAAGGGTCGAAATACAAGTAAACATATCAATCATATCTCACAACACCACAACGGAATCTAATAACATGACCGTCAAGCGCTTAAAGCGCATCGGAACGCTGCAGTCGTAATGTACTGCCGTTAAGAGGCCAACGTGTAAAGTATGCGAACTAAATGTGCGCTATAAATTCTAGCCGCTGCAGCGGGCTGAGCATTGGCAACGGTTTATGTTGGGGATTATGGGAGTGTTGAACGGCGAGCTTGTTGGCTGTGTTGGATGATAAGATGGATGTAACTTTATATCGTTTCACTTGCACAATACAAGCAATTGTACAACTTATAGTATTAGACATTGTGTTAAAACAATGTTTTAAATTGGATTTGAAATAATTTTACATCAAGAAGTAGTTATATAAATCGTCTTAACACCTGCGATAATTAATGATTCTCAAATAACACCAAATTGTTTTTTGTTTCAGATATCTCACCGAGAGAATAAATGTAAGTCAGATTTTTTTAAACGAGTAATAACTATACGCTTTTATATAAAACAGCAAGATTAATCTAGTTTCCTGTAAAAAAATATTTGGTGTCATATTTAACTATTTTTAAAAGCGGTTTTGTTTTGTTGAGGACCTTTTTCAATACATTATAGTCATGTTGTAGTTAATTCATTATTTAGTAAGTCTTCAAAACCGTTACCATAATTTCTCACCACTTTACGAATTGTAATTACCATCCAAACCCAACAAGCTCGCCATCACGAACAGCCGTGTGTCACGTTAGTAATACTACAAAATGTGGATAGCACAGTGGTAATTAATGTTAAATGCTACCGGTTTTAGGCGCAGTGGGAAAAATGAGCGTGGTGTGTTGCAACCCTTTTTGTCCACAGAAAAGACGCAGTACTGATTTTGGGGAAACTTTTATTAGCTGCTGGTTTCCTCGAGTGGATTTTAAATGGGGTGATGAGATTTTAGAGAATGTGGAATAAACAAACAATGCGTTTTAGGGCCGGTTAATGTAGTTTCATTTTTTTTTGTTATTCATGATCAAGGTACGGTTAATGACAACTAGGTATATTAAATTTTACTACTGATTATTAAGTACTAGCTGACCCGCGCATCTTCACTCGCGTCACATAAGAGAGAATAGGTCAATTTTTTTTTCGTTTTTTAACAATTTTTACTGGTACTCTACTCCTATTAGTCGTAGCGTGATGATATATAGCCTATAGCCTTCCTCGGTAAATAGTCAATCTAACACTGAAATAATTTGTCAAATCGGACAAGTAGATCCCGAGATTTTCGATTGTTTTACGTGAGACAAAATTTATAAGCTGAATCACAATTTCGCGTTCTCTTCCAACCGGGGGCGTAGCTCAAATGGTAGAGCGCTCGCTTAGCATGCGAGAGGTACCGGGATCGATACCCGGCGCCTCCAAAACAACTTTGGCTGCCTTTTGTTTTTTATTTTTAAATATAAAATATCTTCATAAAAGTTTAAAGCATTTATTGTAAAGATATACTTAAATAAATAGTTGTACTATTTATTTAGCAGTTTTCTTAGCTTAGTGTTCTTAGTTTAATTACAATTTACTGAAAAATTGTTACCATTCATGAAATTATTGACGTGTGTTATTAAAAATGTAAAGCATCAACATTGTTGTAAAACGATAACAGGATCAATGTAATATTATAAAATCTTATCAGGAACACACACGTCAGCCATCAATTTTAGGTCGGGGAAAAAGTCTTTTCGCATTATAGTATGTATGAACTTGTAATAAAATCTCTTTGGCTTCAAGAATTACAAATGAGTACACGGTTCATTAGGTTTCGTTCAGTGAGCACGTGAGGTACCCAAATATCGAGCTTTTTTGTGTAGAGATAAGATTCTATTAAAGACTTTTTCCCCTACCTAATAGAACAAGTTTCGTATCAACAATATTGGGTGCAATTGAGGTAATTGTCGACGGTTTCCCACAGTACATTATAATAGTATAATTATCTTATTGTTATATAACCCTCTTATTCATAAAAAATGTATGAAGTTATGAAAGGCTTATAAAGACTTTTGTTTCTTTCACTTCAGAGAAAACATATTGTAGTAGTTTTTTTACTAATATAAAATAGGTTTATAGTGTGTTTATGAATAAAAAGGTTATCCTCTAAATTTAAATAGCACATTTGTGATAACTAAGTGCTTACTGTAATTTCCCTATAGTACTTAGCAAAAGACCTTCCTTCCCTGTATCAAATTAAACACTATAAACTGCCAAAACCACCACCCTACCATAAGTATAGGGAAAGACGAGTAATATCAAATATATAAAATTCTCGCGTCACAGTTTTCGTTGCCATACTCCTTCGAAACGGCTTGACCGATTCTTATGAAATTTCGTGAGCATATTGAGTACGTCTGGTAATCGGCCAACATCTATTTTTCATACCCCTAAGTAACACTTTTTTTTTTAATTTATATGGCAAAACAACGTTTGCAGGGTCAGCTAGTTTTGAATAGAAATTAAAGTATTTCACAAGAAAATCACACAGTTTGAACTACGTTAACTTACAAAAAGCCTATCAATTTACACAACACACCATTATTTACAACAATCACACGTACCCAATAGAAAACAGATTTGCAAAGTAAATGAGAAAGGGAAGTCCTCGAATCAGTGGGACAATTGACACAATTTGTAAATCTAAGAAACAAACAAATAAATTCCAATTGAACGATTAAGGTATACCTTTCGATCAGGATCGGATCTAGATGAATGGACGGATTAGTGTAGGGCTGCCTGATAAGATTGTACAGTATATAAATGTGTCTGGTACTAGAGCGATATGGTTTTAGAAAATACTTTAGCAGCATTTATTTAGTCTTGCCAGCATCAGTAAGTAAAATTGTATTTGGTAAAGAACGCTTTCTTTTATGAAAATGACAATAAAATTAATCGAATATGTGAAAAATATATACTTCATACGAATTTAATAAGTTGCGATTTAAATACGGTTTTCAATTGGTCTTTCAGAGAAAGCATTATGAAACCAAATAATTTAAAGTTTAATACACTTATGATATACGGTTTTTAATTGGTATTTTTAGAGAAAGCATTATGTAACCAAATAATTTAATGTATAATGCACTGATAATATATTATACGGTAAACATTAAGTGTAAATTGCTGTATTGTTTGTACTATAAAGTACTGTAACTTACTTTACAGCACTTTGTTTTAATTTATACATATTTATCGAAAAGAATAACATTGTAAAAGTTGCGAATTTTACGTTTGCTAATTTAAATGAATAACATTCAATAACATTGCAAATTTTATCTTTTCTAAAACCATGTGTGGGTAAAATACCTCTTTTCTTTATAATCAAATGCCTTTGTCGGTAGCAGCCCTGCTACTGAGACGGTCTCATTCAGCGCGTGTGAGATTGCCGCGCACTCGAGGCATACGGACTAGGCCGGAGATAACCGATCTTTTATCGCGAATTGATGTATGTGCGCCCTAATACTCTAGTACAACCACACTGCTGTGACCAGATATGTTTAATTTAAGGACATTCTTATGTTTATATTAGGTATGTTCTCGAGAAAAATGCCTTCTGTAACTGTATTTTTCCGTATTTTTCGTGACAAAAACCGGGCTGTGAACTATCTGTGCAACCAATTTCACAAAATTTTTTTTATAGTTTCGGTATAATGTAGTTACAAACATCTCTCCAAACATTCAAACTATTCAATCGAAATATTGCTTTATCGTGTGTTTAGCAAGTAATTGGTAATTTGACAATAAAATCGTTTTTTTGTCAACAAACTAGCATTTTTAAGCGGCAAGGGCCAGTTTCACAGCTTACGATTAAGTCTTAGATATGAGATAACCTATCTGCTAAATCATAAGACACTAAATATATGAAACCAACTGCCATTAATTTGATACGTTATCTGTTTCCTATTGATGTAAAAGTGATGAGTCCGTCAGTAAATCTTTCACCAACAGTTTCGTGAAAGTGTATTTTGCAGAAATACACGTATTTTAACTTGTAGCACGTTTCTAACATTTAGTCTAGGTAACTAAGGAAAATGTTTTCAACTAGTAGAGTTTATATTAACTGCACAATGGGAGGAATTCGCACCCAAAATATTTAGATCGTTGAGATTTCGTTGGTACCTGCTTTACACATTCGTGCTCTAAATTTAGCTAGTACTAGGCAAGGATTTGGAAATACTTTCGAAAACAAAATTGACCTAAAATACTCAGTTATGTAATGTAGTACGCTGTATTGAATAAAATAATTTAGTATTATGTGCCGCGATAGTATCAAACCTGTACCCGGCCCCTATTTAGTTACAATGGTTAATTTCATTTGTTCTAACTAACTTATGAAGGCTTATGAAGGGCAGTATGTACTAGCTAATTGTGTGGAAACTCATCATACTCATAAACAATATCTGACGTATTTTATATTTTTTCTTTTATATGCTCTTTTGGTTCCAAAGCGGACGAATCCAAATTTTACAGCTGGAATAATTTAAGAGGAATTTTTAAAGTTAAAAAATCAACCCAAATTCAGTTCGGGAAGCTTAGAAAATTACAACAAAAGCTGTAGTATGCTTTTCCTCTTACAAAAACCATCAATTTTTTATCATCCAAAATACAGGCTGACAAAAAGTAATAAAATAAAACTATTCTATACAGAGGCAATCGCTTGCCCACCCTACCGCTCTCCCGAAATTGATTAATATCGACGAAAAAATACATCCTGTGTATTCACTCAGATTTATGGGACCGCCATGTTGAATCTGTACCGCAATGGGTTTATAAAATTAGACACGTTCCACTGATCCCTGAATGGGAGCTTTGTTTAAAAAGTACATTTTGGTTCGTAGTGAACTGCCAGTGTATTATGTATCTTGTGGAAATATACGTAAATTGTGTAGCGTTAATCAGTTTCGATTCTGTATTATTAAAAATAAGTGTTATTTTTTGTTGGATTGGCTAAGTACCATATGTCATTCTAGTCTTTACAACAACAACAACGTCAGAAGACAATATATGACGAATTTTTTTTTGGCACATCCACTGCAGTACTAAACAAAATTCTATGTAAATGTGTTGAAAGGCTTTAGACAGAAACAAGAACTAAAACAAACACAATACACATTCCCAAAATCTCTTCATACGGTCCAATTTCCAAAAAATATCCAACTAACCCAATAAAGAAAAATCAAAGCTCAAATCCGTATTTCAAAAAATCACTACACCAAATCTTAGCTTCGGTATAAATAAAAATGGACAGGTAGGGGTCCGATCACGGTGTTGCGTTCATTCGGTCACGAGTCCGGGGCGCGTGACAAGACGGTACGTGATCAACGTGTTCCAACGTGTACTAGCGTGTTTAGACGACGTGCTCACGACTCTACGGGATAACACGTCAACTTTTATTGTGATGAGAATAGGTGCTTCGTGTTTTTATTTTCGAGATGTGACGTGTTCGACTCGTTGACGTGCTTGATTCATTTGTGTTGAAAGTAACGTTGAAATGATAGTTGTTTTAGTTTAATATACAGTTAAAATAGTATGTATTTATATTATACTTTATAACATTCATATAAAATATGTAGTAATAGAAAAGTGGTTGAACTTACAAAGAGATTACTATGGGTTCAAAAAATTACCCTTTCATGAATTAATTTTTCAAGTTAACATAACGATGGGTTGATATTATAATGAGACCTGAACGATTTAAAAACAGATTTTAAAGGATATATTCGTTTTTGTAGGCATTATTGTATTCAAACAATTTCGTTAAAGGTGAATTAAGATCTGAACCCAATTTTATTACAGAGACACGTGGCTTGTTAATTATTTCATTAGCCTCTACGGACAGAAAATTATTGCATTTATTGGATAAACGGCTTGCTATCAAGAAAAATAAAATTACATCAACTTAGTATACATAAATACATACATATATCCCGACTTCTTCTCATAGGGTATGTAGAGACAAGAAATCGCCACTTAATACAATTCTTATAAACTTTTTTTGCATCATTCACTTCCATACATCTTGTCATACTTAGCATACACTATAATTTTGTACAATATTTTCATAAATCATGCAAATATTATTATAATCATAAACAGCGGAGTACATAACAGTACGTACTCGCATCATTAGCTAGTTCGGCGGTTTTGTACTAGATAGCACCACAGTCCACTGCTCTGGTTAGTCGGTTAGTCGAAATTGAGCTCGTTAATTTAATTAAATACGAAATATGATATTTATCTGCATTGCAGATGATGTTACCCTTTTAATGTGTGTAGTTAGGGAGCGTGTATTGTGATGGGTCTAGCGATGAGCGGGTGACAAAGCGGATTAGTATCGCAATAATATTTAGCAAGATTATACAATGTATATTATATTGGTGTATACTTTGGAAATTGGAAATCGAAAATTTGAGATGATTCTGTGCAATTCAGAGCAATAAGTTTGCGGAAGTGTACTGTTTTGTATTTTGCGGGTTTATAACATTATTTCTAACCATAATAATATTGAACTTAAAAGTGATAGTGAAAATATTATCATAATTCATTTATTTGTCACGAATAAAAAAAGAATATTTTGCAAGCAAAATGTTGCATTAATCAAATTTTAAACCTTACTTGGTGACATTAAGAATTTATCTTTCTTCTACACGTGCACTTTGTGTCATTAAAACCAAACCACTTCCCCGCTCCCGCTCCCTCTCATGACTGAATCCTAACCCATCTCGTTCACAGAATGGCAGGATCGTTCCAGCTGAATTACCAACTAGCAGGCCTCCGCTAATTGCCCGCAAAACTTTTAAAATATTAACGTTTTGTGGTGTAATGGCCACACACAATTATTTTTTGCAAAACCCGCCCCAGTGCGTGAATTTGTTTTGTAATTCTCGTATTTTTGGAGTGAATTTAATGTTTTAACTCTCACTTAGGTCGGTATGAAATATTCTGCGTTTTAATATTGCATTTGGACTATTAAAGGTCGTAGTTTAGGTACTGCTTGTGAATGAGTTCTACGATTAATTAATTAGTTTGCCTGTTGGAAAATACTTTATTGAATTTCGTATCCAAGGATTCTACACGTCATACTATTTAATAATATCCTTAGTATCCGTATTCGGTTTACATGTTGTTTTTTTATCATATAAAGCCTTCTTATTAATATATGAAAGCCATGTTATGAGATTTTGTTCTCTGTATATTATACAGATTTGTTAAGAACATTATTTAATCAAATTTTACTTGTATGAAATCCAAGCTACTAACCATAGGTTAATTTGCTCCATTATTTTAATTCTTGAATATTTTTCTAGACAAAAATCGCACAAAAACTAAAGTAAACTAACAAACCTTAGTAAAAAACACAAAGTTCTCCCAATTTAAATAACCTACCAATAGTGAATAAAAAACAAGCTGTATTAGCAGAATGTAGTCTGAATTCTGTTTAGAGTACGAACGCTGTACGAATACTAATCCTGGTGCAGGCGACGGAGGCGCAGCATAACGCCTTCGAGTTTATAGCTGAATACACTCGCGTAAGCTTATTGCTTTTAGAAAAAAGTGATTTGAATTTAAGACTTTTAAAACTAGTTTCACAGATTGAGACAAGTGTTAGATATCCTATGAAAATGTAACATCAAATGTGTGACAAAAACTGTTAACAGTGCATACAATGAGCTATCTGAATATTATACGTAATTGGTGAAACTGGGTCTTAGTTTCAAGACTTATTATTTATTCCTAGTTAAGTGTGGGACAATCTTTTTCATAAATAAAGAGACAGCCATGTATGAAAAAAACTGTCTGTTTTTATTCAGATTCCACTAGATAAGCTTACCAAAATATATCCAGGAGTGCTGAGACTGACAATGAACGTAATAAAATTCAGAATCTTTACAAGCCTGTATAAAAGTAAGACAAAATTTAAATCAAAAAACCGATTTGTTAATGAATAAGTAGTGATTGTTTAGTTTAAGATAGAAACTGTGATAACAACAAACCAATTTGAGTAATTAACGTTTTGTTTAACGATTTTTTCATTTAAAAACAAAGGTTATTCCATAAATAACGCATTCAAATCAATCTTATTAAAAAACAATGTTTTGACGCGCGACGGACGTAACTACGCTTAGGTACATTTACTACCCTACTCACTAAATACTAACTAAACATCTCAACACAAGTCATTGACCCGATACCCAACACTTCAAACTATATCTATGCCTCGAAACATAAGAATAAACGTGCAAATAAAATTTTACCAATATACTCTCGTGTATTTCGGCCGTACTCGAACATGTTAAAGCAGTCCAAATTCCATTGAGAGAAAGAGACAACGCTATACAAACTATATATCGGCGTCCCTCTCTCTCGATAGAACTTGGATCGCGTTAGTACGTTCCTGTATTGTTCACAACTGTGAAGTTGGCTGTTAGAGACCACCTTGCACATATTTTTCTCTCCATTTGAATTTATATAAGCGTATAAACGAAGAAAACTTTAGTTTTACGCTCAAAATGTATTTTGAATATATCGCAAGATGTCCCGGGATAACGCCAATATGGAGGCTCTTTTATTTTATTTTTCTTTTGAAGAAGTGTTTTGTTTAAAATTTTGTGTCGATGAGAATGAAACTGAAGATAGTTTATGCTTTAACTTTTCGCTTCTTTTGTCTAATTAATTTCACTGAACATACTCTTAGAAACAGTCAATAATTATGAAAGTATAGTTTAATATTAAGGCCAACCTATAAAATATATCCAGGCTAAATGTATTGTTACTCATCTAAACCGTATAGATCAAGAGACCTAAAACATGCAATATTAAACAACTAAATAACATAAACACCACATCATGCACTAAATCGCTTAACAACTACACGAAATTATCCGAAATACAATACAAATTATGACTATGTGTACCTCAGAGTATTACAACACTAAATATTCCTCGAATCTAATAACCAGTGAGTGTTTAATCCACAAATGTTTATAAAAAACATATAAAAAACTTCCCATTTCCCATTTAGGTGAAAAACACAAAATTTCCAACTGGTAAACTCGTATAAATTGCGTACGGAAAAAGAACAGCGTTCATAAGTTCATTTTTCATATAACATTGTTATAACTCTCAAGTGTTGTGCCGTGTTCTGCTAGTGATGGGACATCAGTATCCGAATGTAGATATTTTATGCAACAACAAATATTTATAAATTATAATAATAATATGTCTTAATTCGTTTAAAAAAGAACATTGCTTTAGTTTAAGCTTGAACTAGGAATCAGAATGTCTGTTTTCGTAATTACATAACTTTTAAACTTTCTGTGGTCTTGTCAATTCCCGTATCCTATTATTATACATATACTAAATTACAGTTGTTGAAACATAGTGTATTGATTGAGGTCAATATTATTAACCTAATCAACATAATATAAAGTTAAACAAGTACCTTGGTGACAACTAAAAGTCGAAAGTATTAAATAAAGCATTTACCATAAAACAATTAAAACAAGCTTGATTGGGAATTCTCGTCATAAAAACATTATGGCCTGGTCGTAAAACCGCACAACCATTAGCCTTATTAAAAATAAAATTTGTGTTACCGTTATGGCAGTTTCAGATATCACAGCTAACATTAATAATAATTACTCTATTTCTAAATAGAAAAGGGGGTTTTGTATTGTTAGATAATGACATTGTATGTAGGTAAAAAAACATAGCGTATGTTGCAAAATGTTACTACAGACCAATATCTTAAAGTAAATTTTAGGTAATGACATGTAGCAAATTCCTGCTTTAAGCCACTTTAATGGTTTCTAGTCAACAACTTTTTAAATTCGTACATAGTTAAAGCAAAGTTAAGTCGGTACTTGTGGATATATCCGCACAAATATCCGAAAGTCCCATCACTAGCACTAGTGTCGTCGTCGCTTGCCACTTGATGCCCGGGTCAACAGTTTAAAACAATAACGCTAGAGGGGGCCACGGGGAACTATAAATACAATATTGCGGCAGCGAAATTTTGTATTATTTAATAGGAAAATGTTGGTATGTGTGTTTGTTATTTATTTATTGTCCCAAACAACTGTTGGGAATAAATGTAATGTGAAATTTGCTTTTGAATTATTTAGTTTTAATTGTACAGTACAATGTGTTTTACGTTGGGATGATAATAACTGTTGGGAATCAAGTTGTTGTATGATTTTGGAGTATATAATGTTTTTATAATTATTAGAAAGTTTGACTCTGTGCTTTGTAGTATTAACACTTTTGTGATATGAACTTAGAATGTGTTAAATTCGTTTAAAGTTGAATAGAAAACTATTTTTACTGTTAGAATATTGTCGTGTAAGTACCAAGTAAGTAAATATTTTCCAGTTGTATGCAATTTCAAACTACTAAACAAATTGACCATCGAGTCATGTATATTACATTCCAGACTTACTGATTGTCCATAACTAACCCTTAAATCCAATATATCAAGTTCGAACCTGGTTTTAGTTTAGACGATACTGATTATTAAAATTTTTCACATTTTCCACTTTGGCTATTATTCGGTTTTTACGGAAAACGTACGTTTTCATACACACGACAAAAATACAATAGCAAAAATTCAAAAACCAGTAAACAATACTATATTTAAAAACTAAAACAGAACATTACTCCGCGACTCTCGGCAACAACGATTATGCTCTTACGCTCCGCCGTTTATTGTTCACGACTGTTGACACGCTGCACGAACGGCAAACTGTATTGTGTAATTATGTAACATTCTCAAGTGCGACGTTCTATGCGTTTCTTTTTTAATTGCCGTTGGTTTTGTTTCGGATTTAGGTTGCCAAGTGGTAGGTTGTTGCGTTTTTTAATTTTATTTCTGTGTAGTTGAGAGTGGAGTTACATGATTGTAACTGTGGTTTGGTTTTTTATGTTTGTAATAATTTCAGTTGTATTGTTGTAAAATAATAAGTGTGTATTGTGTGGCTTTGGAAGTTCCTATCTGATTTTACCTTTTGGTTAGCGATTAACAATGTTTTCTTTTTTGGCAACTTAAGAGCATACTATCGAACAAACTGAATCATGACCCACCATGTGCTTATTTTCTAAAACACGTCTATATAAACGTAGGTCGAAATTCGCTTGAACCTACGTTTCCTTGGTAACGAATTTGTTATCTGTCATTATTGCGCGTTATGTCAAATCTTTGTGCTTCAATACAATAATTCTTTGTTATCGTTTTTAACAGGCTCCATGGCGTAGTGGGTTGATGTTACAACTGCGACGCGTCAGGAGTGGGTTTCGATACCCACTCAGGACATGGCTAAATCGGCCATTATAGCAAATAATGTTACTATAAAAAATAAAATAATATAGGGTAACCAGTATAGTTATTACCCGGTTAGGGAATTTATACACAATTTTGGTCAATAGTATTCTAGTAGTACTCTATTATAAACGCAACTTAAATATTTTTTCTAAAGGAACATCAGTCATGTTTCATTGTTTCAATAACTTTGGAAACATTATAAATAAATTACCTATAAAAAACGACTTCTAAAATTTAAAAACTCAACGAAATCGGTACATCGCAATTCATTGAACTGGTTTCTTTAGAAATTAAAATAAACGTATTATTGCTTAACATTGGCAATCACTGTATGATGGGCAATGACTATAGTGGTTACCCTAAGCGTTTCACAGATTTCTAAATGACGTGCTTTTTGACATTTCACACAAATAGATTTTTTCGTAGTGCAAAGAGTTTAGACTATTAACATTCTAGATTCAAATTAAGAGTGATTTATCGAAAACGTATCTAGTACTGTGGTAACAAAGGTCAAAGTTGTCTGTAGTCGTAGATACATCATGACACAGTCGTATTCATGTTTAAAATGTCCTAAGTGCAACTTTGACGTTAGAGACGAAATTCTTATTGTTTTGACGGTTTCAAGCGAATTATCGGCAAAATGGGTCATGATTCAGTTGGTTCGATAGTACATGCATATGTAAAATCCCGCCTTTTTCTTACAGGGGTAGACACTTGCAAACCTTACAAACTTCCCTTGCCCCATTCACATCCATACATCTTGACATGCAGCACAGCCAGTACAATTACTAAGCACCTGACCTTTTTGCAACACTTAATTTTCATCTTCTTGTATTTTAATTAAATATTGTCTTAAAGTATTGAATATAAAAAAGGTACAGTTGCTGAGCTAAGTCAATATTCTAAAGATAATTTACGCCAAGTGCAATTTCAAAGCGTAATTACATTTTTTATTCGTTCACGTATAAGGTAGGTCACACACAGAACAAAATTAATTGTAAAAAAGTAGATTTAAAATCAAAGTGGAGCTCTCATCACACATTTGAAAGTCTGTCCGCGTAGAGAACCTTTGAAAACTTTAATTAACGCGTAAAATGCCACGTGGAAATGAACTGGTAGCCCTAACGCAGTATTAGAGGTTAGTTCAGGCGGGGTAAGTGTTTGGTCGAGTGGCAACGAAGAGAGTTCTCAAAAAGAAGTTATAAAATAAGACGTACTAAATGCTATACTATTTTTAGTTATAATTTTAACAAATGAGTCGTTTACTTTACTTAGTTACTTATGTTAGTCTTAAAACATTATTCCATTTGGTTAATAGATTGACTTTTTTCCTGAAAATTATCTTTCAAAATAAGCTAGCATGAACTATTTTAAGACTATTTGTTAGACGATATTAATATTAGAGAAGCTGTTTATGTAAATAAAATAAATTAACGGTACTGTCATCGGCTTCTTTGTCCTCATTAGATAAAAAAAATAGACATATACTTAATATAAGTTTTTTGGTAAATATATTTATATGGAAACAGTTGTATATCAAATTTAATTACTCGCTACTCGACTGTTTACTAGCGCAGTCTAAACGAAGCACAGGCGCAATTTGACTAAAATTTAGGGTTGACACGTGTCCAGATTTTATTCGTTGGTGTTGTATTTTTAGCAAGTTATAGAGGGATAATAAGGTGCGTACGCCACTGGGGCAATTGTTTCAAGGAATTTGCTGGCTTTAATTTTGTGACAATGTGTTTTTACGGAGGCAGTCCAAATATAGTTTATTGCAAGTAATTTATTTAACTCGATTTTTTTTTCCTTTAAGTTTAAAGTTCTAATTAAGTTTGGTTTATTTGTACGGTAATTATGCTTTAATGGGAATTTTAGGAAATTGTGATAAACAGTCAATTTGCCAATTAAAATTAGTAACTATATTTTTTAAGAGCACCATGACAACCCCTGTTGTGTAGTAATATGTGACATTAAGGTAACTAAATAAGTTTCACCGTTTTATAATCATTAATTTAAAAAATCGCTCTAGATGCGTATCGCAAGTTGAATCCTTAATTTTTTTCTAATAAACAGTCAAATATGCAAAACCGTTTTTTAATTTTTGTCACCAAGACAGGGATAGAAAGTTATATTTTACGTTTTACATAAAGACTCATGTCAGTCCTAGACTCTGCATAGCAACACAGATGTCACAAACCTAGTACCTAGAAGCCTTAAATAATTCCACAGTAGCCTTGCACAAACGTGCAACCACAGCAGGAAATAGGTAGCTTCCCTTCGTAGCCGGAAACCACGTAGTAGCCAATTTGGACGACCAAATTAATAGCCTAATTAAATAGCAATCCTTTGAGTTTTCCATTTTTGTTAAAAACACGCTTGCGATGAACACCTTGATATATATGTATATTACAAGCTATAATGTCATGGAAAAATTTAATAATATTTAATATCTATTTATTTTGGTTTAAGTCAGGCTTGCCGTTCATCGCATGCCCGTATGTAAGTAGGTAGAGATGTAAGAAATAGTCACTAGTTATAAAGTGCGAGCCTATTTTTGTCACTTTGGACACATCAGCAATTTCTAAGCTAATAGAAGAATAAATTGAGAATATTCAAACACAAGTTAAACGACCCCAGATTCAAACCTGTAAGCTTTTGATTAGTTGGATGTACCTACATTGACCACTCCGCTTACTGTATACTCATAATTATTTCTTCTGTTGTCAAAATTACTCATAACCATCTAAATAACTCATTACCTCTCATACATTAAACACTGCACTAAGTGACCCTCTAGCAAACAGGGACCCATCGAGACTCTATATTTCATCCACTGCAAAACGAACAAGGGCTCCAATGACAGAAGGCGTTGTTACTTTAAAATGGAGACAATTTCTCTTGCGAACCCATTATTTCCCGGAGTATAAACATCGGGGCGTTACTTGGCCTGACCACTCCATGTATTTTATGGGCGAAAGCTAAATATCTGTAGTGTTGCGAATGTTAGGGATTTGCTTGCAGAAAATTGTGGAGGGTTGAACGCTTTATGCTAGTATACATTAGAGTGTTTACATGTATTTTTATATTTCTTAGAATGCTGAAATAACTGGTATCAATGTGGAAGAATAGTTTTAAGAACTTGTCAGTATGTCTTCAACTTCATAATCAGTAGCCTGTATTCATCTTTTGCAATCTTTTCCAAGATTCAGGTGGCGTCAGGTTGAATCACAGTCTAACCCTCTTATTCATAAAAAATATGAAGTTGTGAAAGGCTTATAAAATGTTTTGTTTCTTTCACTCTTTAGCGAAATGAAAAAGAGAAAACATATTTTAGTAGTGTTTTAACTAAAATAGGTTTATAGTGTGTTTATGAATAAGAGGGTAAGGATATAATCGTTTTATATTAGTGAGAGCTAAGTCTTCATTCATCAGAGAGACAATTGGTGTAGCCTAAGAAAATTATTATCTTATTCTAACGGTAAACAAATCATCGCGATGAAGCCTTGCATGCCTAAAAATTATTTAATGCATTTCTTAAAGGCATGCGTCGTTCCCAACCTGTACTTAGCCAGCGTGGTGCACTCAAGGCCTAACCATCTACAAACTTGCTTACACGATAGTATTTGTCTAGTGTATTGCAATAAAAAAATTGTTATCTTTTATTGTGTGTTACAAGCCTTCATTATCTGTTTCAAATAAACGCTCTAGTATGTGTTCACCTTCACGTGGTCGGCGAAACTTTAAGGTGCTAAGTTAGAGATTGTGCGGGATAAGGCAAGGTGTTTGTGGTGTGGATTCTTTTGTTTTAACTTTATGTTCCCGGTTATTATAGACTTAGGTGCTGGAGTGTGTGTATGAAGTGTTGGTTTTAGAAAAGTTATGTTTTATTGTTGTTGGAATGCTATTGTGTGATTTTATTTATATTGAAAACTATGTGTGGTTGTATATTGTGGCAATGTATCGGTAATGCCACAATTCTGATGAGAAATATGACATAAAATATGAGTCTGAGAATCTATATTATATAAATATTTTTAGTCTCAATTTTTTTTTTATTCAAACACTAAACAAAAACGCTTCTCACTTTGCAAATATAACTCAAGTTATAGATACTTAAAAACAGTATTTCTAAGCTTAGTCTGTAGTAAAAATAATTTCAACCCAATAAAAATTCTTCTAACACACCCAAACTATAGTTTAGGAGCTAAACACCCGAATTGGTTTCACTTGGGCGCTCTCAAAACTTTCAAAACGAATGCTTTGTGAAAAACTGAAATATTTCATAAGTAGCCGGCGTAGTGTCTCCGGGGACAAATAAGTAGGTGTCTTGTTAGGCCCGGAGCGGCAGGTATCCCGATTACTTTTCGAATAATCGTAAATTGTTCCATGAATCGGGTCTGTAATATTCAAGTTGGAAGATTAGAATTTTTGCACAAATCTATGCTTATCTTGAGTAGTATAGTCTAGGAGATAGTATGAGTAAATTGAATGTTATTTAGCATATTTTAATATAAAAATAATTGGATACAGTACTTGGCTCTCTAACTCTATGTAAAATAGGTAAGAATTTTCTCACAGAAATGACATTAATCAGAAAAAGAAATATGTAGAGGCACTTTCGAATAAAAATAAAAAGCATTTTTAAAAACCATGTAATCAAAATCAAGCTAAGTAAGATTTTTGTAATAGGTACTTTATTGATACGCGTAAACATTAAAAATAATATGTGATTAAAGTAAATGTTGCATTATCACTATCCTCTATCTAAAATATTGTTCATTCCGAGTCATTCTCGACCTTGATACCTTTAAGTAGAAAACTGTCCAAAATTGTTTTTGCGTTATCTTCTGAGATATGAGCGGCACGTGTGACGGAAAACGGAAAACCATTTGTAGAGCTAGATGAGTGGCGTTAATAACGTCCTCACCTTTTCCTTGTTCTTACTTTGATATCTACTCCAAATGAGCCTAAAAAAATATTATACCTATTGTTTGTAACAAAGTATCACTTTATTCTTTGGCAATTGTTTTTAAACTAGTTTGTATTGATTTCCCATAAACAACTACCCTAATCGGAAGTTTGTCTTGTCATGGATAAGATAGGGTGTTTAACAAGGATATGAATAAAAGTCACGAAAGTGCTGTAACAGTCAATTGTCCCATCTTAGATTTAAACAACAATACCCACGCTTAGTATCACTAACTCAATCACTTTAAAACCGACGTGGTTTTTGTCTTACGGGCGGGTTACGGCGTGGTTTTTGTATTAAATATAAAATTTCTTAAAGAATTAGTTAATCTAATTTTTCACTAGCTCCTTGCCTACAACTCAATGTTGCGAGGAAAAATATACTTAGCATTAAGCAAGAGATCTCAGATTTTATGAAGCATAACTTAATTGTAAGAAATTTTCCTCAATCTGTCACCTGGCGGCTAGTGTCGTAAGGTAAATAGAAAACCTTCGCAGGCTTAGGAAATTCTTTGCCTAGTACACAAACTATAAGCTAGCAGATAATATATAAGAAGGCTAGAAGCCAAGTGGCAATTATTTCACGTCTAAATTACTAAAGGCAGATAAAAATCGGAAGTTAACAATCCACAGATATTTGAAATATGATGCTTCAGTTTCTAATTTTGTGTGTAGGGACTTTTAGAAAAAAAAACATTTTCTTAGTTATGAAGATTGAACATAACAACGTCGTGACCTACTCAAAAATAAGAGTTATGGTGACTACCATTGCGATGCTGTGCCTGATCCTCATTCAAGAATGGGAACAGGACCAGCCATTTGCTCTTCATAGTTTTAAAGTAAATTCAAGTACACCTCTCAAAAAGCAGTAAACCTTTACCCTCAAAACTTCGCCGATCATTTCAAAAACTGTAAAACATATCACCTTACCGTTTCAACTAAAAGTGCCGTTTGTTTTTATACAGCAGCAAAATATTCGCCGGCAACAAGATCCGGAATTACTTTGTAAACAACTTTAGTCTGATTTATGAAAGAACTTTGATATAAATAATTTTTTAGAGGCAAAAGTTACGTTGAGACCAGGTGTCTCTTAATACATTTTTTATGAAAGCCTCCTTGGTAATGCAATTATGCAAATCTATAACGGTTCAGAATTTACTCGGCTATGACACGTTTCGATGGGTAAATGTTGACTCAAGTTTACAGTTGTTTTTGGGTTGATGGTTTTGTGTGTTTAAAAGATTATGTTCGAGTGCGTTTATTTTTCTATCTTTACGTCATTTTTTCGGAGTGGTTCAGATCCCTACTACGTTCCGTCAATCAATATTAAATATAAATGTAACACATATGAAATGGTTGCAATTCCTATTATGAAAATAAATAATTTTAGTGTGTTGTATGTTGCTACGAAATTGTAACTGTTCCAATAGCTGTAATGAATACTTTGTTCTACTTAAAAGTATAAAGCTCGCAACTCTGTATTGTATTTATTGCGTAAGTGTAAGTGCCACAGCCTTGCTTAGTTCACGTTGGATAGTAAAATAAAACGATTGATGTCTTATTGTGACCTAATTTCAAATCGGTAATACAAAAACAAAAGACCCTTCTAGTATGATCAATTAATTGCTCAACTATCCGAACAGCGTATTAACATTAACATTTCAATAGTAACACGTGCTACTTGAAGTCAATATATCCTAATAAACACGGTCCAATAAAACTATGACCGTAAATCAATACAATCCTATTTTCAGGCTACGTCCGTAGAGCTATCGTAGCAGCTCGTAGCGACACCCGTAGAGGCGCTACGCGGTCCATGACCCCGAACAGAGGTTTTTATCTTGATGTCTTTATGTGAGAGCGAGGTTCAATTTGTTGGGATATTGTGAAGATTATGATAGAAGATAATATAAATTCTAGTATAAATGTTTAGATCTTATATTTGAACTACCTAACCTAGCTACTATGGACTATTTTACTGATTTTATTGACTAACACTTACGTTCCCAAATTCAAATCAGTATTTTTTTACCTTTCTACCAAATTACTGTTCCACTCTTGGTCGAGGGACTCCTTCCGAAACGAGGAAGGGGTTAGTTCTTCAGTTCGCGGTGCTGGCAGAACGAGGGCGAGAGACAGTGTTCTTTCAAATAATAACGCTTTTTTGGACATTTGATAGCAACAATTTAGCAGCTCCGTAACGACAATTTTTTTTAAAGCAATAAATATTTAACGAAACTATTCCAAAACATTATCTTTTTAATACAATTTGAAAGTTTTCCCATCTACCCGCATGTAACCACAAAGTATTTGTTACTAGTTGAAAATAAAGTATGTTTGTATAATGGAACTAAGTCTGTGCTCTAAACTTCACGTGAACTTGTTATTTTCGTATCGGAATAACATGAAACTATTAAGGGTTAGGTTATTGAGAATATTTTATGAAGATAGAGAATTATGAAAGAATAATACCAAAGTCTGGGGTAGTTTTTTTTAGTTCTGCTAACTGTTATTTATTTCCTACTTTATACTTAGTATAGTAGGCTAGAATATATAGTATAGTACTATAGTTCCAATTTATAGTAGTGAAAGAAAATTAAAGTATATGTAAGAGATGTAGCTGTGGAGAGCATCTGCTCTTTACAACGGACAATCAATAGATCAGATTATCAGACTATAAGATTACAGCCAAGACTCAATGAAAACACTATAGATTATATTTTTAATCCTAGATTTTCTTTGACCATTTTTCGCAGTAAAACATGTCCAAAACATGTTTTATTATATTACGAACTAGTTGCTAACAAGGAATGTAAGAAAAGACTTCAACAAGGTATACAAATTCAGCCCATTTTTAAAACCATCAGCCTTTCTATTGCTTTTCAATATAACCTCGCCTTAACGTATTCTGTAGCGAGCGTAGTACTTAAAGTTATTCTTATTAAACTCGAACAAACTCAATGTACGATCTTAGCAATATTACAGCGGTTTTTAACAACTTGTTATATAATATATAAAGTTTCTATATAATAGGGAATCACTAGTTTATCAGTTTTGAAAAGTAATGTGAATCAAATAATATGGAAACAACGTTTACAGTATAGCAAAGACAGGTTTTAATATGTGTAATAAATTTACTGTACGGAGATAATTATGGAAATCGTGACCTGATATTCCCGCATCTTTTAAACTTATATTTTTTTTTATAAAACCACCCCGGCTTCGTCCTTGCCATTAAAAAAAAAAATATATTTTCTTTTAATGACAACTCCCGCACTAAGAATTGCTCTTGTGTCGAGGGGACTTTTATAAACATACAAACAACGTACACAATGCACACCCAGACCCGAAACAATTATTCGTGAATCGCACAAAAATATTGTTCCGTGTGGGAATCGAACCCGCGACCTCCCGACACAATGGTATCGGTGTGGTGACTTAAACCACTGCGCCACGGAGGCGTTTATCGAATATGTCGAATCGAATTTAATAACGAACTTTTACTATCTTCTTGATAAAATTTGTCCCATACGTCTTTTTTGTATCTATTTAAATGGTGTAAGTGTTCTTGATAATGTGCTTAAGGCGCTGTGCAGCTTTCGATACAAAACCTACCATACTACATTGGCGATTCTAAAGTATACGTAACATGCTTATGTCTTATCTTTTGTCTTCCTTAGCAACTATGTACTTAAAAAAATTAACAACTATGTCAACACCAAGCCCAATTTCAATCTTAATTAAACAAAACAGATTCCTCATAAACAATTCTTCAGTTTAATACAATCCGGGCGTCCATTTTGTCCGGATGATCCGGTTTAAAGCGGTTTCAGCCGGCTCCTTGCTATTCAGGGCTTGTACAGATGCAGACATGCCAAATGAAACTGTCTCAGTGCCGTCTAATCTTGCCGGGTGGTAACTATTGTTCGCAAATAGATTCGTGTTTAGAATATTGTGAGATAATCTCGAAAGGGTGAGTTGGCCTTGTTACTACGTGAGTTTTGTAAAAAGTTACTTTGTTTAAGCAGTTCGGAGAATACGAGATGTTTTTGATATTTTAATTATATTAAAATTGTAAAATTTTGAATATTTGCTTAAAGAAAATAGTATGTTAATAATACTATTTTATAAATTAATAATAATAATATTATTTTATAATTAAATTATCTGAGACAGGTTAATTTCTTTGTAGTTTAAAGCAAAATATACCTTACAATATTTTACCTTGTACATCATTTTGAAATGTTAGGTTCTAATTCTCGTAATCCTTGCCGAGTTTTCATTAAAATTAAGCTATTTATTTATCATACCGTAATATTTTCAAAGACTTAGGTAGGTGGTATATAATATTATGCTTTGTGAGCATTAAGAAACAGAAAAAGTAAGAATAAAATACGTCAAGTATTTTGATATAATTTTGAATTGTTTAAATGAAATGCGTTCTATTCGTATAGAAACCACTTGTTAGTAAATTGTTATGCAATTATTAAATATATTGTAAAAATTATTTAAAACTGTAAATTATTTGTCGATATAATATTATAATTTACTTTCGAGTTAAACATCTACTGCAACTATTCATCGAGTTCCAATAGTAACCATACTTAGACTACATCCGGGTATCGGCAGTGTGCCAACACTGGGTACTACCTCCTTTTTCATTCACGAGACGATTTGTCTCATCACTTGATTTGTCATCTTGTTTTAGTAGTGCTATATTGGTCTTACTTAGTTTAAAGTTCTTTTACTAAAGATGATACATCCTACTAATATTATTAATGCGAAAGTTTGTGAGTATGTATGGATGTTTGTTACTCTTTCACGCAAATACTACTGAACCAATTACGATGAAATTTGGTATGTAGAAGCTGAAGACCTAGAATAACCCACAGGCACTTTTTATCTCGGAATTCCCGAATGATCGGGATTTACACGGGAAGGGATTCTACGCGGACGAAGTCGCGGGTGGCCTCTAGAATATATGTTATGCCTGTTATACCCGAAGGTATAAATAGTATTGTATGAGATGCCATAGCAACTTTTAACTAATAATAATTTAGTCCCAAGTAATGAGGGTAACTAAACTCCGATATATTATTGAGAGTTAGAAAAGTCTCATATCACTTTGTACGACCCGGGAATCCTTACGCTTGTAATCAGCATTCCTATACACTACCGCCCTGTATGAGACTGCTGAAAAAGCCTAAAGTTGGTATTAATAGACTGGCAGTATCAGTTATCGCCGTTTTAATAACTTACCCAGCGGTAGTTTATCTATTCAATAGCATTTTTTTATATGAGTTTTAACGCTATTGAACAGATAAACTACCGCTAAATGTACTCAAGAAACATTGTTGTATGTTAAACAGACCCTTAAAATTGTGCTTTAAGTTACTGAAACGGATGATTTTGAAAAATATTTTTTTTTTCGTTCTACTTACGATTCTCATATTCTTCGTAAAAATAGCAATGAAATTTTTATAATTTCTCTTTTTAATTGCCAGCACAATAGTAGATATTAATAGCAATACAACAGCAAACACAGTGAGCTTTACAGAACGGATGCGGCTAGCGTGGTTACGTCCAAATCTCATATGTAACCTTACATGTTTGCCTTAGTCAGTATTGTTGGTTTCTAATTGTAGATGGTCCATATATTTATAGCTTATGTATAAATAGCCTGAGCCCGTTGTAATCTAATATCCTGGTTTTACTTTACACTGTTCTGTTTGGTCCTTTAAGGTCTTACTATTAGGTCATAATAATATTCGTGTATGAATCTTCAGTTCGAATCTTAGCTTCAGGAAAATGTCGGTAGGGTTTTCCAAGTTCAACTTGTTAAGTTAATGGTGATAGGTTTGTTATCTATTATCTATACTAATATTATAAAGCTGAAGAGTTTGTTTGTTTGTTTGTTTGTTTGTTTGAACGCGCTAATCTCAGGAACTACTGGGCCGATTTGAAAAATTCTTTCAGTGTTAGATAGTCCATTTATCGAGGAAGGTTATAGGTTATATATCATCACGCTGCGACCAATAGGAGCAGAGTAGCAATAAAAAATGTTACAAAAACGGGGAAAATCTTGACCCATTCTCTCTTATGTGACACAAGCGAAGTAGCGTGGGTCGCTCAGCATCTTCGTACATTATGATATAACAAGTGTGATGTAAAAGGATATTGGTAATTTAACAAACAGTCAAACGTAAGATACAAAATAGAATAACAAAATTCTAACTAAGCGTTCACCCATCTACTATCAAACCTTACAAAAGCCAAATTTAAACAAAATTGCTCAAGAATGTTTACCTAGAACCAAAAATAAGAATGTTACCGAATAAAGTAATACAGAGAATTGAGTGTAATATTCGGATAGAAATATGAACGGACTAATTTATCCCAACGTTTCACTAAGTCAGAGTTACTTGTTGTTAAGAGTGAAGAAGATCAGAATAGGGATCCGTAAGACAGTATATGTTGTAAAGATAGCATTGGGAAGGTTTAGATTTGTATTACTAAGTAGTCTTTTTTTTTTTAACTTTGAAAGTCTGTGTCTCAATTGACCCAGTGGGTTTAAATAATTTTAGCTATGCTAATATCCAACAAAGCTCGGTTTTCCGTTCAGTAAAAAAAGACTACACTAGCAAAATTAAGCAAATTGTAGTTTGAAGATGGAATATGTAAACTATAAGACTCATTCTAGATGTAAATAAAAATCATACCTAATCGTAATATCTATAATAACAGACAGAGCCGTGTACGCCAAAATTTGAAGAATTTATTAATATTGTTTTATTTGTATGCGTATGATTTCTAAAAACTACACCAATTATTCATCGAAAAAAAAATAGCCCAGTAACTTATACCCTACGGAACCCCAACTCAATGTTGAAAGAATATCGTCTACCCTCATTTTTCCCGTAGATTCTTTCATTAGCAAGTTTGTTGGCGTCTCTAATTAGGTGAAGAACTAAGATTGATTAGTCAGTCGATTGAATACAACGTTTTAAGGGACCGTTGAAAACGCACTTTAAGGAGTTTTTCTTTATTTTTTGGGAATGGATTTAAAATGGTGTTGAGTTTTGTTTGAAATTATGTGGAATAACTGTTAGTAGCGATTTTTTTTTATGAGAATATCATTTAGGATTATGTATTAGGGTTATCCATTTTTTTATGAATACATATTTTTCACTACGTTACGTTAATAAATCATAATTTTCAATCTATTTAATCAGCTTATGTAATTGTTCATTTTATCTTTCTTAAAATAATAGCCCTGAAGGCTTCTGGAGTAATAAGTGATTAAACTTGTTCTTGATTCAAGCAATTATAATATAGCATAATTATTTTTATTGTATCGAGAGGGAATCAAACCCATGACATCTTTTTAAGTACTAGAAAACTATGTTAAGTAAAGCACCACATGATTTTCCTTTACAAACATATTTGAATCTCTCTGTAACAATATTTAGAGCTACCTTACATTCGTATTAAGTTAGCTGACACTTAAATTAAGCATCTATATCAAAGCGTAAACTAGCCGGAGACAACGGCACTATGCACGAAGTTTCACAGCCAAGTTCTATTTTATTATAGACAACACCTGAATCGGTGCTTGAAACTCTCAAATTTGACTCACTACAGTTCGGATGTTTAATTAAGAGCAAAGTTTCCAGATTGAGGTCAAATTATTGGTGTTTTCAGTGTGTGAGTGATAAAGTTTTAAGGTTATTGATATTGAGAATTTAATTTGGATTTGATTTTAGGTTTAAATGGTTCTTCATAGACCCTATTAGTGTTATGATTTGAGCTCAAATTTACAAGCAAATAGTAAATTTCTAGATAAAAAATATAACTTAAAACGTTTACTTAAAAGTAAACTAGACATTAATTTAGTATTATTGCAACTTACAACTTTAACAGAATATATCACTATTTAGATTAAAATAGCAATGATTTTGCCTATTTCATAATAAAAAAATAGTACCGTTATTTAATTTTTGGAACTATGTCCAGTTTCTTGTTTCTTAAATTCTTGAATAAAACGTTAATGTTCTTGAATTAAACAACAACAAAACCATAATTTGACTTGGCTGTCCCCACTTCCGTGCAGAAAAAAATAATTACATGTTATTGGGTCAGAAAAAAAGGGTTTCGTAAAATATTTCTACGCAATATCTTGGCTTCGCAAACGTACCGGCACTTAATTAAATAATAAATTGAGTCAGGAAATGCTTTGTGGTCCGTACTTTTTATACCTTTGACAACATTGGATATTGTTCAAACGACTTAAGTTTCTTGGTATCGTTCTTTGAAATTGTTAATATTCAATAATATATTTTGTTGCTATTAGTTTACGAAACTGCACTTTATGCTACTTCTAGTACTTACATTTATATACTGACAGGCTTTTTTTTTAAATACCATACATAACATCTCATCTGTTATACCCGAACGTGTAGCTAGAAGTATGTGTAATACTTCTAGGTTTCGTCATCAACGATGTAAGGCCCATTTTGTTATATTCGTTGAGTATATCGGACAAAAAAGATTACTTTTGCAATATTATACTTTTTTTCAAACCACACTTATCCAGCGTGGTTTCGGGAGAAGACACTTTCCTAGCAGTGGGATAGGAAAAATATTTATAAGTAGCAGAATAGAAGAATATTAATAGAACTTTCAACTAAAGGCTAGATGATTAATTAATCTACGCAGTGTAAAAATATCAGCTACAAATTCTCAAGCACCAATTGATAAGCATACTCCATCATCTTAAATCAACATCCAGTATCAGTGGATCTAAACACGATGTAACAAAGTAGTATAAAGGCGCCGCCGACGCATACAGCCTGCACAGCCTCCTCGGCTTGTCGTCGCATCTAATTGGCTTTGAGCTATCTCAAAAGGGTGAGGCACGATATGGGTGTGTTGCCATTGGTGTCGACACTAAGTTGTGTCAGACACATGCGTTTTTGAGAGGATTTTAGAGTTGCCAAAAATGTACATAGAATTAGATCTGGGGATGTTTTAGATTAGATACCTTATTACCGTAAATAAAGATGTATTTATTTATTTATAAAAAACCCGTTTATGACATACTAGCTGACTCGCGCAACTTCGCTTGCGTCACATAAGAGAAAATTTTCCCCGTTTTTGTAACATTTATCACTGGTACTCTGCTCCTATTGGTCGTAGCGTGATGCTATATAGCCTATAGCCTTCCTCGATAAATGGGCTATCTAACACTGAATTTTTCAAATCGGACCAGTAGTTCCCAAGATTAGCGCGTTCAAACAAACAAATAAACAAACAAACTCTTCAGCTTTATAATATAAGTATAGAATATTAACAACTCAGCGCAGAGTATTTTTTAAAGATCATACCTAATTAACCCAATGAGTATGAGTATGTTATACTCTGGAGTGCTACTAAAAATCATGAAATTTCGCCAAAATCCAACAAAAGGCGTGATCGGCTAAATTATAATTTGTATGGATTTTTAGCAATGTTGAATAGCATGCCGTATTTATATATTGATTCAATACTTATATCAAGACTTACTTAGCCTACAAATAGTCAAAATACGCTTCTGAATTCCAGTGAAATTAAAAAGTAGTAAATCAATATGACCTTTTATTCAAAACAAAAACTTTCTCCTCAACACTAGCATTCTACCCAAACATGTAGATCGCAATACAGTGCACATTTTACGTTCATTCAGTTCGACAGTTGTGTAATAGAGCCAAGTTACAACGAAGTGAGTTCAGCAAGTTTGTGTTGTAATTTGAACTGTTAAGGACTTTGGATTATTCATCGATTTTGTGCATCACTATTTAATGTAGTAATTATACGATGTCAATGTAAAAGTTTATGCCTCAGTCCATAAACTTAGGTTTTGTTTGACACGTATCCCACTGCTGGGCAAAAGCTACCCCACTTTTTTAATAACCCCCAAATTTTTATTAAAGCTTGAAAATGGTCCCATAGAAAACTATGTAAGCTATGTGTTATTTAATCAAAAGATTGAACAACACGTAGATTACATTTTTACAACATATATTTAATTATTTAGTAATTTATTGGATTAGTAATGATAATTTTGTATCACACTATTTAAGGGAATCACTATATCTATATCATCTAAGCTATTTTAGATTTGATTTATAGGTTTCAAACAATTTGGCCTTAGCGATCACATCGCTGGTCTTCAAGCAAAAAGTCAAAATGTAATTTTAAAATAGCACTTTTTTATCTTTCGTCAAACCAAATGGAGAAGCACACGGCGTACTTAAGCCTCCATTGACATCCACTACAGAGGTCCATTCATACCGCTCAAAATATTGACAACCCCTTTCATTCAACCCTGAAAAGCTTGGTAGAAAAAAGGAGACCCGATTTTTCTTACTTAGCCTGCTCCTTGAATGGAGCGCGTAGGATGCCGAATAAGTCTTTTGCACTCGCATTGCAGTTTGGATAAAGAGATGTTTTCGTTGCAAATTGCAACGAGTGTGTGTGACGAAAACCGACGGCCGAATTGAATGTGAGCTCAAGCAGTCTCGGGCTGAGTGTCTCCGTTTCTTTTTTAGGAACGTTTGAGATACAGTTGAATAGAGTTAGGTTTTGATTTGTGATGTTTTGTGACTATTTTTATTATTGATTGGTTGATGGGTAGTGGTTGGCATACTGTTATTTGATATATTGTGTACGTAACCAACGACATGGTTATAGGTGAGGAAAATCGTGTAAAAATAAAGATTGTTTTTATACGTTGCGTATTACTAGCATATACTACAGACTGTGGCGCTGCGATAGTGAATTTAAGTTAGTAGTCGCATTCACTACGCCTTCGGGTCTGGATGGAATCTCAAGAAGAGCCCAAAAATATGCCAAGAACATTCTCTGTGATAAGAAATATAGGAACCCGATTGGTAATGTTCTGGACTTCTCATCGTACAGGCAACAATCCCATCAGGTCAGTACAATAATGAAACAGAGAAGTACTCCTATAACACTTTATACAAAAAAATGACTGCACAGTTTGTCTTTAAAAAAATTACAGTAAAATGTGTCACTAAACCAATACCTTAATGTGGTCGCAGTTGCCACTCCCGCATAGGCCTTTTCAGCCACGAACAAAAGTGCACGAATTCTACCTGACGCCACCTTAATCATCTGCAATAGATGTATTCAGGCCAATGAGTGAAACCAATACCAAACGCTACAGTTTAACCCCAAAACATAGCATCCAAAATAACTTTTACGCAACATAAAACCTTCCACACACACAATAAAACAACAATACACAAACATAAACGTACCAAAACCCGAAAAACCAAACAGACTTCTTGCAAAAGAGCAAATGAAAATTATTTTCCCATTTCTCTCGTCGGTACACGGTTTAGACAGATTAAGTCGTCACGTTGCGCCCATAATTCTTCCACTCCACAGATAGCTGCACTTAAATAAATAAAAAATACACCAACGCCGTTGTTTATTACTGTACTGAAAGTTTTTGTACTGTATGTGGCTGTCGTGTGGAATTATTTTATAATATTATATTTGTTAGCAAAACACAAAGACGTCAACGATTTATTTCTACTGACCAGGAGCTCAATCCTTTACTATTATCGACTACCGGCAAGGGGCTGTTTAGCACCTCTACCGGTCTTCGTATGATCTATTGTGGCAGTACATTTTAAATGTCAAACCCTCGATACTTGACAGTATAGACAACACAGAATTGCGATAAGATGACCCACTCCGCTAATTTCCTTCACCTGTTTCTAGGGCTTATGAGTCAGTTTCTAGGTTAAATATTAAGAATGCTTTTAAATTTTTAAATCTGAATTAATAATTTTGTTTTTTTATTTATAGCAAATATTGCTATTATCTTTTTTAAAATTAATTCCACTAGTATTTTTAATATAACATTTTTAATCCGCACTTGACCAGCAAACGATGATTCATTGAGAGAGGACAATCCTTGCCCAGTAGTAAGAAAGTGGGCTACAGTAAAATTTATTTATTTATAGTTATAAATTCTATTAAAAATCCAATTAAAACGTCTTCTACAATAACCATTACTTGAATTTCAAAGTTTAAAAGACTCAAGCTCGGTACTGTTGGTGTACGACGTTGTTCAGATAACGTCTCGCTTCACATCTGATAAAATGTTTTGTACACTCCGTACAAGTTTAAATAAACAGTTGCTTTAGGAGTTTCTTGTTAAAAAAACTTTGTATTTTGAATTTAAAGTAACATGTATTTTTTGGAATATATTTCTTGTTGTAGTTTTTGTATGTTAACAATGATTTGTGTGGTTGTTTAAAATAATCGATAGACGTGTTAATTTTAATTATGTTGGTTAATTTAACTATTCATGTTAGTGTGTGATTGTTCTATTTGAACTGTTAAAGTGATAAGAAATACACAAAAAATAGAACTAAATTCCCCAGTGCACCTAATTGCTTTTAAAATTTTACGTCTATTTGTGAACGATTTATTCAATAGATAAGCTCTGAACTTCAGAAGATTCGATAATCAAGTACATAAGTAAGCACAGGTCTAAAAGTACTCCATATTACAATAAAATCTAGCTTAAAAGCGTACAAAAACAACCACAAACATTCCCCCAAAAAACGCCGAACCAAGCAAAATAAAACAAAATGTTAAAACATCCGAAATTCTCAATCGGAACAACAGCTACAAAAACGCAAGATTTCACGTTTCAACACTCAGCAAAGTTTTATACAGCGTAGTGTTTGTTCAACTACCGTGAGCGAACGAGTTACGGCCCTTGCTCCTCAAGCGGTTTAAGCGCTTGAAGCGATGGTTCACTGTATAAGGGAAGGAAGTGTAATTTTACACAGCAGATACTATCTGTACTGTAGCACTGAATAATGAATGTAGTTTCCGACTGGCCGGAATGCTTTATTGATTAGTGCTGTGATACCTGAAGAAGGATTTGCGTTTTACTTTTGTACGGTTAATGGTTGCGTATGTGGTATTTGATGCCTTATGTTTGTCTGCCTTATTTTTTTATTGGTATTTATGAACCAAAAATGGCATCTTAAATTAACTAATGTTTTGTGCAGCAATGGATTGTCTACTTAGATTTCTTTTAATTACCACACGAAAGATTTAGTCATAATAATAATTTCTGATGGAGAAGATTTAGTCATAATAATAATTTCTCTCTTGTGAAGTTATTGAGTACACAATTACTCATTCGGCAGGTCATTCCGTCAGGCTTAAAAGGAAAAAAATCCGTAGAAAGTGAAGCCTAATAGCTCTTCCTCCCTCCTTTTAACCCTGCACACGCTGTTATAAACCCTGAAGGAATATA
Source organism: Anticarsia gemmatalis (assembly GCF_050436995.1). Taxonomy (NCBI): domain Eukaryota; kingdom Metazoa; phylum Arthropoda; class Insecta; order Lepidoptera; family Erebidae; genus Anticarsia; species Anticarsia gemmatalis. Next base: position 10,953,086 of record NC_134763.1, on the reverse strand, counting down.
TAATATAATTTTTAGAACCCTTCTAACAGAACTCATTCCGAAAGTTGTAACCAAACCTATAACCTAACTCGAACTATTTATAGTATCAATTTATACCACCAGTTTTAGTGGGCATAAACCAAGATTGGCTTAGTTACGGACTGGCGGCCAACTTTTATAGTCCGGTTATAATGACGGCGTAACTGTGGGATAATAACCCTGAAATCTTTATGGGGTATGGTTTGTAATAAGGGGAGTTTTGTGGCACGTTCTCTTATTGATTGACGTGATGATGATAAACATCATGACTTTACATGTTACCAAAAACATTTTACCAATTAATGGATCGCAACAAACCATGTGCCGTTTTCTGGATCTGTATACATGTCTTTTTATATATTAATAGTCAAAGGCTTGTTACATATTGTACGGACACTGTGAGTATTTGTGTCGTGTTATGAAGGTTTCTGTCTTATTCTCTTATTTACGTAACTAAATTGATTAAAAGAGACAAAACACTGTAGACCTAATCAGAATTTACACGACATTTATCCTTAAAACAATTGAAATTTTTTATCAAATATAGAGTTTGACATTTGAAATGTACTACAAAATTAGTTCTTACGGAGCCCGGTAGACGTGCTAAAAAGCTTTTCATGTACAATTTCTCGATGGCTAGCCGTTTATTTAATTCTGATATATAATACACTAGCTGACCCGCGCAACATCACTTGCGTCACATAAGAGAGAATGGGTCATAATTTTCCCCGTTTTCGTAACATTTCTTATTGCTTCTCTGCCTTCCTCGATAAATGGACTATCTAACACTGAAAGAATTTTTCAAATCGAACCAGTAATTTCTGAGATAAGCGCGTTCAAACCAACAAACAAACAAACTCTTCAGCCTTATAATATTAGTATAGATTTCTATATATCCACTCGTTTTCAAACAGCTACAATGTCCGACACATTCAATGCTCGTAGCTTCAACGCTTCGTACTAATAGTCAAAGGCTTGTTACATATTGTACGGACACTGTAAGTATTTATGTCGTGTTATTAGGTATGTTTATTGTCCTTTTCTTTTATATGCGTAACAAAATTGATTGAATGAGACAAAACACTGTATAAATAACAATTGAGTTTACACGACGTGTATTAGTAAAACATTTGAAATTGAATTCAAATATAGACTTATACACTTAAAATGTACTGCCAAAATAGTTCTTACCGATAGAAGCGCTAAACAGATTTTTATGTACAATTTTTCGATAGCTAGCCGTTTGTTTAATTTAAATATACATTTTTATATATCCAATCGTTTTCAAACAGCTACAATGTCCGACACATTCAATGCTCGTAGCTTCAACGCTCGTACTAATAGTCAAAGGCTTGTTACACATTGTACGGACACTGTGAGTATTTGTGTCGTGTTATTATGTTTTTGTCCCTTTCTCTTATATGCGTGTCAAAATTGATTGAAATAGACAAAACACTGTAGACCTAATCAGAATTTACACGACACTTATTCTTAAAACAATTGAATTTTTTTTATCAAATATAGAGTTTGACATTTGAAATGTACTACCAAAATAGTTCTTACGGAGCCCGGTAGAGGCGCTAACAGATTTGATGTACAATTTCTCGATAGCTAGCCGTTTGTTTAATTTAAATATACATTTTTATATATCCAATTGTTTTCAAACAGCTACAATGTCCGACACATTCAATGCTCGTAGCTTCAACGCTCGTACTAATAGTCAAAGGCTTGTTACACATTGTACGGACACTGTGAGTATTTGTGTCATATTTTAAAATAAATAAATTAAATTAATTAAATAATTAATGGACAACTCACACACCGTCATTTGATTCCAAACTAAGCAGAGCTTGTACTATGGTAACCAAATAACTGATAAACATACTTATATACTTCTAAATATATACTTATATAGATAAATTAACAACCAGGCTCAGAACAAATACTCGTGCTCATCACACAAAGATTTGTCCTGGGTAGGATTCGAACCCACCACACGCGGCGCTACGGTTGTTGCGGCGAGGTGACCGCTTAAACCACTGCGCCAAACGTGCAGTTAATATTCGTGCAGTTTATATTATAATATTCTTAAGTATTTGTCCTTTTCTCTTATATGCGTAACAAAATTGATTGAAAGAGACAAAACACTGTAGACCTAATCAGAATTTACACGACATTTATTCTTAAAAACTTTTTTTTTTAACAAATATACAGTTTGACATTTGAAATGTACTACCAAATTAGTTCTTTATCTTACGGAGCCCGGTAGAGGCGCTAACAGATTTTTATGTACAATTTCTCGATAGCTAGCCGTTTGTTTAATTTAAATATACATTTTTGTATATCCAATCGTTTTCAAACAGCTACAATGTCCGACACATTCAATGCTCGTAGCTTCAACGCTCGTACTAATAGCCAAAGGCTTGTTACACATTGTACGGACACTGTGAGTATTTGTGTCGCCTTCGAAACAGCTCAGAGACGCTTGGATTAATTAACGACTGAAGACAGAATTTGAAGATATTGAGGCGTAACTTGATGAAATCGACTAGGCTTTTGCATTGATGGAGATAACTTGGGTAGTGTTTGATAGGAAATCTGTTGATAAAAGTATAAGGTTAGTTTTAAATTTTAACTAAACTATATTTGTCTTTCAAATATACTTTCTGTTGCCAGTTAATGAGCTAGATTTTTTTTAACAGAAATTTCTCGCACTAAGAATGATGCTTGTGTAACCAGGAATTCAAGGTACACAAGCAATGTCATTATAATTTAGAATTACAAGTGAAAAAAAATAGCACCAAAACTTTAAAATTATTGTCAACTATAAAATTGACCACTATGAAATTCAAATTCTATCCTTTATTTAACTTAAACATTTGTTTTGCAATCTCAGCCTTTTGGGAGTTCAAACTTCCAAAAAACATCCAGACGTATATCAAAATCTTATCAGCACAGAACAGAATACCTGAATGACAAGATGTTCGACAATGAACAGTGTGTTGAAGATGCAGAGCAAGCGGTTCGATTCCTGTTATATCTCGACTCGAGGGCCAATAGATTTCCCCTCTGCGTCGTATGCGACACAAATCTGTTGATACTCTTGTTTATATTGTACGATTTGTCGGAACTGTTATCGTATTTAGAGATAATAATTAAAATGTCGTTACCGTGTAATATCATAAAAACAGTAATTTTTCGGTTCTTTTAGACATTTTTGTAAAAAAACATCTACAAAATAAGTCTTAAAAAAAACTCCAAATAAAATAGATTTGCGATTCCACGAAACGGCCAAATGAGCTTCGTTTGATCATTTCCTAGAAGTACTCGAGTCGTGTGTACTAAAAGCGGACTTATCAGTTGTCTCCAATAAGGATTCACAAACAAGAAACTGGATCTTTTGGGCAGGTGTCGGACGACAAAAACCCTGGACCCCCGGGGGCTGTCCTCTCCGTGTCACCAATTTGTGACTCCAAGTCATAAGAGATAGCGGCGTATTGACATATTTTATGCTATCTCAAAAGTTTTTTGTTGCTGCTAGACTACTTAGCCATTTGATATTTTAGTTTTAAAAATGTACGTAATTATAACAAAAGGCGTAAGTATAACTTATTAAAAGGCGAGCTTTGCAATGTAATGGGACAGTTCAGGCTCATACTCGTTAAAAAGAACAATTAACATCAAGATTTCTGTTACTGGGATACAATAATTGTTTATTGCTGCGAGCTAGTTTTTACAGTGTATTATATACATATATCAAACCTCAACCACAATTTTGCAATGCATTCTTCTCGGTCTTTTATAGTATTTTATTCAAATTTAAATGCACTGTAGTCTTAAATGCCTCTTTGTATTAGAGGATTTTGTTATGTTAGATGTATGGGTCCTGAAAGCACCTTGTTATCTAACAAGCCCTATCTTCTACAACTTGCTCCACACTCAAATTCCTGACAAATTGAATCTTGCTTGTCCGCCCAGGGCAGACAAAAGGGCGATTCGCATTTTATTTGCCATCTGATTCCGCCCAAGGGCCGCTTCATTTTCATCACCCAACACTAATGGGATTTCAATTACCGGGACAACAGATTTATATGTGTTTTTGTTATGGAAAAGGTGAGCTGCGGTTGACTTGTTACTGAGAGGTTATTTGTGATGTAATTTTAAGGACAAAAGATGCTATGGTTGATATGTAAGGACGAAAGTATGGTGGGATAGCCGTCTTTTATGAGTTAAGTACGTTTACTGAGTAAAATGATAACGTGAAAAGAGTGTCGTTTAATCTGTATGACAAACTAAACGGTACTACTTAATCTATACTTAATATTATAAAGCTGAAGAGTTGTTTGTTTGTTTGTTTGAACGCGCTAATCTCAGGAACTACTGGTCCGATTTGAAAATTTTTTTCAGTGTTAAATAGTCTATTTATCGAGAAAGGCTATAGGCTATATTTCATCACGCTACGACCAATAGGAGCAGAGTAGCAATAAAAAATGTTTCAAAAACGGGGAAAATTTTGACCCATTCTATCTTATGTGACGCAAGCAAAGTTGCGCGGGTCAGCTAGTTTAAGATAATCGTCAAATATTCAAGAACAAGATTTCATAGATATCATTTAGCCTAAGAATAGAAATTAAAGTCAATTTTTACTAATATTACTGATGAGATGTGCCTTTTCGCTTTATTTTATGTATGCATCATGCATTACCTTTCACCGTATTTCCCAGAGAAGAAAGTGAATTGGATGTCTTTTTTATTCACTAAGCTACAGGATTTTTGCAGGGAGGGTATGAAAATTTCCCTTTAAATCCCTACAAAAAAAAACTCCAATTCAAAACACCAATGCGCCATTGAATTGTTAACGAAGCTCAAATCTCACTCGCCCTACTTATCTCAGACAAATGAATAAACAACACGAGAGCAGTCTCATAACTCAACATTCCACTCAGACGCACATCAGTATTCCGCTGCCGTCTCACTATGAAACTTACACGGAAATCTCATATTTATCGCGAGATATCGTCCAGTGTTACTATGTGTTAACGATAACGATTGTAGGGATTTTAGCGCTTTTTATATAGGTTTAAGAATATTAGCCGAAAAAATCTGTAAGAGCTAGTTCGCTTTAGGCTATTAAAGTAGTCGGATACCAAATTACTTAGTGCCTAAAATTATTGTAGGCACTCGGCTAGTGCTACTGACTAGAAATAAAAAAGTATTGTAAGATTTTCATTCGAGCAACCACATATAATCATATTGAATTGTTAAGACTATAACATGGATTGATAGGTATAAATTCGATTTTTGTGACGGTCATTCTAGTAAGCTAGGTAGTGGATACTTCTTATAATACAGCGTAAATGGTAAGCAGATTTGGTGTGATTGTATGAATGTTCAGGATCCGCAACACGCACTGGGACCTTCATTTATGATACTAACAACAGTGCAATAACTACCAGTTAACACAATAACAGTACTGTTTTCTATTATTTCAGATTTAACCATTCAATACCTGACGTTTCAGTGCAGGTATTACTGATTTCAATACAGTTTTCGTTAGTAATATGCAAGAGTAAACTTCTTTTCATGTACGAAACCTCAATTTTATTCCTCACAAATATTTTTACAACTACAGCAAACATAGTCTTTGAGTCTTCCTTAATAAATGGCATGAGAACACGTCATCACACGTACCTAACTCATAACATGCAAATTTTGCGTCACGACAAAAAAAACGCCGGCGTCTTAATGAAATATTCAGTAGGCTACCGGGGGTGATATCAAAAGTTTTGGTGAAATTCTCTTGCTACAGTGTTTGAGCTTTTGTGTTATACGTTGTTCGCAATCGTATTGCTTTCCACTGTTTGACAGTTAAAATGTAGGTACCTACTTTAAATTATTTAGTTCCAATAGTCTACGCTAGGGGCGCTGATCAGTTTTTTGTTCGTTTAAATTGTTGTACACTCAATATTAACGAATAGCTGTTGACAATTTTTATTTAGTAAATTGTGATTTGTATGAATTTGATATTGATTTTTACTACCAAGTAATTACATAAGTTCAATTCTACCATATATAATATATCATAATTGATAACTCTATAATTATATGGCGTGGTATAACTCAATAGGCTACTTACTCTTCATCACACAAACCTAACATTATAAAGACAAAAAAATATTTATTTTGGTATTTTTTGCCTTGACATTCCATTCACCCATATCTACACGTCAAGTATGTAACGAGACACAAAAAAATTGCAATTTTCAGAGCGAGACACGTTACTCTCATGCAGAATACCCTATTACAAGTACTTTCTACAACTCTCAACGAACTAACATAAAAATGTAGTCAAAGTATGCCAACTGATAACGCTGACTCGCGGGACTAAGTGAGTTACGTCTAAAGTTTCAAACTGAAATAAGAGACTGGCGCTGTTTGTAGAAAATAGGTATTTTTATTTCAGTGCGTCAGCTGATATTAGTATTTTTTTTTATAGCACATACGTACAAAATATCACGCTTGTTATACCCGAAAGTGTGAAAAATAAGATCAACAATGTGTGCCTTTTGCCATCTACTAGGCACGTAACTAAACTTCGGGCTGCTACTTAGAAATATTCTAACAAAAATTAGAAAAGACCAATAATAATAATTGCACTATGGTGGACGCGAGTATCGATCCCGAGATTTTATGATCCGCAGTCGAATGCAGTATTGCCTGTGCTATAGAGGTAGTCATTTGTAACAATTTAACCGGAGTCTTAGGCAGATTTGTAAAAATAACATCTACATTATGCCATTTACAATGTTTGACCTATTTAATGGAAACAATCTTTTTACTAGGTACACCAAACTTCTTGCTACTATGTAAAATATTCTAGAAGAAAAAAAGATCAGCTCAGCAATCTTTAATTAAATAAAAAATTACACAGATCAGCGTAAAATCGAGTTAATATTTCCTTCAATTTATTTCATCAACACAGCTTCAACAACTCAAAAACATTTATGGACCCCATCAACAAAACATAAATCGTCAAGCGCAATTACTGGACAAAAGAACGCACTTAATGGGTCCGCGAACGAAAATATTTAACCAACCATTTATTCTGTATACCTCTGAAGGCTTCAAATAAAAGCTTAATGTGGTTAAGCTGGGCTATGAATTTTAAAATGTTATGGGATACGAAATAAAATGACATGGAAATATGAAATTCAAATTGGTAATCCAGTACGTTATTGATATATTTAGGTTTGATTATGAAGACCATATGTGTTGAATTTTATGGAAAATGTGAATTTGAAAAAACAACAGATCCAGAGCTATTTATCAAACATTTTTGCACGTTCAGCTAAAATTATACCATCGAAATTTAAAATGCTTTTTAGAAAATCTGCCATAAAATATTTTGAAAAGACTACCAATTTGTTATAAATCCGTCTTGTAAAAGTAATTTTCTCGAACCAACCTATAATGCATGCCTCGCTTTGAGCCAAGTTACAGAGTTTATGACAATGATAGGCTTTCTTTCAACGTTATATAAGACCTTACTTTAACAAAGTATTTCAGACACTATCATTTAGCACATCAGCACAAAATTTTGTATGAAAATCAAATCAGCGCCTCTAGCGAACGTCGTAGAAACTATTTTGACAGCACATTTGAAATGTCAAACTCTCGATACTCGATGGTTCCAATTGTAGAGAATCGCGCTATTGTAGTGCGATTCTGTACAGTCGTGCTGTAGTAGCCCGCTAGAGACGCTGATTACATTTTCGTACAAAATTTCTCGACAGCCAGCCGGTTGTCGGTAGCTAGTGGCAGAGAATCGAGCTACTGGTCAACAATTATATAAATAATTATGAGTCATTAACACGAAAAAAGAAGACACTATTCATTGTAATAACTCCTCATTCAAAAGAAAGACTACTTAAAATTAGTTAGTGGTCAACCTAGTGTTAAAGTTATTTAAGAAGCCGCCTGAAGGCCTAAAAAAGCAATAAAGAAAACCTTATCACCAAAACGCCCCTCAATTAGCTGAAAAGACACCCAAAACATCACAAGCACCGTCCATAAACTCTCACCTCCAATTACATTGGAACGACTCAAAAATTACTTCCCACAAAAAAGGATTACCGTTCATTTGCGACATTAAGGCGCAAATTATGCGCCCGAGGCGATAACTACATATCGGGAGATCAAATCGGCTCAATAACGCGCCGATCTGCTCAACAGGTTTTGCGGCACTTAATAGGCATGCGACCGATGAGTGCGCCCGATTTGAGGCGTTTTTTTAAAGAAATTTTGTTAAGGATTAAGGTACTGTTGTGATGGTAAAAAATTAAGATTCGGTTGGTAGGGTTTTTAGTGGTTTTAATCGGTATATTCTCAAAATAACAAAAGCTTATAGCATGTGGTGAATCATTGCTGACAGTATGTAATACCTTAGTAGACCTAATCCTAAGTTATGAATCCTTTGTTTTGGGAACTTTTTAAGTCTTCCTTTTTATGTTTTCTTTGTTTCTAGATAGTTGTACAGGTTTTAGCGCACTCGTATTAATAACACACTGTGACAAATGATTAGGCGCTATCTTTATAAATACAAAAACTACATAGTCATTACACGATCAGAAAAAAATATTTCTTCACATGATTTGAGTACATGTATGCTTCAAACGCATATTTATTTTATGATCCTTAAGTAAAACCAACCTAGAACAACGGCACACAAACTGCTGAATTTTTACCATCATTTGCTTCAGTAAAAAGTACCAATTACTTAATAAAACATGTAAAAGTGTCAATTTAATCCAAAAGCCGACGATTCCACTAAACGCGTCTCAATGTTTGTCCGCAGCTAACCAGTTCCAACTAGTTTGCAGCGGTTCGAAGTTGCAGTTTCTATTCATTAGTCAATCGGTGATTTATCTGCCGGTTTACAAGGCGAGGTGCCATTTTGGAAACTGTTACGTGATGATTAAAAAGTTTGTCCGGTTTTGTAATTAAATTGGACATTAAAGGGAGATAAAAGGGCAACGCTACGTATTCTCTTTAATATTGTTAAAATAGTACCTAGCTTTGTTAGAGTTCAGCAGAATTTTTAGAAGCTACAAGCATACGCCAGTTAAATGAAGTACATCTTAAACAGTAACTGTAACGCAATGCTAAACGAAAATAATTACAATATTTAAAGTGATTATCAAAAATATTAGGGAAGTTTGTAGTTATCGAAGTACAGTAAACTTCTTTACTAATGCACGCAGCAATCTATTTGAAACAACGTATATTCTTGCACTCAAAAATATTGAACAGTTTGTTAAAACCTTTTTTTTTTGTTTTTTTTTTTATTTACGAAGCACCCAAACAATGTCGTAGGCTAGTACAATTACATATTTTCGTTGATGATGTGAGATTGACTTGTATTTCTGAGTCTGCAGTTCAATTATAATCCTCCTGTTAGTTCAGGAGTTACATAAATACGTTACTTTTGACAAGATCTACTTTGTAATACAATACAGTAGCGGAAGTATGTGAAACTGTTATAATAAATGCATACTGTACAGTGTGGACCAGGTGCAAACTATAAAGTTCTAGGCCTTATAGCCTTTGTTTATAACAAAGGGTTTTAAAGGAAGTGAAGTTACTGAACGTTAGATGTATTCTAATCTTTATTATAGGTTGTATAGGGTGTAATCGTTTAAGAAAAGTTTAAAATATTAAATAGTAATTACTTTGTTGAGGCTATAATATACAAATAATTGGATAAGGTACTTTGTTTAGTGCTGCAGTAGTACCTCGTAGCACTTGATTGTGAGATACTGTGTAGAATTGAAGTAGGTGCAATTTTTATTTGGATGGATAATTTTATATAGTAATCAGTAGTTTGGTAATGTGCAAGTAAAATGCTATAAGTTTTAGCCTAACCTCTTATTACGAAAGAAAATTCAAAAAAAGGTACAAGGAACTTATCGGTCGGTACCTATTGAACTACTCGGCTTAATTTATCTTTTTTGTTAAAAAATGAGTTCCTGGGAATTATGTCTGCGTTAGTTTTATAACAAAGTTATCACCAGCGTAAACGGTACCCTGCGTGTTTTGAAACATCACGCTATCAACTAATAGTTTTGAGAACACAAAATATAGCAGTTATCTCTTCACCCTGTATAAACAAACGTTATAACTTGATGAATTCCATCGAGTGGCACTTGCATGCAGTTTTATCGCACGAGTAATAGCACTTGACGCATTAATGCGTCGAGGTGCGAACCGAGCCCGGTGGTTAGTGCTAAACGCGTCTCGTCGCCAATTAGCGCCCGATGTCGGACCGGTCGTGTGTCCTTATTGCAGGGCTGGCTGGTGACGGACCGAAAATAATGACGTTTTAGTTCAGTTTTATTATGATCGATGATACATATGTATAGTATAAAATATTGTGCAAATGCGATGCCTTAGGACGCTAAATAATGGATCTTATGGGATGCGGATACCAGAACCCAGAAAATTATGTCCTACTACCGATGGGCAGGAAAAATCATGCTTACTCTGAACATAAAGACGGCTATCATTAATTGCGATGCTTTGTCACTTTACACTTAACTTAACAAAAACAAACTTAAGTGTTAAGTTATCAATTTCTTTCAGATAAACACATTGCTAGTATCATATTTTTTTGTCTTTTTACATTGAACTCGACCATGACTGAGAAATCCATATTGTAATGTTTTTTTTCGAATTGCCAGAGTTAGAAATTCGTAACGCAAAAAAATGCACGTCGGTATCGTGGCAGCCCTGAACTTATACGTGTGTGCAAATTTGCGAGTCAATTTGTAATTTTTTTATTAAGATTTTTTTGATTGTGCCAACGCTGATAATTGGTCACTCTTAACTCTCTGATTGGAAGTTATTCTTTGCTCGTGGTGATTTGTAAACACCCGAATTTGCAAGATGGAATGCTAATTGACGTTTATTTTTAGATCACCCTGTAATTTTAAAAACTGTACAGGGTGTGTGAACGTTTATTATGTGGTATTATTTTGCATTATAAACAATTTTATACTACAGTCTAGGAGACCATGATTGGTTTATGCTGTTTTTTGTTATATAATAATAATTATTGTATAGTTTAGATGTGAGTTGTCTCGTTTTCTTTTGTCATTGCAATTTTGTTGAGATGCCGTATGATAAAAAGGGTAAAGAGCTTCATATAAAAGTGATCCCGTGCCATATTATTGACAAACGATATAGATATTGGTCCATAGATTGATAGTCAAAAATGTTGTCCCATTTATTACGTTAAACGCTAACTCTAGCAATTGTTTGAATAAAAATGCAACAGTCTTCCAAAACGAAAAACCAAAAGAAATTCACTCGAATTTAAAAATCTTGTCGGACCAAACAATACAGCGTAATAAATTGTCTATGCAAAATACATTAATAAATCTTATGCAAATTCCTTTCCTGAGACATAATTGTGTAAAAAAGTTAATCAACGGGCCGAAATAAAAATGGCCGCGGACATTCCTCGTTTGAACCGAATAGTAATTTTGTAGCAGTCGGGTGTTTCAATTTAAAACTAGATACATTTGCATTTGTTGTTATCTTTTTATTTTGTTGTTTAATTTACTGTGGACTATGTTTCTTTTTGAAATTGCTTGGAAGTTTTTAAGTGATGAGCATTTTTGGTTTTTTTGTTTGTGGTTGTGTAATAAGTACGATACAGTGCTGGAAGATGGGTTAAAAAAAAATTATTCATTGGTTAATACTTTTATGATAATAGAGCAGTTCACGACCCAGTGGGTATAAGCCTTTATGTATACTGTCCAATCTCTCATATGACTACTAAGTAAAATCTATGATATTAATTGGCAGATTTTAAAGAGTGATTTTCCACGTTCCATATTTTTTTATAAATGTACGTTTATTAAGTCACGATAAGAAGTCTATATTAAGTGGAAATGAATACAAATTACATACCTAACGGAATAAAAGACAGTACTGATATCTTTAAAAATAATTTCACATTCACTAAAAAGAATTTACAACAACAATCTAAAAGGCAATATTTCTCCATCCCATTCTTCACGATGAACGCTTAATAGAGTGTCGTTAGAATAAATAATTCACTTAGCTGTACAACGTGTTTCGTTCACCAGCAATAAGGAAGGAAGTGTAATTTCTTCACGATCGCTATCACAGCGCAACAGCCCCGGCCAGGATGCTTTTAATGAATCACCATACAAAATAAATTTTAAAACACGCCGTTCAACCTTTTTTAAATGTTGAAAATTTTCACTCGCCCCGTTTTTAAAGTGGGATATTAAATTTATGAGTGGTATTAATACGGTACATAAAACGTTACTTGTACAGCTTTCGGGTTATTGGAGTTTAATGTACAATTTTTTGATAATATGGAAACTGTTGGTATGTCATATGTTCAAATTGTAACTTGAAATTCATGTAATTTCATTGAACAGCGATATTTACAATCTTTACATGCTTGCGTAAAATCCCGCGTTTTTAACATTGAGTATACAAATCTTTAACTCACGATTGATTTAACACGGTATAATTGAGAGAATGTAATGTGTTTATGTGAAAGAATCAAATGACGTACAACCAATTCCCCTTTTGAAAGTTTGAAAGCTAAAATATAAGTTAATTTGTAGGATGGTCTGTGGCGAAATAGGTCAAAGACATGATATTATGTATGTATGTATGATAATATAACCTTCTACCAAAACACATGTATCCTCATTAAATTACAATATTTAACCCAAAACCTTCACCCAACAAAGTTGAGATACTAAGTTGCACTTAATAATGAGTAAAGTATCTATTTTGTTAGCGCACAAACTAAGTTACAGTTAGAGGCACATCCAGAAGCGACCCTATAAAACTTGCTCCGGTACTTAATCAAATACATAGTTTTGGGTCCGAATACGTAAGTGACTGGAGACTAACAAAGATATAAAGACAATAGAAGTTTACTATTAATGTACTAAAAGTACAACAATAAATATTGACCTACGCCGTTTCATAACACAATATGTTGCGTAAACGATTTTTTTTTATTCTTTGGGTCCAGTTTCACAGTTTATGTATGTAGACCTATTTGATAGATAAAATGACACCAAATGTAACTTGATACGATTTTACCAGATAAATGAACCGATACATAATCAGTAGAGCGAAATCTGCTATTATTTTTAACTGCTTTTCGTGATTGAGCAGCTGAGAACCAACTAAAAATCGTTATCACAGAAACAATTTTTTTACTTACTACTTCGTTTTTTGACTAATTACGAAAGCACTATATGTAAAATATAGAAATATGGATGACTGTATATAAGCTGTCTGCATCAAAAGTCATACAAATTCCCAAAGTCCCATACAAATTGTTTACCCACCATTTACTAAACCTATCTCATAGCACATAAAATAGACTACTCCTTTAAAGCTCTTCTATTAAACCCACATCATTGTTACCCAGAGTCCTTTGTTAATAACAACAAAAACACGTCTCAGTGGACCTCTAGCGATAGTTCAGTGTAATTAGTTTACAGCCACCGACGTGATTTGTATGAACTAGACTATCTATCCTTTGTTACTGCTAACCATTATCTAGTCTAAACCTTTTATATCTAATCTATTTTCTTGGATTAAACCTAGTGCTTGCCTTTGTGGTCTGAGCTTGTGTTTTGGATTGGCTACCATTCCGTTCCTGGATTGAGCTGAGTCCTGCGGTTTTTTGTTTATTTCTCTAAAAATATTTTCTATAGTAACCCAACCCAGAGTTTGCTACCGTGTCCGGTGTATTGCCTCTATTGCAAAGAGCTGTTGACGATTTTAAACATAATATTATATGCAATTCGATTGAACGTGGGGTAAACGAATAAAGTAACCTAACCTTTTATTCTTAATCGCATAAATACCCGTCGCATTATAATAAAACTGATGTTAATAACTATACGCGTGTGAATTTTAAACACCTGTACACTACGTCTGCCTACATTTTCGGGTATAACAAGCGTGATAACGACCAATCCAATTATCATATTCAATTTACTTATGCAGTTTATTGAGTTTTTCTTAGTAACTTTTAAAAAAGTCAAGTAACCCATTTTCCTAGAAACAATTGACCCTAGTGACCCAAAAAAATAACTATCGCAAAGTTCCAGGTGCAAACTAAACGGAACAATTGATAAGTAGTTAAGTTGCCAAGTTTGGACGACACACGTCCTGATACCAACCCTTAAGTTAGGGGTGCCGCGCGATGAATATAGGATCAAGTGGGGGTAGTGGAGGAAAGTTGTAGGTTGGCCGTTGAATGCTAAGACTAAGCTAGGACTTTTGTGTTGGTATTCTGAAGTGATTTAATTTTTAATACTAAATATGTTCTTACGCTGAAGCAGCTCAAAATTTATCTGCATTTTATTTATGCCGCAGTATTTGGGAAAGTCTTTTGTATGATCGTGTTCCCCTGCTCATGTGACTATTGTGACCGTAAATAGCACATAATTTGAAAGTCTCTCAAGAATAAGGAGACTTTTTTGCTAAGGAGGTCTCACAAAGGGCTTTAAATATGTACAACTAGCCACAAAAAACTTTCAAATCTAAATATGTATTTTTTTTTCTTTTTGAGGTTCATAAAAACTATCACTCATGGCTCTAATTGTAATTGGTTTAAATCAATGTAACATTTGGTACTTTTTAAACTCCATTATCAAATTCTCAAAAACCTAAAATGTTTAACAAACCGTAGCCCGCGCAAAAACAAACGCAATTCACCTATAACATTCTCTACAGGCCAATACTCTATCTTCGAACTACAGACAGTTATTCCGTGAGGTCAGCGGGTGACAATACGTTACGTACGTCCAAGTTGGGAATTTAATAGCACTCGTGACGTCACACCGTACGTACTGCACGTTTGCTTTGACAATCTACTTGTGTGATGTATGTTTTTGATACAATTCTTAGACACTTCTGAAGAAGTAGAGATTAGATAATGCAGTGGAATTTTGACCGTACTGTAGCGCGGTTCTGAACAGTCGGTACCGTCGAGTATCAAAAGTTTGACATTTAGAATTTTCTGTCACAATAGTTTCTACGACGCCCGTCAGAGGCGCTGATCAGATTTTCATACAAAATTTTTCGATGACAGGCCGGTTGTCGGTAGTCGATAGTAGTAGAGAATCGAGCTACTGAATGACAGTAAATGTATGAAAAAGCTAAACGTATGAAAATCGCTGTCATTTTACTGTCGGATATGCTATCCGATACTTACAAGTTTTGAAGCTGGAAATTATTTGTAGAAACGACTTTTTTACCTAAAGTTCTGTTTTTCACACACATTAAATTAGTGACAAAAAATTGGAACTTAACTCAATTTTAAGTGCAACTCATAAAATAAATACTTAAAAGTATTAAAGAGAGTAATGTATTTTTTTTTCAAACGTTTAAAATTTTGTTTTACTCTCAGACTGTTGTTAATTTAGACTTCTTTTTGTTGGTATCACAATTTTGCAAATTTGTTTAATCGACCACCTCAAATTTTCATTCGCGTCATAATTAACCAGAATTATTTAATCGACCACCTTGAAGCATAACGAATTGCAATTAAAAGTGTTATAATTATATTTAACTAAGTCATAACTACAAAGTTGCTTTAAATGTCCAGTTTTAAATTTAATAGAAATCCAGTTTTTAAATTGGTACATTTATTGCGCCATGGTTATAAAAAGGTGTTAGGTCAATACTATTTTGATAGTAAACAGTATTTATAGTCGATATAAGTCATAAGAGGTCTAAAAACCCAACATAGATCCACCTAAAACTTACACATATTCCAGCATAAATCTTTTCAAAGAAAAATCATAAATATAGAATTCAGCAAGGGTTGAATAAATTTCAGTCTTTTAGCCATCAGACGTCTTTCATAAGATATTTTTTACGATCGAACGGCTTAGCCGGCCATGTGTTCTTACTTCCGCCGGAACCGGCTTACCGGAAACCGGAACTACCCCCACCCCACCTAATGGATCGAAAGGGCGACGATAAATATCTCTACAGATATTGAAAATTTTCTTTAAATCCTTCGTTTTATGTTCGGATTATTTATGACTATTTTATGGTGGAATTTTCTGCTTAGTTGCGTATTAAATGTTTTGGGATAACGAATATTATTTTACACTATCCTCCGCCTGTGACTTCATCTGCGTGATTTCCTTGGGGAAAAAAGTATTTTATATGTTAATCAGGGGTATTTTAAACGTCATATTTAAATGACTGCTGCGAAAACGATCGACTAAGATGGCGAATAAGAGGATGACCAATAAGGCCTCATTTACGGAGACACGGGGCGTCGCGCGTCGCGTGTGGCGTGGCGTCTCGCGGCGCGTCGGACGTTTTTATTGTTTACGTAGCGGCGGCGCGTGAAGCGGCACGTATCATCGCACGCGTAAACACAAACTTATAGCAATATACGATGTTGTTTATAGAGACGCGAGGCGGGAAGAGTGGCGCGGCCCGCCGCTGCGCCCGCGTCGTAATCTCAAGCGTGTAGCGAAGCACGCGGCGGGCATCGCTGCTGCGCACGCGGGGTTCTCAGTTTACCGACTTAGTTTTAGGCAGAAGGTTCCGCCACAGGCATCGCTTCATCGAGAATCGCCGCAGCGTGCGCCGCCGCGATAAACGCCGCGTGAGACGTGACGATGCCATCCGCGGGCTCGGCCGTAAAACACGCTCCATTTCAAGCAAACGCGTGTAAAATCGCTTCACCGTAAACGCACTCTAAGAATGATTGTAATGATAAAAATAAACTTAAATAAATAACATCAATCAAGGTTTCTTCGAAGGAAACAAGAATCAACGTCAACAAAACAGGTATTGCTTTTTCAACGTCTTACTACAACTACTAATCGCATGGTTAGTGGGCAACCTAGTGTCAAAGTTATTCAAGCCGCCCGAAAGACCTTTGACGTGGCTTAACGACTTTTATCTTAATTGACAGCAACCGGGACCAACTTTTTACGTGCTCTACAAAGCACAGATACACCCAGTTCAAATAGCACTATGCGGTCACGCATTTATGGAATGACCGCGCCAAGGTTTGCTTAACCCACAGATCGTTTACCGACCGAACTGACTAAATTATACACGTGCTTTAATATATTATCTTGCTATGCATACGTCTTTACACAAAACCGAGAAAATAAAACCAAAACTCCAACATCACAGCATCAATCACCAATAACCATAAAATGACAAAAATACTTCCACATATTTCTTTTAACGAGAAATATTAATCACCATCAATCTCGACCCACCTCTCGCGTTATTGTAATAAACATAAAGTCTATAACAATAAGTCATAAGGTTTCACTTATAGGGGCGTGTTGTGACGTCACTAGTTGCGAATTTATATACTTTAATCGGATGTCGTGCATCGGGGGCTACGTTGGTGGTCTGGGTAGGTACTATGTGTTCTCGAATTTAAAGTACAGGGAATATAAAACGATGTGTGCTTATGAATTGTTTTTAAAAGACTTCCACATTATTGTGATAGCTAGGTATTACGGCAATATGGTTTATGAAACTAAGAGACCAAAATTTTAAGTATTAAAAGCAATAAAACAGTAAATCACTTTTATGGTGTCGCGGGATTTTATAAGCCAATGTTATTGAATAAATCTACGTGGAACTAAAATTCAAAACATTTACACGACATGAATTAATATTTGTAATAATAAGTTACAATGAATTTCAATTGCTTATAAATAAAAAATAGGGTTTCTAAAAACTAACAAAAAATATAAAATTTTCTAGTTCCGTATCATTCGTTACACAAAAATGTCAACAATTTTTTTTCAGGAAATTTAATTCATAACATTACAAAGTACAATCAAAGTGACGATAGCAAGTAAATGAATTTAACTTATCAAGATAACGTATAAAGAAATGTTGAAAAGGAAACGTAAATAACTAAGTCCCATGTATTTTTGTAACTCGATTAGGATTAAAGTTACGAGACTTGTAACTTGAATATTTGGTAGTCACGCATACAAAATGTTTAATGAAAATTCATAAAAAAAAGGGTACAAAATGTTCAATGGATATTTTAAAAAAAGGGCCTGTGTAATTACTGTTAAGAAACACATTTAAAATATGAATGAGAAAAATAATGCATGATAATTACTTTGATAAATTTATGCCCGAATTCTGAGGTACATTTAGCGGTAGTTTATCTTAACCGTTTAAGCTCATATAAACATGACAGTTTCAATAGATAAACTACCGCTAATTGTGCCTCAGAAACCGGGCATTAATTAATTGCAACGTGGATCTTGTTAACCCTTGGTTACTTACGCGAAGATTTATAAACGATCTCTGGATTATTTGCATATGGTAGCGGCTCGATTCATTTCAACTTACTTTCATAACCACTCTTTTTTATTTTAGTTCGGTTTTGTTTCATTCTCATTTCTAAACTTGGTTTTAGAAACTAAAAAAATGGTCTTATTGGAAAAGACTTGGTCAATTATGTGAAGATGAATTGCAGTAGCAAGGTAGACCTCTCAAAAAACTATCTGGTCTGGTAAAGCCTATTTAAAAAGTAGCCAAATAGGAATATAACTACAGTCAACTTGGGAAACTGCCCAAATGATTCAAAGTTACCCAAGTTGACTGTACTGCAATCTAATATCACTTTTATTACGAATGTTTTACTTAGCTTATATCTCATTCATGTGTCAATTTTTAGGACAAAAGAAGCTGCGGACTTGATGTATTTATTCCCTTATCTTTTATTGAAGGTGCTATTTGTCAATACTTACTGTTCACATAGTTGTCTCATACAATAGCAGTAGTACCGTCTGGTTCGATCGATCCTGGAGTAATGCCAATACGCTGATAGGTGCTCCTGTATATCTCCCTGATATACTCCCATTGCCGCCTCCTGCGACGCTCATGGTGTGTATTGAAGTATGGATAGCAAGTGTGCTGCTATTCTACTACTAGTCTATACTATCGAGTATTGAGAGTTAGACAAATCCATACTAATATTATAAATGCGAAAGTAACTCTGTCTGTCTGTCTGTCTGTCTGTCTGTCTGCTACTCAATCAAATACACAATACACAACTACTGAACCAATTTGCATGAAATTTGGTATGGAGATATATTGATACCCGGGAAAGGACATAGGCTACTTTTTACCCCGGGAAAATGACGCATTTCCCGGGAAAGTTCAGGTGGCGGACGAAGTCGCGGGGTAATCAATATTATAATGACACTGAATTAACAAAAATCCGTTGTCATGGCAACTGTATTAATGGCGGATATGCCCTAGCGCGATTTCGATATATTAAGAGATATAAATAATTTTGAGAATATTTTTCGTGAAAAAAAAGCATTATTTTAGAGTAACAGTAAAAAGTGTTACAAAAACGTGAAAAATTCTGACCCATTCTTTCTTATGTGACGCAAGCGAAGTTGCGCGGGTCAGCTAGTATACCATAAAAATGGTTCCTGTCGCCCGCAGTGCTCCATTGTTTAGTTTTTCATACTAAACTTACTATTAACTCTGTAAAGTTATAGAAGAATTTGGTTTCAAAAGTTGTGACCCATACACAGTTCAAGGATTTTCCGATATACTGAAAATTTTATATAAAGAATAATTATGTGTTTTTAGCTAAATATAATTAAAATTAATTAAAAGTCGTAAGAGAATACTGCGTAAGCAATTTAGTAAAAATGTTATTTGAGTACAAAATCATTTTGTTTTCAACTCTAAATCTCTTCAACTACGCTTGAAATCTCGTATTAGATGAAACTCATGTCGATAGTGCAACCAAGATACGAAACACGCAACAATTTCACCATAAAACTAACTTCAAAGACTACAAATAATACATTAACATCCCCAAGAGACGGCAGATATTCCCTCTATAATTCAACCTGTAGTACTGTAAACCTAGGTTGAATCTGAGTAGAATGCGGGCAGGGAATTAATTCAAGGGACTTGGTATCGCCCGCCTTTGTACTCCTCTTTTTGCTGAAGACAGATAAATTTCTCTCAAGTTATCTAAAATTAGGTCGGTCGGTACCGTTTGTACAATGTTCAATAGGATGTAGATTATTTCAATTTAATATTATTATCGGAGCTTTGTTGCTTGAATGTTTTGGGAATAGGATTATGTGATTTTTGGTTACTGTTGGTTATTTAATGTTGTGTGTCACGCAAAATGTGGTGGTTTATCGATAAACAGGTGTGATTCTTTCGGATGGGGTTAGAGCTAGAGGTTAATTTAATGTGATAGAATGTTAATTGTTTATATATAAAAACAAGGATATATAATTGCGTTTATAAAAGCAGTAAGACAAGTAAATAATGATTTTAATGACTCGGACTCAAGGTCTAAATCCTCCCTCATTTGCCCAGTGGGACAGTAATGGGCTAAAAAATGATAACACAAAGGATTAAAAAAGTGAACATTGATAAAACTGCATTATTATTAAAAAATACGGAAATTACTTAATAAATAATTTAAAGCTAGCATTCTCATGCAAACCCTTAACCTTTAAAATCTTTTATTGGCATGTGCTAGCTATGTTTCAATTAAGAGGAATTTTAAAGAGAGGAAGATTCATAAGTGAATTATAATGGACATTATATATTATAATATACTATTTTTTGGTAATTTTAAATTATAAATGAAATTTCTCTTACGCCTAAGATTTTTATTATTGCTGTGGTTTTACCAAACAGTATTTCACACAGCCTTATTATAACATAATCATAATCAAAACGTTATCAGCGATAGAAATTACATCAGGCAAACGAGCGTCTGCATAAAATTAATAAAATATAATTAATCCATAAAATGGGCCCACATTAGAGGAGGATTATCATAAACGATATCTGAATTGCTTAATTTAAAATGAGGTAGATTCACCAGACTTTTGCGGCGCAAGATGAAAGAGAATGCGGGTCTGAAAATGATGCTGTTGAAAATATATTAGAGAATATTTGTTACACAAAATTAATTGTAAGATTTATGGTCATCTGTGAGTTTATAAATCAAACAAGATTTTTTGAGAATGATTTCAAAAAGGTTTTCTTAGATGTGCTAAAAAAAGAATGACTAATTCACGTTCTTAAAGAATAAATAACAATACGTCTTGTGCCTTGGGTTCCTATCCCCATCTCAGCCTATAATTTGTAACTACTAATTTATAATTTGAATAATTATGAAATTTGTTACTCGAATGCTTAAGTATATTGTTAGGTAGAGGAAATTAAAGATAATATAAAACGTGTACAAATGTTTTGTATACTTAAACTCACTCAAACATTTAAAAATATATTGTGTAGCTATACCTGCTTCGTCTTATATCTCTAGAAACTGTCGCGGTAACATATGAAAATCACTCATCACTTGCACCACACAGAGGTCGACCTTTATCGCCTAAAAATAATATCATCAGCCAATTTGCTAATTATCCCTTCTGGGCAGGCTTACCCAATTAGTGGATTAAAATTATTGTAAAATAGCATTTTGATGCCCCATCGAGCTTGCCATCTGGTACCGCTACATTTGTTGATTAACTTTATTTATATTAATCTTTGCCAGTTTTATTTTGATTGTAGTATATGGTGATTTAGAAGGTACGATTTCAAAAGGTATAATCACGATTTCTTGGCCAGCTTGATTTGGTGGTGCTTTTAATGACATGTTGCTTAAATTAAAGTGTCGCCACTTAATTTCTTGTAACACGTAATTTAATTGAAAGAATACAAGAAAAGCTTGTCTATTCAGACTCTAAATAAAATAGGATAGAAAAAAGACCACTATTCGACTTTGCTGGATGCCTGGATTTTTTTTACATTGTTCATAACTTTTTCAAAGAACTGTGAAAGTGTCCCGCTACGAGATCTTCCCATGTTTTTCTTGAGAATTCAAAGTACATTTACTGTGCCAAGCATAATACTTCTTTTAATATATCAAATCAAAATAGTTTATTTGTCAAACATAGGTATTTTATATATAAAATGAGGCTCATGTTCTAAAGTGGTAAAGTAAGAAATTAAATCGACTTCTCTACCTTTACTACTTACTCCAACACATTTCATTTTAAAATCTAATTTGATATTTCTCTCATTTCAAAACATCGTATCGCATCAGAAAGGTCTGGGATAGGCAATTAACTTATCTGCGCCGTGTCTACACTGTTCAGTCGCCGCACTAATTAGTACTGGGACTAACATCGGAATTTATTGAGCTGAACCGCGCTTGTTTCGTATTTAGGTACCCGCGGTACTGCTTTTAAATCGTTGGGCGTAATGCTGATTATAATTTTATATGTTGATTGGGATTGGATTAGTTAATTAGTAATTTTATTGTATTTATAAAGAAAATGTTATCGCCAAAACGATAAGGTTGGTCTCTGTTTTGTGAAAAAGACGTGAAATTAACAAATCACTAATTATTTTATTTGGAAATAAATAAGTTGTTTTGATTTGTTTGTATTTGGTTTTAGCTGCGCCCCGCAGTTATCTTACTACAGTATTAAAAATGATGTTTTTTCCTATACCTTTACAGCAATTACTATAGATTGAGTTTATTGCAATCTTTCGTTTAATATCTTTATAGATTGTATGGAACATATTTTGTAAAGGAAAAAAAAAACATTAGTACCAAACGTATCAGAATTCCCTGTGTTTAAAAACCGTATAAAAACGAAACAGAACATTGTGCTGTTTTACAATTTAATGTTTATGTTAAAGTCTGCATAAAAGAACTTTTACACGTAACATGGTCATTACTTTACACGGCAAAGGTATTCCTGACGTAACCCAACTCAGTTAACAAAATTACCCCAGTGATTCATGTCTGAACCATGTAATTGGAACTATAAATACTAACAAAGAAACCCACCGAATTTCCCAAAATAAAGGGAAAACAAGAAACAGTAATGCCTCCGATTATCTGAAACCTAACCTAGTCCCCAGGTGATCGTTGAGTGAATGGTGTACGAGTGAACGAATGAGGGACGAATGAATGGGTGGGCGAAGCTAATGGGCCACGTCAAGACTGTTTTGTGCAATAAAACAAAAAGTGACCATTACTGGCTGAGTTCTTATTAATCTTGGACCCTTTCTTGAGTTACGTGGTAGAGGAATAGTTGCAGAAGGTTTACTAGAAGTTATGTTTAGTCAGAAGAATCTTTCTTTGGTCGTAACTAGTACAGTATGGTATGTTAGGCTACATTACCCCACTAACTGATACAAAACATTTTTACCAGGGGGTCTCCACTTAGTTTTAAATTTTGTGTTTTGCTTTTCTTGATTTATATAGTTGTAAATGCGGCCGTGTTGTTAATAGTAAAAAATAATAAAGATTTAATATAAATAATAATAATAATCTAATTTCTATAAATTAGATTATTATTAAATCTTTATTATTTTTTAACATATTAACATTTCTTGTGTCTGAAAAACCGAATCATTTAACAGAGATTTTGATTCACTTTATTTTTTTTATTTCTAATGGTAGCTTATTTAGAATATTTAATTCTATTTAGCATAAAACAATAAATTCAGTGATATTTTTTGTTACTGTTGCTCAATCCCAAAAACTATTCACACCTAACTTTCTGACCACATCTATCTACACAGGGTAACGTAATGGCAAAAATAAATAAAGCCACGCACTACGCATAAGAATAATGTGACGTTGATATAACACAAGTCGGATTTTAGCTTGAAGGTCAAAGTGAATGCAAGGAAATACGTAATAAGGTTTATATACGTACGTGAAATCCTCTTACATGAAGCCTTGGGTATGATCATAGTTCGGTGTAGGGAAATTGTGGTCTTTTCCTGTATGAAAAGATAATAATTGATAGACATTTGATGACAACATTTTATTTCTTGAGAATTCCCAAACCCGCAGGTGTCCAGCGTGGTAGACTCAATGCTAGCTAGCTCTTGGCTCAATCGGGAGGAAGGCAATAAAACAATAATAATGCAATGGCATTCAATTTTTTTTTTTAAAGACGCACTCCCGCACTTAGAATTACTCTTAAGCTACAGAGACTTTTACAAACATACAAACAACGAACACAAAGTACAACCAGGTCCGAAACAACACCTCACACTTTCTTCACAGGCTTATAAGATTCTCTTCCATATTACGCATTTCTTATCACGTGTTTTCAAACATAGGTGTAAAACGGACATAACCATTCAATGATGGATGATGTTACCAATCAATACTTAGATTCCATCACTCCTTTTTGTACTAATTTGACGTTTCTTTGACAATGACGAATGGTTTGTACGACTTTTTGGATTTTTCCCTCATTTTCCTACTTTGTTTTAGATTTAGTCTGGAATTTGATCTTATTATGTGTGATGGTTTATAGGAAACTGGAGTGTAAGTTGTATTTGATGTTAACGATATTCAGTGTCGGTCAGTCATATTACAAAAGTTTCGGAGTACCTATGTAAATTACTCATTCGTAAATTGATTATTATGCACGTCTACTTTCATTATCGATGGTGGCGTGTCTTAAACAAATATGTACCTATTTATAAAAACCTGTATTGATTGTAATCTAGTATTAATTATTATTATGCTTTAAATACTAATGGTAACATTTTCTCATATAATTTTATTTTTTACACACAGTTATCTCTTTTTTATAGCTCAACAGTTATTAATACAAAATTTGTCGATATGACAAATTTATTCTGTATGTTCTGTATTCTGGTATAACTATTTTTCCCTTCTACAAGCCACAATATTAAATTACCATCAGTATATCACGTTTCTCCTTTCCATTCAGAAATAGACGTCCTTCAAATAACTAGATAACTAAGCACATAAACATCTCCGTCCATATTTACTTCGAAACCACGAGTTAAATTAATTAACTCCTGTAAAGTCAACACTAGGAAATTGCCGCGCCATAGAATAGAATCTATTTGGCTATGCTTTATTAAACTGTTTGGGGAAATTAGAACTATTACTTTGAATTTAGATAAGTTTGATGTTGGGTTTTGGTGTTTAGCAACATGTCATGTTTGTATGTTTTAATAATGTTGTTGAAAGCTTTAAAAAATAATTCACTTGTTCTATAGGTGAAGGAAAACATCGTGATGGAACCTTACATCCTTGAAAGATCTTTACACAGTTCTTGAATAATTGCAAAGTCCCCAAGCCGCACTTGTCCAGCGTGGTGGACTCAAAGTCAAGCCTCTCCCTCATTTCGTAAAGATACCTATTTCTTAAGCATTTTTGGCTTAGTCGCTCTGTCTAGGACAATTCTGCATGCGATATTCTATCTCCTATTTCTTTTTCTGATGGACATGGGCAGACTTGTGGTGAAATAATATAGCTATAGGTTTTTGCAAAACATCAAAACTTTCCAAACAATTCCTACTTCAAAATCAATTGCTAATTTATTAATAAAAATATGAATAAATAAATTGCTTCCCATTTCTGAATTATCATAATAACATTATTCATTTACTTGCAATTCAGCAATCACTTAATTCAGCAAGCACTTTATTCAATAATAAGGGGTCTAAAGAATACCACAAGTGTTGGGTATGACGATATCTGTACCAAGGTTGTTAAATATGTAGCTGAAAATATAAGTGCCCCTCTTAGCCACATACTGAATTTGTCTATAGAATCAGGTATCTTCCCAGAAAGATTAAAAATAGGAATTATAAAACCTATCCATAAAAAAGAAAGCAAAGAGGATATTGTTAACTATAGACCTATTGCTTTGGTACCTGTATTCTCCAAGATCTTCGAGAAATTTATTTATAATATCCTTAACGGTTATTTTGAGAAAAATGATATTTTAGTGAGAGAACAAAAGGGGTTTCGTCAAGATAAATCTATAAATCAAGCCATTTTTGAATTTTTAGACACAATAACATCAAATGTAGATAAAAGGTCTCAAGTTTGCGCTTTATTTATGGATATGACGCAAGCTTTTGACTATGTGGACCATGACATCTTACTATATAAGCTTGAAACATATGGGATTAGAGGCAACATTCTAAAGTTAATTGAAACTTATCTTAAAAATAGAACTCAGTATACCAAACTCACTAAAATTGATCCAAAAACAAAAGAAGAAAACACCTATATGTCGAAAGCACGTACAGTACTTTATGGCGTACCTCAAGGAAGTGTCTTAGCCCCTTTGTTATTCATCATTTATATAAATGATCTTCCAAAAGCAACGCCTAATCCCTTATCACTCTTTGCAGACGATAGTACTGCGGTTATTAAATGTACTAATAAACAAACTTATGAGGATGACATTAATAACACCCTAAGTGACATCATTAAATGGCTAGATGCAAATAATTTAAAAGCTAACATTGGCAAAACAAATATAATACATTTTAGTCAACGTGTAAACGCATCTACGCCTAACGTTCTCTACAAGGGAGAACCAGTAAGGGTTGTACAGTCCACAAAATTTCTGGGCCTAACAACTGATGACAAGCTAAATTGGAAAACACATGTAGAACACTTATGCAAAAGAATAAGTAGATCAGTGTATGCACTCCATCAATTAGCTCAAATTTCAAGCGTGGACACGGCCTTAACTGCATACCATGGTCTCGTGTCTTCAGTCCTTAGGTATGGTGTGATCTTCTGGGGAAATTCCACAGACAGAGACTTTGTTTTTAAGGCACAAAAGAGGTGCATCAGAGCTGTGTTTGGGCTACAAACAATAGAATCATGCAAGCCATTTTTTATAAAATATAAAATCTTACCTTTACCATGCCTTTATATATATGAAGCTGCAGTGTTTGTCAGGCAAAACCTAAATTTATTTACTTTAGCTTCAAAAGCATCTAATAGACTGCAACGCGACACATACCGTTTATGTATGCGCAAAACAAATACTGCTCTAATGCAAAAAAGTATATTTCACATGGCTCCCATAATCTACAATAAAGTACCCAAATATATAAAGACATTGAATGTTACGCAATTTAAAATAAAATTAAAACAATTTTTAGTAGAAAAATGTTATTACCACTTATCTGAATATCTGAATGACAAATTAGATAATTAATGTATATTTAAATAAATTGATCATTTAATCCCAAGTTAGCTTCTATCAATATTGTCAATGTTATCAATGTTGTTAAATAATATCTCATCAATTCCATATTATGTTGTTTGTTATAATATTTCATTAATTCTTATTATGTTATCTGGTATATAATTTAATTCATTCTCATTAATTCTATAATCAAAATTATTATAAATAAGTCGTGCAATTTTTATTTTTATTTATAAATTTTTTATAATCTTATTTTATTTTGCATGCCACATGGTACGAACACTTGGAACTGTATACCTATATTATGTAACATCTTTGTAACAGTGTTTCAGCAAACAATAAATGATTTATGATTTATGATTTATGACTTATACATGAACTTAATACATCCGCAATAAATCTAGATCATTTCTAGACCTAATACTATCAGAGCGTCACACCTGAATCAATGGAACGTAAACATAAACACATACATCACAGCAAACGTATCTCTAATCCGATCTTACTTTACGATACAAACACAATGACCATAAAATCTGTATTAAGATTTATTTGAGCTTAACAAATAATATGTGGCAAACTGTTTGCTTAGCCAAAGGTAAGTTGAACGTTTAAAAATTATGTTTCATGTGTAAGTAGCAGCCAGGAAAAAGGAAAGGAAATAAGTAATTTCTATTACATGTTGCAATAAATCACTCTAGTTTTCAGACTTTTATTTTTTGGACATGAGTACATTAACCATTTTTTAAAAGCCCATAATCAGACCAAGCTTAAACTTATTGGCTAAGTTTCTGCTGTAGTAACACTGTTTGTAAACTGTGTAAATACTTATAGGTTAACTATAGTAGTAGCTGTATCCGTTACGTTTTCGATAGCCACACGGTGCGTTGGTTAATGCATTGGTGGAAAATTAACGCAAAGCAGCCAATTCGGTTAGTGGTATTCGGTCGAAATGCAACAAAACCACAGTCGCGCCACATGTTGGTGCAGTGAAAACTACGCCTTATACCGTGTTTTAATTCAGGATGAATTAACATGCTTTTATCGCAGTGGTTACAGTGGTGAGAGCCTACTGTTAACAAGAAACTCATACTTACAGTTAAGTAGATCTCCACACAAATAAAAAAGGCTTAAAATTATGACATTACATAATCATTACATATAATCTTAGAACTGAAAATGCTACGTAATTTCTATTCTGAAATATATCGCTTTTTCACTTTGCGAAGTATAAAATAAAAAACCAACCAATTTGGATAAAAAAAATCACACTTGTTGTATGGGAGCTCCGTATTTACTACAAAAATTACAAAAATTATCAGTTATGAAAAGTTCAATTGTCTAACGGTTCATGAAATATAGCATGTTGGCAGACAGACAGCGAAGTCTTAGTAATAGGGTTCCGTTTTTAACTTTTGGCAACGGAACCTTGAAAATAATGCTATCTATTCTTGTCGCATACTAAGTTCTAGCAGAAAATTTGCAGCAAACTATCTGCCTCGTCTTTTCAAACCCTTAATTACATTTCAAACGTTATTTGGTCACGCGTTAATGTTTCTGTCACCGAGCGATCGACGTATGATTAGCGATATCGCGTTATTTAGAGTTAGTTACATTGTTGCGTATAATTAAATGTACTGTTTAGCTCGAATTCGATCCCAATTATCAAACCCGGATAATTTGATTCCAGAAATTACTGGCTATATTAGTTTACATCGATATTTGATATTGTTGGTTAGATTATGTTTAGAGTATTAATATTCTAACATTTAATTAAAAATATTTTAATGAAATGGTATTTTTGCATGTATTTGTTGTCTTTATTGCTTACTTAGAATACTTCACTTTAAAATACTTCATTATAGTTAGTATTAGTTATGACCACGTGAGTGATAAACATTAATTTCTCTTTCTTTTACAAATTTCAAAATACACAACTCAAAATTTCTCTTTGGCTCTCTTCTATCGTTTCCCTCACTACTGAGCATCGTGACTCCTGGCCCCCTCAATATAAATTTTGCGTGCATTGACCGAACAATACTGCATTATACATCGCAAGCAGGTTGCAGACAGACTAACTAGGTAATATTAGAACTATAATATAAAATCATAATTATATGAATACTACAGGCCGTCCGCGACTTCGTCCGCGTGGAAGCCCGTCCCGTGTAAATCCCGATCCCTCGGGAACTCTGGGATAAAAAGTAGTGTTTTTTTGGGTCTTCAGCTATTTATATACCAAATTTCATCATAATCGGTTCTGTAGTATTTGCTTGAAAGAGTAACAAACATACATACATTCTCACAAACTTTCGCATTTATAATAATAGTAGGATGTATAATATTCACCGTACTGCAAAACCACAATAATAATAGTCTCCTGAAAACATAATAAACGTTTTCATAACGACAAACATCTTACCGAGCTACTTCAGACGCGTAAATTTTCAGACCACATTAAAATTAATTTATTTACGGATTACTTGGCGTTTAATGCTTCCATTTTACTTACCAGATGTTCAAACATCTTTAGTACTAGATCAAAATATTTTTATAAAGTTTACGCTTTTTGTGGTGTACTTTTACTAAAAGTAACATGTTTTATATTTGAAAGACTTTACGGACTTAAAAATTACTGATAGACAAACCTGAAAAAGTTTCTGGTTTAGACACCAAGTTTAATTTTAATGGGATATAATAACTATATTTTTATTCTTAGGTCAATTTAAGAAAATTATTTTGAGCTCACTGGACAGTCTGGTATGTTCTGTAGATGGGTGGCCGCATAGTATTATTTGAATTGAGCGTCTTCGTTTCTGGATGGCGTATAAAATCTGTTCAGGTCGTGTTCATTTAGATTGCTGTCGTTAAGCCACGTCAAAGGCTTTTAGGCTGCTTGATCAATTTTGACACTAGGTTGACCACTAACCATACGAATAATAAATTAAAATAGTACACAATAAAAATAAATATTAAATGCAAAAAGAACTATTTTCCTAAGCCAACAATTCTCATTTAAAAGGATTCACTAATCAAAAGTTGAGAAAACATCTAGGAAAAGGCAATCAAAAGAAAATTAGCATGGCCACCTTCTTACAATTTCAAATGGAAAAACTTCTGCGGAACCAATTTTCCGGTCGCGGGGGACTCACTCGGATTAATTAGAACTACGGACTTAGTTTCAACCTATGATAGGACCTTGTGGGCACATGGAGCCGAGTTAAATAAACCATTCCGTTTTTTGGTTGAATATTCTTAAATCCCTAGAGGAAGAGGCTTAAAAAGTTTTTTTGGGGTAAATATTTGGCAAGTTTTTTTTTGGTTTTGAGTTTTAAAATAAATTATAATTATTATTATAATAAGTTTAAGTTGAACATTATAATGTCGTCAAAGCCCCAATACAGTCAATACAGCAAACCTATATCTACTAAAAAATTATGTTGTTATTGAGACTTAAGTAATTACACAATACGCTGTGAGTAGTTGTGTACTTTGTGTCTGTTGTTTGTTTGTTCGTAAAAGTCGTCGCGACACAAGAGCAAATCTAAATACGCGAGTTGTCTTTTATAAAAAAAATCAGAAATAATAACATTTGGAGAGGCTAAGAAATCTTTAGTCAGGTAGGTATAGACTTATAATATAAGAAACTGAAACTTTAGGTGTGTAATTGTTTTCTTTTCCTAAATAAATAAGAACATTTTAATCTTAAATATCACATTATAAAATTCACCAAATCATTCCTTAATCTTCAACGAACGTACACCAAAAAACCAATCACGCCTCAGAACTCCGTCTCGCTGGTAATTTTAAAACTTGGACTAAACTCCAGTCATATGTCCCGGCAGCGTATAACGAGTTGAATGAAACCAGGACGTTCAAGTTGTTACTCGTATGAGCAAAAACTTGATCTGAACTTTTAAAGTTTGCCGTTTTTATTTTGACATGTTGTTTTGCTTCTAACTGATTGGTTGGGATTGAAAATGTTGGTTGCTTCTTGGATATTGTAATAGATTTAGTAAAAAATGTATGAGTAATTTGAATTACTCATAAATTATCATCAAAAATATCAAAATCTTATCCTTTTATATAATTAGGTACTTCCGTTATTTGGCTAACCGGCTAGCTATCGAAAAATGTTGAACTCGTATGACATTCGGCCCAGCGCCTCTAGCGGGCGTCGTGGAAACTATTTTGGCAGTACATTCTAAATGTCAAGCTATCGATACTCGATGGTTCAAATAGTAGAGAATCGTGCTACAGGTTTTGACTTATTTGTAGTTGTATATCACATTGCTATTGGAATAATTCGATAGTGACCAAAAAAAAAACAAAAATTGCAAACGTACTAATTGAAGATTGTAACCTTTATTCAAATACATCACGTAACTATCAATCAATCCGTTCAATCTGAGCCTAAAAGCTCAAATTAGATTCAACCTTGATAGCTAACACTGACAAATAAACATTTCCAAACAACACACAATTACAGACCAACTGACACAAGACCCAAGTCCAATAGGTGAACGGAATACGAGATTTATTGACATGCCTGTTCGTAGCCAATACGTTTCCAATTACTACACTGAAGTTCTAAGAGTCCGACAAGGATTCCGCCAAGTTAGACGTTTTGCTAGTAGTTTTGTTTTTAATGACCGTTGAGTTTGTTGGATCATACGCTTGGGTAGTATCTAGTAAAAATGTTTGAGTGATTAATGTTAATCTATACTAATATTAAAAAGATTGAAGAGCTTTATTGTTTGTTTGTTTGTTTGAAGACGCTAATCTCAGGAACTTCTGGTTCGAATAGAAAAAATCGTTTTGTATTGAATATTCCATTTATCGAGGAAGGCTTTAGGCTATATAACATCACGCTGCGGCCATTACGAGCGGAGTAGCATTCTCTCTTATGTGACGTAAGGGAAGTTGCGCGAGTCAGCTAGTATAATATATCATGTGTGATTGTAGCTTGTAGCTATGAGTTTCTACAATAACATAATTTGAAAATTTATCGATTATATTCGACAGCATGTGGTTTTAAGAATTCTAGTTGAAATTTTGATGGGGAGTGTAACAAAATACTTAAGATGTTAATACTGCTGTTTTTTTTTATTTAAAGTGCGCTACGCTATTGCTATTGGACAGTCACTAAAGTATAGAGTGTTTTGGTAATTTGATTACAACTACACTTGGATTACTTTTCAGTACTTTATGAAGTTTCTAAGCTTAGCCAAGGCCTGTTTGTTTGCACAACTTCAGAAGTCAGTTAAGAAAAAATTTAATTTTCTAAGCATTAAATTGATATTGATGTAAATTCAATGCTTAGAAAATGATTTTTTCTGCATACTTACAAATAATCGTATTGTGATCGTATTTAAAATTAATATTGTAATAAACTATTAAACTAAAATTATTTGGTTAAAGTTTAAACTGTCATGAACATTACTGCATTTATATTTTAATTATAATGTTACACTAAACTGTTGATCGAACTAGTTCTAACTATAATTAGTTAATTAACTTTAATAAATAGTTTCAAATCTATTTTAATTATTCTGACGATATTTTGAAAGTGATTATGAAATGGATTCTGAATGAATCATGTAATTTAGAGGGAGTATTCCAAAAATAATTTTAAGGATTTCTATATTTTTATGATTGTTGTATTTTTAGTATGTCTATATAAAATCGGGTAAATTTTTATTCTCAAAAAATATAAACGAAACGTGATAAAATCTATCACAAAATAAATAAAACTAGCATAAACTAGGCAAAACTTTTAAGTTTATCGTTAGTGTCGCAGACTTTGAATTGTACGGGAGAAGTCATCCCTTTAAGAAAAAGGCAAAGGGCAAGGCAAAAAACAATATTTATAAGATAAAAAAATATCAGCATCAATCACCGTGACCTCGTTCCCCCATTTTCAACTACTCAACTATATCTATCAACAAAATCCATTAGAACAGAAACTTAACACCAAATATAAAAAAAATCGAAGGCTTTGCCGCAGAACCAAGGACAGTGACGTCACCGGAAATCTCCACTCCCCTCCCCGCCTCACCCCGGACAAACTTCCGGTACGAGCGACGCCCGGAAACCGGATGTAGTATCCCATTCGGAAAAACTCGACGGCCAAGTCTTAGTCTATTAAATAGTTCTTGTAGAGTCCGCCATTGGATTAGATGAAGGAGATTATTTTATACGTTCCTAATTTATAAGTAGGAAAGTTTTGTGGCGTTGCAGAGATGATGACCACGTTTTATAGCGCAGATTAGAAGTATTTTATGAAGTTTGGTAAAGTGTTATCTAGTTTTCGTGAGAGCAATAATATTGTTAGATTCTGGTTAGGCTACTAGCTAAACTCGTTCAACACTAACTGTTTTTTTCTATAATACCACAAAAAATTAAGCACGACTAATCGAGTTAAAAAAAACAAAATTTTTCGTCTTAAAATTTCTACCGTTATAACAGCTCACATCAAAGTGAATTTCACTTAATCAAATTACAAGTTTAAAAAACCGACCACCTGGCTACCCAAAAACACCAATCTCCAAGCATTAACTGTAAAATTTATTCGCCACTATTATTGGGAAACAAATTGTCACTATTAATAATATTTTCTCCCCAATAGCCGATATTTATGTTGACGTGCCATGTAATTTATACCACGCAAAACGGCCTTAAACTAAATGCATCTCTGTAATAGCCCCAAGGGAACCATTTACGATAACCTTGCATTAACATATTTATCGAAGCGTTCAGAAAAAAAACTAAGTGTGAATATTGCAATAAGTTAGGCCTGTATTGCTGATAATGTGGGGTTTAATATACAATTGGCAAGTTTGCGGCAATTTTGAGATTGGCAACTGTACTCGTATGGTGATTTGGTGAGCTTGATTGTGATAATTACATGTCGTGTTGGACGCCATCGCCGAAAAATGGCGGTTTTGCCCTGATTTTTCCGTGAACTCGAATGTATTGTATGTCATGGTGCATTTCATACGCCTCTGCCTACACCTTCGGGTCTTACCTTCGATATAATGTATGTATTAAATAACTATTTACCATAAAAATAATCATTCATTATTAAATGAGGTACCGCAGATAGATAGATAGATACTATATATATATATATATATAAGAAGACCTGTCAACTACAATATCAAGAAGCAATTTAATTTCAAGCATATTAAATTTCAATAAAAATTTCGACAGGTGTTGCAAATTAAAACCAAAATGCCTTTCAACAGATTCATCAGATCTTGAAGGAAAAAGTTGTAAAGAAACATTTTTTATCAGAAACGTGGAATTTACCTGGCTTGTTAGTTCGTTGATTACATCACGTATTGAAGATATTTTCTCGTTAAAGGCTCCGTATAAGGCTTGAATGTATTAAAGGAGGTGATTTTGAATTTATTTTTTAGACCCGTTTTCTGTGTTACTTTATTAAGTGAATGAATTGAGGTAAATATTGACATGTTAATTCTAGTAACTTTTATTATAAGCATGTACAAAGTCATAAGATATTTTCTTATAAGTCTTTATCATCATTTGAACCAATCTTGTTGCTTATTATAAAATTTTTGTGGCATTAAAATTTTACTGTTTTTTGTTGAAATCAAATCCTAGAGTGTCATTAATTTTATTTTATTGTGCGGCTAGTGGCCAATTTAGTGTCAAAGTGGTTCAAGCCACCCAAAAGGCCTTTGACAAAACTTAACGAATCTTTTAATGTGCTCCCCGAAACACGTAGACGCTCAGTTTTAATACCGATGCAGTCACCCATCCATGATATGACCGTGCCAAGGGTTGCTTAACCCACAGATCGTTTACCAACCGGTGAGCGCAACTGTCTTAGAGTGTCTTATTTATTAGGGTGGGTTTATTTCACACAGAAAATAAGTATTTTGTGTAAAGGGTTTTTTCGCGTCCTATTGTCAATTGCGTTCATTGAATTAATTGTCCTTGTTTCACAAAATTGGATTTCATTCCTATTCTTAAAAAAATCAAGTCCAGTTCCAGTTAAGGCAATAAAAAACCATTTTACAACACACAAGTTACTATAAAACCTAAATTGCAAAACAATAGTCTAGAAGCATTCAGTTATTAAAACAACTACCCTCATAATGCAATTGAAACCTTTCCAACTCATAAAAGTACAAACCAATAATCTGACCTCATAATCTTTATAGTCTGGCATAAAACTCAACCACTATGGTAAGGCTTAGGTGCGGAATAATAGTGAAAAATTATATTTTGCTAAGCTGTGCTGTGCTTTGTTTCTCAATCATCTTCATGCTATAAAGCGAAAATGCGAAAGTTTGTGGGTGTACATTTGTTACCCTTTGAACGAAGGATGATGCAGTTTGGCAAAAAGATAGTGTAGTACATGTAGTATTATTTCCAATCCACATTTTTCTTAAACCGCGAACTGCTTATAGTCGCCAGTAGGCATGTTTCTTTCTTATTTTGACAGCAAAATGCCAAAATCACATCACATCACATTGTATACAGTTAAAACTGGCATAGTGCTCTTGACGAAGGAAAAAGTTCATCTCAAATGCCACTAAGCAGAGACCTTAATCAATTACGGTTGATAATTAATATAACTTATAGGGTAGATTTGCTGATCTTTGATGGATACCAAATGTCTCTGAATGTAAAAAGATAAGCAAGTCTATCCATAGTAATATACAGGCTATTCATATCGGCCTTTATTGCCATTTACAAAGTGTTTAAGGCGCAGATAGCTTATACTAGTCATTTACTAACTAAATATTGTAGTCAACTATGAACAGCTCGAGTCTCTACCACTACTACCAACAACCGGCTAGTTATCGAGAAATTTTAAATGATAATCTAATCAGCGCCTCTAACGGGCGTCGTGTGAACTAATTTGGCAGTACATTTTAAATGTCAAGCTTTCGATACTCGCCAGTACCAACTGTAGAGCATCGCGCTACTGTACTGAAAACTTAGCACAGCACAGTTCAATGTTATTATTTCACCACCCACCATGGTGGAAATACCTGTTATTATGTAAATTATAGCCAATTGAGACGCAGTAGTGTTTGATGTTATGTTCCAGTGTTAGATAACGAGTTTACGACATGAAATGAAGTGATGTGTCAATCTTTGAGTTAGTGCAGTTTTATGATGATCTTAAAATCTTTTTAAGAATATTTTTTCGGAGATGGTTGGCAGTGAAAGGCCGAGGATTGTGACCAGTAGAGTAGTAAGAGGAAGGCCTTTGCTCAAGAATCGAATTCGGTAGGGATAAGAAAAAAAAGTATTCCAAAGATCAAGTATTATATATCCTTTATATTGCTTGAAGTGCAAAAAAAAATATCTTGATATTATTTTGTAAGTATTGGGTAGTTTTGAATTTGTTCCTTTTCAAATTGATATTGTGTTACACTTTTAAATAGGATTTTTAATGGGTACTTCGCTAAATTACAAATAGACCAAGATTAATTGCATAAACTTATAAGTAAGAAATTGACGTGAATAAAGTGAAGAAATAAATCTTGCACTGGCCAAGCTACTGGTTGCTTATTACTGTTGACCATTTATGGATGAGTGACTTCAAAAGGGTTTAAACAAAGTGGTTTTGTATGATAATATTAGAAACGATCATCGGACTTATTACGTTTCGTAGTTGACAACTAGTATACGTGAAATTGATAGCCACTTTGCAATACATTGCTGCGTTGATATGACGTATTGATCACTATAATCAAGAGAGAAAACAATGTACAGCTTAGTGGCTTTCGAATAGTTGTCAACTGAGATGCGTGTTAGAAGTACTAAACGTAGGTTTCTTAGTTAGTTCTAACAAAAACTTAGTCACTATATTATGCCTAAATATTAATATTATGACGAGGTGTTTTCTTGAGGTTGACCTTTAAGAGTGTGTAATTTTGTTGTTTTTGATTACTAGGCATTATTTCTAAGTCTAAGTAGCTATTTGTTTCAAGGTTTTATTTAGTACTTGTTTGCCGTTACCTCTCTTTTTTAACCTTTATTCATCCTTGAAGTGTTTTTAAAACCCCAAATATCAGAAAATTATTTCATATAGTTGGTACTATCGCCCTTAATATTTCAAAATACGCTACAGTTGTTACCCATTTTTCCATATCGATATCTCTCCAATTTAAGACGATTATTAATTTAGCACGGTTTTCTTCCACTAATGAAAACCGATGGGCTATCGAGAAATTTTGTATGAAAATTTGATCAGCGCTTCTAGCGGGCACGCTAGGAACCATTTTTGTAGTACACTTTAAATGTCTCGATACTCGATAGAAACGACTGTACAGAATTGCGGTATTGGATGTTTCGCATATGCAGTATAATTTAGACTAGCCAATGACAATCCCCAACCCTCACTTGGCCAGCGTAGTGGACTCGAGGCCTACCCTCTCCCTCATCTAGAAGACGACCCTTACCCAGCAATGGAACAATAGGTACCTAATGGGTAAAAAAACACATGACAGTGATATTTTATGTACCCATAATACTCGCATATTGAAAGCTATGAAAAATCAACAGTAACAATTATACAGTGAATCAACACGAGATCGAACTCCGAGTAATTCCAGTTTCATATATGCCGTATCATAACTCCCACCAATACACAGATGAAATACATAGCTCTGTTCAACTCTAACTCATTTCCAATTGGTAGTAAAAAGCGAGCCATACTTGGAGTTTTAGAGGTCGGATATGGTGTGTTCGATTGTGTTAATGTTTCGAGTATAAACTTGGATACATGTTGCGATCATCGAGTCCTGGAAATCTAGAGAAGTTTTTAGGAGCAATTTAACACTTGCCGGAACTAAAAGTATATAAATGAAGAGTATAAAGGTAAAGGTAATAATTATAGATTTCTAATTTAGCTCAAGTTTATAAAGGTAATATTTTACTAACGTGTAATAACCGCCTTATAATAGTTCTCTTAAATCGTGGTTTTTTAAGTTTAAGCCTGAAACACGTAGTACATAAGATTGAATTGAATAAAAAAATATAGCAATAACCCATAACCCTAAAATATTTAAAATACATATTTTTGCGCTGGCTGCTTAACTACATATTATTATTTAGGATATTCTCATAATTTCGTATCAGAACATAAAATAATCTATCTAATAAATGAGACAAGACAACAAACATTCTTATCCAGAACTCCAATATTCCAAGCCGCACCGTTCACTGGGGGTGCATAAAATAATACTCTTACAATGAAAAGAAAACTGTTCGGATAAATCGAAGGAAAGCAATGAATTTTTATGTACCCATTCGTAATACAAGAGATTTATAGTGGATCTGTTCGCTCCACCGCGTATCGGCGTATTGTTTATATTTTGCAAAATGATTTTATTGTTTATCATATATTTTTTTGTATTTTTCGGTAGTATCGGTTTCAGATAAGTATTTCAAAATTTATACATCAATTCTACTTGAAATTAAGGTCCTGCATTATGAGGTAATAATCACAATGACACGTACAAAAGTCTAACGAAACAGAAACAGTTATTCGTAGATCACCTAAATATTTAATAATATAATGACTATCCTAACCATTGCGTAATGGATTTTATCGCGTCATTGGTCATATTTAAAACCGAAAACTCTTTCTAATAATATTTTTGTAATAGAAGACCCCACTGTTTCTATCAGGTTTTATCTTTTATCTTTCGTCAGGTTTCTATTTCTTCTGTCTAAAAATAATTGCCGGCGCATACAACTCTAACGCACGTTGCCAAAAGCTCACACCTACGGAAGCATAAAAATAATCACGGCACCCTTATAGAAATCAAACCTACGTACCTTCACGACCAAACATGATATCCACCTATTGTTGAAATCATACATTTAACTATATCAAATATTTGGTCACGTGGACAAAATGAATGAAAGGGTTTCATAAAAGGATCTTATAGGGAAGGTATTTATAGCCATTCCGAGAAAGGAAAGCCTTTAAACTACCTACAGATATAATCCGTGTCCTTGAAAGGCCAGGTGTTGTTGATGCTGAAAATAAACTTGTATCAATGATATATGTGGACCGTTCTGTTACTTACTATTTAAAGAACTATGGCATGCAAGTTTTATTAGAAGTAAATTAATGTGATAATTATTTCTTAACCACACTGTACCCGAAGTCTTACTAAGTTTAAAATGGTGTTCAAAAAACGTCAAATATGTATAATTTGGTACCTAATGGAGAAAAATTCTTGGAGAGAGAATTTCAACAAAAACCATTGGTTTGTTGCATTTGTCCATTAATTACTTGTTATCACTGTGTTTTTAAGTATATTTCTATTCAATTATATGAAATAAAAACATAGCAAAAAGGCTATAAATAAGAATTTATAAAATTATTTTCATCCACAAATTGTTTCATTTGTGTTCCAATTTAACCAACCCGTTTTAATCTTCAAAGAAAACTAAATAACATAAGTAAAACGAAACAGAATACATAATTCAATTTCCCGTATCCCAATTTAGCAAAAAAACTGCCTTTAGGTTCCCTAAAAACCTCTTGTAGCAAAAAATGTAGTCTCTTGTGTATTGTTAAGAGCAAAACGTTTAATCTAATCTCATTTAAACTAAGAGGCAGGGAAGGGCTAGTATTAGGTAAGAATATACGGGTCAATACCACGAAAGGGCAGGCTGTAACAAAAAACTACAAAGAAAAATACCATTTATCATAATATTTTAAATCGATGATATTTTCACATTTTACTTTATGAACTCGGTTGCTATTAAAAAACTATGTTGTAAAATATTTTTGCAGCATAAAAATCAATACCATAATCAAAGAAAAGTATAGGATTCGGGCTATATGGTCGTTGTTGACAAACATTTGCTATAACAGTACTATCAGATCTACTCTTGAAAAATTTTGAACCACATACTTATACTAGAGTTACTTAGCTATATACTTTGGAGATATAATTTATCGTACACAAATCACAACAAAATTCAAGCGTTTCGACTTCATTTTCAAAGATCCCGTTCAAAATATCGTCTCGTAAACAATTTCCCCTAGATCCCCAGGTGAGTGTTAAGCGAATGAGGTTCCCAAGTTAAGTGTAACGGACAGACGGACAAATGGTTCGCGTCTGCGGCCCTCTCCTTAATTTCCCTCCCATCTTTCCTGTACTTCTTGTTTTCTATTAATGTTTTAGTGTTCGTAAACTTTGACCTTAGTCGTTTGAGCTACGTTTTAGTCCAGAAAATACTTAGTTACCCATTTATTAGGATGATACTTGCTGTCGAATATGTAGGGTCTCTAAATGTCATTGTAAGAAAAAGTCAAAGTGGTAAGGT
Organism: Anticarsia gemmatalis; assembly: GCF_050436995.1. NCBI lineage: Eukaryota > Metazoa > Arthropoda > Insecta > Lepidoptera > Erebidae > Anticarsia > Anticarsia gemmatalis. The sequence goes on along the minus strand of NC_134763.1, from coordinate 10,912,638 downwards.
TTTCTGACTGTTAAAATAAACAGGCTGTCTCATATCACGAATATTACGAGGGTTTAAGCAGCTAAATAATACTTAAATGTTTTCCGGTATACCGAGAATATTATATTAACTCATTTTTTCAGATCTATAAAAAGTTTATTTAAATGCATTTGCCATAATATACTATCTTAAAGGGTGGCTTCAAAAATCTTATATAATAATGAGTGACTATTTATTATGGAAGCTGTAACATATTTTAGTAAAGTTTAATTACTGTTAAACAAAATCTAGTGATGATTAACTTTGCTGTTTAACTATTCCAGTGCTGTTAAATGTCCTCTCGTTTGTTTTTTCAAACCCTTCGCTAGTCATACACATCCTGGTACGTATCCAGATCATCAAGCATAAACAAACTCCTCATACCAACGCCTAGCGTCTTGAAAATATACATTATATTATTAACCTCTCATTTCCATACAATATTTCACTAACGCATAAAATTTCCTCCACAATGCGGACAAATATTTGTACCTAAAGCACTTCTTCTAAAAGCGTCCCGACTTACTTCCCAGTGACTTTGCTGAACACATACCTTTGTTCCCCACTTAATTTTGTTCCGCATCCAAACATTAGGCGAGTCCATGCGCTCTGAGAGTGGGTCCATTTATCTTGGAGGCCTAGGGGCGTAATTTCTATTCATTGTAAGAAGGATGGCCCTAATGTCGGTGCCTTATCGTTTCTTTTGTGTGTTTCGCTTTGCAGTAACTGGTGGGCTCACGCGAGCTACCAGTTGTTTAAGGGCTGGTTTTGAGGGAGCGATTTGTCGTTGCGATTTTTTTTGCCAGGTGTAAAGAAATTTTGTTTGTTTTTTATTATTCTTAGCAGCGATAAAACGGTGTCTTGTATCCCTTACAGCTTTAGTCTTTACTTAAATAGATATAATGTTATTTAAATTAAATATATTTACGTGCCTATCTTCACGAGAAAATTAGAATATAACCAAATATATTTCTTACTTTGAAGTATGTGATAAAATACGACAGTTAATAACAAAACTATCTAATTACTATCAATAACGAAAATATAAACTTGAGAATGTTTTCCAAATTACACACAAACTCATTTATATTGTCGTACCCATCTTTTGACAAACCGTTTCACATGTAGTTCAACTTAGTACCATCATTGTCTATTACAAACGATTACATACGTCTCATCTCTAATGAGAGACAGAGAGAGAGAGAGAGCAAACATAATAATGTTAATACATAAAGGCTATTAGCTTAATATTGTTAAGCGTAATTCGCATTAGACAGGACGAGTATCATGTAATGCAGTGTACAGAATATGGCTTAATGACAGATTAAACTGGTGTGTAACGAGCTTAATTGAGAATGACGTTTACTTGAGAAATTAAATGCATGTAGGAATGTAAATAATATATTGTTATAAATTGTATTGGACTGATAGCCATACTGTATTTTTCAGCCTATTTTTAACTAGCAGTGCATAAAATACTCGCTCTGCTATTAAACTTTTTCAAAAAAAATATTTAATCAATAAATGTGTCTGTTGGACGACATCTGACATCATTTATGATGATTATTGATACTATTTTTTAGATCATAATTTTGATACTTCAAAACAGGAATGTCCTGTTAATAGTTACTGTTTTAAATCCTATAAAGTCGTAATTTGAGTTCTACTGTACCTCTATATCTCTATTGGGTGTAATTGTCGACTTACACCCAACATAGTACATTTATTTTCATATTCTATCTGAATTTGAGCAACTACTTCCTCTGTTCTAGTATTATTTCATGCGATAATAGGAGACTATTATCGCTTCAAATAGTACTACAACAGAGGTATGTCAGACATATCCATCTTCGATAATTCCTCCATGCGGTAAACACACTTGAATCATTCAAAAGTCGCATTATCCAATCGCACCGCAGAGACCGAACTCCGATACAACCGGAGGTGACGCGGGCCGGCGTCGGTTTTGCGCGGGCTAAGTAAACTTCCGCCGGTGCCTACATCCGGCGGAAGTGAATTCTCCCATTTGCCGGTAACGGAGAGAATATCCGCAATTATTTTGTGTATCGCTTCATACACATTCTCTTTGATACTCGTGTCTGTAATTGGAAAATCTTATTTTTGTTCGTGTTCGATTATGTGAAGGTCTTTTCGTTAATGGGTGTGGTGTTTCATTGTATTATGTATGCAAGTACTTTGACACACTATTTTTCACCATAACCGATAACCATTTTAAAAATATGATTGATAACAAATCATTCTCATAGTAATTTAAACTGTAGTAATGAAGAATAAAAGAGTAAATCTTTTGACAGAAAACTTCAACATAGTGTGTTGATCGTTCTACATCATAAATTAACTTTCGTGATGCATCTCGTCACGGGAATTAACACTAACACCCATATTACTATGATTGTTCAAAATGTATGGTGAATTTCTATGAATAGAAAATTCATTCGATTTTGTCTGAGGTATGTAAATGAAGCAACAGATCGAGTATCAGATAAAGTAGTCATTAATGTAGGTAATAAAGGTGATTTTTATACACATTTGCTTAAACTTATGAGATACCATTCTATTGAAAACATTTTATCCCTACCACACAAAATTCTCATTGCAATTTCACACGTAGAAACGAAAAAAGCGAGCCATAAAACTCTAACGATTAACTCTAAGGAAATAACTCACAAAAACGCTATCGGCAAGTTAAATGGCGTTACCCGGTCACAGTCATCAAACATCCTGCCTGATCCCAATTAACTGGGATTAACTCCATTGTAATTTTTCCGATCGAAAAATCACAGCCAAAGTGATAATCTTGTCACAAATGGGTTGAGAAATTTAAAAGACCTTTGGTTTTTTATAGCTGTAGAGCGATTTTTTATGTTTGGTGCTGCAGAAAATAGAGAGGAGGAATTTGGTTTTTAGGTACGGTCATATTATACTTTATGTGTAAAAAAATTCAATGTTCTAATTAGACTTAGACTTGAAGAATTTAGTTCTTACGGAAGACGCTAGTGGCGTTGATATATTGTATTTCAAGCAACAAGGCTTGCATAACACAGTAGTCAGATATTTAACACTTAACAAGATACTATTTCTCATACAATTTTCCTCGGTAGGTAGGTACTAGGTAAGTCTTAGTTAGTCCATATAATTGACAAACGATTGTGATAGGAAATCACTCTTTAGTTAATGCATTTAATCCTTCGTTATTCAGCTTTTGTTAATGAATATTTGCTAGATAATTTTAAGTGACATCGAGGTATAACTCCGTATAACTTACCTGGAAACTAAATGTACCGTAGAAAACGTGCTGTACCAGACAACAATTTCACTCGAGTGTATTAAAAACCCGTGGGTGCTTCGTTGGAAACGAGAGAAGCGCGTTTCATTTCAAAGTCAATATTTCTTCTCTGAATTTAAACTGGTCCAGCAAATAGTGTAAAGTCACACGGTGACCCATAACCCTTCCAACGCAATCGAACTTAATTCGGTCGGTCATCGGGTCCAATAACTGTCGCAGTGTTTCCACGCGATTTGGTCTCCCAGGCCCCTGTGGCCGCACGACGGGTTAAAACAAATAGCCCGCTTTTATTTCACAAAATTGTTTTAACCCTTCTCGTATAATGCTGAGCTAGAAAAAAATTACACTAATATTTTATCTTCTTTATAGTTTCAAACACTCGGATCCAGTTCAGTTTTCATGAAAGTTTATTTTTAAAGTTGAACCAGGAATTCCATTAGGAATAACATTTTTAAATGTGAAGTTGGATTTTTCAATATATGTCTCGTTTGTTTGTGGTTTTACTGTTTTGCATTTTGTAATAACAATATTGTACAAATATAACTTTGTAGATCATATGGCTTTAACGGATTTAAGTAACTGTATTAATATTTGAGCTAATAAGAACCTAAATTTTAGTACTAAGTTTAATACTTAGTACTAAAATTTATATAAATCATACTCGTATTTTCTCTTATAACCATTTAAACCCGAATTTCGTCACAGTAGTCTACTTTTACTAGTTTCTTTAAATAGAAGTAAAATAACAAATAGTACTCTTACTTGTTCTCTGCTGAATATGAGTCACTTTACGGTGTAAGATATAGAGCAATTGTTATATTTTTTATGTATACTTATATAGATACATTGCTAATCTATACAAATATTATAAAGCTGAAGAGTTTGTTTGTTTGAACGCGCTAATCTCAGAAACTACTGGTCCGATTTGAAAAATTATTTAAGTTTTAGATAGTACATTTATCCAGGAAGGCTATAGGCTATATATCAGCACGCTACGACCAATAGGAGCAGAGTACCAGATTTTTTTTACAAAAATGGTGAACAAATTTACCCATTCTCTCTTCTGTGACGCAAGCGAAGTTTCGGTGGTCAGCTAGTGTAATTATATAAGTATGTAAGTATATTATACCAGGCTCAGAACAGATAATCATAGTTCACAATAATTCAAGCAAAATATTCTCGCACATAAATCAGACAAACACACCGACAATTATTAACCCGTGCTAAGTTTCCAAGTGATTTGGTCCGGATGACCCCGCGTGACCGCACACAGGGTTGATACGAGCCCGTCCATTTTTGATTTTATCTTCTTTGCATGCCTTTGTTCTTTTGAATTAATTACGAATGGAAAACTCACACGATCTTTTAGTGCTATATTGGGAATGTGTATGTGGTTTCTGCTATAAATATCAACAAAGTTAGATAACTAATTACTTTTTGTCTTATAAAGAACTATTATTTCTAAATCCTTTGCCTGTCTTAGCTTTTGTGGCATTCAGAAAATTTAAATTTTACCTCTTACCAGGAAAAGATCATTGCCCAACAGTGAGACAGGGTCCTGGAATGCGGTAGGGATTAAGTCTTCTCTTCAATATTGAGATATTGGATACAATAATTATTACTATATACTACAAAGCTTTTCATATACTATGAAATAAAGAATATTTGACTTTGACTCGCGTGACCAAATATAATATGAGTCATAAATATTTGAGCAAAAATTTCATAGGGCTTAAACTTATTTTTTCCAGAAAATTTCAAAGCCAGTATGTTGTATGAACCTTTTATCACCCAACAGCGCTCGCTTTCAAACCAGCCTAACTTTAACTGCATTAAAAAACTTGCATCCAGTTTCTATAAAATCATAAAACTAATAGCTAACTATGCCGTTAAACATTAGCGAACTACCCTCAGTTTAAAGCTTCCTAGTTTATTGAGGGAGTTAAAAAAGTTGTTCTTTTTCCTTGTCTCGGGTAAAGACGCCAGTTTTTACATCTAGGAAGTAATTATCTTTGTGAAGTTGTAAGGAATCAGGAGTACAGAACTTGGGACGCGTAGTTCGTAAATACAGGGTTGGTTCTGTGAGTAGATATTAGGAGAAATTGCATCGATCATACATATAACATGGAATACGTTTCTGGAGAATTACTGTGTATCTTAGATAACCGTTTGATGACCAATATTTTTTATATATTATTATGTAGTTTATTTTCTAAAATGATGATTGCAATGTACTACATAACGGCTTTCAAATTGACGTACTCTAGTTGACAACTGAGATACGCACTTATTACGCATGCTGATTATTTTAGGATTAATATTAGTTTTGCTGTTTTATGTTCAGAACCTACATCGAAAAATATAAATACACTTTTGTAGAATAACACTGATCAGTGAGTTTGCTACAAATACAATAAGTAGTTTTAGAATAGCTTTAAAATCATTATCACATGAATACTGTCATATATTATTTTCCTATGAACGATCGCTTCACATGAATACACTTCTTTAACAATCACATTCGTTACTAATCTTTTTCACAAACAGTCAGAATTCACTTCAAAACGCACTTACTTGAGCCACAAAGCAGCCCACATTTAGTAAGTTGCAGCCCTCTTCGGCCGGAAGGCGGGTGATCATTTGACCAACTTTTTTCATTATCTCTCGCTACTCGAATACTTTTATAGTAGTCCTATTTCGTTTTAGTTGTGATTTTGTTTCGTTTTCTTATTTTTTCTACTTGTTAACTGTAGTCGTTAGCTTTTACCAGGCTATTTGGTTCTTTATACCGGTACAAATGAGCCAAGTTTTGTATGGGATTGTTTTAATGGTGTTTGAATGGGCTGGACAAGTTTTTTTGTATGGTAATCTTTTGTTCTGATGTGAATTAGTGACTATAATAAAGACATTACTGTGGAAATTATTTTGTAATATGATTTTATGTGCCCCTGGACCTGCTCACACAATGGTTATCTCGACTTGACGTTTTTACAGTTGGCAGTGGGCATCATGAAGTTCTAAGGGAATGTGATGATGATGGATGTGATGGTTTTAAAATAAAGATGACAAGTATTCATGAGATTTTTTAGTAACAGCCTTTCTCAAGAAATTATTTACTACAGACACTTCGACTGCCTCTTTGGCGCATTTGTTTGTGTGTGCAACTGCTGCGTATGGGTATCGAGTTCGAATCTTGTATCGGTCCAATTATTAGTCATACCTGAGCTTTTCTGTTAAGCATATCGCAAAGATTGCCCGGAGTAACGAAGTTGAGGATGTAATCTCCATGCCTCGAAGAGGACGTTTCACTGAAACTATCTGCTATAGCCAAATATCGACCTGAATAGTATTATTACAGCATAGTATGTGCAAAAGATATTGAAGTATACAAGTAAACATGATACCGTATTTTCAAAGGAACACAACCATTATACAATATCTTGAGCAAAACAAAACAACATTATATACAGTTGAATCTCTAATAAACCATAGTAGGTAGTCCGTGGAGCACAATATTGCTCCGCTTTGTACCGCCTCGACTGCTCTTTCCGGTGCACGGAACCTTACCGGAAGTTTACTTAAAAGAGGTAGAGGGGCGCTCAAGAATATCGGTATCGGCGAGTATTCCGACTAACGGTAATTTATTAGGTGCAAACTTGAAACTTGCAGGTTATCTAAGTGGTTGCTTTGTTATTTAGATTCTTTCAATGGTGAGTTATTTTCTTGACTGGTTTCTTGGAATTTGAATAATTCATTACATAGAGTAAGCGCAAAAGAGTAATACCTATAATATTATTCTGGTTCATTGAATGATCGATGTAAGGTCAGGTTTAGCATTTTAAAAATCAATGTATATGTTACTGTAAAAGCCCGAACTGTGGTAAATCCTAAGATTTTCCGGTTAAACCTAAGATTTACCAACTCTCAATGGTAAAAGTCCGAACAAGCCAGAGTTTAAAAACTATGTTACGATATACAAAAAAATCCTCCTTCATAACTATGTTTATAACTATTTCACGGTATAATTATATACTGTGACATAGTTATAAAGAAGGAGTTTTGGGCATAGCGACATGGGTTGATTAGGTTAGAAGGCTAAGGTGGGAGCGAGCGAAGCGAAGCTCCCACCTTAGCCTTCGTGGTTATTTTTTTTTTAAGTACCCAGAAGGAGGAGCCCCGCGAAGCGAGGCTCCGGCGACATCTCGATATCATCAAGTGAATATAGGTAAAAGTTCGAAATAAAATAATTGTTCGGACTTTTACCATTGCGAGTTGGTAAATCTTAGGTTATACCGGAAAATCTTAGGATCTACCACCGTTCGGGCTTTTACAGTAACATATATAAAATCACGCTCTTTTCCCATGGGTAGGGATCGACCAAAGAACCTCACATGCATATTACAATATTCTTCTGCTTCCTTTTTTCGACTGCAGATTCATATACACATGTTATCCTGATCACTGGAACATAATATATTTTTATCGCATATAGATCCTAATCTAATTTGATTACATGGGAAAAAAAGAGTTTTATGAATGTTAATTCGTATCAAATTACAATCATATAAATTAGTTGTTGTAAATTATTAATATTTATATCAAAACGTTTACAAACCGTCCTAAAATCATTCCTCAGTATAACCTTCGTTTCCCAAGTGACAACACGGCACGGATGTCCCATCGTGTCGCGGGACAACGCCGCGACACGCGACATGTCGAAACTTGTTACCGACCGGAACATACGTATGCTACTTAGTTATATAAGGATTAACTGTGCATTCATGAGGTACTAGATACTACATATTTTATATAGGTCACGTTGATTTATTATATTTTTTCCTTTACATTTACAAATACAGCATTCATGAGGTACTAGAAACTACACTTACATTTTTATATAGGTTACGTTGATTTATTATATTTTTTCCTCTACATTTACAAATACATAGTTATGGGCAAAAATTTCTCCCGAACTCTTCCAATGACCTCTATTTTTAGCCGCTTTTTTAATTATCCATGTCGTAGTTTTACAAACACACAAAGGTCGTATCTATAATATGTTACGTCCACCAGATCAAAAACCAATATTTTTTGTGAATTGTTATTATAAGTTTGAGAGAACCTTTTAGCACTGGCAACTACGATGAACCAAAAAACTGCAAAAAAATATATTACAGTAACTGATATATGTGGGAAATTCACGTACACATACACTTTAATCCTTGCCGGTTTTGATTATAGTTTTTCAGTCAACTTGGAACAACGCCCTGCCTTTCAGCGCAGGTTTCCATGGCCGTGGTCACAGGCTGACTGAATTGTCTGACTTATTCTATAATATCATAAACATCCAACGCAACACCAAGATATAATCATAAATGTTTCACCTAAAAAACTTTTCACGCAAACGAATCAATTACCTTGATTAGCCCTGTCCTATTGTTTAGCCCTAATACAGCTACAAAATGTCATAATTATTATTCTTTCAAACCTTTTTTTTGAAATATAAAAGGTAATAGACTTCAGTAGCTTTCAACTCGTCCTTTTTGTAACATTTTAATTGGTTTTTGCAAAGTTTTTCATAACTGCTATTCAGTGAATAGAAATGACTTTTTCTTTTTGATGCTGTCTTGTAAAGTTAACTGTATAAACTTGATTATTCATTTTTATAGCTATGCATGTACATACATAGATAAAATCACGCCTTTTCCCTATAGGAGTAGAACATACATAATATCACGCCTTTTTTTCATACGGAATCCAGAGACGAGAAAATGAGTAGAAGGCGTATTTTAGTGTTGTGTATCTATATATGCCACGAAAATGTTATGTACATATATAAGAAACACTTGTTAAGTACTTTGAAGGCAAACAAAAACATAGTGAGGAATATCCGTCACATTAATAAATACATAATTATTTGGCGTCGGCGTCTTAGATTAAAGACTCAAACTCAGAAGACAGTCAAGCTTGGCAGTGTTACAGCAATAAATTAATCATTTTTCAACCACAATTCATAAATTTTCAAGTGCTTCATATTTAAGATTGTCAGTCACTATGTAATACTTAAGCTCATCCCGCTGTTATAACACATTTGCAGAAATGTACAAAACAAAAACAAAACGAAAACCCACCTTTGTCCAGTAAACGTATTCAATAGCAATACTTAACAACATCCAGTTACCTCACGTTTCAGTCGCGTGCAAGCTGATGTGCGTCCGATTCAATTTGATTGGGCGCAATTACCGCGGGGTGTGGAATAAAAGAAATACAATGCTGGTTTATTTTGTTACCGTTCTGCGTTCTGCCTCGGTTTGTTTGGTGAAATTTTGAGTTTTGGTACTTTGTAGTAAGGTTTTTAACTGATGGTTGATTTAGAATTTCTATTGTTATGATACTCTCTTCAAAGTAGTTTAGCTTCTTTGTTAGGTAGATTACGTATGAAAGACTGGTCGAAAATGCATGGCTTTTCTTCCATTTTTTTTTCTAGTCACGGAAAATTGGCTTTTATACATACTCACAATCGCCATTTGAGCCTATTGGTTCCATTCAGTTTTAGCCTAGTCTAGTTTATATCTTGTCATGAGTTTTGAACACTTAACACACTGAACTGAATTTGAACACGTAATGTTATCCCAGTATAACAGACCGTCCATCTAAATTCTGCTGAAGTTTTTCAGTTCTTCAAGCAAACACGACGATCGGTCACAGATATTCAAGACTCCTCCACCCAACTCATTGCAACAACATTAGTGTGAATATCTACCAATATCAACTTTAAACAAACTAACATGTTCTAAGAAAACTTGATCAGCGCCTCTAGCGGGTGCCGTAAGAACTAATTTTGAGACACATTTTAAATGTAAAACTCTCTGTGCTCAATAGTACCGACTATAAAAAAATCCTCACAGTATCATAACCTACAAACATAGCATCACATTCATGTTTATTACAAGCCGTATTAATCCGAAACTTCAACTCACGACAACCGCGACTCAACTTAAAGCTAACTTGCGGAGTAATGCGACTCAGGTATAAGTTATTAGTCAGAGACAAGTTTTAATGAGCAGCCGTATTGACTGTTGTTCGTTATGTTTGTGATATTTGTGTGAGAGTTTTTAATGCGTAATTTTATATTCGTCTGGGTAATTTGAGACTTAGTAGTAGTTGTTTCGTAACTTCTTTAAAAAAGCAACTCCTGCACTAAGTATTGCTCTTGTATCACGAGGTCTTTTACAAACAAACATACAAACAACGGACACAAAATACAAAAAGAACCGAAACAAGTATTTGTGGATCGCACCAATGATAGCTATGTGTGGAAGTGGAATCCACCACCTCCCGGCGTGACACGACTTAATGAATATAAAATGATAAAATATAATGATGTCCGCAACTCCCTTTTAAACCAAAACAGATGAACGAAAAAATAAAAAAAATCCATTCAACCATCCCCAGTAGATCCTTATCACCAATTACAAAAACACGGGGCTAAAACCAACCCCTAACATAAAACATTACACTAATCCACCCTTCAAACAGTGTCAAGCAAGAGCCTTCCAATTAAACGCACAAGTGGTGGGGGTCTGAGTGCGTAAAAATATCGCGTGAGTGAGAATTGAATTAACTGTGGTAATTATGGTGAAACACGCTGTGACTGTACGTTGGGCTTAGTGTGTAACTATACTGGAGTTAGTTTTAAATAGATACTAGGTATGCACGTAGAATTTCACCTCCTTCTGGAGTTTTTTCCTCTACACTTCCTATGGAATCTTCATACCAAATCTCAACTTTTTACGCTCAGTAGTTTCGAATGTTCGTTTTCCATCAGTCAGTCACTCAGTAATGGAAGAGTTTTATAGAAGTATATAATATATGTTGATTTCGTACATGTATAAAATAACGCTTTATTTCTAATGGGATAAGCAGAGACCCAAAAACAGCATTTGCGACCTGCGATCCTTACAAACTGTTGTTACCTCATTCTTATCCCTGTCTTGCATGACCGCTACTTATAAAAAGTTGACAGATAAAATTGGGTTGGGTTGAATTTCGTAGCATGCCATTAACTGGGCACGTTACTAGTCTCCGGACTGCTACTGAAAATATTCTTATATTCATTAAAAATAATTATCTATTTGTCTTTTTCGCATCGAACCCAGACCTCATTATAAGCAGTCGAAAATACTACCGACCGCTACAGAAGCAGTCAGGCATTTAATATAGGTCAGTAATATGTAAAACATATAATTTTATCAACACTAGTTTAACATATATTAACTGATACACCGGTTTCAATAGCATCGTGTTAAACAAATCAGATTGCGGTACAGATCGTCCGATAATGCGTCATTGTACAATTTGTTTATTGAATCACCCTGTGGTTTTATATTAACTTGTGATTTCATTGATACCACTCATTTGCGAGTGTTATTTTTGCTGGCAATGTTTCAATTGCAATAACGGAATAATGGCTTTTAAAATATGTTGTATGATAAAAGTAAAGCTGATTTGTCACTTGATAACTTTATACTGCTTTATTTGTGAAGTTATACGATTCTTTTAATTGACTTTCAGATTGATGCACTTATTGTATTTTGAGTGTAATTTTATCGTTTTAATCGACTTCCGTGTTGCATGGAAGATAATAGATACAACCCACACAATGGTCTCGGATTCGAGTCCCAGGTCGGGATAAAACGTATTCTCTGAGTTATTCTGTTAAGATTTGTATAGAGATTGGTCGGAGTTAGGAAGTTTAGGTTGTAGACTGGCCGTGTCGGTTAACCGTTTCACCGTGCTGTGAGAGGGAGGAAATAAAGTGTACCTGTGTATTGTACACACACTTGTACCGTTCAATTTTTCTACAGTATGGGGAATTTGAAATTTCAAATGTACTTAAAAAATATTCTTACGGTACCCGCTGGGGCGCTAATCAGGCAGTGTACATTGTCGATATCCAAAAACAATTACCTTTAAATAGCTTAACTTCTGGCATTCTGTCGAGCTGTGTCGTTCTAGCATCAAGTACTTGAAACATCAATCAAACTCCCACTACGCATCGCACAGATATTTCAACGTACCAGATAAAAATCTATTCGGTATTTACCTTTTAAAGAGAACACGGTGCAACGCAAACCTAACCCGTTTTTGACATCGGCCTTTGTGACGCCTCGGCTTCCGTGTGAGCCCACATAGCTTAGGGGCTTCCGACTAAAAGTTTTATATTCCTATCTCAGTTTTACGTTGATACGATAGCGTTTTTGACAGTCAAAAACTGTTTGGGACCTCTGTTTTGCCGTTTAGTTTACTTTTTGAACGACTAACAATGTTGCTTTGCTGAAGTAGAATTTTATTTTCATTTAATATTTAAAAAACTGTCAAAAAAAATTTGATTGCCGCAACATAAAGACGGACCAGAGACATGGCGAATTTATATGGGATCCGTTTTTCGCCACTCGGCTAGGGACCCGTAAAAAAATCACGTCCAAGTTCTTTTTCGTTCTAATTGAAAAAGGTATAGATATTTTATAGTTAAAAGATAAACTATCACAATACACATTCACAATTAAACCACACACAGTAAAACATTAAAACATCAACGAAAAGCCTTCACAAACCCACAACATTTTCATCAGCAAAGTCTTGTACAGACATACAAACATAACTTATTCAGTGTCGGCGCGCGATGAGTCCATAATACGAGTATTACAAAATTTCATAATGTACATGATACGTTTTCAGGGGATTTTTGCGTAATATACGTAAGCCTGCTGATCCCATATTAATCCCGGCACAGAGATCCCTAATTGAATTTTAAATATAATATGCTTTACTTACATGTGTGGGAATATACAGTATTGATGAGCTTTAAATAGTATTTCTGGATACTAATAATCTATTTTAACTTTAATTTTGATGAATTAAGAATGAGCGCAGAGGTGGTAGAGAATTGTGCTACAACTAGCAGAACAAGTATTAAAAGGTTTGTTCTAAATATTGTTACTGGTTTTTTGAATAAGCTTTATTTGTAAGCGGCACACATCAAGTAAGATTCTATAGTATGATTTTTTTATGTGAAAGCGAAATTAATTGTTTCTTTAATGATTTTTACTAAACAAAAATAAGTTATTGTTACAACTGTGTTTGCCTTTCTCGCAGTCATTTTCTTTCATCCATTCTAACATACTGCCTATAGTATCTCACACTTAAGTATAACCTGTAAAAATACTCTCTACACAAAATATAATTAACCCCAAAACTCTTATCGTAAAACCGCACCTGACTTAGAAATACTAATTCCCAAAATGTCTAAATGTTACCTAAAATAACGGTAAAGAGAATCCCGAATGAGGGTAAATGCTTGAACCTTACTTTATAAAATATATGTTTATTTACGTTAGAGGTCGAACAAGGTCATATTGTTAGGTCTCTAGTTAGCCGTGGAGGTAGTGTTGTATGGAATATTGTTGGCTTGAAGTATATTGAATGTATGCTACTTTACTAATAGACGTAGTAAAAGAGCTTCATTCTATATTATTATAATCAAAAAGTCAACTATGTTTATAGAAATATTTCATGAAATGAATGTATGTATGTACAATATGACTTCTTTATGCATTATAAGGTTTTGTGGTCAACCAAGAAAGTAGTGATATACGGAAGCTAGAAGAAGCGGCTATACCGAAGACAGTTCTTTTTTTACGCTGTCAAGTTAAATAAACGGCACTGAATGTGTTCATATATAAAAATAATGACTCATTTTCCGAACACTAATTTATATTGTAATATATTTAGGGCACCCACTATCTTACTATTCGTATTGTATCGGTGAAATAAGGCTTCCTATAAAACTCAGTTAACACACAAGCAATCACATTGCGTGTTCAAAATAATAGAAAAATATTCGTAACATGCGTTTAACTTTATTGGGTGTCCAATTATACGCAGAATGTTATTTTTGACATGCCACATGTCAACTTTGTGTACCAATCACTATGATTTTAGGCTTTTCGAAGAAAATTAGACTAGAATTACAATTACAGATAGTGGCTGTATTTCTTTGAAATGTATAATTTGAGTAAATCTTCGAGTATAACTTTTTGTCCTAGCTTGTGATATTTGACATTGAAATATTATTTTCTCGGAACAATTTTTTGGTCTTTATTTAAGAATATTTATATACAGCATGCTTTTTTATGCTAGGCAGAATGAAAGTTCACCACGTATGTTTTTCTATTAACCTAAACTGGTCTAGTCCTTCACCTTACAGCGTTCTTCGATCCACTGTAGAATTGAACCTATGTATCTATCGAATGATAAAAGAACAAGGCCATAAACACCAGGAAAACCTTTCATCCATTTATTAACCTCAGCATCCCCCAAGAGTGCCATTAACCCAATGATATTCTAGCGAATAAATTTAAGTGCTATAACAATATTTGGTTCGCGTGCGTAAGGCGTCGAATTAATACTAACAATTACTGGAGCACGCACGAAAAAACCCTACAAATTGCTCCTGTGCGTGATGGTATTAGAATTGATTTTGTTAGCGGGAGGAGCGGAAGCGAAACTGTTATTGTGGTTTTTTTGTATATGGCAATAGGCTCGCCTCATATTACGTGGGACTGACCTTGTAACATTGTCACAACATTTGAGTGTATCTCAAAAACCTCTGCTACACCTTTACTTTTATAGGCGTGATATTATATAGGTGTTTTATGTACCTATGTATTGTACCTCTATTATTAGCGAATGCAACTCGACAGTTAAGTAGCTTGCTTAGCTGTTAGAATCTTGAACCTGCACGTTTCGCGTTTTTCCTTAGTGTTGTTTTTGGTTTTGACAAGTGTATTGACATTCCAAGCAGCATAGTTTCGATAGGATTTGAAATGAGTGGCCAATATTAAATTTATTATACAAGAACCTATGTACATTAATTATCCATTTTAATCTAGTCATGCTAACTATTTTGTTCTCTGAAAGCAGCTTCTTTAGCTGTGTAGTATGCATACAGTCAGTGGGAAATCGCTTACGCTACCTCTTATCACTCAGCCACCCCCACAACTTAGCCTATCAATACAGATTGAATCAAGCCTTAAAAGCTTTCGATTTTATTATTTTAAAAGTTCAAACTAATTACAGCACATTAATAAGCTTCATATTCAACAATCAATTTGATTTTGTAAGTGATTTAAAAACTTAAATTAATTAACCAATGGAGTGTATAATTAATTAATATAAAGGTATAATAAGTGCACGCAAGAGTAGTTTTCTATAGTAAAGTCAAGTGGTGTTTTTTTTTATTTAGTGGATGTGTATGCATATGCAGAAGCAGCCATGCTTCTCAGCTGGTAATAAAATTTTCTTACTATGCGTTTTAATGGTTTACAATTCGATACCTGAATTGATGGATGATATAAAACTAAACACAACAATTTTACTATTGGACCAAGATCCCAGAGCTGCCAGACCTACGTCATTTTAGCAAAGCTGAAACTTTGAGGATTGTTAGTATAAAGGGTCTGTTAAGAGGTATGCACATCCACTACCTTGAAAGCGGGGCCGTTTCTGAGGTAGCGCGGAGTGAAGGTGCGTAAAAAACGACCCAACCCACGTTATAGTAGCAAAGTTGGTTTTCAGATATGTTATTAATGATATTATGTAGAATTAAAATTGACTATTGCCAGACCGTTTCCCGGGGCCATTACTTCTGCCAGACGCCTTAAATGTTATAAAAAAATGAGGTCAACTACGTCATAGTAGCAAGGCTAGGGAAAGTTTAATGGCGTCTAGGGGACGAAGGGCCCTGCGGAATGGTCTGTCCGCATACAGGGGGTCTTAAAATTGTACCTTTAATAACATATATAAAATTTAGCCTTGCTACTATGACGTAGTTGACCTCATTTTTTTATAACATTTAAGGCGTCTGGCAGAAGTAATGGCCCCGGGAAACGGTCTGGCAATAGTCAATTTTAATTCTACATAATATCATTAATAACATATCTGAAAACCAACTTTGCTACTATAACGTGGGTTGGGTCGTTTTTTACGCACCTTCACTCCGCGCTACCTCAGAAACGGCCCCGCTTTCAAGGTAGTGGATGTGCATACCTCTTAACAGACCCTTTATACTAACAATCCTCAAAGTTTCAGCTTTGCTAAAATGACGTAGGTCTGGCAGCTCTGGGATCTTACTCTATATATGTCTGAAGTAAATTATAAAGTCTTACCGATCCCTTGAGAAAAGCAGGCGAGATATTTATAACACAATTTTGCAATTCAAGATTTACCAAACTTTCTTCAACAAAATAAGATACCCAGCTAATTTCGCACCGTAAATAGACATTCAGAAATTAGATCCACCTCTCACACTTCCGGAGAAATCCTGGCACAATTTATTAACATATAAGTGTAGAATTTTTACGCTGACGAGGGTCCGAAAACGGAGGTCTAATTGAACGCAGTACCTACCTACAGCTTGAATAAGTCACCGTGAAATTCTGTAATCAGGGATTCCGAGAAAATCTTAGATACGGTGTAAATTAAAAGAGTGTTTCGTGTGTTTCGGTTTTTATTGTTTATGCGGTTTAATTGTTCGGTAATTGTTAATTTGAGAGCATGTTACTATGTTTATGCGTACGTCGACTAAACTACTTAAGTAAATATCTCTAAGATACGCATGCTGCAAATTTATTATATCCTAGTAAAATACATCAAGTAATTTATTTATTTGTCAAGCGGTCTGAGAATGGATAGAAATTTTGTATTATACAGCCTGTAAAATACTTAAATTGTAAGTTCCTTATGGGAAAAAGTATTTTGTACGACTATTTTAAAGTCAGTATTCTAAAGTCTGGGCATTTATCAACATACCTGATTGTCATATCTAACGGTAACAAAATATAAGTTTCAGTGCGTGTGACATGAACAGGAGATATGTATCGTCAACAATAAGACCTGGGACGAAGGATTTCTATGAGATGGGGTGTTAAATGATTTTGTGGACGGTTTTAATTCCATGCTCCATCCCATGGTAGGACAAAGTACCTCTTCTGTCAAGTATTTTTGCATGCAGGAGTTTTAAGTGATTTTGTATTTTTTTTTGTTCAATATATTAAGATTTTGCTAATTTTGATCTATGTACAGTAATGATTAAGTTGATGTAAGTTTTTACCTGTATTTTATGAGTTAACACTGTGTGAAAGTAATATCTTTCGAAACAAATTAAATTGATGCAATCATATTTTTTTTGTATTTTTCTTTTTGGTTATAAGAGTGAAACAGATAACGTTTTTCAAGTTTAATTGTGTATTGGTAATGTAATTTGATCAAAAGATCATCAAATCTAGCTATCTAGCTATCTCTCTGCGAATTCTTAATCAATTTAACTTAACAAAAATACAAATAATCCTCAAAGCAAGTATTTCTTACAAACCTCATTATCGACTCATGATTGATCCTACCTGTCAATTGGACTTCCAAAGAAACACAAGAACAAATAAATTGTAATTTTGCATGAACATAGGGTTGTCATCCACCAAAATATCTTCAGATTTGTCCTCGTTTAGAAATGAATGTAAGGAGTATAAAAGTGTCAGCAGTGATATGCTATGGAGAGCTTACAAATATAAAACAGGAAAAATCATTTATTTTGAGTAGATACCCGCGCAGAAATAAACATCGCATGCTGTAAAAGTACCGTTTATGATTCCGGTTATTGGCTCTAGAATCCTTGAATTTCGGGTCTTATTTTACGGATTGCAATTTAGAGATCATTCTTAATATAATGATAAAACTTTTGACATGGCTAGACAACTAGTCCCATTATTGGTTGTAAGATTAATTTTAAACATACTGTCCGAGGCGAAGTCACAGCCATGTGGGTTACGACTAATCTGCATATAATCTATAAGTTTCATGCTACAGAAAGGAATTTGTATTTACACTGGTTCCCATAGCCAGTTGCACTCCAGTGAGCGCAACTGGTTATAAGAATTTGTTCTGTAAACGACAGCCCTACTAGAACATAGCGATGAAAACGTCAAAATAAATCCTAACAAAGTTTGAAACACAATCAATCATTTCGAAGTCAGCGTGTCAATAAGTTTGTTTGTTTGTTTGTCTCTAGTGACATAGATAAATTAGTAAGTTAACTTCGTTTACTCATCGTAATGGAAATATAGGGAAAAATACCACAAGTTAAACTGTAATTGATGTTGATTTGAACGTTTAAAAGTTTGTTGATATCGTTTTTAGATATGTGTTGTGTTTTTAATTGTGTTTTGTATTTTAGTATCAATTCAACAGTATTTTGTTATTTGTTTTCAATTCTGTCAATTTTTTGAATAAAATGTTGTCAGTTACGACGGGTTTGTTAAAGATAATACACAGTAATTGAATGTAACCATAGTACATTTTTTTATTGACAAATTTTTTCAGCAGAGATTTTGGTATTATTGTACATTTATGGACATTACCACCGATCATAATTTACTAGCGGCTTATTCGTACGAAGTTTTTAAATGATAACCTTTTCAATTGATGCGATCGCTTCACGTATCACAAAAAAACAAACTCTTTTCAAATAAAAACCAAACCTACGACTTTTGGTTTAGACTAAACCCATGCTCTCTGCAACTCTTTTCTACGTATGACATCATCGCCTTACTGCATAACCAGCA
This sequence comes from Anticarsia gemmatalis, assembly GCF_050436995.1. Taxonomy (NCBI): domain Eukaryota; kingdom Metazoa; phylum Arthropoda; class Insecta; order Lepidoptera; family Erebidae; genus Anticarsia; species Anticarsia gemmatalis. The sequence goes on along the minus strand of NC_134763.1, from coordinate 10,893,633 downwards.
CTTTGCACTTAAAAAAAAACTCTTTCCCAACTTCCCAAGACACTAACCCACTAACCTGACCTCTCAGGATCAGGTATGTCCTAACCACCCGTTAACTAAGCAAGACTAAGACGGTAGTTTTGCAAACTAGTCGTTAACTCCCTGTCGGTTTGTTTGCAGCAAACTTTATCAGACCGTTGTATGCCAACTCGGGAGCTCTTCGTAGTCGTCGGTTAGTTCCGTAAGTAACTGAAGATGCAAGTTTTCAAGCTCCGCTCTCGTTGTTGACCTTTTGGTCTTTTATTTCGTTCATTGAATCAAATGCGGTTGGAGTTTTCTGTTTGAGTTCTTGTTTTGGATTTTGGTTTCTGCTGGTATTATGTGGTTTAATGATAAGTAATTAAGAATATGACTAAGAAGTGTTTAAAGAACGATGTTTTTTATTAATTTCTAAATTATTTGAGTATCCTAATAGCAGTGTGAAGACTTGAAGTTTGAGGCCCAAGGCGGTTTTCCCTGTCTAAGAAAACCGTATAACATTTATTAGTAGTAAATTCTAATTGAACTGCTTACACCAGCAGTTCAGCATTACTTAAGCTTTTGAGCTTATAAGTTATTTGGTCCAAAAGCGAAATAAGTTGTGAAAAGCATAGTTGACCGTTACATATTAAATTATAAAATATAATAGACACGGCTAATATCATTTGTACATCCTTTGAAGGCTTCCTTTGCAAGTTAGCTTTTCCATGTCAATGACAAAGTTAACTACTCAGTTATTTATTTATTATTAAGCCGACAAAAGAAAACCAAAATCTCTAATTTTCAGGTAAAGAATTAACCACAAGGTATCATTCATTTAGTTCAAATTAAACCTACATTCAACATCAATCAGTAACACAGCTGTATACTTATCCCTCGTTCCATTACTCACGGCTACCTGAAGCCAATCTTGTAAAAGTCAAGTCTAATCACTTCTACAGAATTGATTTCTGTGACCGATTTGTTAAATGCCAAAGCTATTTGTTTGTTTTCTTTCAATTTTTCTTGTTAAGGCGCTTATACACATTGTGAGACGCCCGTAGCTAGTAACGCTCACCCGTCGATGAACGATCTATAGGTTAGGCAAACTTAGTACAAACGCTTCATAGATGGATGATCTCTTAGTGTTATTTTAGCTACATAAGTGTTTCCGTGCTTTGGAAGGCACCTAAAAACGCAATCATAGTTGTTGTCAATTATTAAAAGGCGGTTTGACTTTGACACCATGTTGACTACTAACCCTACGATGAATGAATTCATTGAAAACTAGTAAACTTGTCATTCAACAAAGCTCACTAGAATGATGCCGTACTTAGATGATTCGGAATGCATTTGTACGGCATTATTCGAGTTTTGCCAATCATATATTATCAAAGTTTACAAGTAACAAAGGCCGATCGGCGTAAGTCAGTCTATAGTAGCCTGGTAGACGAGAGTTTAGAGATTCTCGGATATGCATCCACTCACATTAATTTCATAAGATTTTACCTTTGCCGGCTTTGCCGATTAATACCGGTTCGTTTATGTGTGTAACAAGCCTTACAAATGCCCTTGAAGTTCGACGAATTGGATTGAGGTGGCGTGGAATTAGTGAAGAATAGATAGAAAAAGCTTCGTGGAAAAATACTTTGTTATTTGTGTAGAAAAGCTTTTTTGTTGAATTAAAGTTAAAGTGATAGAAAATTATCTAATTAGTTCAATCAGTCGATAGGTCAGTAGAGTAACAGTAATCATCTAACACATAGATACTGCTTTATGTTCAAAACACATTAAAATGTATATGACTATAAATAATCTATATTTTGCAAAATCTTCAAAAATTTAGATGAGAGAGATACCAAATCTTGTCGTACTATTTTTCGCTCGTTCGTCTATAGTTCACTAAATGGCGTTAGTTGATGCTATAAATATTGAATCTCGATTTCGAAATTGAAAGAGTATTATTTACGTCAAAAGCAGCATCTTATAATAATTTATATTTCATATTTTGTTGCGTGCTTGGCAAACTAATTACTAAAAACTTTATAGTTAGTAAGTTTTACTAAAACTTGTAACTAACTTAAATGGCGCAATTTAATTTTCGCGAAAGTTGTCATGATTTGCTAAATGTGTGTTTAATCTCTGTCTGTAGGGAAATTCAGGCGTGATGTTATTGTTATGTTTTCAACTTACAAGTACAGAAGTTAGTTGTAAACGACAATCTTGGATACTTCTGAATTAAATTGTGGCTAACGACACAATAGGTTGGGTTCCAAAATGTTTAATTTTATATTTTAGGTCTGCATTTTGTTCAACAGTTCTAGAGTCTAGTGATTGTCTCTAATCTTAAGCCGTCCTTTTATCAAGCCTGAAAGCCAAGAACTTAAATCAACAATCATTCGTCGCTAAACTAGACGTCTTACGGAAACTATTATTATTTTTGCAGTAATTTTATTTAATATTTTTTGGACTCTACCAACCCCTATATTGAAGAAGGATGGAATTTTAATGTCTATACAAAATTAGTTCCCCTGTGTTCCGATAGAGGCGCTGTCAACCCTCAAACCAACAACTATATTACTACTGAATAAATTCAATAAGTTATTTGTGAATCACATGTAGCTTATAAAGGGCAAGGAGATGACATCACAAAGTCAAAATATTTCCGTATCTATTAACATAATTGCAACATGACTTGTTCTGTCATATTATTGTTTGACACAATAAGAAGTGATGCCGATTGAATGTCATTCAATGTATTGTTCTATCAAGTTGTGTTAAGTGTGAACTATAAGTGAGAAGTGCTGTATCGTTGGCAGAATAAAAATGGATAAATATGTTTTTTTAGACTATCTCACAAATTATTATGTTTACCAAATGATATCCGATAGAAGGCATCATGATGCATCTTCACTTGACAGATATCTTGATTGTGTAACTTATAGAAAAAAATAGATTCAAGTTTGATATCTGGGTGAGGCAATAATTTTGCCTGTGTGATATGAAAATCGCTACATATATTTACTACCAAACTTTTACTTGCTCTTATATCTAAAAACCTCACATTTATGACTCATTATATACCTTATATAGTATTGGGCTGCCTTAAAAGTAAAAACACTACATTATAATATGAAATGAATAGAATGCTGACTAACTACACCGTTCTTTAGTAACAATAACTACTTATATTTTTTCTTAATAACATGCTTCCACAGCATTATCTCTTACCAATGTTTAGAAAACATAATAATCAGATATTCCTACATATTATTTAAACAGACTGCATCTTTCTCCTAACCGTACAAATCAAAACAACTCACGAATTGAATTAAAACAGTACGCCGTGACGTTTGTGTCACAGCAGTCGCCGCGCAATGAATATTTATGTACAAGTATACAGTTAAGGTGATATCCATTTATTACGTAAGCATTTTACTAGTTAAATACTTTGGCGATTTTCAATATTCCTTTACATGAAAGAAAATCTTTAAAAAATCTTATGATACATACATAATATCACGCCTTTTTCCCATAGCGTTAGGCAGAGACCATATAACGCCACTTTGTACGATCCTTATAAACACTTATAGGCAAGGTATTGCCTCATTTATTTTTAAAAATGAAGAGGAAGTATTGAAAACAGCCCATCCTTATAAGTTATCATTAATATTTGCATTAACATATAAAAAAAATCCAATTTCAATCAGTTTTTCAAAAGTTATGGGAACATACATATTATTATCTGTGATTTGTTTTTATTTATATAGATGTCTTACAATTCTTCTTAGACTTAAATCGTCTTACGTTATTAAAGGATGGCACTTCATGCACCACTGCTCCAGTGGGTGGCACGCTGTGTATGAGATCACTGCACAATTGTTATTTAGCGCTCATGTTTAAAGGAGCTCTTGATTACAGCCGAGAAAATGGGCTTTTGTTATACACATTTAACTGAAACTTAAATTGCATTAAAGCGTTACAAAATTAACTCGCCGAGCGTAAAAACTAACTTTTGTATCATGATATCTCTTAACATACATAACATCACGCCTGTTATTCCCGAAGGTGTAGGCTTTGATGTATGCACCCACGTTTTGCCATTACTAATTTTGGCGCTACGTAATAAGGAACAGAGATATCGCCACTTACCATCCACGTTGCCAAACTCCCGGCTAATGCAGAAGTATTCTTATATAAATTAGAAAAGTAGAACAGTGTTTTACCTACCCGGAAATCGAACCTGAGACCTCATGATCAGTAGTTGGCATCACAATCCAAGTCAAAAAAATTGATTTTCAATAACAATATAAAACAAAAAAGAGAACCCTACATTGATATTCTATTTATACATTATTTTGTTCAGCATCTTGTCTGTAAGAAACTCGTTGCCGACGACAGGTGGATATCGAACTTTGTAAACTCGTAAAGCGGACTTTGTAAACATTGGGAAGGTTTACGCTTTGGGAACCGCTCGGGGATCTCAAGTGTTTTATTAAAAAGTATTTGTGTATTATTTTGTTTTGAAATAAAATTTTGAAGTATTTTGCTTTTTATATGACAAATATTTGTTTTTCGAGACCAATGGCAGAATGAGGAAAATTAGATTGCTTGATAACTTTGTCTGCATCGGTGATACTTTTGTGTTGTAATAGCTGGTCACCTCAGTATTATAGATGTAAATCCTAATCTATACTTATAATAAATCTGTAGAGAGGTCAATTCTGTACATTGAATATATTTAAAAAAAAACCAATGGGGGATGTTTAGTAACGGATACTGATACCGAATCTGCAATTTATAATTTTCTTTTCTGTCTGTCTGTCTGTCTGTCCTCCGTCTGTATGTGTCGCTATCACGTAAAAACTACCTAATAGAATGCACTGAAATTTGGTATATGCATAGAATAAGTAGTGGAGCAATTTCTAGGATACTTTTTATAGCATACAATTTCAAAGATTTTTAGAAAATTGAAAAAAATACGTAAAAATCGTTTGAACCTGCGTTTCCCTATAGAGACCATAGATGGCGTTACAACCCATTTCACAACATTCGCATAAAGTTAACGCGGCGCCCGCCGTAACGATACCTGTTGTTCGCACCAACCAATAGATGGCGTTATAGTCCGCAACGAAGCATGTTTTTTCTAATTAATTTATTTAAAAAAAAAATACCTTTGAAACATGCTATACATTTATAAGACTTTAAAACATAAATGTTGTATGATATATTACACAAAAATGTTGGTTTACGTGGGTCCGGTGCGGTCGGGATATCCTAGATGGCAAATCGAGTAATTTCGTTTGTTGTCGTTGTTCGTCGCAACTAACAGATGGCGTTGTTGTTCGAAACACATAACCAAATTAATTGGTTGCATTTTGGAAATAAATTGGATAGCTATGAAACAGACTATGTGGTAAGTTTTAAAAAATAAACAACGGATGATATATAAAAAATAATTACGGGTTACGCGGTTTCGGACGTATCATCGCAAGTATACATTATTACGCGTGTGAAGAGCTTCGGCGCAGATAGGTCTGTATGTAGCTATAATAATATTCTGAATCCAGACGGGTAAGCAATGGTCAGTCTATAATAAGGTATTATATTTTACACTGTAAACTGGTACGGATACAGACGAGAGCGGAAAAGAAGGTAACCACAGGAAATCAGGCCTACCTGAGCCTGTGTCACATTGTGTGCCCTTCGGGTCCCTTTCGTAAATAACCATTAGATGACAAAAGAGTTGTTAGCATTTTTATGTGTAGGTGTATCGAGCGCTTCGCAATTCGCTTGCTCAAACGAATAAGCAACAGTACGAAATTCACGCGAGCGGAGCCGCACGGGTCAGCTATATCATTAATAATTTAACTAGATCTGTAGACATGAAATTGTATTAGTGCGAAAATAAATCAACATCATTTGCGTTAGTCTAAGAACTAAAGTGCGATTCACACAGGAAACGGATGCGTGTCAGGCGTACTACCGTCCCGACCGACCTACACGCACCCGCTTACTCTTTGATTTGCGCTTAAACTCTTATAGAAACTCCAAATAGCATATAATATTTATACATTTCATCTAATACTTATTAAAAAATGCCACTACAAATACAACTTCGGACCACTGCATCAAAAACAAAACAATATTGCACTCAAGGACACACTACTCAAAACACCAACGATTTTTATTTTCTACGGATCTAATGCAATACAATTCAAGTTCAAAGGTCTCGAAGGGCCAACAAATAAAGTGGAAGACATACGTCCTATAACAGTAACGATACGGTATTCTATACAAAAGAAACGGTTCGATAACAAAAGTACCCGTGTTTGAGTAATCGGAACTTTACGGAACCGGTTTCGGAACCGTATTCTGGATGATGTTAATTGGATGTTTTTTTTTTGTTGGTTGCATTTTTGTTTGACAATACGTTGTTCTACTTTTGTTGATATTATTTGAGTAGGTAATACTGATATTAGTTGGATTAACATGTTTCGAATAAATATCGTTGGACAACTCAATAATTAAATAGCACTTCTAAAATGAATAAAAGTAAAATTTTCAATAAATTGAGAGTTACCGATTTTTACTAATACAGTTTTGTACATACATACATTATTTATGTCAGCCGCTTCATTAAGATTTAATTTAAATCTAACATTTTATATTATCGTTATCAATTGCCTTCAAAATTCGCTATTACCCAAAATTAAAATAACTGTATGAAAAAAAAATTATAAGTAATCTATGTGAGTTAGCTACGACACTGCTCGGCAGTCAAGTTAAATAACTATCACGACCATAAAAACTCTCTTAAAACCTATATGTTCAAAGGATTAAATCAAAATAAAAAAAATATTCCTTCCTTTTACATTTATCAATACAATCATCAGTTAATATTCCAGTTTTTATACTTAACTTATGATATCTCGTAATGCATCGCAAAAGGTCCTTCCCCGGCTATATTCTTAATCCTTATATGGACTTGTATCTTCAGTCATTATCTATTTAATATTGTTTAAGGCTATTTATACTTTTAATAGAGTATTGCTTCTGTGCAGCATTAAGTATTAGCGATATGATCTTGTTTACCGACCGCTATGAATTAAAAATAAACCCTATTACAGTCTTATGAGCATCTTATAAATTGGTAATGGCTACGGTTTATACGCTCTTGATGGCTAAACCTAACAATACTTCTTCACTACATATACATACTTATATTAATTAAATAAGCCCGTCTGGAAGTTCTTACTCAAAATCTATTGAACAAATTTTCATGCGGTGGTCACCATTGTACAGAGCGATTCCCAAAAAGTATAGTGTATAAATTGTTTAGGCAAACAAGGTGGAGCTCGTTAGTTTAAAAATAACAAACTGATAAATTAAAAACAGTAACACTTACGCATCTCGAATAAATGAAGTGTTTTGAGTTATCATAAATGAAGACAATATGAACCAAACAATGTAAATTTTATACATAAATTCTTCCATGTTTTTTCATACTAAAACACATTAGAATTGGTCATTTTGAATCAAATACAGAATTCCGTTTCAACTCATTCATTTCAATACAATAATAATTCCAAATCTCTGGAGTAATTTGATTCAAACATCAGAATAACACCGTCGAAATGTCCGTACATTTGTCTTTCTCACAATTTCTATAGGTCACGGTAATGATAAATAGATAAAGTATTACTATAAATGGTCGAGCATTTTAAGTAATTTATATTACTTTGTTCTTTGATGTTTGGAACGGTTTTGCGTGTATTATAAATTATAAATGTTTTTATTCGGATATTGTGCAATTTATAGTTAAGTAGAATAAGGAATTTTGATACTTATTAAAACTATGAAATAATCATTTTATCAAGAAAACAATGATAATAGAATTTTTTCTTGGACTTATGCAGGTATATATATTTTTTATTATTACTTACTTTAAAAAAGCATGGAAAATCTGTATGGTTCATATTTTTTTTACTATTTGGTTTAGAACTTTATTTGTGTAACTATTATGGCTGTGTATTGTACATAAATAAATAAAATCACCCTTCAAACTAAACTGTCCCCCGTTAAATCAATTTCAAAAAGCCCACGACCTTAATTCCAGCCTAGACTGCCACTAGTAGTCAGTGATTGATCTACCCATCAAACATCATTCACTCCTAGCTTATCAGTCCCCCGATACAATAGCCGAATCAATAAGTATGTCAACACTGGCTAATGGTGCGCAAACAGAAGCATGCGGGCTCCTGTTGCGTTCACAGTTTCACAGATTCACAGTTTCACAGTTTAACAGACTCACAGGCGAAACATTGAAACTTTTGCAAATTATACGACTGTACCTTTGATCGTTGTTTTATTAGATAGATTTGCACTTTGTTTGAATTGTCTAGTGTTTGTAGTTGGAAATTTAAAAATGTAGAGGTGTGGAGCCTTAGTCGATGTTATTTTTTAGGTATTTAGAATACTGGGTAGCTTTAGCGTGGACTCTGTATGTATGTAGCAAGTAATATCACGGTCAATAGTATCTTAACTAACGCATTATATTTGAATTTATACAATTGAAATGCTTACAATGTCTGGAAAAACCAAACATTACGAGTGATTTATTAAATAAAACCAGCGAATCGAAAATGTCGCTGTTATATTATGCAGTATGCTTATTCATAAACCTTGATAGCATTAAGCATACTTATCCAAACTAAGTGAATAAACTTTTAACTAAATCTTACACATATAAATAAACAAAAACAACCAAGCACTAAACATAAACGATAAAATTTAAAATCCCAATAAACCTTTATCACCATCAAGTTTTAAATCATCTAATCTTTTGTTAAACAATCCTGATTGATAGTGTCATGTAACTGGTGAAGTAAAAACCTCATAAATGGCTCGTTTTAATAGAAAACGTAGTGTACATAAAGTTTTTAGTGTTGGGTCTAAGGCTTGATTAACAAACATTGGCGAACGTTACGTAATTAAGCAGAACAAAGATGTCAAGTTGACTAGATACCCCAAGATTGGAGACCGCTTGCGATTGGTGCGTCGAATTAGCAACTGAGATTTTTTTGATTGATCATGCTCTTTCCCTGTTCGGAGCGTTTGGATATTTTTGAGCCACAAAAAGTACAAAGATCTACTATCAAATCTTTTGGCTTTAGGCTTGTTATATCAGTAACTGGATGGTCTAGATAAGAACTATCAAAGTTCTTATCTCTGGCCAAGAAATATAGGGTAGTTCGCAAACCCACATTCAAAATGATATAATTATTAATCATTATATAGAAGTTTGTCATTCTAACCTCTGTTGGGAGTACGCATTGACTAAATGCTTTTTATAAAATTGCGAAGCGAAATTTCGGTGAGCACATAAAAGGTCGGTCCCAGTTGTAGTCTGCTAAGATAACTGTAATACACTTAGGACTAGTTTCACAGTTTACGAGTAAGTGTCAAAAATCCATCTTATAAGCTATCTCATACTTATGATGAGATGAATCAGGGCCTTAGTTTTTATACAATTTATCCAAGTGTACTAAATATCTTGGTCCTTAACTTGCAGTATCTAGTTTCCTAAATATCTGTGTGACAAACTCTTTATGATCTAGCCTGCAGTTTGGAACAATGGTTATTTGCGTGTGAGTAAAAGTTTACTATTCTTTTTGTTACTTCGTCTAGTCACTGAGAAAATCATAAAGTCTTTCACCCATGTTAATTTAACTAAATGAATTGGTTTAGTGTCGAAGTGATTAGGCTTATTAATTTACTTTATTTTGCGAGTAACTGTTATGAAATGTATTAGTTTCTAACCCCCGGTTTCTGTGCCTCGATTCTCTACTACTATCGACTACCGACAACCGAACTGTCATCGAGAAATTTTGTATGAAAATCTGATCAGCGCCTCTGACGGGCGTCGTAGGAAATATTTTGGCAGTACATTCTAAATGTCAAAATTCGATAGCTAGCCGGTTGTCGGTAGTCGATAATGGTAGAGAATCGAGGTACTGAGTAGTACATTTAGCGGAGTTTGGACGCTATTAAATAGATAAACTACTGCTTAATTTACCTCAGAAACCGGGGGTAAGAGAGTTTACATATCAGCGATTATCGTGAAGGTTCTTTTACGTTGGAGTTCATAGGCATAAATGCTCCGAGAGCGTGCTATGTAACGCTACGCTACGGTATCGCGGTTAGCATGATTGTTTTAATCAAGCTTGGGTGTTTACTAAATTATATTTTTCTAAGTAATTACAAAAGGTATGACCATAAAAAAATTGAAAACAATTAAAATCGGGTAAGATCTATTACTTGTTCCTCCAGACACACTTTAATGAAGACGTTTTAGGTCTACCAATGAATGGCATAAATTGAACTATATGAAAATACATTTTTACATATTCGTATCGCAATATGTCAATAGTATTACCGTTCTAGACGTGTTTCAGAAAATGATATTCAAATAAAAATACGTTAAAAGGCTTCGATATTTTTCACAGAAGTTTTGCAATCAACCCGCGAGCTTGCGTTAGGGTTGCCTCGAACAGGTTTCCTTGTTCCTCAAAAGTTTTGCGTAAGCTACTTTTTAATTTGTTTGGAGTTAAAAATAACTTGTATGGAATTTGTGTGGTTTCGGCCATGTTTTATTGCTGTTTATTTTTTGTTGCATAGTGAAATGTTTATTTGAATCTGGCCGACCGGAAGAGTAGTAATATTTCATTGCCATACGCATATACATTAAGTATTATGTCCTAAGGCACCAAATCTAAAATATCGGTAGTTCACTCCGACGCTCGAAAACAGCCTTAGCACTTTTGGGTACTTAGATAAGTATTGATACAGAAAAAGGAACGTTATCCTATATGTATCTTCATAGTAATCATCGTGATCATAATGATATACTAGTTAGGCACCTGCATTGCTTTTGCGTTTGAAACCAAATATTACGCTCTTTCTTGCTCCCATTCATTGGTGTGTTCAAAAACAATTTGATCAATTATATCTCATTGAGGCAAAATAAATAATTGACTTCGGACCTAAAACAAATCAAAAATAATAAAAAAAATATTACCTAAATCAATAATTAGCACCTCATACTCAGCAACCCTACACTTGAGGGTACTGTAATTACAAATGTTTCAGTTTGAACTATGAGCGCTTTCAGTTTTCACGAGTTGGCTCAAAACTGACGTTTATACCTGTAAATAATGAAACATTGTTCGTAGTTGTTCGTTGTATGAATATTTTTTTCCGATACACTATTATTTAAAACAGTTTGTATTGATAGGGAAAGTTGGTGTGTTGGGACATATTGTATGAGTTTGTTACATCGTTACACATACATACGTACTTATGTATTTTTTTGTTTCCTGTTAAGTATAAAATTGTGAAATATATAGTTTTGTATTTTCTGTTAATTATGTTACCTTAGGATATCTTAAATTGTTCTATCTTTTGTTTTGTGCTCCTTATTAGATAAAAAAAAACAAGTGAAAGGAATACAGTTGTCTTATTTAACAAAGATACAATATGAGGCATACTTAAAGAGATATCTGCCTTTTAAAAGTACGGTTTGTTCAGCAAAATCAGTATCCATAAATGAATCCCGTTTCACTACTGGTTAAATTTGTAAGCAAGTCTCTTGCAAATCATTGGTAGTTACCTGCTTAATATGAGCAAGCATGCACTTTGATATTGACCTCTAAAGTACAATAGCTGTCAATAAAACCTATCTATTCTCCATAAAAACTGCATCTTTTACTAAAAATACACACAGCAGCAAAAACCTCCGTCTAGAGATTCAAAAACATCCTGCTCGTACGTTTCTTTAACTGTCTTCAAATAAAATAGTAATTAGCTTGAAACAGCGGTGGTAAGCGATACTGTTGATTTTAATTTCAAATCGAATATCGTATTCAGTACGTAGGAATCTGCTGCGAACTCTTGTGGATGCAGGGTGTTAGTACAGTAACATAGGATAGCGGAAGGTACCACGAGAGTTCTTTCTTATATCATAATAATATGGGAATCCTAGATTGTTAGAAGTTTTGGTGCTGGTTCAATAGCTATAATCTCAAGCTAACTAAGGTTTGAAAGTTATGATTACTTTTATTCTAATTGCAAAAATTCTGATTTTATTAAAGCTTACCTAGATTTTTTCGAGCAAACTAGGAAGTTTACCAAATTTCATTTTGTTTATACACTCGACGAAATATTGCTTTTAGCCGCTATGCTGCTGACCAAATGGTCTCCCAGTGGTCGTAGCCATTATCCTTGTATTGACGATGATATTTTTTTAATTTAATATGTGAGCAAAATAACATATACCTGCTTTAACGTCATTCCATTATCAACGTACAGTTTACATAAATTTGTCAATTTAAAATCAAGTCATTTCACCCATACATCACAATTTCATTGTCCCGCTTTTCCTCCTACAAACATTCGTATCTTAAACAAAAGCATCGCAACAGCTCAGTAAGAGCCCTCTCGTCGCAGAGACTCTTTTTAAACATTTCCAACGTTATTGAGAGTGCCGACTGCTCAATCGATTCCTCTTGTATTAAACACACTGGAAATCGAACGCTTAATTCTTTTACTGTTTTAAAAACTCCTAGATTTTGTTGAGACAAAATTTTAAAGGACTGCTGAGATACGAAAGATTTTTATTTTGTTTTGTATCTGAGTTATATATGACAATCCCCATGGCATAGAGGTAACGCCGCTACTAATAAGTTAGGAGAATGTGGGTTCGATGTTCATTCGAATTTAATTTTATTATTTAAGTCGTCTGATTCTACATTGTGTCCATTTTTTAAATGTTTTTCAATGTCCCCACAATTTTAAAATGAATTCATTTTAAAATTAATTCTAATTTTAAATCCAACGTGCCGCAACCACATCACCTTCCAATTATATGTTGTAAAAACGTTAATCGTAATAATTAACAATGAAAGCTTAAGTCTCCACCCACTTAACAATACAAGTTTACAAACACAAGTACAAGTACTTAGCATTACTTTATACGTTCACATGTCATATTAATTTAACAGGTCTATAAAATGTTGTTGGACAAACTGCGACGCGTGCCCAACAAGCTGTGTTTGTAGTGTTATTATTTTGTATGGTGTAAGATGGAGGAGTTAGCGTTTTTCTAGTTTAAGATAAATGTACCATAGATCAGTAGCTCGATTCTCTACCACTATCGACAACCGGCGAGCTATCGAAAAATTTGGTTGACAATCGGTTTAGCTCCTCTAGCGGGCGTCGTAGAAACTATTTTGGCCGTACATTTTAAATATCAAACTTTCGTTACTTATCAGTATACATCTCGTGAACAAACAAAGGCATGGAACAGAATCAGATGGTATTAGAAGTTATCAAGGATAAGTTAAAGTAAAATGTTTTTAACTTGTATTGGGGCACCTTTGAATTTATTTTATTTTACTGCTGTATCTAATTATCGATTCTAACTTTTGTACAATTTGTAATATCGTTTTTTGTTTCAGCTTCTCATACTTAAGCTTAAAAACTTTTTTTACTCAATGTATTTTAAAGTCTCGCTTAGGTATTATGATCATGACTATAACAACAAACGCTCACTCTAAATTTTCCCACAATCATAACCCGTTCATAATTCACATTTCGTGATTAGTTTCCAAAATTATCATTTCAAATCGTTCAAAGAAACCCTACAAATCAAATAACTTAACCATTTAAGGTTTGAATGGACATTCATCATAACAAATTCAGAAGAAAACATTTAATATCATTTTAAAATGTAAATTTTATTCCGCCTCCGCGATTACATTGTGCCGTCACGGAAATCAACTTTTTTACGACATAGAAACGATTAGAATCACTTTCGAAGTAACAGGTGACAATTTAAATAAGGCATTAGGTATTTAAAAGCGCGATAATTTTATTGTTTCAAGCCGATCTTTATCTTTTCTGTTCGACTTTCTAATGAATGCTGTTGGGCAAGTTCTAGTTGATTAAATGGTGATATGTATTCATGAGTTTTTAGGGTATTTATAGCAAATATTAGGGGAAATTAGGTGGTTTTTCCCGTTTGATGAGAAGATAGAATCGCAGCTGGATATAAAATTTAGTCAGTAATAGACACATCTAATTTAGTTCAACAATCTTATGTAGAGTTGATGGATACTGGAATCTCTGGGTTGAAATGAAATTAAACAAATGCAACTTGTAATTAAGCCAATTTTATCATCAAACACTCGACTAGTTAATAAAATTTAATAAACATAATTTCAGGGTTTACTGTTTCAATAATTCATTTTGCCATAAACAACGGAATTTATATAAGCCTATCTTATTTGATTCAACAATAGAAGTAAACTACAACTGCATGGAACCATACCGCAAAACAGTAACTGTAGTTAGTCTTACTAAATGTACGATTCACAATTAATACACTGCCAATTTGCAATGAACATACAATGTATGTAGCTAATATCGAACACATGGAATACCGAACTAAGTTTCGTAGCGAACCAGACAAGAGTCTATCATAATCCAGGTAAGCCCAACAATTCGCAAACATCGACCCGTAAACTTTCAGATGACGTAAGCTTGAGAACCGCTGTTACAAAATTCAGTGCGCTAAAGGGTGTTCTACACGGTCAGGCGGCTTGTAACAAGAATATACAATAGTACATAATGTATCGCCGTAATTATTTGATTATTTAGTAAAAGAAAGATTATTTACTAAAGGATTAGTAAATAAAAAGGTGGTCAAAATCCTTATACTTTTCGCATTCTCTAAGGAATATATTTAATAAAAAAAATCTATTTTTACTAAACGTTAAGAAGAATATTATGTTTCTAAAATAATTTCGAGAGCGCTGTGAGATCATTTTGGGTTTTCGCTTTACTATTAATTCAGTTGTTGTGTTTTTCTGTGGTCTTCATACTAAAAAAGCTTGTATCGTAAGGAAATACAAATTATACTCTCGAAGCTTCAATGTGTGGATCTAAAAGATTAACACGTGTGTTGATAACGGACGTTATCACTTTGTCTGCGCAAGCAGCTTGTTATTGTCAAATCACTTGCAGCAACCAGTAATTAACATCACCAATCAATAAACCACCGCTAATATTGAAATATTTTGTCATATTCATTCACTCGCAAAATAATAACAAATCGAAAATTGGCGCTAGTTTTATTTATTCAAATATTAATAAAACAAAAGCTAGATTAAATCCTCAAGCAACTACCGTAATCTTTCAAACATATTTACTTCAAAAACCTTCCACATTTCGCACCGTTTGACCGTGTCGTAAGCCCTTAAGTTCTATTCCGCATAAGGCTCGATTCTCAGGAGGCCGACTGACAGTAGCTTAATTAAACTTCAACAACGTTTGTTCCATTCAGCGCTATAGCAATTATAAGCGACTAGTTCTGTATTGTTCTTTATAGAGACGGTAGTGTTTTGTGCTGATGCTATTATTTCAAGAGGTTTAGGATAATAAATAACTAGACTGTGATAAGGGTAGTAATACAATTTATGATCGCGAAGTCTTGAGTGTGGTTCCTAAACAAAAAAAGTGAAATATTTCAATAGTACAATACATAGAAACTATATTTTACTTACTTTTCGGAGTAAGCCTAATAATTGATCTTCTCAAGCATGTTTTAAGAAATCAATTATTGTTGAGACTTTTCCTGATATTTTCCCAATTGTAGTTTTAAGTTCGTAAATATACCCGGTTTTGGATATGAGAGAGATTAAAATAAGACATTACCATAAGCTAAGTTCCTGGACCAACACTAAAATGGGGAAGCATAACTTACCTAAGTTGGGCAAAAATGTATAAAATATACCTCTGTTTTTTACACCTTTGCATGCACCTTTAGATATAACAGGCGAGATATAAACAAATTCTATTTCCGTAGTTTATCATTGTTATAGTTGTCACTATAAACGTATAAAAACATATTTTACCTGTACATCTGGCCTATATTAAAATATAAAACAAACACCGTAAACTATATTACTAACATTAAAACATGTCAAAAAGTAATAAACTATTTTATTCAAACAAATTTGAACCTTAACACTTTCAAAATAGGGTGTATTTGATTTATAGGTATGGTGTCCTGTTAGCTTCGCTCTGTTTGGGTATAAAATAAATATTTTCGTACTAAATATGGGTAATAAAAGAATCACCTGCGTTTATAGACTTCCAAAAGTTGAAGAATAGCATTTATTTTATTAACGACGTCAGTATTGCGGTGGTGAAAATAATATTCAAGGTGTTTTTTCCTCTAGATCAATTCTCAACAATCGGTGCTATCGAGTATCGAGGGTGTGCCATTAAAAATGCATTGGTAAAATAATAAGAGTTGCGCGAGAAACGCGCTGATCATGATTTAAAAAAAAACTTGATAGTAGTCGGTTGTCACTGGTCGATAGTGGTAGGGAACCCAATACTTTTTTAATAATTATAAACGGGTATACAATGTAGAGGTAGGTCTCCGTGCTCAAAAAAAAAACACTCAATACAAAATGACCTATCTCTTCAAAAATAAAGAATAGACTTGTATAGAATTTCTTCTTTTATCTCCCTCACATAATAAGTAAAAGTTAAATAAAACTTGACTACAACTTACCGTTCACCGTGATACGGGTAAGTATAACTTTGGAAATAATTTGAACGAAGAGTCTATTGGTTTAGGCCCAGTAGTTTCTAAGAAACGGATCAGTCCTTCCTGACATTGATTCCGGGAATACCTTTCTTACAATATTTTCCTATTTGAAGCACGAGATTAAATTTTCTGGTAGAAATGTTTTATTGAAATCGATGATTAAATGTGTCCCTAAAGATTGACAATAATTCCTTTGTGTAGAATCCAAGGTGTTTAAACAGGATTAGGAATTTACGTAGTTGTCTTATAAAACAGCTAGGAATGTTTTTAGGTGCTCATGATTTTGTATCCAGTCAAATCTGCGGAAAAGTTAATATTCCTAAGTAGTTTTTAGTAAACAGTTTTATTACAAGGTTTAACGAAAATATTAGGCACGAATAGTGTAGTGATATTGTATCGTGCCGAAAAAAGTTATCAAGGTTCACAAAACTGCACAAGAAAAATGAAAATCTAAAGCCATGTGCCTGTGGCTCATGCGTCAGTAAAATACTATTAGGTAAGTCATATAAAAAAAAGATTAATATAAATAAATAAATAAATATTAATGGACAACTCACACACGGTCATTTGATTCCAAACTAAGCAGAGCTTGTTAGTACAAGCTCTGCTTAACCAAATAACTGATAAACATACTTATATACTTCTAAATACATACTTATATAGATACATTAACAACCAGGCTCAGAACAAATACTCGTGCTCATCACACAAAGATTTGTCCCGGGTGGGATTCGAACCCACCACACACATATGATAAATTAACGTCAGTATAAAACAAATTCTACCAAACTGAACTAGACTTCTAGTCTAAACATGATCTTAGAAACCTAAATGAAAAATCTGTTAACCGAAGGCTGTCTGAACCTCTCAATAGACATGTAAAGCAGACACCTAAAGCCTTTATTACTTTCGAAGCTCAACATCTGGTCCATCTTTTAGCATAAACAAAAGGAGCCTATCCTAATTTTGATGGAGGGCAGTAAATCTATACTTCTATACTAATATTATAAAGCTGAAGAGTTTGTTTGTATGTTTGAACGCGCTAATCTCAGAAACTATTGGTCCGATTTGAAAAATTCTTTGAGTGTTAGATAGCCCATTTATCGAGGAAGGCTTTAGGCTATATATCATCACGCTACGACCAATAGGAGCAGAGTACGAGTAAAAAATGTTACAAACACGGGGAAAATTTATTATGTTGCAAGCGAAGTTGCGCGGGTCAGCTAGTTTTCTATGAAATTGATAGGATGGGGCACGTTGTCTACGCAAATGACTTCTATAACCCGGGAGAGGTCGATCAAAATGTTAATTTATTACTAGGGATCTTTATAGTAGAAACTGGAGTTTTAACAAAGGACCCCTTGATGTTTGGTATTTACTTGGTTTAGGATTTTTTAGAAACCAGTATTAGCCTGGATTTTATAGTTTATGCAAATTGGGAATGTTGATTGGATTTGTGGCGGTTTTTGTATAGTAATAAATAGAATTTTTGAGGGTAGGTTGATGAAGTATTTTTGGGAAATGTTGGAAGTCCTTTATTATCGAGACGTAAATACGTATTATCTGTCTATGTGGATCAGTTTTGTACTTGATAATCGTAAGGTCTTGGTTTCGATTTCTTTCTTGTTTGATTTGATTTACTATATTCGAAAGTAGTACGGAATTCGGCAACACATCGACATATGTGTAATAATCGCAATCAATTAACTTTTATTATACGAAACACAACAAATATTACAAACGATTCTTCGTAATATAAACTCTTCTTCACCGAACAATTGTCCCCAAAGATTTTCACAAATCAAAATGCAAAATAACAATTTACAGTTCCAATTTCCAACAAGTTGTCAACAAAAAATTAAAAATCACTACAGCAAAGAACGAAAACGGCACAACTCAAGGATATTACTATTACCAGGAACTCATAAACGCTCTCGACGCAGCTGAAGCTCTTTTGTTTCAACTGTCTAGTGTAAACCGGTTTGAACCGCTCCAAACCGCTCCGTACTGGATAAAAGCGGTTTTCAAGGAGCGATCGTTGATTGTACTTTGTGGAGTGAAATGTATGTTTATTTAGAGGAATATTGTGTTAAATAGGTGGCAAATTATCATAAATATCCTTGATACATTACTAGAATTCTCTTTTTCTTTTATAGCTATTACAAGTCCATTAAAATATTGAGCAGGAATAATTAATAGGTCATGACAATATTACATTACAAAAGAGACACAAATTTTACTCAATACTGAATTTTTTTTTTGAGGATTTCATTAAATTGTTAGAAAATATAACAACGATATACACACAAGCTTTGGTGACCACCATAGCACAACTCGCCCCATCAAAATTTGACGACCAAATCTATAACAGTACTCGTAATATTAAACCTCACATAAAAATGTAGCACTATTCTAAAACAATACTTAAGACAGCTATTTGTATTTACAATAAATCAAGAGGGGATTTATTGCGTTCCAATAAATATATCAATGTTAAATTAATATAATTAATTGTTTACAGCTTTATTTTATACGATTTATCTATACTATAAATTACTTTGGCACTTTTGGTTGTAGGCCATTAAGAAAACGGACGCGCAAGCGGTTATGTGCCCGCTACAGCATGTTAAAAGAATGCGGGCCAGTTTTGCCTCTTCTGAAAAAGTACGGGTTAGCTTATCAGGAGGAATTTTAATACTGTGTACATTTGTTGTCATTTTATCTTTAGGATAGGTTATCCAACAGTTATCTGTAAACCACGGAGCTGAAACCAACTAAGTGATATTTAAGTTTTTGTCAAAAATTATATTCGTCGACGTATACTACCCTTTTACTTTTTACCCGACTGCGCAACGAAGAGATAGGTAATGTGTTTTATAAAAATGTTTCAAAGTTTATTCATTACACTTTCTTGCCTCTACATTATTTGTACTTAAGAAGTAGTATCTTTTAAAATAATACAATATTACTTCTCCGCTAATCTCTTAGCCTCGATTACTTAAAAACCCTTTCGAACCTCAATTACTTAGAGATTAGACGCACCATTGCATTCCCACCGTTGATAAACACATATTGATGACGAAGCCTTAATTTATCTTTGATTATAGGATTTTAATATTAATTCACGCTTGTTATGTTCTAATTGGTCAGTTTTGTGAGATGCTGTAACTAATGGCGAGATGATTTGGTTATTAATATCTCGTTTTATAATAACCTCTTAAAAATTGGACAAAGATCAAAGATATTTTTCTATACGCTTTAAAAGCGAAACAAATGTGCTCTAAGAAGTGATAATAACTTCCAAGAACACGTAAATCCTTTGACAGGAGTTTTTAAAATCCTTTGTCAGTTCCCCTCAAGGATCAACTACAACTCGTACATTGGTAACCCTTATAATACTTTTTAAATTAATTTGCTTAAGAAACTAAAAGTCTTTGGTCATGAATACTAGACTACTCTAAATTTATACTTTGTTAGATTTAACTAATTGGAACTAGATTTGACCATAGTATATTATTATATATATAGTACATAGTATATTAGTCATACATGACTAAGGTCAAATCGAGTTCCAATTAGTCATTACAAATAAATCGTGATCGCCTAATAATATGATTACTTAAACGATTAATTATAAGAAGTATATTAATAGGAGGCGATAAGGGACTAAAACTACTAATTATGTTATCCGGTACTTTAGTCTTTACACTTCCTTTTTGATAAGTATTGTTTACCAGTTCGAATAGAGTGCTGACTGGAACGTTTAACCTAACGATTAAGCAGATTTTAAAGTTATGAGTAGAAATCGTGATTAAGATAAAAACAAAAAGTTTACGAGGGAAATTGAAGTTTTCAACAACTCACTAATAGTTAAAATAGTGAACAAGATATTATCTGTACTTCATTCACGAGAAGAACTGTCAATACTAATGTCAAGAAATTCAAAATTGAAAACCACTGCATTAGTTATAGAGGAAGCAAAACGTGTAGTTATAATACATGAAGCAACATTGAAGAAATAATACATATTAAAAACATCAAAACAGAAAACGGAAACAGACCATTACTAATAAATAATATAAAACCAACAGGAACAAACATTAAAGCATTTAAACCAATTAGAGGGTCAGCAGATAACACAGAAGGTGGGCACTTCACCACGCAATGAAACATCAAAATCAATTCAGAAATCAAAAAACATCTTACAAAGGTGATCACGTATTTGACGTTGAAATAAAAAATATCCCCATTATCGCTTTTAACGATGCCATAAATGTGTTTCCTATACAAATGTTAGTAAATTACTTTGAACATAAATCGGCCAGTTATTGTACACAACGGGGGTCGCAATAAAAATGTGTCTGTACTGATAGTTTTCAATGTCTCGTTGTAAAGCTTTGTAGGGCTGTGAGAATATTTTGTTAAACATTTGAGGCTTAGTACGTAGTAGAATTGTTATATTGTTTTCGATGTAACGCAAAGGTTTGGTATGATACATTAGTTAGGATCGTATCACGT
Source organism: Anticarsia gemmatalis (assembly GCF_050436995.1). Lineage (NCBI taxonomy): Eukaryota > Metazoa > Arthropoda > Insecta > Lepidoptera > Erebidae > Anticarsia > Anticarsia gemmatalis. The sequence continues at coordinate 10,872,440 of NC_134763.1, read as the reverse complement.
GGCATAATTTGTTTGATTTATGTTTTTATATTGGCACTACTATTTATTTATTAGTACTGAATATGATTTTAAAAGCGATAGTATTGGCAAATGATTAACAGAATCATAAGAATGGGCGAGTTTTTAAGACCCTGTTATATAATATTATATATTCTGTAAGATTTTTTCTTAACAGTGGGACACATCGACGGCTATGCAAGAATATAATATATTTTGTTATCTTTTACTGATTTTTGACAGCCCTGTAGTTACCAGATATCATACAAACAACTACAAAATTTAACGAACTACTATCAAATTTTATGCTTCGCAATTATGAACTTTATAACCTAGGTGTTAAGGCTGATCATATAAATTTTACATTCGATAATTCAATTTATGAATCAGACTTGTAAATTGAAATGTAACCGTTTCCGCTCTTATTTGTAAATCTAAATTTGTTTAGATTACAACGTTCCATTATAAGTCTGGGTTCAATAAAATATGCTTGAAAGAAGTATAATTCATTTCAACAATAAAATGTTATTATACTTTCTCACAAGTCTTCGATTTACAACACCATAGATTTTGGATGAAGAGCTTTAATTGTACAATAACTTAACTTAAAAAATGTATCTTATTCAATCTTAATTGCATCTTTAAACGTGAATAGTAGATACCTCTGAGAAAAGACACTGACGATGAAGTGTTGTTTTTCGACTTACCTTAATTTTGGCCACGCATTATAATCATACGCATGACATTTTGTTACGGACCTAACGAAGAACCTTGTGTGAGTCCCAAAATTACAGCATTAAAAACGAATTCCGCTTCACTTATCTTATTTACCTGAAAATATCTCGCTTCAAAATACAAAAAAATAACTCATTCATCACCCATGAGCTCTCAAACATAAATCAATTAAAAATACGTACGAGAGGTAACAGATTTTAATCTACAGTAAATATATCTGCGAATTGAAGGGGAAATTTACAAAAAATAATATTGATTCAGCATTGTTTGTGAAATGAATGTAAAATCTTGATACATTTGTTTGTTTGGTTGATGGGACGCCTAAAGGGTGTTTTTGGTTAATTGCTTGTATTGTTTTGTAATTGTTTGGAAATTTTTTTGGTGATATTATGGAGGTTTTTGAGGTGAAATTGTTTTTTTTTGAAGTATATGAACTGTAGGTGAAAATATTTTATTATGCAGGGACCATTTCATTGTAAAGAAATATAAAGAAAGTAAAGGGTTTTGAATTATTCGAAACCTTGGTATTGCTACCTAACATGAACCAGAATAGATTTTTGATTCACGAGTGTTGTTGGCAATAAAAAAAAATTGCCAGCAATTGTACACAATTCAATATTCGTAAATTTAAGTCCTTGCGAGTGATTAATAGCTAACACAATTTCTGAAAGGAAATTTCTATAATCGTTAAAACCACCTCAATACAACATTTTCTGCAGGCATAACTTAACATAAAAATCTACATCTTCAAAAAAAACAAAAATCCATTTCTTCGTGTATTTCCGCGTTAGTATTTTCCAATGACATTCATTCCCTTTATCTAAGAAAAGACTGCAGCCGACATCAAGTTTGTACCACGCGCCGTTGTTCCGATGCTCCTTTCTACACTAAAACGGTTGCATCCGACTTATTGAGCAATTCCCTCGAACTGCCGAGTTTATGGCACTGCTGGGATACGGATACGATGTACGGAATAAAATTACGTCGAATAGATATTCATTTTATTTTTCTATGTTTAGAATTGAAAATTTTAAAGAAAGTTTTATTTGAGTATGAATATTTGATGTGTTTTTATGACATTTATTCAACAGCGTCATTGGCTAACATAACTCAATCTATATTAATACGGGACTCTGTACTTGGAATCTTCAATCATTTAGCTATCTATAATATTATAATGCAACGGGTCTTATACGCGATTGAAAATTTAAAGGTTAGTAAGTATACCTTATTTGCACACTCAATGAAAACCAAGTGAGGGTAGGCGTCGAAACTCGGGCTGCAAGGAGACGACGCTTAGCAGCCACATCAGTCAGCTCGTGACCACGGTCGTTGTAATGCGATCGAAACGTCGGGCAGCAAATTTAAAAACGTTAATTTAGCTATCTGTTTAGGGCAGCAATCAGTTTATTAGCTTGCCAAAATTCAAACCTAAAAAGTATAGTAGTTGATCGAAATATATAGGTATTAAGTTTCTTCTGTATATTCTTAGTTAATCTTCTTCTTTGTTGTTATGATGCGTCACAATGATTTTTTGTATATTGAAAAGCAGAAGAATTTTGGAGCCAGAGTTTATGTATAGCCAGGCTTAAAAGCACTATTTTGGTCCAGTTTTAGCTTAAACCCACTGCACCGTTGGCGTGGAGATCACGGTCAACAAATCTATACTATAATATTATAAGCTGAAGAGTTTGTTTGTTTGATTGTTTGTTTGTTTGAACGCGCTAATCTCAGGAACTACTGGTCCGATTTCAAAAATTCTTTCAGTGTTAGATAGCCCATTTATCGAAGAAGGCTTTAGGCTATATATCATCACGCTACGACCAATAGGAGCAGAGTACCAATAAAAAATGTTACAAAACCGGGGAAAATGATGACCCATTCTCTCTTATGTGACGCAAGCGAAGTTGCGGGGGCCAGCTAGTTAGGGATAAAGAATAAAACATCAAAATCTTTGATAAATGCTTGACATTGTATTTATTTGGAAACATTTACAAGAAACAATGTTTTTAACAATATTTAAAGTCCCATACTTAGTATGAGTTCGACAATTGACGTTAACCTATGATTTATTATTAATTATTATAAATGTACAATACTTAGCACCGTTAGTACTAAATTAGACTAGATTTTATAATTTCGTTACTTAAATTACAAATTATTTACAATTTTTATACATAATTACAAGTTTTTTCAAAAATTTCGTGGACTGAGGAGTTTGAGTTTTGTAATCCATTGCTCGCTAAGTACAATCTTATGGACAAGTGGTGGTGGAAGAGTTATAAAAAACACGCAATGGATTATAAAATCATTTACATGTTGTACTGCAGAATAGCTATTTCGTTGAGACATAGGAAACCTGGTAAACGTCATATTATTATGTTATTCATCTTAAAAAAAAAAAATGACAAAAAAATTGTGTAAAAATAAACTTTCCAGTATTTCCCTCTGCATATTTTCTTTATACTTTGTTTTTCATATATTAACTAACAAAGTTAACACATAAGTGCTTAATTAAATAAAAAAGATCTAAAGACAAAAATAATTAATTATCCTTCTGTCTCAACGAAACAGCTTCACAAATAACTGAAACTGAAACATTTTATTGTTATATTTTTTACAGAGAACCTTATTAACGTGACTTAATAGTAACAATTGAGTTAACAAACAGATTCGTTAGAACAATTACGTTTTGTTATCTTGAGCAGATGAAATTACACATCGTCTTTGATGTAGAGGCGAGACTCCAGGGATAGCTATAATATATTTAAGAGTATTATCTCTATATTAAATACGTTCATATGCCAAAAATTTAAAAATGCTACAAGAATTTCCATTGCTTTCTTAACTTTTGCACAAATTGTATGTTACAAAGGTAGTTTGAGGGTAGTGGAAAATAAAACCTTAAAAACAATGCTGTTTTCATTATTTATTCTTTTTCAAATTTCAAAAACATCAACAATGTTTGAAAGTGATAAATTTCAGAATATGAATCGTACTTGTAAAAAAATGATTGAGTATTATCTTGTTTCACACTTTGACATTTCTTATGATCAAAACCTGAATGAATAGATTCCCTGTCAGGATTCTAACTTTCAATGAAAAGACAAATAAAATAGTATTAACTATAATTATAATAATATCGATTTAATATCCTATCTCAGTAAAATTATAGCTATCAGTGGAGTCTCAATATTACACACAAAACTTAATTAAACACAGTACTCATATATTTGGTTGCAAAAATAATTTATTTAACTATCCTACGTTAAAAGTTACTAGTTGTTGTCACTTTAAAAATTGTTAAAACCTTTCAAAAAGAAGAGTATTTTTACGAACCCATATCCTATCACGAAGTTTATTCAATGAGAGTTGATAAAATAAAAAACATTATTACGAGTTTATTCGATTATCCAAAACCTGGCACATACCAATTAAACCTTTAGAGACATATTTCAGACTCCTTCAAATACCGGACGAATTAAGATAACTCAGGTCATATTATTATAGAAGACAGCTCAGCTTTTGAAATTTCGCGGCATTAGATCCGAAAAATTGGGCTTAAGAGTTTTCATACGGTCTTTTTAATAATGTTACACATAAAGTGCCATGTCCGCTTTCCACCTACGCACCATTTCTTTAAACTCATAACAATTTATTCTTCGGCCCACCAAAGACTTAAGCCACTGAACTCATTACGTCAAACCGTTCAAATCACACGTCAACACTAAACATGTTTTACTAGTTGTTAAATTGTCGCCGTATAATTCTTGTTAACAAGTTTACAAAGAACAGATCATTACGAACATTCGCGTGTATTGGTAAGAGATTTCGAACATTTCATCGTTTTAAAAGGGAACTTAAAAAAAAAAGCGCCAAATGAGCACTGCATTCTGTCTGAATCCTAGAAAAATCCGTGCTAAGTAGCCGTTATAGATGTCAATTCAAAATCTGAATTTAATGCTTGATATTATAATTTAAAGCTAAAATTTCGGATGTTAAACAGCTACTTCATTTAGTACAGTTGCAGATTAAATGCTCGTAAAATCGTCGATTTAAAAAAGCATTTTGTTTGAATTCTTCAATCATTAAACATTCTTCTATATGTTTAGATGCCTTTTCAAATAGGTATAAGGTTACAACAAAATGTATTGTGACATTCGCTGTATTGCTCGTGAATTAAAGTCTTATAATGTTCTAATCCAACCTGTATCATTACAAGCGAATGCTCGAGGTGACTGACCGACTTTAATTGTATTATGCATGTCATCGTTTGTGTTAACGATGTCTCACGTGTGGCCACATGGGCTATAAAATGACTGGTTATTGATAATGTCATAATGTATTAAGTGTTGTTGATTAATAATTAACGGAACGATTAAATTACAAGTGTTGTGTTATTATTATCTCCAAAAAGACCTGAGTATGAATTTTGCGCAAATCTATATGACTATTTGATATTTTGTATAAATATTTTTAGGTTGACGTTTTTATCAAGATAGCGAATGGAAAGTCTGTCAAATACGACAAAATAATATATGTTGAATAAACTTATCTGGGAAAAATAAATCATCCCTAAAAATTGGGGGAAGCTCGTCAGTTTTAAACAGCTCAGATTCAAGATTTCTTTTAATTTATTTCATAGTTTGCAGTTAAAAACCGTTTAGCAATTTTCTACTATGTGCATAAACCGCGATTATTTAAAAACTTTTCATATATTTGTGCAGATCACATTACTAATATAAAATACGACCACATTTAAAACAGGTGAACCAAAAACCTTTACCGTACATGTTCAAAGCATGACCTCGGTATAGTATTTCTTGAAGAATTTCAACACGTACGATACAATTCTTAAACGCTTTACATCTTGTTACATTTCGAGTATTAGTTCTTTGAATCTTCATGTTCAGTTTAACGATCGTTTATATTACAAACAGAACGCTTAGAGTAATAAAAGGCTTTCGAGTAATTTACAATTGCGTTTAAATTCTTGTTAGTTTTGTATAACATTGTTTAGTGGAATTTTATGTGTGTTACATTTTGTAGAATCGTGTTAATGTCGTTTAAAAGTCGATAATGGATGTATATAACAGTTATTGTAATACTCAGAAATATACTATTGACATTTATTTCAACGAATATACTATGACGTGATTTCAGATTTGCGCAAAATTCGCACACAATAAATTGAGCAGTTTCTAAAATTCTAAATTGATAATTAAACGTTATAGCAATAAAATCATGTTAGTTACAATTTATCAACTCTCATTTAAAGTACTTGTCATTTAATTTTTATTTCAATTTTTTATTAGGTATCAAACTAACCAATAAATAATCGTTGTTCCATTAAAAACCTATTACAGGAAAACAGGACGCTCAATTTACAATGTTATTTGTAATTCTATTCCTAAAGAGCCAAACATACATTTGGAAATATAATCACATTATTGTGCTGCTCTAACCACAATCCACTTGCGCAAAATTCTCTTGTGCAAATTTCATTTGCGCAAAACAGTACGGGCTCTTCAAAACTAGAATTTCGTACTTAAACTACATTATTTACAATATTACGACCGCAACACGTCCAAACCAAGCGTATCACATACAAACACATATTTTGAAATTCATAAAACCTTACAAAAATCTCATTTTCTTTAGACTATAAAAGGAACACAGTCAATACTTATTGTAAAGGGTATTTACAAGGAATAGTTACGACACAACTTATGGCTACACCACGAGAATTGGGCAGACAGAATTTCAAAGTACATTCGTATTAATAAATAAAAGATTCAAGTATATAGAACTATCGGGACTTCATTTGGTAAATTAATCAGCGCCCCTGGCGTCTTTTTAAAGAACTAAATTATGTCAAGTAATATTGACTCGATCATCGGTTGCACTACGGCATGCGTATTGTGTAGCTCAATTGACAATAAGTGTACGTGAATTTGATAGCCACTATGCCGTACATTGCTGCTTTGACGTAACGCATTAGTCGCCATAATTTTAGAGGATAATGTACAGGATATTGACTTTTAAATAGACGTAGTCTGATTTACACAAAAGCCTAGGAAATGAGCCGATTTTGAAGTCTAAATGACTTGAAAATGAAGGAGATTTTTAATAGTTCCAAGTTTTTGAATTTTCATTAGTTTAATGAATATTTTAAACATTTTATTTAACATTTTCATCACACGTAGTATAACTAAAACTGCTTTGTTTATTGTTAATAATATTAGCTCTATTTTAAGTGAATATGTACGTGCTCTATTTGAATTGTACAGGAGTCTTGTGCACGTGTGGAGTTAGTACAGCACGTGCAAAGTTTTCATTGCACACGAATTTTCTAACGCACTTGCTTAATTTGCTTTGTACGTGAAAAACATGTTTTATTATGTTTAGTATCCTTTCTTAAATTTTTCAGATGCATTTGTTAGCGCTATGTATAATTTGAAAATTTACTGTAAACTTTTAAAAATGAAACGATAAGTTTTCTGCGAGCAGCAATTTGGAACAAAATTTCTGAAAAACATATTTTACTATTGGAAATAATCATTGTATCGTTAACTCGAATTTAATATGATAGCTTTAACCAACTGGTTTAACTTTATATGTTATCGGTAGGCTTTTCTTCTTAAACAGTCATTGGATTAAGCGACAAATGTCTCCCATCTCACCTAATGATAAATGACGATGATGACGAGGTTTCATTAGAAGTTGCATATGGTATTGCAACTTCTAATGAAACCTGCTTTATTGCTTTAGTACCCCCAAAATAATCTCGTTACAAGTCTATAAGAAATTAGATTATATTTAAACTAGTAAATCAGGAGTAAATCTTTGTCTGCCTTATAACCCGGTCTGACCAAATCTTGTGGTTCTATACTACTTATATACAGGACTCTTGGACTCGGTGCGAGGTCGTGACGACCTCGGGCCGGAGTCGGTGCGCCGTCAACGATGACGTCACGCCTGTTGCTGAGCTCGGACTGCACGCGTTCACGCCTTTGTTCACGCGACCTAAACTATGGTAAGACTGGAACAAGAGTGTTATGTCAGTAAAAGTCAAAATTGTAAAAGGTTCTGGTATTCAACTTTCAATACTACTATAAGTTTGGGAGATTTGAATAGAAAGAAAGGCTTCGTTTTCCTTGCTAAGTTTTAATATTGCGTCAATGCCGATCTGCAGGCACTGCATGAATAATGTGTTATTTTGAACTTTAAATTATCGACTAGTGTTCCATTTGCTGAGGTTTCCCTAGAAAACTCGGCGTTTCAGAGGCCTTTCTCTTTTGGCACCACTATTTTTCTTGTCCCGATTATATTTAGAACAAGGTAATATTGTTAAAGTACTATAATATATTTATATTTATACTCACACTAGTTAAAGGTATCCTATAATCCTTTTTCCTATAATCTGTGTAGTATGCGCCGCCGTCCGGCTCAGAGCGGACGTCGTCGCCGCTCAGTTTCGTGATCTTGCCGGTAGATGGCGGGCGCTGAAGGCTCATGTACCCATTGGATACTGGCCTCCGTTCTGTGGAAAATTATATTGTTCACAAAACTACTCCTTTATGTAGATTTTATTGATAAATCTCAGAAAAAACGTTTTATTTCCTAGCTTCTCATTGCTTGTAAGAACTAACGATCATACTAATTGAGGAAAGTACTCTTCAAGATCGTCTGTGGGATCATCAAATTCCTATGCTAACAGATCAACATAGATTGAAAGTTTTCTTAGTCACTCAAGGCATAACCTCTCCCTCGGTTAGGAAGAGACCCTCACCTTGCAGTGTGACAGTAACGGGTTGAAAAAAATATCAACTTAAGAAAAGAAGTAAGGAAAAATTTTTTTCTTATGTATTCTTTACAAAGGTTCAAATTTGTAACTCACCATACAAAGAAGGTATAATATCCGGATCAGCATCATCTTCCCTAGGGTCTGCGGTATGTAGGAGCGCTCCCCTCGCCGCCCGCTCCCCTCGCTCCCGTGGCTCCGTACTACTAGCCCTGGACTCCACCTCTTGCTTCACTGGCGTTGGACAGTGCGGAGCTCGTTCTACGTACATTGCTTCACTGTTGGCGAAGGGAGTTATTGAGTACCTTTGTAATTATTCAAGGGAATGGATGTAACTGTAGATTAACATTGACTTATGGCACGTTATGTTGGCGTTTTTTCTTAAGCCGATAGGTAATAGCTTCGAATGACGCTGTTCTTATTTCCATATTTTTGCTTGTATTTGACAGAGAATAATCAGAAACATGTGAAAGGAAAAATTTTACCTTACCAGTTTAAAGCGAGAAAAAAACTTATCAGTGGTGTTCCAGATCTTTGTTATTTGTCACGTTTTGTTATTATTTCTCATATCACTAATCCAATTCGAAATATTACAAGTTATTTTCTATGACCATCTACGACCCTTTGATCGTTGCGTTAACTACTAGACCAACTAAACAGCTTATAACATCAAAGCAGCCTACATAAAATACCTAATCCAATTTTTATCAAGCGAAACCTTCGCTCATAACTGGTTCTAACACATACTCTCTTTGAGCTCACATTTTCCCAGTACACAACCGCTCATTCGTACCGCAAGCGACGATAATTAAATGACCGGTCCATGCCAAAGCTCGTCTTGAATGCGTAAACGGCCACCCATCTAATTACTGGCCGTGACTAATTACGTTAATTAGCTCGCTCTATTGATCCGTGAGCACAGTGTCACACTGACGTGGTTTTGAATTTATGGAAAATTGTGCATCCATTTTCTGTGCTGGCTGCATTAAATTTTAATGGACTGTTAATTTTTTATTGATACGCAATAATTTATTATTGCGTATCAATAATAAATTATTGCGTATCAATAATAAATTATTGCGTATCAATAATAAATTATTGCGTATCAATAAAAAATTAAACCGCTAGACTTACCGGAGTAAAACCTGAGGGACAAAATTGTTGTTTTTACAAATTATAGCTGACCAAGATATGATTACCGCAAGCGCACAATTTTTTTGATGCATTTTTGTTAATATATTGTGATTGGTTTAAAATTAACTAGACTGAACTGATATATTTGAGAGAATTGGTTCTATTACAATTATTATTTTATATCAGCGCAAACAACTTTGAAAGAGTATAAGGTAGTTTTATATATCCTTATAATGCTGCTGCCATCAAGAGCCTATTCTATAATTCTAAGAACATTTTCACTAGTGCTTTGCTACACATTCTTAGTAATATTGTCGTATTTCCTAACATGCTTTAACATTACTCTAAGATCCATTGTATGAAATACTTAGATGTTGAAATGTGGAAAATGTAAGTATTAATTTCAGCTCAATTTTTGAATGATTTAGGAATTGTAAAATCCATCTAAGTATCTGCTTTTCTTATGCTCACGTATGCTCACGTTTTTACGTGAAGTTAAATAGGTCTTGAAATCTGGATAACAGTCATCAGTAGCTAGTTTTTTTATCATTCATGACTACCAGCCGCCAACCAGCTTTACAAGAAAATTTAATCACCAATCCTAGCGGGCGCAGAAGGAACTAGACCACTATACGAGTATTTTACGAGTCAAACTCTTGATACTCAATAGTATCCACTAAAGACATTCTCACAACAGTAGCCCACGAAAAAGAGTTTAATTCACATGTATAAAGATACAAATCAGTCGAGAAACAAACTTCATTATTATTATATGTACTTACCTCAAAGGAGCATGTTTTGCTGGTAAATGCCTGTGTCTTGCGGCATGTCTTCGATATAGCACGGCAAGTACTCCGCATACAGCTGTAGCTAGGAGGGCTGACATGGCTGCTATTGATGCCAAGACTGGTGACATACCGAGGCCGTTGCCTTCACCTGGTGACAATCAATTTATTAGTATGACCAATAAAATTTATACAGTTTTTTTCTCAAAAAATATATTATAGACGGAATTTTATATGTACTTAAAGATTATTTTGTTTGTAAACATGTACTGCATTAACATTTTTTATCACACAGCAAGCTTTCTTTAAAGTGTTATGCCTCACTGACTGCAATAGGACAAAACCCCCTTTGCAGAAATTCGGGTCTATCTTAGAAATATAACTTTTGAGGCTTACTATCATAGTTATCAATAAATTTCAAGATGTTTTGTGGTGGGGCGGTAGTATTACATGCTACTACACAATACTTTTGCCACCAAAAATCAGTGGCCTTCAAAAATCAATTTTATAATCGTATACGAGTCGTTCTTGAAGAACGTTTCATTTGACAATAGTAGGCATTTAATCGAAGAGAAAAGTTGAATATAATCTTAAAAATTTAATTAATTTTATACCACAGTCTAAAATAATAACTTTCCCACGAGAAGCAAGTTGGAACTTATAAAAGCTTCTGAACCGGATATAGCGACTTGATTATTCATAAGAGCTTTTTACAAGTCTATGTGAATTAAAAATCAAACTTGCAGTTTTCATCGATAATAGCGAAAGTTTTATAGGTATTCATTAAGATTCTTTATTGGCATATGAATAAGTTAAATTACTACTTAAACTCTGATAACTTCCACTGGCTATGTTTAATAAATGTGAGAGCACATTTTATAACTTATAACTTGCTTGATACACCTATTCTACTAACCTGAAGTAACTACTCAATTGGCATAAGCCGAACAAGTGCAGTAATTGCTTCGAGTCGGTTTTGTTGTTTGATAAAATCCTAACTTATTACCCAAACATATGTGTAGCGTAACTTAAGTTGTAGTAGTATGTGGTAATTGAAATAATGAAGACGGGAAATGTGGAAAGTTGGACCTTAAGACTTATATCGCAGTAGGTAGTAACTAGTAGGAATTTTCTAAAAAAAAAAAAATTGCAAGATTTTGGCAATGACAGGGCGCCGTTATGGAGTATTGGAATTGTACACTAGGCCATGATTTGTATATTTCTATGCTTGTAAAGTCCATCAAACTATTTCTTTAAGTGGCAGTTTATACTTAAAATTTTACATTAAAAAGAAATTCCCGATGGTCCCTCGGGTCTTATAAAAACGTTCATAGTTCCACTTTGATCAGAACTTAACAGTCAAAGCAGAAATAGTTTGAAAAGAAAATTCATTCATTGTTTCTTGTTATTGCAGTGGCAAAAGAAATGCTTTACTTGTTACAAACGGAATTGTTGAAGCTAAGAGTTTTGTACAAATTAACTGTTTTATTAACCTTTTTTCACTTGTGTTTGCGGTTTCGTGTGCATTCGAGTAGAGGTGTACGAAATATTTGCTTTAGAATATTATGTTTCTGAGTTTTTAGAAGAGTAGCTTTGAATGGCTTGTCTTAGTTTCGTTTATAATGACGATAATAATATCTACCAACTTTTGTTTTATCTACAAATTATTGATTTACAAGTTTAGGAACGAAGGACACAAATTAAGGCAAGATAATACCAAAAAAATCTGTGATCCAAACATTTGTATTAATTAAAAGATATCTCAATACATTCTTTAATAGCGTATGTAACGAAAAGATAGGTTTCTTTTGGTCATCGGAAATTTGTAACAACTAACCTCGAAATACAAAAACATAATTATTTTAACGTTTAGATCTCGTGTTCTCTGTCATGTGGATTTGGAGTTACAGAATTACTTATGAATATCACTTAAATTAAGAGGCATTGGAGCATCCACTCTTCACATAACCCGTTTAATTACTTAAAAGTGTGATGCAATACAAAAAAGAGTTAGAAACAACCGCCTGAGAGTTCTTTAGAACAGTCTTTGAAGGTATGCAAGGTCCCCAGCCCGCAATTGGCCAGCGTGGTAGACTCAACGTTTAACCCCTTATCCCAGGAATGAGACATTAAAGGGTTAAAATTCCTAACCCGCACTTAGCCAGCGTGGTAAACTCGAGCCTTAACTCCTCCCTCATTCCCGGAGAAGACCCTTGCCCAGCAGTGAGACATGAATAGTTTAAATTTATTTATTAAATAACTTATTAAAACCAAGCAACATAAAGCCCAACAATTTCCAACAAAAAACTATAACAAGCTAACTTTAAATAAAAATGTGAAGTGTGACAAATGTAGGTTTTTCAAAAATTATAATTTAAAACTATGAACACGCCATTTTTAATAGAAACGTGAGCGTTTGGACGCGATATGCAAATTGTTTGAGTGAAGGTGCCAACTAAGTCATAAAGAATAAAGAACAAATTTATTCCGTTTTAAATATGTATGTTAAAGTCTTATAAAGAGTAAATAAACATAAATAATTGATGGAGATTTCAATTAAATATTTGTTCGGCTTAAGTAATAAGTATGCATGTACCTTATTGTACATTTATCAAATTTCTGTATAGATTTGTCAATCAAAACTAAACTATTATAAGAATAAAAGTATATTTTTCAGATAAAAGTTCGATAATATAATTTTAACTCGTTAAAATTTACCATTTACGTTTTTGATATAGCAGTATTTTGAAGAACTTTGTCTATGGCTACCTTAAAAAAAAATGCCATACTACAAACCAGTCACATTTTAAAATACTTGACTAATAGACACAACTAAATTGAGTTTTTCATAGAGGTATTGGTAAATAAATTGATAAGTTAAGAACTGCAATATTAGTATCAAAACCTAAAACACTAAAACGAACACTCGAATATCAAAGAACAATTACAAAATTACTATGTAATTGAAAATTCAATTCCATTTACATGAGAAATCATTTCGCTTCATCCAAGCAAATGTAATAAATGAATGTTTATTCAAAACATTCATCAAATATCTAATCTTAGTGATGTAGATCTTAGCGATTCATTAATATTACAATTCACCTGTCGAGCCATTGTGGTTATCTCTTACGTAGTATCTTGGACTAAAAGGTTTCGTTTAATTAATATAATCTTTGCAAAATTATTTATGTGGCTGTAATTTTTAGTTATTAATTTGTTCATCACTTACCACTGGTTTCAGAGGTATGTTTAGCGATAGTTCACCTATTCAATAGTGTTATTTTTTGCAACCGGGCATTGGTAAACGGTTTGTGAGTTAAGGAGCCATTGACGTAGTCAGTCTATTGATTGGTAGCCGCTTAGTGTAATTAGAACAAGGTGTTTTTGGAAGCATTTAAACAAGAGTCCCAGTTCTCGTAAAAAGATTTTAGTCATAAAAATTCTATTTCGAATTACTATACGATAAGACTACGATACTATTATACTTCCCTACCTATTTATATTATTATGTATGTATACGACACTATATTAGTCAGTTAAACGCATTGTAAAGATCAGAAAACAAAGAAAAAGCAGAAAACCTATTTACATTTACTCACTGCAGTCCATTCATTCACGTCTCACAACACAAAGTCAATTGCAGAACGAGAAATTAAAATATGTATGGCCATTTGGATAGCGTGACCAGCTTATTACTTTCCAGGAATGCAGAATTAAAGCATTAAGCTCCAGGCATAGCCGGGTCGCTTTTATTATAGTACTCCCTACCTGTGTGCCTTTGACTTCTCGTTTGAATTCAAAGGTATTTATTATGGGGTTAAGCTTTAAACCAACGCAGTTATGGTATTGAAGTTGCTGTTTAAGGGAGAATTATATGGGGGATGAAATTGCATGCTTGAATTAAGTCATAAGGCTTTATTTTATCGAGACTGGTCTTTATGCAGTATGCCGATAAAGTTAGGATATAAATTATCGAGTTTTATATTTGCATAAACATGCTGTAGTGTTGAAAGATTAGGCTTTATTTTAATCTTAAAACGTAGAGTTGATTTGAGACGGACCGCCTAATATTTATTTATTTAAACTTTATATACAAATTTGTATAAAGGCGGACTTAATGCCAGGGGCATTTTCTGCAAGTCTACCTTCATATATCAATGGAATATCATACATTTACAAAAGTTACTACATTCGGACAGTAAAAACCTAAATATTAACTAATATCCTAATTAATACTTCATTGACATCAGAATAATATAAAAAAAAATAATCACTCGTCTGATAATCTAGTAGAGAGTTCCTTGTATCCAATGTTTACGGCTATCAGAGGCATATAAAATTTGGAATTCAGAACATCAGTGACCCCTAAGGCGCTTAACACACTGCCCCGCACCACGCAGCGTAGCGCGTGAATGCGTGTTCGAACGTTGCTTGTAAGTATCTCCGTTTGTATGGAAAACACGCACAGTCTAACACACAGAAAATGCATCCACGCGCGTTCATGCGGATCACGCGCATACACGCGGAGAAACATGCACCCCCGAGCGTAGGTGCGGGGCGAGACGCAAGGTATGGCACACCGAATCCCGCAGTGCCGCGCGTGATTTTTATCAAGACTATCGTGATGCTCAGTACTGCACGACCACCACAGAGAACGGCGAATAAATGAGAGCCACCGTGCGTGAATCTACAAAACACACCTACGCTCGTGAGTGCGCAAAAAACCCGCACGATGATGCAGATCTGCACTCCCGCAGGAACGCGCGTAGGTGCGTCGACACGCAATATGCAGCATGATGCGGGGCAGTGTGTTAATCGCCTAAGCTCTATACAACTAATGATAGCGTGTTTGCTGTTGCAAATTTAATTTTGGAAATACACGGAACTTAACTAAAGTCGTTATGCATTCCAAGGCTCTCTAATAAGTTGTTGGATTGCACTTAAAGTGTAAAATTATATAATAGTTATAAAATGTGTTACTAGACTCTTTGAAAAGCTTATCACATCGTCTAAGTAAACCACTCAGACCGCTCAGTACTATTTGCACTCCATAAGAGGTGTGAATTGAGCACTTTGGTATTGTAAGAGCTCGAATTAGATCACAAATAGGTAAACAGTATTGAACTAAGGAACGTGACTGTGTGGGCGTGGTTTTGGAGCGTGAGAAATACTTATTTGGATTATCTAATTGGATAGAAGCAAGTATATGATATTATTGAAATTGTATTGTGTTATGTTTAAACCAAATTGTTTACTGTTGTTTAGTTTATTTATGAAATTGGGATTTTATTGACAATGATTTGATTACAATGTTTCTTTTTGCATTTTATTTTTGCCGATAAATAAACAAATATGATTATTAATATTTTAATGACACTATTGTTTAATTTTTTTAGCAATAAATTAATACGTACGTGTATGTGTATTGGTCAAATTACTTAGACACACTAGTGAAAGTCACTAAGCAATGACTATGTCAATATATGACTGTCTGACCTATAGCATCAAGCCCTACCTTTGTGCAGAAATTATATGAAAGAATGAAAAGGTTGGTATTTCTTAAAATAGTGATACTATAATTTACGTACCAGTAAACTTAGCTTGTCCCTTCAACGTGACTGTTTCTATTGTAGAGACATCACTGCGTCCTTTAGCGTTGACGGCGTACAAGTCGATCCTGTAGCTCACTCCTGGTGGAAGACCTCGGATCTCGAAGTATGGAGGGGTTCGATTCGTTGAGACATTGTAGCGGACCTATGGCAAGATATAACGATTGAGTTTTTAGGGCTTACATGGATTCAAGTGGACTATTTTTCAGAAAAAAAAGTCATGTTTGGCATTACAGTATTAGTATCGCAAAGAAAAATGCTTTATATTGACAAATATTTTGATCAAAAAAACTTTTCCATCTAATACATAGCAGACCAAAACAGGGTAACTATGTAATTAAGATATTATAGAAAAAATATAGTTTTTAGTGTTATATGTATGTATTTTGAAATTTTTGTTGGATTGTAAAATGGTTTTTGTAATATCAGTTTGATTCTTACAATAAGTGAGGGTAGTTCCAGCAGCTCCATGAGGAAGGTCTGGGGAAGGCCACCATCGAAGTTCTCCACACACTCGACGTTCAATGAGTCTATGTTTTGATTTGCTACTGTGCAGTTCTGAAGGTGGAATGGACGACCTGGGGAAAAGAGTGCACATTACATATTTCTTCAGTTTTTTTATCCAATGCAACAGCCAAAAATATAGCGGTAAAGTAAAAATGACGGTCAACAGACAAATTTATTAATAGTTTTATGAAGAAACAGATTTGCCTGTACTACATAAATGTCAAGTACACAAAAGTGGCTTTAGCGCTTTATTTATATGTATAAAGAAACTGGCCGTATGTAGTGTTTCTTTTTAAATATGCTGGGTAGAAATTTATATACGTGGAAGATTTTAGTAATTTTTGATCCTTATCCAAGAAGGAGTAGTTTACCAGTGATTCGAGTTTTATGTAGGGCGAAACACTGTCAACCTCCTTAAATATCCTTTTAAACATCACATTAGATTCAAAGATTCATTCTAAGTGATAGAGTTGTCTAATCTTACCTGCAGCGACTAACTGGAACAAACATGGCACCTTCTGCTGCCCTACAGCATTCTCTCCATAGCAGGCCAAAGTTCCATACTCCATGTCAGTCGTTGGAGTGTAGTTCAATGTGGAAGTGTGACCGTGACTGCTGTACAACCTGTATAAAAGAAATGAACTAATCATATTTTTGTCTTCCTTTCGTTTCAAGGTGTATAAAATACTAGCTGACCCGCGCAACTTCGCTTGCGTCACATAAGAGAGAATGGGTCAAAATTTTCCCCGTTTATGTAACATTAACTGGTACTCTGCTCCTATTGGTTGTAACGTGATGATATATAGCCTAAAACCTTCCTCGATAAATAGGCTATCTAACACTGAAAGAATTTTTCAAATCAGACCAGTAGTTTCTGAGATTAGCGCGTTCAAACAAACAAACAAACAAACAATCAAACAAACAAACAAACTCTTCAGCTTTATAATATTAGTATAGATAGGAGGCAAGCACGTTGTTTTATATTCGAAACATTAAAAAAAATTGAGGTGAAAAGATACTGATAGGCTTAGCCACTCGGAGGTAGCCAGTACCACGACCCTGAACCAATGTCGACTACTGACAACTGGCTAGCTATCGAAGAATTTTGTCTGAAGCGTTCAGCGTCAATGGACGGAAGACACTATTTTTGCAGTACACTTTAAATGTCAAACTACTCGAAAGTATCGGCTGTACAGAATCGTGCTACAGTAGGAAATATATTATTATAAAAATGTGTTTTAATATTCTAACAATTATTTCCTATAGTATTGTTTATTTCAACAGGAATGTTTTAAACACTTCTAATGCAGAGTTTATTGTTTCCAATTTAGTTTACAAAGTAGTCAGCTTTAAGAACAATAAATTGTTAAAGTACAAACTTTGTGACAGTTCTTAAGAGTTTGTTTCGATACCTAATTAGAAGTAAGTATACGTTTGTTTCTTGGCAGTTTTATTTATTATTTTCCAACTAGGAACAAAGCAATTGCTTAAAATGAAAGAGAAATACAATTTGAAGTCGCTGTCAACAAATTTTATTCGGGAACTTGAGGAATACCTTGGCTTTAACTTTTATTTCTTCCGAGTAATATTTTTAAAGTCAATGATTTAAAAAAAGGAAAAAAAACCTGAAGACATAAAACAAAGAGCCCATTCACATGACAATCGCCAATCGCGCGTTTTGTTAACGAGCTTTTACAACTACAATCATTTTAATATTATAATGCAACGGGTCTTATACGTGATTGAAAATTTAAAGGTTAAGATACCTTATTTGCTGCCCGACGTTTCAACGTTCAACGTACAATCATTTTATTCAAGCCGTACACATGCTAACACGCATTAGCAAAAACGCGCGTTCAACGCATATTATGTGAACAGACTCAAAGAATGCAGGCGATAAGAAAGTTTCAAATATGTATAACGTGTATGCAGAAAGCATTTTAACATTGTTTTTGGCATAGTACTTACTTTGGTGGTAGTTCCGTCTGCTCCCCAGAATTGTTAAACGTCCAATGAAAGGACACTAACGCTGGGTTGGCGTCAACCGAACAGTGTAATGATACCGTCTCCTGTTTCAGAGCCCCGAAGAGTTCGCCATCTCTTCTCTCTGCACAAACTGGAGCGTCTGAGGAAATGAAAAGTCTTTGAGAACTCTGAAAAAGTTATATATTATAGAGAATTGTCATCTCGTAGAACATAATGCCTTAGAATGATTCGCCTTCATACCAAGTGCAACTGCCCAGCAAGATGACAAGGGCTTTTGAAACCACTTCAAATATGGTGAGATAATTGTTTTTTTTCTATTGAAACTTATTACTGTCCCACTGCTGGTTTTCCCCTCGAATTGAGGGTTAGGCTTCGAGTTCAAAACTAATCTATTACGCTGTAAATTTTCTCTTCACCTGTTTATGAGTAAAATCGTAACCGACGTTATGTACATACACATAATTTGTTGTCTATCATATCTTGAAGACAAAAAGTCTTATAAACAACCAAAAAGTGCAAAAAAATCAAAGGCGACGATCTCAAAAGAAAGTTTTAATTAAATTTCCTAGAAGAAAGACAGCGAAGAACTCGGCCATCGTTATAAAAGTGCAACACAATGCACACTTAGAGTACTTTTAACGACAACTAACTGAAGACGGGGCAGTGAGAGTAAGTTTAGCTGAGCTTGATACTAAGAATCAGTTTGTTTTGTTGCAGTCGTAGGTCATATAATTTATGGATTTTGTGTCTGGTGGTTTATGTATTGGATCATGCCTATGTATAGATTATTTTCCTTGCTTTGGTTCATATTTACACTGTATTCGACTTTAAACTTGATATCAGCAAAGCTAATTCTAATATGTTCCTATTTTTCAAAGCAATGAAAAATAATTTTAAAAGATATCGTCACATTTTCAAATAATCAAAGAAAAGTTCGGATATAAAATCTTTATCAATGTCATTTTATACCAGCAAGGAAACAGCCATCTTATTTGAAGTCAAGTCTTAATCCTTATAAAGGAAGCGAAAATCAAGGTCACGAACTACACCACTAAAATCTTAATCTCATCCATTGAATACAATATAAACGTGTACCAATCCTAATCCCAGCTTAAGAGTACCCTAAGCCACAATTTCCTCTATATTAGAATATTTTAATAAGATTCTTTGGGGCTTATTTTTGCTCTCACACAACTTTTACCCATCTGGAGGCCATTAAACAGACTCCTATTTATATAAAAGGACAATTTCGGGGTCCGACGTGCAACCCCTCATCCATTTTGCAAGTAAATTGCATTTTCTCAGGTTTTTACGCTGCTTCCGCGGTTGACGGAAACAGCGACGATTTTACGGGACCCCCAGGGGAATTTTAAGGCCTCTTTGTTTAGCAACGACGCAACAAATTTTAATATAATTTTGTTGAGTTTAAATGATAATATTCTGGGTGTTTCGTAGTGTTTGCTTTCAAGATTCGTTACTGTATTATTTTTAGTTTGTTTAATCTATAATTATGGAAAAACTATAATCTGTTAATTTTTTTCGGAAACATGGTAATTACTACTATAAGAAATATGCTACCGTAATTGATATTGATTTAGTATTAGAGTATTTTATTTAGATTTTAAATCTTAAATTTCAAGTGAGAACAAAATTAAATTTAAGTAGGTTTCGTCATAAGAAAACCCATCCTACATTATATAAAGAGGTATTCATACAATGTAAGACCAAAATAATCGTCTCGCCATCTAAAATCATTGCTCTTTATTCAGAATTCATACGATAATAACGCAAACTATTTATCTCTTGCTTTGCAACTGTCTCAACATCTTTCCCTAAAGCATTATTCAAACGAACCGAATGCAGTCCCCAAGCAATCTAACTGACTCTAAAATTTTGTTAACCGAGAATGGAACCAAGTCAGGGCTGGGAGTTGATAAATATGGGGATACAATTGAATTAAGACTTGAGGGTTTTGAGAAAGAAGGTCGTTTGTAAAGCTGTTTATGAGGTGGTAAGTTTTTAAAAAATTTGGGGTTGGGTTTTCTATTAGCATATTGAGGGAAGAAGTTAATTTTTGTAGTTATTTTTTGGTAACCACGGTTTTTTAATATACTGATTTTATTTTACGAAAATTAACTACCAAATAATATAATATACCTGCTAATGGCAACAAGAAAGTTAAGGTTCCGATTTCTTATTAGTTATACACGTGGACCACGTCCTATGCAATCAATTGTTATTTCAATAAAATTGAATACGCATTCACTTGATTGGAGGCAATTTTATTTTCCTACTTTGCTATACGAAACAAAAATTATTCCATTCCATTACAGTTCAATAAATAAGACAACGTCTAATCAGATAATTGTAACTTTAAACTTCCAATACAAACGGCAAAATCTATCCAATTTGTTTCCAGATTTTCTTTATTCAGAACCATACGAAATGAAATCTCTCGGTTTCCCCCATGACTCTTTTATTTTATTATTCAATGGGACAACTAAAGCCAACATTTTACTGGGCATGGGAGATTTTACTTTTTTATACGAACCAAAACGTGCATGTCTTGATTAAATATTCATTTTGGTTTTTCTTTCCCTATACGTAGCTGGATTTTGTTTACTTTGTATTCCTTTACTGCAACTACGGAGTTGCTTTAGCAACATTTTATCTTAAATAGAGCTTATTTTAACTATGGTAGGCTATTGAATAAATTGTACGTTAGTTTTCACTGGTCCTTATAAAACAAGTTGAACAGAATTTTGGCGAATTAACGATTCACGGATCTTGACTGTTACAAGAAGATTGACGGCCAGTTTCACAGTCAGATAACGTATCCAACGACAGAACATGGAAAAAATTCCACTTGATAAACTTTGAGAAATGGTGAAACCGGTCGTTATAGGAAATAATTATTTATGGAGCAAAACCATGTCTTGATGGAAACCTCAACATATATAGTCAACATAGTCCCAATTTTCCACATACTACATTCCTTATCCATCATAATAATCTATTTTATTCAAATAATATCTCGATAATTTATTTAATTTTTAGGTGGTTTTGTAATAAATATCGTGAACTCTTCAGTACTTTACAAATATTGTAATCTTCGGCAACCCTGTTGTAAGTCCCCTATGACATTCGCATCTGCACTAATGCCAGTTCCTGAGATAGCGTCAAGGCATGTGCCACTAGTACCTATGTGCCGCAACTTTGTGCCACTTCGTTAGCACAAGTTCTGTGATATTTTGTTTGTTTGTATGTGCAGTGAGATATGCAGAGTTTTTGGTTTAAGACAGGTATATGCAAATTTGAATTATTTGATGTTGTGATTTGTGTTCGTCACATTACTTCTCTGGTCATGTTACGACTATGTCACAATCGCAGATTTTTAGTTTAGTTAATTCCTCAAGTGGAAGTGGAGATACGAATTTTCATATCATAGACAGTATCAAATTATATGACATTCTGCAAAATCTTGCTAAAGACGTGGACTTAGAACCAACCATCTTGTTTTAAATTTTAAGAAAAGACTATCGAATTACCTAGCCTTAAATGAGCTTTAATTTATTGCAATTTGACGAGCTGAATCACCTCTTTGTACATATCTTTGGTCGTCAAAATATTGAAAACAATTCTATAAATATAGAATTTAAACTCACTCTCATTTATGCTATGTTCATATGGAAGTGGAGTCAGTCTTTCTAAAATTGCTCTTCTCTCTTTAACTCCAGCAGAGATCCATAACACATCAGATTATTAAAGGCCTATATTAAAAGCTAAATACTCACATCGAACCAACAAAGTGACAGGATTGCTGGTGCCTTTCCCCTCGCTGTTGGCCGCCATACAAGTGTAATCTCCCGCCGCCGCCCGCGTGACACTCTGCAGCACCAAGCTTTGTGCGCTCAGGATAATGCCGGCGCCCTCGTTGTGATAGATCTCGGTATTCTGTAGGAATTCATATATGAAATTTATATGGCTTGAAATCGTCAAGTAAAATGAAAAGTATTAATATTTTTTAATTCATTTGTAAAGATCTATTATCTGTTTTTAGTCAAAATTTATCAATGATTTCATGTTTTAGTGTAGATATCGGTAATTTTAAATAAAATAAACTAACAAAGTATTCATGAGTTCAGAAGTTTAAACTTGTCTTGTTACTATAAAGCTTTTTAGGTATGATATTGTTTGGAGGCTGCTAAGGATGATATTTACTGATATCACTATGTGCAATGCGTTCGTAATATTATATTGTACTAGCTATGAAAATAAAAAATCAACATTTGATGATTTATTGAAAAACAAGACAATGAAATGTATTTAAAGACATAATGTATTTATTTAAATACACCATTTTTCTACAGCAACCAATGCAAATTAACAAGAAGTATTCAAGTTTTATTTTTACTTACACCATGGAACCACACTAAACGATGAGTCTTGGGATTTGCTTTGACAGTGCACTCGAAGTACACGTCATCACCTTCCTTGATCTCATCAGGGTTGAGATTGGAGCCCATCTTTAGGTCCACTATAGGAACATCTGTGGAAGAAAGGTATAATTAAAGTGGTGTTGATAAATGTACCTATTGTTGTACTGTAGGTTGTACTGTAGGTAAAGTAGTAATTTTAACTCATTCGTATGCTGATAAATCATAGACTCAAGGTCTAAACCCTCTCCCTCGTTTGGGAGGAAACCCTTGTTTTTCTTGTTAAATGAGTATTTTAAGCAAAAACACGTCATTCTGCTATTTTTGGTGTTATAAGAATAGCATAGAATTTTCAGTAGACTGTGCAGTTAGTAAACTCATAACATGAACTAAAAGATCTCGAGAGTGCAAGTAAAAAGAACTCCAAAGTATATTCCTAAATATATATTTCTTTATCATTAAGATACATTATTTTTTCATCATAAAGTCAAACTAACTGCACTGAAACAATACTCAAATATTTCATAAAATAACACACTTCAGTTCATCAAAACGAAATTGCAATATCGCTACAAAAATATTGATTCTATCGATTCATAACATCTCAATTTAAAGTAAGCTGTATAAAGGCACTTCTAACTCTTATAGTTGAAGAAAAACAATGTTTGAACAAAGAAAGTTGGAACAAGTTAGAAGTTATCCAATCACAAGTTGAGTATGAGAATTAGTGAGATGATGATAGAGTAAGGTTGCCAGATTTTGATACTGTAAATGTACAACAAATAATTCTGAAATTGTTTTATTGCAACTATTATTTTTTCATATTTAAGTCACTTATGTAAATCTACAACAAATAATCCTGAAAGTGTTTTATTGTAACTATTATTTTTTTTATATCTAAGTCACTTAGATAAACAACATAAATTGAATTTATTGTTTATATTTTCTTTGTGACCCGCGCAACTTCACTTGCGTTACATAAGAGAGAATGGGTCAGAATTTTCCACGCTTTTGTAACACTTTTTTACTGTAATTACTCTGCTCCTATTGGTCGTAGCGTGATGATATAAAATATGCTTTTTTTTCACGAAAAATATTCTTAAAATTATTTATATATCTTGTTATAACGAAGTCGCGCTAAGGCATATCCGCCATTAAAACAGTTGCCATGACAACGGAATTTTGTTAATTTAATGTCATTATAATATTGATTATTCGCGACTTCGTTCGCCACCTGAATTTTCCCGGGAAATGCGTCATTTTCCCGGGGTAGAAAACAGCCTATGTCCTTTCTCGGGTATCAAAATATCTCCATACCAAATTTCATGCAAATTGGTTCAGTAGTTTAGGCGTGATTGAGTAGCAGACAGACAGACAGACAGACAGACAGAGTTACTTTCGCATTTATAATATTAGTATGGATTATAAGTTAATATTTTTGAGTTATATTATTTTACTCGTAACTTATCTTTATTGTACCCTATAGCTTATAGTGTGATATAGTCACCTAGCGGCGAATATATCGCGCTATCAATTAAATTATTTCATGAGAATATATAAGTAACCTCGTGAAAGAAATTAAATAAGCATGTCGTGTCAAATCCACATATTTATAATGGACCAATTTTGCTGTTTTCTTTCTCGTTGATCTGTTATACCCACGGTCCCACGGATAAGTAAATTTTACACACATTACTTAGTAAACCTCAATATTTTATATCACAACACAATCATACAAACAAAATAATTTAGTTATTCTAAAATAAATACAAATTAAACCACAAAATTCAACAAATTTCGCTGACATCTACTACATTGTATTTACAACAACATTTAACCAACTATCTACATCAGAATTCAACCATTTACCAACCCTCCAAACAGTCAAATTATAACTTGTTAATACAGTGGTAGGGACACGTGTTCAAAAACCAAACTCGATGTTTAGTTTAGAATTAGTTTTTTCATTACAAGCTCCCGAAGGCGTCCTATCAGTGAAGTTTACAAGAGAATACATGTTCCAGCACTTGTATTACATGATAATTTGTACAACGAAATATTGAAGAAGTTGTATTTTGTTTTAAAGTTAATATTTCTTATTAAACTTGTTGGAAGCTTTTGCTGAAAGGTGACTGACATTTGGAGTATGTTCACATGATGTACTAAGTAAGATTTATTCGTGACTGTGTAATGAAATATTTTCTGGAACATGTAGTGATTGTATTACAAAAGCAACGGTAAATAATAACTAGTTTAAAGCAAACATATCGATTTTTCAAAATCAAAAGTATAACTTCAATGTCGTAATACGCCAAAGCCTTCAAGAAGTACTTTCTATGTTATTAGATGCCTTGTTACTCACTAAGAGCCCCCCCATTCGCATTCATCAAGAACATACACATTTCAATAGTATTTTTATTATTCAAATAAATCGTTTCTCGCGTTTCATATAAAACATAACAGACCCAATCAACAAATAATATCAATATTTTTATATCAATATTTTCAAACATAATCCCACACTATCCTCCACTATCTTTTCAAGAAAGAAAACCTCAATAACCTCACATTTCTCAATAGCAAACATTCTCAAACAAACCAGTAGAAAAAAAACAATTGAAAAACACAAACATGCTATTTCAAACGCACATATTATTTATCTTATCTCTATTTTACGCGAGATATGCACTTTTAAAATAGCTCATTAATACGTTTTCCACAAACAAAGTAGGTTTAGACCAGCATCAATACTCACAATGCACATTAAGCCTCGATTTATTTCAAACATAATCCACACATTCCTACTCTATTTACTGAAGGAAGGACACTATTATAATCACCCAATATACAACATACATTGACAAACAAAACACAAGCAAAAAATTTTAAACCATAATTATGCAATTTTAAAAGGACACATATCTTATACTTATTAAAGTGAGATAAGTCCTTTTAAAATAGCCCATTAATACGTTTTCCACAAACAAAGTACATTGAGACCAGCATCAATACTCACAATGCACATTAAGCCTCCATTTGTCCTCTATCGCCGAGTCCTGTATATGTTTGTTCTCAGCGCGGCACGTCAAATATTTACCATCGTCCTCAACGCCCGGGACTAAGCTGAGCACGCTGAGTGTCTCGTTGTTCTCGGAAAACTGTGAAAAGATGCGCTTTAGATGAAATTGCATCGGATATTGTTTGCTCTGAAGTGATTGCGATGCTCGTGATTTAAATAAAGAGGGTTTGTTGGGTTTAGATCTTTATTTATCGTAGTTGTTTTTAGTTTTGGATTTATCGTTGATGGTGATGCGTTATTATAGTTTAATAGCTTAGTAAAGAGTCTTGCATGCAATGCAATTCAAGGTTCTGCGTAGGTATACAAAATTCAAAATTAAGAACATCAGTGACCCGTACGCATATGCAATCGATGGTGGCCTGTTTGATACAGCTGCTTTATTTTTAAATACATAGATTTATTAAATACAATCAAGATAGATCGTGAATACCAGGCTCTGTGCTAAATTGTCAAACTAGGCATATTTGCATTTTATAACAGTTTTAGATATAAAAAGAATTTTTGAATTGACTGTTGGTGAGCAAATCGCTACTACTGCAGCTGCCAAGGGGCCTTAATTCCTACACGGAACAAAGATCTGTGTATCTAAAAGTAGGTCTAGAGTATCCTCTTATGTAATCCTCCCTAGAATGGGATAATAAAAATACATCTATTATTAATAAAGGCCTTTTTGATAAACTGTCATCGACCCGGTGTCATTTTGATGAGGGCTAACCGACCTCTATTAAATAATGCACATTTTTTCCTAAAAATATCCCGGCGTGAAAAGAAAAGACTTAATATGAAGAACTACAGAGCGCAAATAAGATTCGTTTCTTCACATAAATATATTAAGCTCGAATACTACTAAGCAGTTATCTGGTAGCTAGAGACTTTTGAACAAGCTTATATTGTAGTACAACAAAATCTCATAGATCCTTTACCGAATCTTTTATATACGATTTGCTATAACAAATTCTGCATCAAAGTATCAAGTAGTTTATATCCACTTACATTCTTAGCCATCCTCTTCAATTGTCTGTTGTTCTTCCACCACGTGACGTAGGCTTCGGGTCTTGAACCTGTCGTCTTACATTCAACTTCGTACCTCTTGTCTGCTGACACCTGCTTCTCTTTCGTTAGAATGTTTACTGATATTGGTTTTACTGCAACAAAGAGATTCAGTTAGTTGTGTAATTTGAAATATGATAAAAATTCATTTGATCATTCGGAAAGTCATATTTTTTTAACTTTTGCGTTGCATGATTAATATATAATAGGATACGGAATTACCGTCAACAAGCATTACACCTTGCTGCGACCACGGCAGTGACCGTCGAAACGTTAGGCATTTCGAGGTAAAATGCGTGTTCGCGTTAATTCCCGTATCCTACTTAAATCATTCGGAATATCTCGTTATCTACATTGGTAACAATTGTTTTCACGTTAACATTGAAGTTTACCTCAAAATGTTAGGAACTTAATTTATTTGACCAGCAATGAGAAAAAGTGCTCAATAACTGCTAATAAAGCTCACATATCTTGCATCAAAACAGTTCTAGAAGGACAACTAAGTTCCCAATTCATTTCGAGTAGAAAAACAGTGGCAGCAGCCACAATAATAGGAAACTCACACTTGAATACAAATAGGTAACTACAATATTTACTTACAATTAATATCCAATATCAGCACTTTGGTCTCAGGCTGTGCTAAGTTTGTATTGCTAGCTTGGCAGACAAGCCTCGCGTTGAGATGTTGCCGGCCAACATTAGGGAAAGTCAGCGTGTTGACCGTCACGCCGTCCGGACGCTGCTCGTACGAGTCGTCTATCACTACGTTCTCGAGGTACCATGTCACTCTCGGTCTTGGACGACCTGGGGAAAGAATATTGGTTGTTATTATTAGGTAGATTGAGACAGAATAATGTGATATAAAAAAGATTCCGATGAATTGAGAACCTCGTCCGCTTCTTGAAGTCGGTGATAAATATCATGAAATCCAATAAAAATGTGCTTTAATAGATTTTTTGTTTGGTATAATTTAAAGTGAATCAAATAATTCGTAAATGAAAACGAACAAAATATCAGTTTTTATTAAAACGAGTTTTTATCAGAAATAGCTGAAACAAAAGCATGCCTACCTGTACCTAACTGTAGTAAAAAAAGATCATCGATTTCATAAAAAATAAATTATATTAATTCAAAACTTACTTTGACTATTATCATACCAACATAAACTAAATTTCAAATCCATTGTTATTGAGTTAAATTTATTAAATTGCCCTAAGACTTGAAACTATAGCTTACCAACAAAACCTAAGCCCATTCCACATTATTTCAAATCAACACCCGTCTATATCAGTCCTACAAAAGCAGAAATCGACACATGAATAAAATATACCTAAAGAAAATATCTTCAGGGTACGTTGATTTACATAGCTTCTTATCCGTCCTTATCCTGCTTCAAATACAGGAACGTTATTATCGTCAAACGTAGTACAAGCAGCTTATAGTTCTTTGATACCGAGATGTGCCATTACAATGGATTCTGTATTTGCACTTTATCTTGCCATGAGCAGAAGTGAGCTGTGATAACAAAGGGATTTTTTGTTTAATGCTCTTTGGTTTAGGTATTTGTTAATTGTTTGTTTTGGTTGGAATTATAATAAGTTAAGTTTTTTAAATGTTAAGCTGACTTCCTAACTGTTCGTAAATATATAGGCCACTCATTTATCTATTAGTAATAGACAATATTTGACTAACTTTGTGGTCCGAGCGCTAGTGTATCTGCCTGGTTATCGTGAGATTTTGGGTTCAATGTCCGAATCAGATAAAATCTTACCTGGTTTCTTACATTGATTCTTTGAATATTCTCCATAGTTAGTTGTTAGTTGGTAGTAGGAAGTTTAGCAAAAAGCGAACCAAGTACTAAAAATGTGAGACGTCCTATATTAGACCAGCATAACAGACTTTAAAGTGGGGTATTTCGGCACGCTTCTGTTGATACCTTCTCGTATGAAATTTATATAAAGATATGCAATATTAAACGCGATTGAAAATTAAAGGTTAGAATGCCTTATTTGTTCACCCGACGTTTCGATCGAATTACATCGGCTATGGTCACGGGCTTAAGACCCGTTACATTGTAATATTATTATGTGTGTAAGTCGCGATAGTTTAAAATCCTTAAAAGACAAAATTTACAAAAAATTAACATTGTTCGACATCCCCATCAGTGTCATGCACGGATTATCGTTAAAGAGATTTACCGCTATTGATGTCATAACACCATTTCTCATCAATTCCCATCATTAACGCCTACGACGTCTGTTTGTTTATCATTTATGGGCTATTGTCTCCCAAATTGTATGGGGCTGGAATGTTTTATTGTTTAACACTAAGGCTACAATTATTGCCTTTAATTGGTCGGCTTTTTTGATTTTTTGTAGAAAATTTGAAGGCGCCGGTTCTTTTGTAATATGGTCCTTTATAATCGGTTTGTTTCGGATTAGAACCACGTCGATTTCTTTTTATAATGCTCAAGTCTTTTATACACGAGTTATAGAGAGCAACCAACATTTTTTTTTAAATGATTAGAAACAATCAATTTGCACAATATAGGCGATGAATTTGAGACCTCATGATTCAAAGTCGTATGCACTACCGCTCAGACAATAATGACGAAATCTACACAAAAAAAATCAAAACTAAAACAAGTCACTATAAACACATAATTAACTTTAATTTTCACCAAATTATCGCCATGAAAACTTTTGACCCACTTTACGAAAACTTCCCAAAATCCCATTTAAACGATGTACCTCAAAAAGTTTTGAGTAAAATATTGAAACAGTTGATTTGAGGTCAACATCATTATTCTTATTGACAAATTATCGTTCGATCATAATGCCTTCATTTTTCTTTCGAAGCTGTTACGGGGTGATAAATTTGAAAATAATTTTCCTATTAATATAGTTGGGCTATGAATATCTTTATTTTTTGTGTTTTATCACAGTCATTTGTTTGTTATTCTTCAAAGGAAAACTGCATTGAGTAAACTGTAGTTTTGTAGTTAGAAGGTAGTGTGATATTCAGGATTCTGTATTTAAAGATAAACACAACTGTTACCAAAAATTTCTGAAGAATTATATTTTTATATTTTTGACAACTCAGTAGAGAGCTTTGTCATGCACGATTTATCTAAAATAAAGTATATATATGTTTCTGTGTATGTCTAAAATAAAGTAGCTGTAGCAAACGGGAAACCATCCACAGCAGTGACTGA
This sequence comes from Anticarsia gemmatalis, assembly GCF_050436995.1. Classification (NCBI taxonomy): domain Eukaryota; kingdom Metazoa; phylum Arthropoda; class Insecta; order Lepidoptera; family Erebidae; genus Anticarsia; species Anticarsia gemmatalis. Next base: position 10,842,101 of record NC_134763.1, on the reverse strand, counting down.
TGTCTTAAATTCTTAATTATTTTGTATATCTCTGTCAGCCGCGATCCTTGCATTCAAAGTTCTATATCAAGTGGTTGGACTATCGGTTTCTGCGACAGAAGCAGAGTAAGAGTAAGGTAGCTTTAAGAATCTTACCTCCTTCAACTTCACATATTAGAAGTACGTTAGAGCCTTCGTTGTAAGGCTCCACTAGTTTCGTCCTGTCTCTTCTCTTTGCGTCGAATATCGTTGGACGATTTGGTGGTACTGGGAACAAAACAGATATAATGTTAATTAATCTAATCAAATGTAGTATTTGCTTCATTTACCTGTTCTTAAATGTGTTAACTGTTATCTGCTAGCTCTTCACATTAGCTCTTTGCTTTTGAAAAAAATTGCATTGTTTTTAATTCAAATGCTAAAGTTCAATACGGCAAAAGTTAATAATAAATTTGTTGGAACATTTTTGACATTCGGAGTTTTTTACACCCTATATGAATGTCACAATACGTTAATGTTTGTCCAAATACGTAACTCTATTGACATTGAAACAAGGATAGATTTGTAATTAGGCAATATCTGTTACTCCTATACATATACATAGACATATCGATATTCATATGATTGAAATCGGCCACTATCTTCAATATAACATATTATTATTAAACAATCCATACTCACTTATAACAGTAAAATTAACTTTCAAATTTCTAGTAGGACTGTTCTTGAAGTCAACCCTGCATCTGTAGACGCCAGCGTCGCTGGCTATCACGTTGTCAACCATGAGGACAGCAGGGTTGGCGCTGCCGCGGAAGAACGCTCTGTTGCCGAAGACTGTAGGGGCAGACCAGAGTTTCGGCTGGTTGATGGAACGGCCTCTGATGTCGTAACTGTTAAGTAGAATAAAAGTATTAGAGTTTTAAAAACGCTGCTTAGGTTTTTGAAAACCGCTGTGTCAGTAACAATAGAATATATTTATGTCTCGATAGCTTTGCGTTCCGGTTATTTAGAGATTAGAAGAGAAACTTGGAAATTGGTTTTCAAGTTATACATTAATAGTTGGGACGTATAACCGACATGACCAGTGAGAGGTCAGGTGCAGGACCTAGGCATGAAGGTCCACGACTTTAACTTCATAACTTTGGGCAATCTCTGAGAAATTCTTAACAGAAAATTCTCAGAAAAGACTTTTTGACCTCACTTAGGATTTGAATCGGAGACCTCCTGCGACGCGCCACAGAGGCAATCGATACTTCCATAATATTACATCATAGAATTTCAAATAGACTGAATTTCTATAATCCTTAAGAACAAGTCGCCCAAAATAATTAAACTTTAAACCACATTTTCAGTAACATTACATTTTAAAAATCCCTTTGCGGCCTTAAATATCCGGCGGAAGTAATGAGTGTCTCCGTTGTGACTAAACTGTAGTTAAAACAGACTTAATGAAGTTTGTGCAGTAGGAAAACCTCTTTCTTTCAAATTTATGTCAGCCATTTAAATATTTATGGGCAATTCTAATGCTTTAGTTGCTTTACATTTGCAATGCAGTTTTCGTGAGGTTTATTTTGTCTTTATTATGTTTCGAGTGAAATAGTTCTCACCGTGTATGATTCTCGGGCTTTTCTAAGTCGCGCAATTCTCTTCCAAATCTCTCGATTCTCAGAAGTACCGACCATACAGAATCACGCTACAGTACCAAGATTATCTACAATTGGAAACATCGAAAGTTTGACACTTATAATGTAATGCAAAAATAGTTTCTACGACGCCCGCTAGAGGCGCTGAACCGATTGTCATAATTTTTTTTTCGTGGTAGAGAATCGTGGTACAGATTTGCCAATGATAGTTTCAAGTACTGGCAAAAGTTTTAACGAAACACGGTAAAATTGTTGTATGGAAATTTAAAAATGCATGGAATACAATGTATTTTTGTTTAGTATAGGTAAACTTTTGCAACACGACTAATGATCGCAAAACAAAGAATTGTAGACATGCAACCGTAATCAGTGGTAAGTTTAGTAATATTAAACTGTCAGGTTCTAATTTAGTTGCACTGTTATATTGTAATCCGTTTGGTTAGTTATTTTTTGCTTTGTAAATAAAGGTTAGAAAGTAGATAACGCCACCGGTTAGAATACAATTGTTTAGGTAGTGGAGATTACATTTGCATTGCATATTTATTATTTAATACATATAAAAATAAACTTTGACGAAATTTTGTCTGTGGTTACAAAAAAGCTGTCAGTTATAATGATGACCACGATTCGAGAATGAAATATGAAAAAATACATTTCATCACGTAGTCACAAGCTGACCAAAATGCATGTTCGCATTAATTCTTGTACAAAAAATCGATAAACGTTCAGCTTTCCAATAAACATATATTTTAAATTAACTATTCAATATAGAAGTGTCTAACGGTTTCTGAGGTACATTTTAGCGGTAGTTTATCTATTCAATACATTATTTTTATATAACTTTTTACGCTATTCAATAGATAAACTACCGCTATATGTACCTCAAAAACCGGGGGTACCTAACTTATCCCATAGAAAATGACAAAAAAATTATAAAAGCAACGGTCAAAATTCCACCTAATAAACTAACCAACACTTATTTAGTAGTCGTGATAAAGGGTCTTGTAGTATAAAATCTCTCACCTGTACAAAGGCTGGTCTCCATCGGACTCCTTAAACCAGAGCACCATAACGACATCGTCGTCTGAGTGCAGAGGCTGGATGTCGCAAGGTAGTGATGCCTTCTTGCCCAGGACTCCTTGCACGTCTGATGTTGGCACTGTGGAAGAGAAAGGAATTTTAGAACAGAATTGATTTTGGCTGTGTATCACGTATGGTAAATGGTGGTTTGGTGGTTGAAGAGACCAAAGTGGAAGTTTATTGCGACTAGTGATCATCGGTATTTTGTTTGTACATTTTCTACGAGACCTCGTTGGAGTCATTGCAAATTCTAATTTTAGGACATACTCATGTCTTGATCACATAATACGGCTAAAGCTGTTATAAATCGTAAAAATATGATCGTTTTTTTGAATTCCACTTAACAAATTTGGCCAGAAAAAACATATTTTGTTATAAGTTATAAATTATTTAGAACAAAAACCACTTTCTCTAAAAATATAGCAGTGCAATACTACAATAACAGTTCAAATTCACTGTAATCGTAGTTCAAGAAAAATTCCATATCACAATTCAACCGATACATTGTATAATCACATAACTACCCTAATACCTTTTACTCTACCACGCAAATACCAACTGTAGTACCTAAACATAAGGTTTAAAATTGGTTGAGTATCCACTTGTACAAATTGTTGTATCCCCGACACGCTACTTGTCGAGACGGTCACGGGGTTTTGGAGAAAAGGTACAAAAACGTTGAACATGAACATTATTATTGAACATGCTAGCGCGATGTGCTAGATATGATTTGTTTATCAAAAGAATGCTTGTTTCTATTTTATATTCCGTGGTTTGTAAGGTTTGAACTTTGAGTTTACGTATAAGGCATGAAGGCTTTTAGTTGCTTAATCACAATTAAAGGTCCAGACCTACATACGTCTACGTTCATTGCTATTCAAAAAACTAATCTCAACTGGCATGGCAATGTTAATGGGATTTCTATATGTAACTAACTCAGAACGGGGTTGAACGAAGATTAAATACAATTTGAAAGCAGTTACTCAAAGACGATACTATTTTTGTTATAAAACACAAAATTATTTAGTGTCATTTCATCCTCATCATCCATAGTTGGTATGTTTTTATTTCTAGGCTTCAACATTGTTTCAGAGTTTTTGTGTCATCGTTTCGATTGCTATTATAAAAATAAGTAGCTTTTATTATCAAATAATTCCGCCATCCTTTCACTAAGCCCATTTTAACATAATCGTAGCACCATCAAAACGAAACTACCAACTAAAATCGAAATTTCAAATCCTCAACTCATCTAATAATCATAAAACGCCCGTAAAATCACAATATCAAAGCCTTACAAAGGCTACAATGTATCAGGAAAGGTTTTAACTGAAAGGTGAGGCTATAACTGAAGATTAGCGATTAAATCTCCGATCACTGATTTTACAGTTTCATTAAATTTGATAGCTTAGTTTAAAGATTAACCATTGTTTTCAGATTGAATAGGTAATGAAAATTTTCTGTCATGAAAATTTCGCAATAATTAGGGCAATGTCTCAATCGTGTTTTTACTTCCAATTTAAGGAGGATAAGTGTTAAAAGTGCCAAATAAAAATAATATTTTTTAGGAATACAATCAAAAATATCTTCTAGGATTGAGCGAATGAAGCAAAAATGATTTCACAGGTTAGTAGCTACCGATGTTACTAACATATTTTTCTTTGTTTTCCATTCACAAATATTTCATGCCTCTTTTAAAGCGTTATGTGGTGGTAAATGACTGACTATATAAACTACAAAACTTGATTCTTTAAACATCTGATTATCTGCCTAAACCTTCAAACGAAACAGACGCGACAAAAAAAATATATACTAGAATTTAAAAGTCATTTATTTTACGAACCTAGTTTCTTTACATCCTCAAACTAGATTTAAATTTTCATCCTAACAGCACCCTTGCAAATCAAAGTGTTCACTCGATTTCACATATCGGCGATAAAGTGAAAAGTTTTCGTGTAAGCGGCCGCGAGCCAGCGTGTTGACCCATTTACTTCGAGTAACGTCGATTCACACTATGTGATACTTTATGACCGGTTATTAGTGTTCGCGTCAAACTTTTGTGTGACATTTATGATTTATTAATCGAACTATAGCACGATTTTGTACTGTCAGTACTATCGAATCCTAAGAGTTTGACATTTAAAATGTACTTCAAAAATTGTTCCAATGAAAACCCTCTATATTACTGATCAGTTAGATGAAAGAAGGTCAACTGTACACCTTTAAAGCCTGCTTGATACATCTGTGATTATATATTACGCATCTAATAGCAGGTGAACTTGTAATCATTCCCAAATGCTGTAAACTATGACTAAAATGCAAGCAACAGTATAAATTTTAATAGTGATTGACAATTTGTGTTGGTAGGTGACATATATAATAAAATATAATAAAAGCCATCGCGTTGATGCCAATAATGTTACACTTTTCCGAATAGTGAAATAATAGTTATTTCGACAGAAGTATTTTACACCACAACACAAACAATGTTTTAGCTTTACAACTGTACATTCCTGCTCAAACTATAAGCCAATTTTTATCCGAAATCCAGCAACAAAAAACACAACACATCCCGAAAAATCCAGATTATAAAAACAACCGAATATGAAAGCAGATAAAACCTTAAGGTTCGATAAAATAGAATAATTTAAGGGTAATAAAAGCCGGATATCCGGGCACATAATGTTACCGAAATCAGTGGTTCGACAACCAAGCACGTACAACCGTTCGGTCCTTACGAAATTCACGTTTATATTATATTAAAACTTATTTTTATTAAAGCTTATTTCTATTCACGGTTGGTTTTTCTTTTATAAGTATTAACTGACGAGGTTTCGGGTCTTCCAATGAAAAATAAAGGGTGGGATGAATATTTCAACGTGTTCTTATTTTTAGACGAAATCCACTTCTTATGTGAGTTTAGTGACCTTGTCTTTTGTGTTGGAAGAATCATAGCAATGGAAATTACAGTAAACATTATCGTGCAGTAAAACTGTTTGCCATTAAATAATACATTGTGTGAAGTAAGTAATTTTTTGTATATATTTGGAGATGTTCAAACATTGTGTTTGTATGGATAAGGGCGAGTTTAGTTTTGTCTCGGTTACTGTTTTTGTTGCAGTGAAGTGAATATACACAGAAAATTAATCTCGGCGGATTAGTAGTTGCTTATATTTAGCTAGCCGAATCAGGAATACGCAAAAAATCCATACTTAAACTCACACATGGTCATCTGATTTCAAACTAAGCAGAGCTTGTACTTTGTTGTTCATACAAACTGATAAAAATTGTATTATTTTTTTCTCGTTCACAAAATAGTTTCTCAAAAAGCTAAACTACAAAAATCACACGACTCAAAACAAACCAAGCTCCAATTACCATCTAAAAATACCGTTAACCTTACCACATAATCATGCCGTGTGTAACAACACGTCGTAGGAAATGAGCAGTGAGGAAAATTACCTCCCTTACGTTTTGGTCCTTACGTAACAGTCGGCCAAAGATTATTTATTGCACGAACGCCTTATCGCGCATTTATTTTATAATTTGATGTTTATTATAGAAAGTAATTCACGCGATGTGTTCCTGAATTATGGCTTTCGATTTTGTGAAGTTGTTTTCTGATATTGCTGTTGCTGGTTTAATGGTTTGTTTTATTGTTTTATTTAATGTTTATAATTATGGTTTTATTTTGTCAAACGGTAAGTCCCAAGGCGGGTTAACGTTAAGTTGGCGGCCTGTTGTAAAATCTGCAAATCCATCAGCTAAATTTCTTACAGCATGTTTTTCAGAAAGAAAACATGCTGTGTCGGCGTTCGTTAACGACAAGATAAAAAACGGTATATATATAGAGATAATATTTACATGTATTGATAATTGTATGCTAACACAAAACCTATTTAAACGTGTGTCAAGATGTTGTGCCCTAGGATTCTTAAGTTAGTAACAACTATCTATAAATAAGTGTAATTTGATTTTATTATAAACTGTTTTATTATATTGCAAAAGAATAAATAGAAAATAACTCTATAAGTCCATAAAAACAAAACTCAATAACATTTGTTCTGTCTCAAAAATCTCTATCCAATTCACTAAGACTAAAGAAAAAAAAAATTTTTATTTGAAAACGTAACGAGTTTATATGAAACTGTGATAACTTTTCGGACCTCTTGTTCCAAAAGAAATTGAGTTAGGAAAAGAGTCGAGCGAACTGAATTTTAAAATAATTATGTGCCTCGGATCGCCAAAGGGTGGACCACTGGTATCTAGCGACCCCTTTAAAAATTCTTTAATTCAATTTTTGCAAAGTTTTTGAAATCTTTCAAAAGTGCCGCACGATCGGATTTCAGAATTATTTTTTTGAAGATATTGAAATTCTAATACAATGTTCAATATTTTTTCTTACTTGAATGTTTATTCTACTAACTTACGATCTTGCTTACTATTTAATTTAACTCGTTCTGTAGTAGACAAATTAAGATTTTTTTATGTATGAAACGTAGAACAAAATTTGTTAAATATTAAAAAGGTGCTAAACATTTCCTGCCTGTTTTAACTATATCTGTTCAAAATTTCATGAACATAGTTTAGCCATGAAAGCCTTACAGCCCGAAAGGTTTTTGTACTTATAATATATTTTTATTTAATACCTAGATAATCTTTTGTCTGTGCTTTTACGCGTCGGATACGCCTAACGCAACCTCCACGATGATATAAAACGAAGCTTAGCTCTTTATTCTTCCTACTTATTGCCGAATAATCTCAAAAAGCCTACATATAACATCTAAGAACCGACAACACAATAATAAAAACACAATAACGATATTTCTCCACCCATTTCCTCGGCAACCAAAATCCGACTAATCCGTAAAAGTAGTATATTTGTACTCAACACGGAAATCGAATAAACACCTACTTCTATAGATAATCTTGTGTGGGAGCTTCTATAGTTGCTTGCCTACTTACAATTCGCCTACGTCGATGTTTTTCTCCTTCATTGAAGGTATTGTGGTGTTATTTATGTATTATAGTAATACTAGTTGACCAATGTGGCTTTGTTCACGTACAATATAACTTTAAAAGGAGTACGATAAAGCTTGAAATAAAATTCATCAAAATTGGTTCAGGAGTTTGCAATGACGGTGAAACAGGCAGACAAATAAATATACATACCTTTGCATTTATAAAATTAGAATGGAGTGAGGATATAACATATTCTAGTCCTTGGGTAATTTCTGTAAAAAATAAGTAAATTCGTTTGACCTTGCTTTTCATATTCTCCATGCGAAGTATCATCAAAATAGTTTAAGTGTTAAAGCCACGAAAGCGTAGCAGACAGACAAACTTTCACATTTTAATTATATCTGTGGAAGTATGGATATTATATTATAAACTTTGCGGTGTCACTGTTCATGCCCACACGATAAATTGGTTCTGTGGTCGACCATTTGATTTATTATTTTGGGAAAAATATTACAAGGCTGTTGCAATTTGAATTGTTGATTTTAAGTATTACTTACGTGAGCAATTGTTTAGAGTGAATCGAAGTACTTCAGCAGGTATGAGACAAAGTGAAAGCGAAATATGGAACCAAATCAGATTTCGTTCGATCGTAATTCAGATTTAAATATTTTTAATTAATAAACAACAAATTAACTGCTGCCTTTTCTAAATAATGATTCCTATCTCCTTTTATTATAAAACTGTTGTTATTTATAAATACATTATAATAGCAGTATTGTCTCCTTTTTACCAATCTTACGAGTATTTATTTACAAGCTCAAAACTGAACACAAACGAAAAACACTATCAAGAAAGCAATTCACCCGAAATATCCGTAAATGGGTTTGCAAGTCGCCAAAATCTACCGACACTTGGAAAGCTAGAAGCAAACTTGGAACCCAGTAACCATTACAGAGATGCAATAAGAGTGTACTGACCCAATTCACTTCAAATCTCCACAACGAACAATTCTAGGAACAAATCGAAATACAGCTCTATTCAAAGTACTAGATTATAGGCTATCTGAAATTCAACTGATTGAAATCTTAGCGCTTTCGTTTTGGGATTTAACGAAAATGTAAATAGGTCACGGAGAGATTATGTGAGATGCATATCGTTCGAATAGTATAAATGTGAAAGATTGTTTTGGGGGATGTTTGTTAGTGTTTGACGTAAAATCTATTGTATTTATGGATCTTGGTGAAATTAGTAATGCACTCAAAATATAACATAATAATACTTTTGACTTTGGCTTACTCTTTCCAATGCAGAATTAAGTAGCATATTAGGTTATATTGAAAGCATGAGACTGAAAATGACACAATCAGCGTAATGATTTTAGATATTGTCATCAAAATTGATACTTGTAGATCAAAAAAAGCTTTGTGCAAGATTGATCAACAATAAATTCACTTATGCTTTACTCTTTCTTTTTTGAACTAATTATTCAATGTAATTGTACTGTAAACTTCACTTCTAAAGAAAATACTATAGAGGTTTATAATAAAATATAAGTTCCAGTAGAAACCTTCATACAAACTTGCCAAGAACAGTTGAAGTCAAAGTTAGTATTCCCACTTTGAGCACTAATTTTTATTTCAAAGATAACTGGCCTCAAAGAGCCGCAGATAATTTAGAACAAAATGAAATAAAAAAGGTAAGGCTTGTTACACATTAATCGTTATAGCTGAGCGACATAGTAAAATATGTGGATGTGGGCATCACAAACCGCTCGGCTGCCGCATTTTATTGACTGTTACCGACTTGGCCTTTCGTAGTTCGTACCTGTATTGATCTAACAAAATTTGAGACATATGACGTGACAGTGAATTGAACCAGAACATGTTGAATGCTGACAAGTGTAGAGAAGTCTTCGTAGCGGTTTTAATGATTGATAAAATTCAACAGTATTTGACATAATATTATAATTCCACGGATTTTAAGCGCGATAGAAAATACCATTTTACGATATCATATAGGTGTTTACCCAAAGTTTCGATTGAATTACACCGACCGTGGGCAGTGAGTTATAACGTAAGTAGTACGATTCTCTACAATCGTAACTGTCGAGTATCGAGAGCTTGACATTTTAAATGTACTGCCAAAATTGTTCCTACGAAGCTCGCTATAGGCGCTGATTAGAGCTAAGAGTTTATCGTGCAAAATTTCTCGATAGCTAGCCGGTTGTCGGTAGTCGATAGTGGTAGAGAATCGAGCTACAGGTTAACAAATATAAATCGGCGAGGCCTGTTATGTGCGCATCAAGCCTTACAATTAACTTTGACATTACATCAACAGAGTCTAGATGTGACCTGAAGAACTTTATAGACATTTTAATTTTATCCAAAAACTTGTTAATGGCATTTCGTTGAAATTTCGAGTGTCTGATTGTAATGGAATTTAGCATTCGCAATAAAAGACAAAGTACTCAGTGATAAAGAAAATTAGTTGAAGAAAGTTTTTATTGTTTTCTACGAGTTGATCTGAAAAGTTCTTTTGCTGGTTTATTGCTGTCAACGGGATTTTGATTCGGATACTAAGTTATGATTGTGTCGAAAATTTTATCGTTTATAGATTAATTCTATCAATTATAAATTAATTTTATTTATGTCGAATAAGAAGACGATTGATTGATGATTTTGTAAAGCTTAAAATTTTCTTTAGATACACGTTGCCCATATATTTGCAGCATGTTTTAAAATACTCGTTAATACACCAGCATTCAGCTGCATTCTGTGAGACTGAAAGCTGACTCCAACATAGTTGGAAGAAAGGTTAGGTTGCTGATGAAATATTTTACAAATTCGTTGTTACCAATCATTTAAATTCGTAAACTTTTCAATTATAACATCATATTCTTAAAAACACTGTACCTATGATATTTTTCATTGCATTGAATTCAACAAGAAGTTTGTAATTAAACCATACACCAAAAGTAATTCACAAACCTGTTTCAATTAAGGCACTTAACTAATAAGTGTACAAACAATGAACAAAAGAATGCATTATCTTTAAATTTCAAACATCACGATATTGTATTATACAAGGTGAACGGTTATGTCACTGTCAGTCGTGTAGTGACAAGGCGACATGGAGACCCTTTCAGTTTAGAAACCATCCGCGTTTGTATATTATGAGATCATACAGAGTTACGAATGCTTTGGGTTTAATTAATTAATGTTTACGAATAATGTAAAAATGATTTTCTTTAGATATGTTTGACGTATGTCTCAGAGAACACGATAGTATTTTTGGACCTCAAACGTCTGATTTACATTTAATTTATTACAACGTGAGCAAGAGTTTGATGGAGACAAAAGACAAAAAAATCAGATGTTTCCATACAAATATAGCAAGCAGCAAGAAACACCCCAAAAATTTCAACCAGTCAAATGTAAACAAATATAAAAATAAGACATTAAATTTTTAAGAGACCCCCTTTGGAAATTGATACAAATAGCACAAAACAAACACAAAAATAATCCTAAAACAGTCTTCTTTAACTTCTTATGTTTAGAAAATGACGAATATTGTATCAACAAAAACGACTTACAATAAGTTCCTTGAGGCAATAGTTATTGTATTGATACATATTACAATAAAACATATTCAGACAATTGCCAATAAACTTCACTACAAGTTGTCTGATTTTTGTTAGACATTGTATTGGTTTAGTTGAACTGGAACTCAAGTACTATTAGTATGTTAATGTTGAAAGTAAGGTCGAGGTCATCGTTATATTGACACCTGAGCATTAATTTTTAGTAATAATATTGTAAAAAAAGTCCAACAAGACGTAATCTTCTCTCTGAATAACAACTGTCAAAACGCCAACCCAGTTTGTTGTTAAAGTAGCTGAGTTCATTTGTATGTTTGGAAAAGTCAACATAAAAACGTTATACTTATTGCAATTATGAATCGGGAATTTATTACCTACCTACCTTTATTATTATTTGTCGTCAATTTTAGGTTGTTAATTCTATACGTAATAGAATAGATGTTATTGTATAGCTATTAAATGGGACTGATTTAATAGACATTGTAAATACAATGTCTATTAAATCAGTCTACACCTTCAAGTATAACAGGCGTGTTATGTATTGTACGTATGGAAGTGTATTGTACACTGATATAATCCATCTTATTTTAAGAGGCCCATATCGTATAATTATAAAAAAAAACAAACATTATTAATGTTCTCTTAAAACACTTGGCAATACCAATTTGTCATGATAGTGAGATCATAGTTCAGTGACCTTTGTATCCGTGATACCTCATCTGGTTACTAAGTTTTATTGTGGACGATTCTTGAATAGAAGTAGATAGATGTCAATAATTTTATAGCTTTCATCATTTATAAAAGTGTTTACAAACCATTTAGATAATTTTATTATTTCATACATTTATCACAGGGTCGCTATGCATATTATCTATATTTTGGTCAGTGTCTTTAAAGCAGTTAGTAAAATATTCCTATGCCAATTGTATAACATTTAGATCCGATTTAACCACTTCTGAATAACTATTAAATAACTTACTAAACTAAATTTTGTAATTTTTTTCATATATTTGCTATTACGTTATTTAGTAGGTTATCTGACAATTTATTTCTAAACTGAAAGTTGTTTGATTTGTACAAATAATAAGTTTAAGTAGAATTTTATGAAAATAATCTCAATATATTAAAAATCTTCTGTTGAAATCGAATAACATATTGTGTCAAGTTACTGTCGGCAATTCTAAAATGGAAACAATCTTTACCTTTATTTTTTTTCAAGGAATTAATAATGCAATTTATCGAAACGTCAGATTGAATTAACAATATCTAAATGTCATTCGACTCTACCTATCCCAAAAATTAAATTAAACAAACAATATTATTTAAATAACCGTACGATTTTACGACTAATCGTTAACAGTAAAAAGCTCAACTACTTCAGTGAATCATTGAGGCATTTCCTGTCTTTAATGACTCAATTCAAATTACAATAACGACTAGCAAATAACTTGTTTAGATATTATTATAGAAGTTTTTATAAGCATTCTTAGAATTGATTTAATTCGTGTGTATTTTAAATATAATATGTATTTTTTATTAAGGATATTTGAGAAATAAATGTGGTATTTAGTTTTATTAATGGATTTTAATGTTGTTTATTTTGATAACAGTATCTTATATACCAACATTTCTATGACAAGTAATTTAAGAGCAATAACCATAATAGTTTGGTCTGTATTCATTGTTTACTAGGTATTGAATAATCTTGAACTAGAACTCTACAAACAGCAAACAAAAAATAAGTACACCCAAAGTTATTAAAATAGGTAAAGGAAGTAGAATTTTATACGTAAATAACTAACACCACCTCACCCACTCCACCCACAACCTGCATTGAAACATCGTGCAATCCAAAGTATAGTTTATTGTATAACGAATGCTGTCTGCGTTATTTTTGTAAATATTTTACCCATCATTGTCCCACTGCTGGGCAAGGGCCACCTCCTGAAGGAAAGTAGAAGTAAAGAACAGGTAAGAAGTTTTTAAATTCATTCATTCATATCGTATGGTTAGTGGTCAACCTAGTGTCAACTGTCAAAGTTGTTCAAGCCGCCCGCGCCCGTAAGGCTTTTGACATGGCTTAACGACTGTTATCTTAGTAGACAACAACCGGGACCGACTTTTTACGTGCCCTCCGAAGCACGGAGACGCCCAGATCAAATACCACTATGCGGTCACCCATCTATAGAATGACCGCGCCAACGGTTGCTTAACCCACAGATCTATGTCAGACCGGTGAGCGCAAGTGGCTATGGGCGCCTCGAGTTTTTAAATAATTTTAAATTATAAATACGCAACGCGAAATGTTAAATGAAAGGGATTATGAAGAGATTCTTGAAAAATAATTAAAATCGAAGATCTTTTTTAACACCACGCAAGTGAAACCACGACCAAAAGCTAGTAACAACTATTAATGGTCGTTAACATTCACAGATAAGCTATAATTTCACTCAGTAACATGTTATTATATGTTTAACATAAACATCATTATTGCTACGTGATTTATTATCAATTACTATGTAAATACTCTTGATATGTACATAATAATATGTTAGGTACTGTTGAGTAAATAAATCTTTGAGTATAGACTGATGTCTGATTTTCCTCAATTTTATCCTTGAAAAGAATATGTAAGTAATATTTATACTGTTATTTACTTCTCTATTAAAAGAAGAGAAAAAAGACGAAATTCATATTTCCATAAAACTCCTAAATGTTTCCTATATTTTCACATAACATGAAATTTTCGGCTTTTTTAAAATCCTGAGACAATCTTAAGAGAATAAACCGATCGAAAATCATCAGTAAGCAAAGTTGATTCTGATCTATGGCATTGATAAGTCATATAATGACAAATAATTACAATAAACAACTCGCATTTTTATATATTATCACCCCTTATCATAAGTTTGTTGGGATGAACAAGCAAGAAAATTATGCAATTATGGAAGATGCATAATTTTATGTTAAATTAAAATACACCATAAACACATTTCAAAAACAATATCAATAAAAACCAAAAACTGACAAACATCCAATAAACAGCAAGAACTTGTTCACACGTGTATGTGGTAGTTGACAATAGAACATTTCCTTACAGCTTTCCTCCCCGGCAGGTGTTCAAAGCCTCTAAGAACCGTGTGAGCGCGACCCAAGGCTTAAGGCTACCAACATTGAAAGTCCGAACTTGGAAGTTTTAGACAATGTTTGTGCACAAGTTTGAATGTTTAAGATTGTGTTTTTGAGATGTAGAAGGCTTGGTTAGGTACGGTGTTAAAAATGACGAATTGTGGAATTGAAAAGTATATTTTTGTGTGGATAATAGTCAGCCAATCAACTATCAAATATCTAACGGTTTTTTTAGTCATCCAGTTTTAAACTCATTATAGATATATTTATTATTATGCCTTATACACCGATTTTAATTCAACCTTTACACATCGAGATTAGGCAACTTCCTTACATTGAAATTACTGTAAAACTTAACTTTACGGTAACCTAACCTTAATAAACTTATTTTTTTTTATTTTCTAAACTAACCACGATGGGGTAATTTGCTTTCTGCACTGACGATTTTAAAACCGTTTTGAAACACCTCCTTGAGTCATTACCCGCTCCATTGCAAATATGACGTCATCATCTCATTATAATAGTTTTTGCTAAACTTACGGTAGCAATCTAACTATCCTCAGATCGTTATCTGTAATTTATCTTAGCGGTAAAAAGCGGTGTTATATGTTTAACCTATAAATACGGGTTCAAGAATAAATTACTAATAAATTGCAGTGGTGCAAAAAGTATTATTATTTTTAGTATTAAGCTCTTGAGTATGAGTAATCTGGTATTTTCCATGAACACGTTACCATTTGTATACCACTGTCTGTCGGTTACACTTGCAGGAGCTTAGCTATTAAACAAAATTACTAAGAAACATCTTAGTAATTTTGTTTCGAAAATATAATAAATAAATAAATAAATAAATATCATTGGACAACTCACACACGGTCATTTGATTCCAAACTAAGCAGAGCTTGTACTATGGTAACCAAATAACTGATAAACATACTTATATACTTCTAAATACATACTTATATAGATAAATTGACATCCAGGCTCAGAACAAATACTCGTGCTCATCACACAAAGATTTGTCCTGGGTGGGATTCGAACCCACCACACGCGGCGCTACGGTTGTTGCGGCGAGGTGACCGCTTAAACCACTGCGCCAAACGTGCAGTTTAGAAAAAAGTTCACAGATTCGAAAATATCAATAACTTAGGCGACAGCCTAAGTTATTGATATTTACTATGAATCTGTGACTCTACTAAAAAGGTGCTCGTATGTCCTTACATATCTGTTACATTTTCTTTAAAAAACAATCAGTGACATAGGTAGTAAATGTGGCACGATTCTTTGCACAAATAAAAACACCGGATAATAAGTACAAACAATTTAGTACTAAAGAAAATGTTATTTACCAAAATACCTTCGCATCTTAGCTTATAAAATTATCTACTACAGTTACATTGTAAGGAAAAATACACTTCCACGTTCATAAAACTCAAAGCAAGTCATATCAAACAAAGAAATTACTCAGTTGTCAGAGAATTCCCCGAGACTCACCCTTAACCAGTTTAGCAAGGAATCGCAGGGAGTGACGTAATGTAATAATAGTGCCTTCCGTGATATTTCACAAGTCTGGATGCAAATACTTTTATAGTAAGTGCAATTTCTGACAGATTATTAGTACAGAATACTGTCACATATTTGTTATCAAATATTGCAAAAATTCTACGCAAATTATGAATGCAAAAGTTTGTGAAGATGGATGTAAATGTGTTGGTATTCTTTCAAGCAAAAAATACTGAACGGATTGTGTTGAAATTTGGTAAGTATATAGTTTATGACCTAAGTGGTACTATAACCCCAAAAAATCTATTCACCTGGATAATGTCGCGAGCAGAAAGTAGTAAGACATTAAATCAATAAGCTATGTAGTTCTCAAAACAGAAACCATCTTTAAAAAAAGGTTTAGCAAGGAATCGCAGGGAGTAACGTAATGTAATAATAGTGCCTTCCGTGATATTTCACAAGTCTGGATGCAAATACTTTTATAGTAAGTGCAGTTTCTGACAGATTATTAGTACAGAATACTGTCACATATTTGTTATCAAATATTGCAAAAATTCCACTCAAATTATAAATGCAAAGGTTTGTGAAGATGGATGTAAATGTGTTGGTATTCTTTCAAGCAAAAAATACTGAACGGATTGTGATGAAATTTGGTAAGTACATAGTTTATGACCTAAGTGGTACTTTTACCCCAAAAAATCTATTCACCTGGACGAAGTCGCGAGCAGAAAGTAGTAGGTAAGATATTAAATCAATAAGCGAAGTAGTCCCCAAAACAGAAACCTTCTTTAAAAAAGGTTTAGCAAGGAATCGCAGGGAGTGACGTAATGTAATAACAGTGCCTTCCGTGATATTTCACAAGTCTGAATGCAAATACTTTTATAGTAAGTGCAGTTTCTGACAGATTACTATTATATATGTATGATAGAAATACTGTGGTACGTAACTAAAATTGTATATAAAAGTGAAAATGTCTGTATTTTATGCGAAATATCAAGGATTGAAAGCAATATTTACAATACAATATTTTTCGATGGCTAGCCGGTTGCTAATAGTAGATATCGACAACCGGCTATCGACAATATACCGCTATCAAAAAAAGTATGAAATCCTGATTAGCGCCTCTAGTGGGTGTCGTAGGAACTATTTTTGCAGGACATTTCAAATGTCAAACTCTCGATACTTGACAGTACCGAATGTAGAGAATAGCGCTATAGAAACACAATTTCAAATAAAACTTTTATTCTCATACGAGCAAGTAGTATCAGCAAAAAATAGCGCAGTTATTAAAATATGCAAATGATGTGCACATCCCGCCGATAATTGGCATTTAAAGTGTTTAATTATTTTGTCTAGAGGCTGTGGGGCAATCACCTGTCACGGTTGCTATGGCAACGTTAATATCGCGTGTCGCTTCAAGGGATTTTGTGTATTGTGTTTTGTAGTTGAGTAGTAATTAAATAGTGTATGTTTACAAATGCTATTTGGTGTTTTTGGGCGTGATTGTTTATCAACATTTTTGTTTTGTTTCCTTTTCACTGTTTTTAATGTGTGAGACATTTGAAGGCAGTGTAATATTATGTAAATTTCTTTTAAAACTAGTTAAACCGATGGTACCGCTCCCCTACAAAGCTTGTTTTTACTCAGAAATTTATGGGGTAATTTTTATCTTAAATAAATTGCTTATTGATTCGAGCTGTCAATTATCAACCTGCAGAATTTTATCTAGATTAGTCCAGCAATTTAGTCTAAAACATGTCGGACTTTTTGAATTTGCATTTATAACTTAGTACGGTTTCCAAAGCCTTTAATTAAATGCAAAAGTTCTTCCACTAACATAATTCAAATAAACAATACAATCAATTAGCTACATTACATCACAAGATGTATGTTCTGTAAAACATTAGCTTCCCACTCGTCACCTACACGTTCGTGTATTAACATTCAGAGATTTAGTACTTGTAGGTTAATTTGTTTTGTTATATTTATAGGTGATAAAAGCGGTCGTGGGTTGATGGTAGTAAAGATATTGTTCCTTGGTTCTTGGTTCGATTCCTGGGCTGGGTACTCTGAGCTTTGGATGTTAAGGTGAACAGCAACTGTTTCAGCAACGTTAAGTCTTAATTTTGTTTAATAGTTCGGAATTTGGAAATCTTGATAAAGAAGCTGGACAAGTATAAGATTCTAAAAAAAATAAGTACTAGAATTAAAATAAACTGTACGTAATCTGGGATTTGGGCTTTAATCTGGGAGAATACTAAAAAAAATATTTTAGTGCTAAATCCAACTAAATATATTAGTTTGTGAGTTACACTAAGTTAAATATGAAATCGAAAACTTACAATTGCTGTATTTTAATTTTTATTCAAAAATCTTTAATGATATTCCTATAGAGAATTTCATGACTAAAACTTAATTTAACTTGAATTTTATTTAAAAGCACTTAATAGTCCCTCATACGCATTTTTAAAGACTCAACTTACTCAATTTTGCGGCTCAATAGAATTGAAAAGAATTGCTGAATATATAAAAATGATGTTAATTGGAAATTTATATTCTCACGTTTTTTTTTTCAATATAATTACTAGATTAATTCACAATGCTGCCTTTCATATTCGGATCGAATTATATTATATCTCCAATAATCAAACCTAATTTATTGGAATGATAATGGTTACTGCTTATTTCTTTTAACCCATAACACTCCCACTGCTGCGCTAGGGCCTCCTCCTTAAAAGGGGAGGGGTTCTATTAAATAAAAAATATAGCGAACAAGTTCTTTTTTCGAATATGAAACATGAAACAAGATCCAAACAACATGCCTGTTTAACATTGGTATTGAACCAAATACCTCTGAGATTGCAGTCACCTCAGCTACCTCTTAGGTCACAGAATCAAACGACCAATAAAAATATTATCTTAGACACATTTTTTTGTACCTATCATATTATTTTAGAAATAATTATCACTTGTTCCAAAGGTGAAGGAAAACATCGTGAAGCAACCTTGTCTGCCTAAGAGTTTTTTCGTTCTTGAAGGTATGCAAAGTCCCCAACCCGCAATTGGTCCCCTCCCTCAGTACGGGAGGAGAAACTTGCCCAGCAGTGGGACTAGTAATTATAACATTTTTGTCTCTTCTATAACATAACGATAACATTATACTGGTAACGCTCCTATTAAAACAAAAGCCTTAATTTCACTACCAGCTATAAAAAAGCGATACAAATGATCTTCATTACTCACTCCAGTACTTTATTGATCAATGGAATGACAGTCACAGCCTTGACGCAAAATGATTCAATTTAAGTTTTTGCATAGGCCTTAATAACAGTAATTATCGAGCCGTTGCGAAATCTTTTTGATTGGACAGCGCAAATTATAAGCGGCAGCGATTTTGTTAGCAACAATTTATCACGGTTGAAAAATACGTATAGCTAAAAAAATACGTACAATAATACGTGTTACTTTACTCATATTTATTTTAAAAAAAAAATGTTGATTGCGTCTGTTTTTACGTGTAATAAAACCGTATTACACAGTAGCAACTGCCCCGTACTTATAAACATGATGTTCCTATTTATAATCCGATACAAAAAAGAGAAAGCCAGTCAATAGCCATTTATTACACAAAATATCAAGACTTTACTTAATCTGGAAATTGAACTTAAGTTAGTACACCATTAGTTTGTGTTTATAGTATTTGTCCAGAGTGATACAATAATATGATATATTTTCTAGCCCAGCAATGTTGCTGCTCTATATGTATAGAGCACGTTGCACACTGCAAATACTCTCTATACTCCTGGTTACACATTTCTCTTGCAGTACAACAGTCTATGTTGACAACACTACATTTTCCTAAAAACAATGGTCAGTTTATGTTATCGCTTTCACCTTTAACCGAGACCACACTTCCAAAATGTCGTAAGTCCATCTCAATGACACTCACTGTGTGGGTGTAATGATTGATGCTTACAAGTACACTTGAAATGATGCAACAATTAGTTTTTACAATACCAAACAATACGTTTGTTATTTGTTCAATTTGTATTTGAAGTAACTAAATAATGTGATTGTGAATGGAGATTGTTGGTGAATAGACGATTGAACTTTTAAACTCTGGATTGAGGTGGATAATGAGGAAGTTTAGATTGACGTATGTTTTGATATTATTGACTAATTTGAACTTTAGCAGATCTTTGAGATCTTATTATGCACTAATTGAATAATATTCGCAATGCAAATTGAATACGAAATACAATAATTAAACATACCAAAGTAATTGTTAATCACATAAATGTTTTTTTATTTTTATATTTTTAACACTCTAATTTTATTTATAAATAATTTTTAATCTAACAACTTATTCCCTAATTGGGCGATCGCAGTGGTATTTGAACTGAGCGTCTCCGTATTTCCGAGTTAAAAAATTTAAAAAGTAAAATACATGTCAAGTAGTTTTATCAACACATTATAGACGAAAATGATAGTACGTAGAAGAGTATAAAATCAAAGTTTCTATTGATATTCTCACGGAAACTACATAAGTTATGAATAAAATAAGTACCTTATTTACCTAGTCTTAGTTTAAACAAATCTCGCATGTTTTTGTATATTTGCATATACAAGCAGTTAAGTAAACACAGGTAGTGCTAGTTTGAATTTAAGTGTGTGTTTTATTTGTCAAATATTTGCAAACCCATTACATTTTAATGTAAGATGGGAGGCCATAGGCCGGCTATTGACGTTTCCTAGTACTACTACGTTTCACGCACACAAGCGCAGCTAGACAGGCATGATTATGGTGTTATAATATTAAACACCGTATTTTTTGGTTCTTCGTGTGATGAAATTTAAATTGTAATAGGTATGTATAGCACTTGATATTGAAGTTAAGTTCTCGGTTTAATATGGTCGGTAGTCGATTGTTTAAAAAACATAAAAATATAAAGAAAACTGTTATATTTTTTTAAGAATAAAATTTATTTCGATCGTAGAGTGTTTATTATAGAGAACGAGTAAGAATTCATACACGTAATACTAAATCGTTTTTTTCGCTAGCTAGCTTGAATATAAGTTCCATTTAGCAATTCCTTATTGAATTGATAAACTAAACCTATTTAAAAAATCAAGTTTAAATTTTGCGAGTTTTTCAGTTCGCGATTAATACGCTTCAATTTTTTTTCCTCCACGACTTAAAACTGCCTCCTTCAAAATCCTTAAAACCACATCAAAATATGAAAACTCGCCTCAATATTTACACCCTAATCACAAGATAATAGAATCAATATTTCCTGAGCAGAATGAAGCGTGGTAATTGCGAGCAGCCACTCAGGGCAGGCTCCGGCGACCAATTACATGCCCGTTAAACATTAGAATCGATGTGTTATGTAACGATGAGATGTGCTATAGGTATTGAGATAATACTGAATACGTTGCTGATAACAGAATTTACAGTATACAATTGTAGATCGTTTTGAATTGACCGTAAAGGTTTTTTTTGAGAACGCGAATTGTGAGAAAGGAATACGATTTTAAGGATTTTTGATGTTGCTAAATTAACACTTGAAACTTAACTTTAGTCAGGTAATCTGAAGTGTCATAAAGAAACAATTTTAAATTTTATTATGTATACAAAAAATGGTTCGTTATTTAGTATAGAATGATCGATAATTTTGCATTGTGAATTTTATAGCATAGCTCGTTTTACAAATAGTGCATCTGAAGGTTTCTAAATCGGTGGTCAACATTTTAATTTAGTTTAACTTAATTATTCCTTATTCTCGTATCCGCTGGTCTTGTATGACTAGATATATGTGTATGAGGCAAGGGAAGTTTGTAAGGATCGTACCTCGTGGGCGTTCTTTGGTCTTTATCTATTCCTATGGGGAAAAGGCGTGTTAATATGTTTGTATCATTCAAGTCTGAACACTATGAACTTTATGTTATTTCACATGAATCTAGCATATTAACACCAATTATAAGCACCTTTACTCTAGGTATAGGAAAAGTAAAGTACAATAGCCGTCGATTCGCCAGTAATACAGAAATCTCAGAATACTCCAACTAAAAGGAGTTCTTACTAACTCAAAGAGTACTTCAACTCACTTCACAGATAGAATAATAAAAAAAACACGATCAAGAAGCAGTTCTTAGACTTCTGGAAATATCTCAAGTGGTTTGTTTGTTTGATTTTGATTTGAAAGTTTATCAACAACATTGTCTTGAAAAGTAAATGTTTTGAAGACATGAATATAATATACAGTTACTAGCTGACCCGCGCAACTTCGCTTGCATCACATAAGAGAGAATGGGTCAAATTTTTCCCCGTTTTTGTAACATTTTTCACTGGTACTCAGCTCCTATTGGTAGTAGCGTGATGATATATAGCCTATAACCTTCCTCGATAAATGGACTATCTAACACTGAAAGAATTTTTCAAATCGGACCAGTAGATACTGAGATTAGCGCGTTCAAACAAATAAATAAACAAACAAACAAACTCTTCAGCTTTATAATATTAGTATAGATTCCTTAACAACAAAATACTTATGCTTTTTTTCACGAAAAATATTCTCAAAATTATTTATATCTCTTAATATAACGAAGTCGCGCTAAGGCATATCCGCCATTAAAACAGTTGCCATGACAACGGATTTTTGTTATTTCAATGTCATTATAATATTGATTATTCGCGACTTCTTGACTTCACTTGAATTTTCCCGCGAAATGCGTCATTTTCACGGGGTAAAAAGTAGCCTATGTCCTTTCTCGGGTATCAAAATATCTCCATTCCAAATTTCATGCAAATTGGTTCAGTAGTTTAGGCGTGATTGAGTAGCAGACAGACAGACAGACAGACAGACAGACAGACAGACAAACAGACAGAGTTACTTTCGAATTTATAATATTAGTATGGATAGTCAGTGAGACCACATCGAGTGCATTTTGAAACATCAAGCAAATTTATTGAAATATTATTATTTAAATCCATGAAAGTATCAATAGAGTCAAAGTTTTTGTTTCAATTTGAACAGTATAACACATTTTACTGTGTGAGAAATAATAAAAGATTCCTAATTTGAGTAGCCATAGATTTTTTTTGTTATTGGTTGGTAACGTGTGCCCTTGACATAATATAAGCATGTACAAGGCTTAAAAAATACCCAGTAGATACTGGAAAAGACCATTGATACGTCGGTTTGATTACTTTTTTAACAAAAAATAATATTCTTAGAAACGTATAAATAATTACGTCTTTTTATAGAAAGATAATGCATCAAACATATTTATTATAATAACACCTTCACTTAACAGGATATCACAGTTTATTTCTTGTATCTTAAGTCTATACGAAGAAATAAACAGCGTTTTAAATTAGCGCCTAGTTAACTAGAAAAAGGTACGCTGTAATTTGTCCAACGTATTTAATGATATTCCATTTTGTAGAAATTATGAGGTATACAATAAAATTGCAAAAATATTATTTGAAATAATGCTGTATTGAGAAATCTTCACGTATTTTAGACAAATTCGAAATGATTATGAGTTCCATTTCTCTCACACGACGGACCACGTGAATCCTCACCTAATAGCTGGTCTCCTGAGCTACACGGCGTTAATAAAAATATGTGATTTGTTGTAACTAAAACATTTAATGAAAACTGTCATATGATATGAACTCTTTATGCTTTAGCAGAAGTTACTTCGATAGAAATTTGATATCCCAATATATTTATCTTAGCAACACCGATCAATCTGAGCCGCTGTTACAAAGGCCATTTAATTAGGCCCAGAACCATTATAAAGACAAAATATAGGAGGTGATCTTACAATATTTATGTGCGATATTGGGTCACCGTCAACCGTCAGAGGTTAATGAAACCCACTCGATACCGTCCAGACATAACAGAAATTAATTGAACTGGAGAATTTATATAAAGCGATACTTCTTCGCCAGTGACAGGCATTAGTCTGACGGGATGGCAAAAGTTGTAGGCTGAAGCGTTTTAAAACGTTTTTAATCCAAAATCATGTGTCTTTACTATTCTTTCATGTGCATCTTATTCATATAAAATAAATAAATGAGTTTTAAAATGCAATATTGTGTTCGTTAATTATTTTCGAATTTAGATAAAATTATTTAATGGATACTAATTGATTTCAACAAATTTGTCTTAGTGGCTCAGAGATGCACGATTGAGTTAATTCTGACACAAAGTTATCTCCTTTTTCTCCTTTAAAAAATACTTTTTCTCCTTTAAATTTTCTTATTTAAACGAAAATCTTTGAGTTAACTTCCAGTTACCGTACCGTACCGTACAGATAGTAATCAGATATAATTATTCTAACCTTTTTTTTATTTAGATTAATTAAATTCTTTCGGTTTTAATGGTTTGCAATATTTATAAATCAGATTCCCATTTTTTACACTTAAATAGCTCTTTCTCTCTCTCACATGCTATGAATCTAATATAGCAGTGGGGTTAGTCTTCATTTAATTTTTACACTAAAATAAACCTTAAAATCTATCGCTACAGCTTATACCTTGTAACACACGTTAAGATATTGGACGCCAAAACCTTCTGTCAGCGATACGATAGAGCCAAGAATAATGTGTTGATGAACGAGAGAACGAGTGGGCGCAACTAGATCGATACCCAAGCTTTAATGTTTGAAAAATTACGCCTAAACAGATAAATATCACACTTATTTATTTTCTAAAGGCTTAAATTGGACTCGGATGAAAGATTTATTATAGTAATCATTTTAATTTATTGGTTTTAGTATTATATAGTTTAAAATTAGCTTATGTATTACTAAGCCTAGGAAGACATACACAGATCATATTGGTGACGTCTTGCAAAAAATCAGGTATGTAGTAATTGTAACCGGCGGTCCTGTATGACAAGATGTATCTATGTGAATGCAGCAAAGGGAGTTTGTAAGAATCGTACAAAACGTTTTGTTTGTAGTTTTCAGTGTAATATGAACTGCCTAAGTCTAAGAGACAGTGTATTCGACTGCTGATCACGATATCCCGGGTACGATATCCGGGCCGGGCAACATGCTTCTAGTATTCTAATTAATATTACAACTTCGTATGGCTATTAAATCATTATACTAAAAACAATTTCGTATCTTTTGCTAGATAATGCAACAAACACATTCTCACAAACATTCAAGTACATAATAGTAGATATTTTCCCTTTTATCAGGTATAAAAACTACACAACAAAATAAAAGCTTTCAGATGGAAAGTTATGCGTATGACAGTGTCATTTGATGTTTTGTACGGCGCGTTACAGTTTCCAAACCATTATTTTGCCACTTAATAGCCAGATCTGGTTGGACGAAAAATATTTTGCTGACCGCTACAAATGAATGGAAATAGTTCGATGTTTTTCGGTTATTTGGCTGTGGGTGTTTTTTGATTGGGTCATTCGTGTTCCGTGAAAAACTAGGGTATGATACTAAGTTTTTATTAATAAAATAGTCTGGCTGATTTGATAATTTTATAAATTTTTGCTTTAACTTTGCTAAAATACTTATGTTTAACGATGTGTATAATTGATAAATTGCTTTATCTTGGATGCTCTTTGTTAAGAAGACGTATACGAAACAAAAACAGCTATAAGTTTTAAGCAAACTACGAATCGTTTCGAGTTATTCGAACTCAAACCTCTCATTTATTTGTACAACTAACTCATTTCCCCTCTTCTAAGACAAATCCGTTCTTGCACTACTATGGCACACACTAAACTACTACACTACACTAAACTGCCATTCACATAGTTAAGTAATTATCTACGGTCATATTAAACTTAAAGTTTACTCATAACATAGCTTCATATTTATGTGATAATAAAACTCGTCGAAAATCGTCGTAAAATATCGTTGCTAAAATTGTTAAAAACTTACACGAGAACTACTATAACCAATTCATCTCAAAAATCATGAACAAGGAACGAACACTGTCTTAAATTTCTACGCAGCTGATAAACATACCCAATAAAGTACAATTGCTTTTAAATTCTTGAAAAATGATCTTTCTCGTAACAAATGTTCCACGTTATGATGATAGTAAACTACCAATAACTGTCACACCACTTTACACCGTAACAATTGAATTTATTCCCTTATTCTTGCTATTGAACACCCACGAAGACACACGACCGTAAAGTGATCTAAGTTCGACCGGTAGAAAGAGATAGCTATATACGGAGAGGCGATTTTGTACTATTATAGAGTTTCGAGTTACTATCGAAATCTTCTGTATTAATTATAGCAATTTGTGTTGCAAAATTGGTCAAAATATTTTTCACTATTTGCCTTATTTAAAAAAAAACTCAAGCAAAGAAATAGGGCAAGCTGAATAAAGCCTTTTCAATAGCCAGGAATGTATGGTGCGTCGATTTCATTTCGGTCATATTAGTTACAAAAATTACGGAATTACCTACTAGTCTGGAGCTAGTTTTTCTAGCAAACGACTTTTTATTTAAGTGACAGTATGTCGATAGAGTTATAAAAAACTACAAAATGAATAGATCCTATAGTGCTATCCCTCTCTCACAGTTGTTTTAACATGTCAGAATACGTACCAGTGTCGTTTGGGAGCTTTGTGACATCGATACTATAGAATGATTGTTTAACAAGTGATTTACAATGTAATGGTGTAGATGGGTAGTTTCGTTGTTTACATAGAGAATTGAGCTTGTTCGTTGTGGTTGTAGCTATAAACACAATAATGAACCAGTCAATCTCTTTAAACACGTTTAATGTGGTAATTTTTGATTTTATAATATTTAGTACCGGATTTCATTCGAATTCCTATTGAGTGGGTAGGGTATGACGAAAAACAAATAATGCAAACTCGGCTTATGTTCTTATGAACGGTTATATTAGTAACTGATAGTGTCTAAAGTCTCTAGTAACACGATTCTAAGCAAAGGGAGACATCCTTCTTCTCGGTATTGTGCTATCGTAAATTTATTTGCTCTCGCCCTATCTAGAAAATTTTTTGAAGTTTATTGCAGAACTATCCGCCACTGGGTCTTGTGGTAAGTCATTTGAGTACACATGTTATAAGAACTGTTGAATATTTGTTGCTCATTTCCGAGTAATAGCCAGACTTTACTACGCACCGTCCTGGGACAGGATCATAGGTCATTTTAAGTATTACAATTAATTATATAAGCATTCTAAGGATTGAACTCCCAAAATAGTTTTAACAATACTAAGTATTCAAAGTAAAACCAATAGTCCACCAAAATGAAACCATAGAAACTCAATAAAAGAAACCGTTCACAAATGCTAATAGAAGAGTGACAATACTGTCGGGACGTACATTACAGTGGCGACAAATAACGCGCTTGTGAAATGAGAGATTCAGCCAGTTGCCCGCTGGAGACAGTATTTTGGTTCTGATGGTAGTACGCGCAGGTAGAGGTTATATGAATAGGAGAAAGCGGAGGCGGTATTATAGTAGAACCTAACATCTTCGATTTAAATCTGAAACTTTTTCCTTGCGAGGTAAATCCTAGGGCTAATTTTATTCCGTACTTTTTTGATTCATTAGAATTGTTGAAAGTAATTATTTTAAATTACTAGACGCATTTTCGCTCAGTAAGAATATATTAAACATACGGATTTAAAACGTAAAATTACAAAACAAGGGTAGTTTAGAGTTATTTAATTCACGAATTGATATTCGCTTTTAATGATTTCTTTGAATGCCAATTCCGTCCATGTAAATATTACCATTCCTCTTATTTAAACTGAATTGCACTATAAGTACTCAATAATATTTACAAATGAAGACAACTTTGAATATCGCTCGTCGCTTGTCCCTCGACCAAGTCTCCACCACTACCCAGAACAAAATTGAACGCATAACTTCTCTTTAGCCATGACACAGGTGGGCGTCCGCTCTCGAATTTCGTAGGGCACATATATTTAGACCTCTAGCGATGCTGATATACAACCTCTGCTTATTGGAAAGTGCTCGTCAGATTACAAATTATTGGGGTAGGTAATGGAATCATTTTGTTTGCAAGATTTGAACAGAAAATCTAGCTTTAAAAGAGAAAGATCACCTATTTTTCACATTGCTTCTTTATTTTCTGCTACCCACATAAGTGGCATAAAAGCTATTTGAATAGAATGGAATAATACATGTACGAAAATATTTTATTACAGTGCTAGGTTTATTAAAAATGCAATAAAAATATATTCAGCAAAAAAGGAAAAGGACAAACATAATATCATAACATAAATAGTAAGTACTAAAGTTTGCCAAAAATTTAATCAAAGTTTTGAGGTTACTGAACTGTCCAAACTCCAGATGGAAATAAAAATTCAATTTTTCCAAACTAAACAAAGAACTGCAGTAAAAACGTAATCAGAATCCAATCATCCATTCATCTTGTTTGATCGTAGAAAATTCTCTGAAAACTGAGAATGCAAAATTTCGCGAAGACGCCAGACAAAAACTGCATTCAATAACTGAATGTGTCTGGCATGTCTAACACAAGATTTGAAACGGTATCTTATTTGGGAATCAAAAAGCAAGTAGGAGTCCATTCAAAACGGAGGACGTATGTGCAAACATCGTGGTACTATTGGTTCTCGAATGCTTTTAAAGTGATAAGTTTTAGACATTAAAGTGTAGTAGTAATCCATGAACAGGTTTATATTATATCGAAGATTTTTAGGTAGCTGTTAGGACAAAGATGACAGTTAGAGCAAAAATGATTTTACAAATCTTGTAAAAGCAGAAAATAGCAGACTATTTTGTATGCACATAATAATTTACTTAATGATACATATACATATTATATGCTCGAAGGTGTATGAAATACACCCATATGACTCGTGCCATACGCGATATCGAACTCTATGAAATACTTCACAAATAAATAATAAATACTAAATAACTCTATTAAAAATATCCTAATTAAAATGAGAAATGACCAAAAGCACTTATCTTCAACTGGAAATCGAACCTGAGACCTCTGTACATCACTTGATACACGACCGACTTCGCCGTAGAGGCAATCAATGTTTATATTGTAAATAATTTTAATATTACAGCTGAAAGTAACACAAAAAAGTCGCACGTCAAACCTACAATTCAATTCCAAAACCTACCCCAATCCATTAACAGCAAACAAACAAAAGAAAAAACCTTTCAACATTTCGTAGCCGAAGAAAAAATGATTGAAAGATCCATAGTAGGGCTGAGTGAATCTCCTAAAGCCAGTTGTGGCACGAGTGAGTAAACAGGGCTTTATGTACCTACACTTGTCTTACGGTACTGGGTATAAATCTTCTGCGCTGATTTAGGATGAATACTGAGAAGTAAACAAAAGGCCTGGTGAAATGAAGGACGCTTTTTTTGAGGGTTAAAAGATGGTATATTTTGTTCCAGAATTTTGGTTGAATTAATGGTTGTTTTGTAGTGAACTAGAATTATACATAAGGCGGAATTTTACTGCCCATTTTTTCAAGTATGTTTTTAGCCGGTTATTCATTTGTTTATTTATGACAATAGTAATTATTCGTGTTTTAATTATACATTTCTTTATTTTCACTTCCATTTGCATGGAACGAATATTTGGCTTGTGAGCCCACCTATGCTCTATGCAGTGTGATGTTTATTTCTCTCGCCTAAAGTTAAACGCCTAAACACCTTGATACACCGAACAGAAACACAGTTCCCACGAAACAAATTTGCTAAAAACCAACCAAAAAGACTAAAACTAAAGTTAAACTTTAGCATCAGACGGCTATCAAGGAAATTCCCTGGGAATGGTCCCAAGACTGCCTGTAATCTGTAAGATGTGCAGGGAGTCGCAATTTGTCCGAAGCTCGTTACTCGTTAAGAGGCTTTCAGACTAGTCCGACTGTATTATGGGTAAATTTCACTAAACTAGGTTGAATCAGGTAGAAACGTGTCTCAAGAGATCTTTAAGATCTAGGAAATAGGATGAAATTATGTCACATCCATTTTCTAGCTTGAAAGATTTATAATCTTGCAACTATTTCTCGAGAAATTGTGAAGTATCTGGAATCTGGATCAGTGTAACTTTACTGAAATAATACTAATGACATTGGAATTTTAAACTAAAAGATTTAAAAGTAAACTAGAATATGCTCTTTTAATACTCAGCTCGAACATACAAAAATCCATTCATAGTGCATAGATTAGGCAGAAAATAAAGAACTCTACTTGCTACTATATCTGTAAACTCATTGCGTACCTTTTTTATTCACGTTTATAAATATGACCACACGCTCTTGTCCTTCTTAAAAATCTTGATTCAGTCGTACAATTTACAATGATATATAAATCCCAAACAGTACTTTGGAAATAAAGGTATTTCAACTATTCCGTTGTTTCCTAAATATTGCAGTGTTGTGTACAATGTCCCTTACACTCGTAGTACGAGTATATGAGTAAGTGAGCGAGCGTGCCACGCGATTGGCTCGCTACCCACTGCGGAAAATGCAGTAATGATCTATACGACTACGTATTTACAACTGTTGGTGGCTATTGCGCTTTTTTGGAACTGAATACAGATGATTTTTCATAGACTTATAGTCTATTAGAAATAGTGTATATTGACAGTTTACCTACTGCGAAGCAAATAATTCCGTAAAATAGTATTATATTTTTTATTAAGTCATTCCATCTTGAAAACTTTACTATTGTGGTTCATGAAGGCATGTGTGATTATTATTTTCCGTTTTTACTACAAGAAATGACGAGAATTATGTAGTGTTTCCGTTTGTCTAATATGCTGTCGTTAATTGAATACTTATTTCTATACAAGACCAAGTTACCATAGACTTTTTGCAAAACACGAAATTACTACTAAAATTTTAGCGAAATAGACTTATTGTATGCATGTAAATACACATAGTATTTTCAATTTTCAAACATTCATATTGAAAAAAGCGTGTTAAAATCCCTGGAAATCAATTGTGAAAATAACTAATAGTTGTACTAGCGTCATAAATGAATATTTGATCCTGTTCCGCTCAGGTAGCACTCATAGTTTGCATATTTCAAAACACGATAAAAGCTATTTGATGAATATCCATACTAAACTTTTACATCCACTATCAAAAACGTATACACTGCAAAACAAAAATTTATGATTCATAAAAATATAAAATTCATAAATATTATTTTTAGTACAAAATATTACGTAATTGTAGTTGTAGAGCATCGTTTCACGCGGCTTTAGTACTAAACTTTTGAATCGGGAAAATTTACATTTTGATTTTTTTACGTTTAATAAAAACGTTGATATTGAAATAAGCTATTGATGAACAAGGCTGGTTTCATAAATGATTAATTATGTGAATTATTTAACTCAATTTATCAATTCCATACTTATATTGGAAACGCGATAGTCTGTCTATTACGATTTTTTGGCAAAATTACTAAACCGATTCCAATGACATTCAACCCAGATATTAATCAAACCAAAATAAAATTTTATCGTACATTCAACCCAAAAAAATCTAATAAAGAGGTGAAAGTCTTTCAGCGAAACCGTGCAAGTCCGCCACTGATGTATGTTTCTTCATAAAAACATCGCAAAATCAAGCTTTATAAGTATTTTATTTAGTACATTGTCCTACAATTTAGTTGATCTCCATAAGGACTCTCTCGTTTAAAAATTCGCCTTGAATGGCTTCAAATGGCTTTGTGGGAGTTGACGTTTGAACAAGATGTTATCTCAATTTGTGGCTGTGATTGGTGAGCTCTGTATCTTGACGTGGCTCAAGTGCAGACACTGAATAATTTCACTGAAAATGGTTTATAGTATATTTAGTGAAGGTATTTCTGTTGGGTATATTTTGAATGGAAGGATGTATTATAGACTGCTTGCTTTACGCGCTATAAATACATAAAATCATAAGTTTAACCCCAAAGGTGTAGGCAGAGACCATAGAGTTTGTATAATAATGTAGTTATAATGTTTGTAGGTAGGCAGAGGTGTAAAATAGACCAGCGTTTTGCGATCTACAATGTTAGTCCCATATAATAGGGGACAAGCCTATTGCCATACAGTGGGCACGTTTCCTTGTTCCTGCATTCTATTGTATTGTGTGTAATCTAATATACATAAATTAGAAAAAGACTAATAACACTTTGTCCGACCTGGTAATCGAAACATCGCCTCGTGGTTAGCGGCTAAAGAAGAATATACTACAAAACTATTTTAATAATCCAAGCATCTAATGCCTATAATGAAAACAAATTAATACATACTAAACTCCGTATGTTACCATATAACTACGTACTAGCAGGTTTAGAATCAACTGTGTAGTGCAAACTAAGCAATTTTGCAAAGCTATGATACTTAAATTCTCGGCTTGCTATGTTAGGAACATTATCAGAACATAGCGGGGAACTTCAGCTCTAGTGTGGATGGTTTTGGTGGGTGCTAGACTGTGTTCACACTGCTCAAGACGTTTAGAACGACTGTTAAATTTTTAGACGAATTTCGGGTTTTGAATATATAACAGGATACGAGAATAAAGGTGAAAACGCTTTTTACCTTGGAATGACTTAAAATTTTCGTATCCTTTTATATATTAAACATTCACTGTTTAAGAGTTATGAATTGCAAGGGATTATACATTAAAAACTAGTCTGTTAATGATGACTGTAACACAACTTCTTTACAGAAAGAAAACATATTCATACACACATTGATTTAAATTTATAAGGAAACCTGTTTGGTTCACATTAAACACCCACTCAGTAAGCGCTAGCTTTAAATTGGTTAAATCGAAAAAGAAAAACACCTCAAGATTCTTACTGTCTCATGTTTAGAATAAGAAATTCGTAAGCTAGCTATCTATTAGCACTACTTTGTTCAGCTAAAAATATAGTAGGTAACATAAAAAAATCTATTTCCAACACGAAAACTTCCACCAAAATTCAAAATAACAATTTTAAAACGTGTCAAAAAAGCGCTAATCGCCAAAAAACGCGATAACCATTACAATTTCGATAGCGTCAAATATTTTTAGTCGAACGATCGCTTAGTCGACTTTATGCTGATTCCGTAACGAGGTTTTACTTTTAGAGCTTGTAGTAGGTTTATCTGGCCTATATATTCTGACTAACTGTTCAGTTAAGCGCGCCGGTTTAAGTTAGTGTACGTTTATAATTGAGGGAAGTCGTAATTTTCTGTAGCGTACTGCTGCGTCATAAGAATGTTGGGTTGTTGGTTTAGTTCTTTTTAATGAATAATTTTGTTAGTTTGAATTTTATGTCTATACTAGCTGACCCGCGCAACTTCGCTTGCGTCACATAAGAGTGAATGGGTCAAAATTTTCCCCGTTTCTGAAACATTTTTTACTGGTAATCTGCTCCTATTGGTAGTAGCGTGATGATGTATAGCCTATAACCTTCCTCGATAAATGGACTATCTAACATTGAAAGATTTTTTCAAATCGGACCAGTAATTCCTGAGATTAGCGCGTTCAAACAAACAAACAAACTCTTAAGCTTTATAATATTAGTATAGATTTAAAAGTAGAGTTGCTTGTAGGTAAGTAGATAGCGGAATTGTATATTCGTAAAATAGAACGCATCATTATTTTTAATGTGACTGTTTCATCAGCACTATTTATTTACTAAAAAGTGTCCTTCAACAATACTTTGGTCAACTTGTAATTGGTATTTATTGCATTGAGTGTCTAAAGTTCATTTAAATGATTTATGTCATTGTGACATGGTTGTGACATCTGGTAAAGCAAACAAAAGTTGATTCTGTTCTTTCTGACCTCAAAAATATTTTCACAACTAAAGCTTAGGCTTTTTAATTCTATAAGTTTTAAGTTTCTCTAACAAACCTGTCACAATATATCAATTAACTCATCAATTTTAAACTATCAGCTTTAACTATAAATAAATCCTATTACTATCGTCCGGTGAGTGTGTCGTCAGAGCCGAATTTATCATCAACTAGCTGACCCGCGCAACTTCGCTTACGTCACGTAAGAGTCATATTTCCCCGTTCTTGTAACATTTTTTACTGGTACTCTGCTCCTATTGGTCGTAGCGTGATGATATATAGCCTATAGCCTTCTTCGATAAATGGGCTATCTAACACTGAAAGAATTTTTCAAATCGGACCAGTAGTTTCTGAGATTAGCGCGTTCAAACAGACAAACTCTTCAGCTTTATAATATTAGTATGGATTAATAAGCCGATTAGTATTGCATGCATTATCATTTGAAAGGCAGGCTTATTGGGATTTAGAGCAGGTAGTTTTTAGTTTATTAATATTAAGTGACTTGGATTGAGGTATTTTCAATTTGTCCTAATTACTTTTTGTAATGATATATTTATAATATCGACTTATTTATCGCGTCAATTGTCAAATTGTCGTTTTCTCATTAATTTACATTATCAAAAATGGGAAATAAATCTTAGCTTTGATAACTACTGAATAACAAACATTAACAATAACCAATTTTAGATGCATATTTACCTAAAGTCTTTACACATTATAGTAAAATGTCGTCATCGTAATTATACAGAGCCAAATTATAAGCCTAACACGATAATTATTTTAGTTCAGTGTCTATGACCACTATCGAATTTCCGACGAAAAAAATAATAATGCAAAAATAATTTATTATCAACCGTAAAAATTCATAAAGAAATTTCAAATACTCGACACAAGCATTACAGCAGTGTCAATTGTAAAACACCGCCCAATATGTGGTTATAACAACCATCAGTCACTTGTAAAATGCTTGCAGTAAACTTTAGCTGGTTTAAATCCACTTTATTCAGTTCAACAGCTATAAACAAGTCTAATATGAAGCGAGGTTGTGTCGTGTCGTAAATGTGAAGGCAACATTGTTGGGTTAGCAGATAAGTCTTGTAATAGTGTATATTCGGTTAATGTTTGAACGTGTAATGTACTTTAATATATGTATGTAAGAATTTTTCTTTGTGGTGTATTTTTAATAATACATACAGTTAAAAATAAACTGCATCTGCATCTTGCC
The DNA here is from genome assembly GCF_050436995.1 of Anticarsia gemmatalis. Classification (NCBI taxonomy): domain Eukaryota; kingdom Metazoa; phylum Arthropoda; class Insecta; order Lepidoptera; family Erebidae; genus Anticarsia; species Anticarsia gemmatalis. Next base: position 10,807,163 of record NC_134763.1, on the reverse strand, counting down.
TCGTTTGGGAGGAGACCCTTGCCCAGTAACTCGATTCGCTACTACTATCGACTAGTGATAACCGTCCAGCTATCGAGAAATTTTGTATTAAAAATCTGATCGGCGCTGCTAACGAGCTTCGCAGGAACTATTTTGGCAGCACATTTTTAATGCCAAACTTTCGATTGGAGAGTAACGACCGTAGAGAATTGCGCTACAGCAGTCCTAACAGAATGTTAGGCTAGATTCTCTTTTTAAACAATGACTAGGCAATTTTTGTGTGTCGTAGATTAGAATCTGATTTATCTTAATTTGGATGTTAAGCCTATGTTTGTATGAATTAAGAACCGAATTTATTCGTTCTCTATATACTACATGTTTTGCGAAGTTTCTTCGTTGTTAGTTAAATTATCATATTTTCAATTGGCATCAAATACAAACAAAAGTAAAGACGAAAGACAAAGAAGAATATTTATTCACAAAATCCTGTTAGAATGTAATTAGTAAAACAGTGACAGTCCACGTGGTAGTAATTAGAACCCACGCAGAAGCCCTGAATCTAGGACGTATACCTTTGACTTTTGAAACTTTGAAAGTACTAAGTGTATTCCAAATTAAGATAAAGACAACATTTTAAGGCCATTCGATAATTAGTTTTTTTTAAAAGCTTTGTGTCGTGATTTTTCTATTTTCTTTTTTTTATTAGAAGATGGGACTAATCAATGTTAGACGGTCTGCTAGTACCATGTAGAAGACAAATATCTGTCTATTTCATACACCTCTCCCTACCTTCCAATAAAAATTTGGTGTTATGTATGTAATATACCTAACGGCGAAACCTTTTATCTTATTTTTTAAAGACAACTTCTCTAGGAGCCAAGGAGGTTCGACGTCAGGCAGGTGGCCCATTGTAAAGACATTGTAAATGTTTACAGTATATTTTTAAGAGAAAACATATTATTATTGTGCTGATCCCACGAAAACTTGGGATAAGGACAAGAAAAAGAAGATATGTGTATGACAAGAAACCGATAAGTTCAGACCTTCTGAGATACTCATAGTACAAAGGCTATTTTCAAACATAATTCATATTTTTATTTAATTTCTTTTATAACAAGAGATTATCTAAGCAGCGTACATACAACTTGAAGTGCCATAAAAAATCCATCAAGTCGCGATCAACCTTCATTCGACTTTCGTACACCCACACACAAAAGTGTCAAAGATTGTTTATCATATTATTGTAGTAATGGAACAATAATAATAATGTTATGTGGAATACCAGCGGTTTTCAAACTAAAGTACTTACTTGTGTTCTACAGTAAAAAATTCAAAGACATGAGAAGTTAAAAAAATCTTAGTAATTTGCAACTGTCAAATATTTGTCTCTTAGAAGAAAAACATTTCTTGTTTGAAGAGCAGATAGTCTAGCAAAATCCAATAGCAATAAAATAATTTCATAAAATAACCTTTGTCGTGAACACCTTTCGGGTGATTATTTAAAATTTACTAATACACACACGTAGAAATTCACATGGATAATTGCACACAATGTCAAATGTCGTGTTTAAAATTGCATCAGCTATCTTATCCTATATATACTTAGATATTAAATTATTATAGTACAGTACAATTTCTTTGCTAATAAGAACAAGGAACAATAAATGGCCCCACGGTTAAAAAACTTTAAGAATCTCTGTACTATACAGCCTCCGACATTATCTGGTAGCGATCGTCAAGACAAATTGTAGAGGTTATTGTGATATTGTTATGTGAATTACTTTCCATAGTGATTTGGAAATAGTAATAAAATGGATTAGATATGGGTTGGTGTGGTGAAAGTTTGGATTAAAGTTTAAGAACCGCAACGAAGATAAAAGTGACTCTTTGTCCGGGATTTGTCTTGGTAATATTCAGTAAATCAGGAAAAATGGTATACAGTTATTTTATTCTGTACGACAAGCGCAGTCACTATTTAAAGTTCTTAAACATTAGAGAATATCATTCTCAAGGTTCCTTTTTCATTCTATATTTTCAATGACCTTCCTGATATAATAAAGTTCAAGATTAATTTATTATATAGACAAGGAGTGTTATTACTGTGCAAATCAACCATAAAAAAACAACAAAACAATAGTTTTCCCACTGCTGAATACTGAAGCCTAGCTAAATATGTTTATTTAGTCAAATATTTAGCCTAACAACAAAATCAAATTATTTATTTATTTAGATAGGTAGTTGACACTTATAATATTCGTCAAATTAGTGAATCTTCTACTAACTATAAAACTCTAAAACATGATAAGACTTTATGAGAAGAAGGTTGCAAGAAACTTGCAAAACTCTCCCATTAAAAATGCATTTTACAACATACTCAATAAGCCTTCATAACCAGTGGTCATTACCCTCCAATTTTATAATATTTGTTGTCCAAACAATACAGAAATATAACAATACATCATAAATATAGATAAACACGCTAGTAAAACAAAGCTTGCTATATAGGTCATTATAGTGGGCGACGGTAAATGTCAAAATGGTAAAAGATTATTTTACCACCTGCGGTACGATAGTGTTATTTTATGAATGATACCACTTTTGAATGTGATTGTACTATTTTATTTTTTAGTGTTACTACTTATTGTACCTTTTCTTAGAGAATATGTCGATTGTATGTGTTTTGAAAGTTTGATGTCACATTAAAGTAACAAATATAAGTGAATCTAAAAATAATTATAGAAAAAACTTATTTACTAACTCAAAAATGTAGTCTGGGTTTCGTAATTACCAGTCACTATCTCAAAAGCATTTTGCCTTACGCGGAAATCGAGCACGACACTTTGTGATGAAGATACACTACTGTAGCTCGATTCAATACTACTATCGACTACCAACAACCTGCTACCTACCGAGACATTTTACAATAACAACTACGCGCCTCTATCGGGCTCTTTATGAACTATTTTGGCAGTACATTTTAAATGTCAAACTCTGTCAGATAGAACGTAGAGAATTGCGCTTCTGAACAGACTACAAAGGCAGATAGTTCGCCAAAAACGTTTTTAGTGGAAAATGAGGGCAACACGATATTAAAATGTATTGTTCTATAGCGTTTTAATATGCATTTTCAAAATCATACCGGCTGCAGTTTATATTCATCGGTAATCACATTTTCAATAATCAACTCAATAAAAGCTTTTTCAAATGACATTAAATTTAATAATTCAAACATATTGATGTCACGTACAAAATATATTATATTATATGCTATTAGGCTCACTACACATATGTTCGGTTCAGCACGTTGAACAATATTTATGAAACAACAAAACTGACTCGAAGAAATTATTGCACTTGTTCGGCTTTTGTCAATTGGGTAGTTTCTTCGGGTTCTATCGTCACAATTTGGTTTAAACATTCAGCCGCAGCGATGGCGGCATTTTTCTCACCCATTCCTCATTACCTATCTGGGCAGCAAAACTGAATATGTGCTCACGGTGCGTCGGGGGTCGTAGGTACGATTCCCACACGAAAAAAATATTTGTGCAATTCACAAATAATTTTTTTGGGGTACTTTGTGTACGTTGTTTATAAACACAAGAGCAATTGATAGTGCGGCAGTGGTCTTATAAAAGAAATACAAAACTACAAATAATTTACGTGATTTTGCCGCCCTGATAGGCTTATTAATGCCCAATATGTGTGTAGGAAGCCTTACCCGAAATATTCATTGTCAGTGGACGAATGCATTGTATTCGAATGATTTATTCTATTCAATACATATTATTCACGTATTGACTTTGAGTTAATTAATGCGGACAGAGATAAATCATTGAATTTAGAATGACATAATTTAATTTTAGTATGTATTGCTACTGAATAGGAATTAAATGTTAAATGGGTTTACTGTAAACGCATTTAGAAATTCCGAATCATAATCATTGTAATATATATTTAAAACAATTCACAAGCTTTATTTATAACTAAAGAGAAAACCTTGTTACTATTTACTTCTAAATTCTACTATCGACACTACTAGTAATTCTACCCCCAAGGGGATAAAAGAGGGAATGAAAGTTTGTATAAAAATTCTGTCCTTTGTCACAAAACACACTTAAGTCGCGGGCCAGTCAGCCTGCGACCACGGCGAATGCAACCTGCGCCGAAACCTTAGGCATTTTAAGGTAAAATGCGTGTTCGCGTTAATTCCCGTATTCTATTATACCTACATTAAACATGCAACGCGAGAGTTTAAAAGTTATGATCGCGGGCGAAAGCTAGTAAATAAAAAAGACCTGGAACTCAAATGGCTAACTACTCGATACTGTCCTCAAAAATCTTTCCTAACACACATAATTACCGGTACATTATAAACCGTCAAATTATATCAACCAGGAAGAGACAGTTGTTTAAAAAACAGTTAAAAACGCAACTGTACATGATGAACTGTGTTTATAAACTTCCCGACTTGATACAGAAATAGATACTGTTTATTAAACATCGTTTAAACAGAATGCAGTTTTTTTGGTGATGTCGGAAGAAATACATTCTTGACCTATTTGGTGAGAGAAATGATACAGGGATTGGTGATACAAATACGTTCGTAGATACAAATTTTTATATATATAATTCTTCTGTAAGTGTGTATGCCACTGAACTTCTCTTAAACGACTGGACCGATTTTGATGAAATTTTTTGTGTGTGTTCAAGGGGAACTGAGAATGGTTTAGATTATTAAATAAGTTTAATTTTCAAATTAAAGACGTGTAGACAGGACAACGTTTGTCGGGTCCGCTAGTAATATAATATATTTATGTTTATATGTATTGAAGGTAGTTAAGACAGTTTTGAAATTGAATACTGTGATATTTGCATATAAATAAATAAATAAATAATAATAATATGATATCAACCATACTGCTATCTTGATTGGATAAAAGAACATCTTTTAAGAACATACAGTAGCGTGATTTTCTATAGTCTGTACCATCGAATAATAAAGCGTTTGTAATTTAATATTGCTTAAAGTCCTCCCAAAAGATGCTTAGAGCACTGATCACTTTTTCGCATAATTAATAGTTAAACGGTGAGTGACGATATTTACAATCGATTACGACTTTTAAAAAAATATTAGTCCATGACATTCACTGAAAAAAATATATTTGCCATAGTTAAGTATTAATTTTAACTATTACATTAATTATCCTATAAAAAATGCATTTTGGTCCATTTTCTTAGTGATCTTGCAACTTTGACATTCATTATAATCTTAGTCATAATAAAAATAGATTATGAAACTTAACAAAAGCAATTCATAAATCAGCAATAAAAATTAAATTGACTTAAAATTGCTTTAAGTAAACAAATTATTTTAAGCTAAGTATAAAATAATAACAATACAAAAATAGTTTCATCCTAATATAGAGTTCTTTTTAAATTATTCTAGCCTCGACCTATTCATGTGAGGCCATTAATCTTTATTTATATTAATTGTCTGGCGCTACAAAAATGTTCCCGTAACTGTTCTTTTGTGCTAGTTTTATTATTATAAATAATATCTTTTATATTTATAAAGAACCAAATTATATATAGACTTAAAAAAAGGTTAATATTGTTTGGCTAGTTTTTGTTATTTCTGGGCTTACTAAAATATTAAATTAAATACTTGAAGTGATTTCTCTCAGGATTTTGTTTTAATATCTGTGTAAGCCTTACCTAGAGGGCAATAGCTATCAATGATAATTACGTCAGTAATCAAGTTAATAATGATTACTAAATATCAACATTATAATCTTTTGGCATACGTCAATTAAGTAAAGCAACAACAAAACAATTTTAAAACCATTCAATACTTTATCTCCAGTGGTTGTATATATAGTACCAATTAAACCTTGATAAAACAAACGGATAGTACTCAATAATGGTGTATTTAAATTCGCTGTTGTTCATACATTTCTCGACCAACACGAATAAATAGTTGCAACTAAAATTTACATTCTAACCTCCCAGGCGGTTGCACCGGAGGCGAGATCATGACAAATAGCCATACCGAGGTTTATCCGATCGGTGTTTACGAAACGTGCGTAGGCTACAATGGAAAATAACCTGACCCCAACGAGTCATAGTGTACGTTATAATACCAATGAAGATTATATTTTAGTAGATTTTTGTCAAATAAAAACCGTAATGCATTTGAATTTTGATGTAGAAGTCGTTCTACAAGGTCGATGTTTTGTTCCGTAAGTTCGGTTTTGTGATGCTGATGACGAAATTTTAGAAAGAATAGCTTTGAATTTGGTTTGCATTTCATTTTGTATGTTTATTGAGAAGTATGCGACCAGGAATGTGTTTGATCTAAATGTTGAATATGACAGGAATTCAGAAACAAAGAGAAAAGATTTGTAAAAAATATTCGCGATACAACATATACCAACGTTGACAAAAATAAAACAAACAGAAAGGGAACATTTCAAAAATTCCAGCCCAACACTTTGTTTATTGGAAACGCACATCTTCCACAGAATGCAATCGAAAAACGTAGCGTGTATTTTTAGAAAAATCTTGATTACGTCACGGTGTGCAACAAACCGCCCATAAACCCGCGACACGAAAATCAGCGATCTGTTTTTTTTCGTCGAAGCTCCAACAATTGGCGTTCGGAAAAGTTCGACGGTGGAAAAAAAGAAAAACAGCATAATGGGCAATCGGGAAGTTTCAAATACACTCATCCCAAAGCACCGCTGAGATAAACGATTCAAAAGGTAGTAAAAAGGGGGGGAATCTCTTCGAAGTTTACCGTAACGGTCGACAGGTGTCCTCGAAGGCTCTAGACAAACTTTTCGGAATTAGCGAAGTGAAGGTTAGGTTTTTTTGGAAAATTATGCTACCTCTTCTAACGTTTCCTGTGAAATATAAGTGTTTTCTTAAATCACTTACTTGGAAAGTTTTTTAACTGGAATTAAAAAGTTGAAAGGTTTCGTTTTGAGTGCCTATTTAGGATTGGAGCTGAGAGTTGTGTTTTTAAAAGAAGAGGCTTTAAGTGAGTTTGGTGGAGATTACTTTGTGTAAAGCGTTGGTAGTTCGAGGGGAGATAAAACTGAAGGATATTTCTACGACAGAGATAAGAGTGTAGTGACGTAATTCCTCGAAACATTAGCATAGATTGCAGCGTTTCATAACAAATTGTAAAGCTATGAATTAAATTGTTTACTTTTGAAGAGGAAGAAGTTTTAATGATGAAAAAATAAGGTGTGAAACGTCGAAGTTCGAGAAAATGCAAAAGGCGAAGGTAAAATAAAATTAACACTACCATCAAACCGGTGATTTTAGGTTTGAAAATGAGGCATAGACATATGACATGTTTGATCTATATCAATACACACTTATTCATCAAAGATTACTTAGTAATTTCATAGTGGAAACAGCAAATGCATTTGCCATTTACCCCAAACATCTCACTAGGGACGCTAGTAACTTGTCAGTGCAAACATAGTCTTAGGTTTCCACATCAAATCCTATAAAATTCCCATCTGTACTAGGTACCATTGGTAGCTCATTTACCAAATAAGCGTCTCCAATCGTATCCGTGTCTTTAGTAAGTATTTCTACATTATTAGTAGTAAATGACGTACTCATTCTACCGTGGTTTGCTGCTAGTTGAGCGGTAATTTGCCTACGGTAAGACATTACCGATTCGTTTCACACAAGCACCGGTAGTTCGGATTTGAACTCTCGTTAGGTTTGTAGGAAAATATAGTGTGAGTTGATTGGTTTAGACAAAGGAAATATTAATGAGTTCATTTGACTAAATTTTTGGTTGTATTTTTTTATATTTAATATTCGCTTCCGATTGTTCATTTAATTATTCTCATGTTATAAAGGACTAATAACTAATATTCAAGCTCAGCGACATTAAAACCATTCTAACAAAAATTTTAACAGCCATGAAATTTTTGGTAAATCCCGAAAAAATAATAAATTGAATAAAGTTTTTAGTAACTCTTTGTCTAACATGTTTGAAATATTTTTAAAAAACCATGCACCTCCTGTACAATTTTTTTTTTTGCAAAAATAGCTGTGGACTCCATAAATAAATTTCACGTTCCAAAGCTATATTCAGCTAAAAATGGAACCCTAACTAAAAACAAACAAACATCAAAACACATCAAATAAAAAACTATTCCGCAGTCCAAACATTCGTCACGGTTGGAGTTTTAATAAAAATCGTGTCAAACGTTTTTCTAAAAACAAAAATGAAAGGAAAAACTAGAAAAAGGGGCTTGATTATATGTGCTCCCGCGCCAAATTGAATTTCTGATTGGTAGAAATCAAAACAAAGCTCGAATCGGTTCAGTGGCCAACAACAAAAATAGGCCAGATTTGGCGTAGCGTTTACACAAACAGCGGCTACGGAGGAAAAAATATAAAACAGTATGTCAGGAGTGAGTGGGAGGTAGATGCTGGGTTTAGTATGTTTCTGATACTATTGGAAACTATATTGGTTTGTGATTTATTAATAATTTCGTCGAAATTATAGAATGTGAGTTATTGAAGAAGTACCTATATCAATACTAATATAATAAAAGCTAAAGTAACTCTGTTTACCTATTATTATGGATATTTCTTTTTTAACTTAATGGTTGTGTCCGTATAATTATGAATTGTAGTAGATTTTTTTCGAGGAAGGGCATAGGCAATTAACATATTAAACAGAGTCATTTTGGCCTACATATTGATAAAGGAAAAACAAGCCAAATAGTTTTTATCCTTATATATTAGACTACTAACCATATAACGGGTTAACTAGCGAACCATATGATATAATAGAATAGGTCTTTCCTAGACGAAAGAATTAGAGAAGATTAAAAAATCTGACGCCATTGATATTTCGAGCATTTACTATCGCAACTCATTCTAGCACAGTGTAAACGCCCAAAAAATTTACCAGACGCGAAACTTTCCAACGAAATCTCCAAAGACCCGAAACCACGGAACTCCGAAATCGGAACATGTATGCATAGCGTTCCAAACCGTTACTGGCCGAGTTCGAATGCAAAACGAAGACCACGCGTGTTAGTTTTACCCAAACTTCCCTGAGATAGACGTCAGACTGTTGAATACCTACAAGTTTTTGTGAAACATCGCTAGCGAAATCGGAGATTGAAAGGTAGTGGAAACTATAGAAGATTTTAACATTCCTACGTAACATTTTAGCAGAATTAATAAACTTTAGTATGTTTTCCCCAACATGCACTTGGCCAGCGTGGTGGACTTGAGGCCTAACCCCTGTCTTGTTTGGGAGGAGACCATTGCCCTGCAGTGGGACAGTAATAGGTAAAAAATATGCTTTACCGTTATTGGCTAAGCAGTGATAGCCGAATGGTATAAGTTTGTACCACCCACACAAGTGGTTGCAGATTCGAACACTAGGCGACACACCAATGACTTTTCGAAGCTATGTGTGTATTGGTCTTAATACGATGAGAAGTATGATTAGATTTGTTTAATAGCACGCTACCTTATCAGTCTACGACCATGGCCAGTGTAACTTGCAACGAAACGTCACGCATTCCAAAGGTAATAAACATGTTTGATAGAGCAAATTTCAAGAATATATGTCTGGTTCATGCTCAAAGTAATAGGTAGCAACTAGTGTTTCAGTTCACTTATGTATATTTCATTGAAGAACATTCTAGAGCGACGTAATATTTCAAATGATTTCATAGAATCGTGACGATATTTGATATTTCAGTTATTTCCAAGAACATTATTACTGTTATAAGTGCTTTTTCGTCGAAGTGATAATAATACCTATCTCCATAACTCATTATTTGTCAAAAACATGATACTGTCGATATTGATATTCACGTAATGATAAATTAAATGAAGATCATTAATATTTTTCAGGTCTGTAAATCGGTACACATTTTTGTTGCTCTATTTCTTTTTTTTTATCTAAAGGAAAGGTGTATACTCAGGGTGACTTCTGCGTCAGATTCGTAGGCATCATTAATGGTTAGATCACTATGAAAGGAGGTTTTCAGTTAAAGATAAAGATGATCTACGCGGCTGTATTAGTGAAAATGGATTATATTAAATACAATTTAGCTATCATTGTCCCACTTTTAGACTTCTTAGTTTTTGAACTCCCCACGTTATCTAAGTGCAGGTTGCGAACTTTGCACCTCTCAAGAACAGTTTAAAATACTTCTTAGACATGCAAGCTTTCATTACGATATTTACCTATATTATAATTGTTTCTAATATACATGTAGCTGAACCATAAACCCATTCAATAAAAGTTAGCCTACCACAAATAAAACCCACCAAATGTCCTGTTTAATGTTTCCACTTATCTCAGAAAACATTAAAAAACTTTGTACCAAGTTCTCATGCTTGGAAGGGTTTGGTATCAAAATAAGCACAGCGCGCATGCGCGCAGGCCGCTCTTCGTTTGTTTACGCAATTGTGTCCTTACTGGGAAAGGTTAAGTTTGTTTACAATTTCAAGATGGAGGAACACTTTGTTTTTTTCGTGTCTGTTAAAAATATCAACTGTTTATCTTGTAAGAGTAGTTTTGGTATACGTGTGAATCTGATAATAATATTACTGTCTATCGATGTATTACGCTTGCATAACTAAAAGGCTAACCGATTTTGTTTAAAATCGAATTTTAGCAGAGAGTCAGAGGAAGACAAGTTCAACAATAATAGTCAACGCTTAGAGTATTGGTATAAAGGATGAGAGTGAAACCATGTGCCTGAGCTACTTTCTTAATTAACCTATTTAAAGCAAATAAAAGATCACCCTACATTATTGCAAAAATAAATTAAACAATACCAATCGCAGACAACAAAAGATACACAACAAATTGACACAAAACAGTCAACAACCAAGAAAAGCAAGCATCACAAGCAAACATATACGAAACAAACCGAAAATTTCACACAATCGAATACGAATTATTTATTTAATCGTATTTAATTCAATGCGAGTGACCTGTCTGTATGTCTGTTTATTGTACCATCAACAAACAATAACACAGAAGCCACCGTTCCTATTGGAACCAGAGAATCGTTCTTCGAACTTTTAAAGGAAGTCTGCAAACCGTTTCGGTGTTTCCAAATATTTTGATGTGAGGTTATTGATTGTGCCGGCGTAATTTATGCAGAATTGCCCTGTTCGGAGAATTCAGAGAATGCTGGTTTCTAATTTGTTGATACTTTTTTCGTGGTAATCGCAGAAAGTTTGGTTGTTTACGATGGTCTAAATATCGATTCCCTTTCCCTAATTTTTAGTATTATTCATTCATCTAACAACATTTTTTATTTTTAGTAGTCCTTTGTGCTCCACTTCTGGTCAATGGTCTCCGACTTTTTATCTAACTTAAACTAAATTTGGTTTTTGTATTAAATTCTATTCATACCTTACGATCATGGACCTTCTTTTGCAAAAAGCATCCAATTATTTTGTGTTTTTGACAAACTCACATAAGGCAAAGTGAAACCAATTCTTAAATTTTAGTTCCTTAAATAGATAAATTCGAAAACTAAGCAAAAATTCAAACATAGACTAATAGACCAACATTTAGAATTCTTGTTAAATCCGCCATTCCAGTTAAAGCCGGCACAAACCGATATCAAAACACGAAATCAAAAATAAAAGTCAGTCTCAACCGAGGGGCGAAACGGAACACAAACAAAGACCACATGGTATACAATAAACAAGATCTTTGTGTTGCGTACACGCATACAAAACATCTGTCTTTTTAGGGTCCCGTACCCAAATTGTAAAACGGGAGCATTACTAACCCCCGAGTTCTGATAGATACAGTCTGGTGACAGACAGTCTGCGAAGTCCGTACATTTAGCGGTAGTTTATCTATTCAATAGCGTTTTTTATATGGGTTTTAACGCTATTGAATAAATAAACTACCGCTAAATGTACTCAGAAACTAGACTGTATCTTGTGAACCATGAGAGTCTGTTACCGTTTTAACCATAAAAACCAAAATGTGATTATTATTAAAGGGGCTCCAATACAGAAAATATGATAACGGTAACAAATAGACAGTTTTAAATATTCACAGAATATGTATTTATAAAATAACTATGAAAACATGGATAGAACAGTAGCGCTACAGTCAGTACTATCGAGAATTTGACATTAGAAATGTTCTGCAAAAATTGTTTTTATGAAGCTCGCTAGAGGCGCTAATCAGATTTTTTTGAATAATTTTGATAGCTAGCCGGTTGTTGATACAGACTGTAGAAAACACGCTACGGAACTCTTCGCGCGCGAGTCGTACTCGCACTTGCCCGGTTTTTTTTCTTCTTCCCAAAACCGGTTTCTGTAACCGATACTCACAAAATGATCTTACTGTTTTCATAATTACATCGTTTAATTAAATTAAAAAATGTGTTAAGATTCTTATCCAGTTATTGAAGTTTCGAGTTACGTTGATAAATATCGTTATTATAAGTTGTAGGGTGGTAAAACAAGGAGCTGATTTCTTATTAAGATAATGACGGATATTGTTAATAGCCGTTTTCGTTGTAATTTTTTTGTGGTGTATCTCTACTTTGCTTTTTTAAACTGCTTTTTGTTGGTTCAATGGAAACCGTTGTTAAGTATGATAACATATCTCATTGTCTGATAGCGATTTATGATTGTAATTTTTTTTTGCTTTTTATGTTAATTGCAGATATTTTAAATTCAGAAAAGGATGATACATTTAAGGGTTTGCAGTTGACTTAAAATAATAATCACAAAAGCATGTAATAAACTAATTAGTATGCATGTTAAACATACAAATTATTTAATTTTCTTCTAAAATACAATTATTTCTAAATTAAATAATAATAAAATATTGTTATAACTAGTATTCTAACCCTGTACACCCTGTGAACATATCTATAAAATTATAGAACAAAATTCGAACCTAATACTCACAAGACAAAATCTAGATCTAACAAACAATCCCAAACAACCCAACTCAATTACCACCCCATAATTCGAGCCAATGACATTACCCCCAGAATCAGCATTACAGGGCTCATTCCGAAAACATTACCCTCTTTTACGCAGTCGGGTGATAAAACATTATGTGCCTTTATCTAACGCACTAAGTTGTAATAACGGTGAGACGTAACGATAACGGATAGTTATAACGGTTAAGCTTTAAAGCAGTTATTTTGTTAATTAACTGAGTTTTTGTTATCCTGTTATTTGATGAGTAGAATCTTTTAACGATTTCCTTTCAGGAGTAAAGTTCAGTTTTGTTGAGTTACTGAATGCGTATTGCGTAACACAGTTGACCACTAGTGTACGTCAAATAGATAGCCACTACATAATACATTGCTGCATTTACGTCACGCGGTATTATAATCTAAGAGAGAAAACAGTATACAACAAAGTGGCTTTAAAATTATTATCAAGTGAGATAAGTACATAATAACCGTAGATAATATACAAAACTGCTTTAGCATTACAAAAATCTGGGCATTTGTCAATTTTTGTTACGCCATTTCAATGTGTTTATAATTAGCAAGACAACGGGCTTTCTCAGGTTTAACCTTCGGACCAGATATTTCACTGTATTAACAAAGGTAAATACTCACAATGTACGGTTCTCCTAAAACTATGACATGTATGTATATGTTACTGTAAAAGCCCGAACTGTGGTAAATCCTGAGATTTTCCGGTAAAACCTAAGATTTACCAACTCTCAATGGTAAAAGTCCGAACAATCCTTTTATTTCGAACTTTTACCTCTATTCACTTGGTAAATCTTAGGATTTACATACTGACACGGTAAAAGTTGATAAAGTCATATTATAATGTGTTTGAGCCGTAATATAATGATACTCTATTGCTAGGGATATAAATATATGCCGTAACATAGTTATAATGACAGTTTGAATTCATCAATTTGTGAACCGCACAAATATTTGATCCGTGTGTGAATCGAACCCACGACCTCCCGACAATAGTGGCGTGGCGACCACCTTAACCTAGCGCCACGGGGCCGTCATTTTATAATTTTACACATACTATAATTATGTGAAATTTCAACTAATTGATAACTTTTCGCCTACTATCAATGCAATGATTAATAGAAATGAAACTAGCATCTATTTTTCATTATTTATTTAGTGTGCTAAAACAAAAGACAATTCACCTCTCACCAAAGTCAACCTCAAAACCAAGTACCTAACACAAGACTCAAACTCGCGACCCTCAAGTTAACAAGTTGCGGTACGTAGCAACAATTACACCACACCTGTTTGATGTACCATAAGTACCTAGACTGTGAGAGACACTCTGTCTCTTTGGAAAGTACAGTTGGCGGCAAAATCTCTGTTCACTTGTAAATTATACCAAAAATCTTTTCAATAATTTTCAATAATAGTATCGTATCTCCAGAACATAATTTGAGTCTCTCTCTTCCCGGGTAATTGTCTCATATGGTGGTGGGATCAGGCTTCGTTACACTCTCCGCAACACTTCTGTCCACGTGGACGAAAAGATCTGAATTTGAGTAATAAAATAAATTTATTATTGTTTTGGATTACTTTTGCAAATAACAACGTATTGTTTATTGGTAAACTGAAGTAATAAATATTTTTAAATTTTTTAACAATATATCTTGCTGCACCAATAAAGTAACAATGCTATTTAGTGTAGTAAAATTGTTAACAAAATTCTTAGAAGGACCAGAATGAGAGGAGCCGTTGAAATTTATTTATTCGATTATCACACATTTGTATTAATTACGTATGGTGTTGACCACAAGTAATAACATAACAATTTCTAAGCGTATGTTAAATCATTTGTTGAGTGATATAATATGTTGCTGACTGTACCATAAAAGTACTTGTACATTGCTATTACTGTGGATGTCTCAAGTGGCACAAAACTAACGAATGTACTGCACTTATGACTAAATGATGCAAAAAATGTCTGTTGTGTCTTTAAGACAACATTTTTGTTTGGATCCAAAAGAGAAAAATACGACGCCGCCATATTATTTTAAGAAAATCCTTTTTCTTTTCATATTTTAACACAGATATTATTCTAAGAGATTTAAGCGGAAAGAGATTATTATAATCCCTAGAATTGAAAAAAAAAAGTGAAACTTTCTAAAAATCTAATTATGAATTGACCTCTCCTTCAGTAGGACCAATAAAACCATATGTATCATAAGCAAAATAAATGAAATAATTTTTCAGTTTAATATTCAAATAACATAAACCAAAGAAACCTTAAAATGTATAATGTCCCAAAAATAATGATAGTACAGTTAAACAATGTCGACTAAACCTCTTAATAAAGAGCAAAAGGGTCAAAAATGTTCGTTTAATCTAATCCAATTTTGATACAAAATATTTCATACATTACAACGACCCAAATTGATAGGATTTTTAACGTAAAGAATTATAATAATTAACGTTCTTGCTACCAAATTTAATATTGGGATTGATGGGATAAGGGTTACAATTTATTAAATAAATATTGCAAAATGATATGACAGCCGCTGTGGTCTGTGACGTGTGGTGTGTGACGAAGTCACAGTTTCGATTGCCGGGTCGGGCAAAGTGCAACTATTAGTATTTTATAGTTAATTATATCGACATTTCTTATTGAACCTACTATTATTTATATACTATACCTACTATTACATTAGAGTTACATTGCATATGGCGAAATGTGGGTGTATTTTATACACCTCTACCTACACCTTCAGAAATAACAGGCGTGCTGTGATATTTGTATGATTATTTTTATGAATTAAATTTTATTATTTAAAAAAATTACAAATGATGATGGTCATACATTGTATCAACAAGAACATATTGTGCTGAAAATAATATGTAGGTATTATATTTGCAAATTTGACGAAATAACGTCGTACCGATTCTTGGAAGGCTTTTACAAAATTTGTAAAAGCCTTCCAAGACATAAACTAAAACTAGGTCCAATATATAATCGTCGAACAGTAAATCATATCAAATCAAAATTTGCCTCCGGGCGATCTATTTATGGATCACATAGAATTTATTGCACGATTCTGTAGAGCAATTCTCTACAGTTGCTAGTATCGACTAGGGAGCGTTTGACATTTAGAATTATTTAAGAACAAATAGTACTTAAATAATGTATGATGATGATGATGTGATGCCCCTGGTGTTGCAGGCGTCCATAGGCTGCGGTAACCGCTTACCATCAGGCGGGCCGCATGCCAGTTTGCCACCGTCGTGGTTTAAAAAAAAAAAACTTTGGAAACACGCTGGGAGCGCTGATCAGTTTTTTAAATAAAACTTGTCGGTAGTCGATAGTAGTAGAGAAACGAGCTAGGTTGTCAAAACTAGCGACTGTAGCGTATCGCGCTGTTAAACCATATACCTTGCTATATCCTTGAGTTTCTGGTCACTTTAAAGCCTGTTTAGAAATAAGCGTTACCCGCTACCGCTTGCGTAAACAAAGATCACATCATTACGAGGTTTTTTTACTATTCACACTAATAGAGATATAGCTAAAAAATGCTGCCTTCTAAGTCGGTATGGCAGTACCGCGATTCTGTACTACTATCGACTACCGACAACCGGCTAGCTATCGAATTTTGACATTTAGAATGTACTGCCAAAATGTTTCCTATGACACCCGTCAGAGGCGCTGATCCGATTTTCATACAAAATTTCTCGATGACAGGTCGGTTGTCGGTAGTCGATAGTAGTAGAGAATTGAGCTACAGTTCTGATAATATATCTCTATTCACGAAACTCTCTTTCCGAAATGTTCAGAAACTGGCAAAAAATTAACATTAGTAAAGACAACACTAGAAATCAAATCTACTTTTTATAAAACAACGCCTAAGGGGCTGAAAAAGGGAACATTTTTATACTGACTCGCTTCATCCACCAAAATCGCAACCTAACATTAAAAAACTCCGTCTCATAATTATAACACACGTATTGTTAGACGTTTTTAAACAGAATAGGATAAAGCGATTATATGGATAACCATATTTTTCATAATGTTGCTTGCATTACATTCAAAACAATAGGGGTCTCCATTGTCTTTTATTCAACGATTATGATTGTTTTTGTGTTGTTTTAATGTTATTTTCAACGTATGAACTCTGGGGAACTGACTGCTTATCTTAGCGGTAGTATATGACTACAGATAACGAGATCTTAGGTACAGAAAAACTCGACCAACTTATTTGTTAAATTCATGTTCATACTCATTTGCAAAATATTTGTTTTGCACCATTTTTTTTTATTATAATTAGATTTTTTAACATTTTATATAACTCATGTGCGCCAGGGTACAAAATATTAGCAAAGTAAAAAGTATATGCAATAAAATATGTATTTTAAAGAATATAATATAAATATTGATATCTTACAAAATCTCCTCAGTAAAAAAAAAAATGAAAATCTTCTTGAACCATTTTCCAAGCTTAGAATTTTCCTAAAATCCAACAGAAAAAAACATACCAGCAAATACGTGTATTCTTACAAAAGACAAAAAACAAGATGAATTGTAGTCGGCTAATGACAAAGTTCAAAAGAACAATGTTCTATGGAATTCATTAAAAGAAATCCGATGGGACGGCGACATCAAAGAAAGCTCTTGTTTAGTTTTATTGTACCGTCTAGTTAGTGCGCACCCATTGTTCCAATTCAAATATAATTGAAGCAACTTTTTGAAAGCGCTTTTTTAATTTTTCTGTTATTGGAAATTGTATTGTGCTTCCATCTGGTTGAAAAGCTGTGCTGAAATGTGTTAACTATTGAAGATTTTTTGTTTGAAATCGCGACTGTATAATATAGAGTCATCTAGCTTTACTTGATGGCTATACAACATATTTATGATACAACCTTATTATGGCATATGACATAACAAATGGTGTACAAAAGTAAAATTTAAGAACTAATTTGTCTTATGATACGATTTTATATTTCACGTAGACCAATCTATAGTTTCACATTTTCCACAAATAAAACTTCCCAACGAAAAAAATACCCAAAAACTAGGTCACTGAAAGGCCTAACTAGTTTGAGCAGAAATGGCGCAAATAAAGCAAACTTTACACGAGAAAAATAAATAAAAAAATTCTACTACATTCGTACTTTTACAGCAACTTATGATAACGAGTACAAGTTAGGGTGAAATTCCCAGTAGGCTATATTTTTCTAGCTGACGATTCGTCACAAAAGATTCGCTGGCCTTGTTCAAGAGTAGAGTGACCTTTATACTGAGATATACGGGATTTTTGTTAAATGAAATTGTGTTACATTTTACAGATTTTTTCGAGTGCTTACTATTGAAAACCTTAATATTTCTTTCTAGAAATTAAATGTTTCTTTACTACTAAATATAATTATGAACTTTTTTATTGGTTTCTTAATGCTGAAAACCAAACGAAAACGTCATGAAGCCTAACCAGAGTGGGAGTAACTTTGTAGTATTCACAATGTTTCCATGTATGACTTGAACCTATGTACATGTAATAGCTCGAGAATTAAACACATAACACCTAAATTTAATCACAGTGGCAACCATTGCGCTATTAGAGTCATAAAAATTCAAGGAACATTCATCATTAATCTATATTTTGTTGTCCTAAATTGTCCATTTCAAATCATACTCGCCACAACAAGGTGGCGCCCCTCCCGGAGGAAGGGAGGGTCTACATTGTGAGCTACTCATCCGCACGCGAGACGATGAGCCATGATTAGCGATACAGTACTTGTACAACATAATTACACGCCTCGAGAGATTTATTTCTGTTTGTTTTGTCCCACATTATTATATTATCTAATTTAAGTTAACGCTTCTGTCTCTGAGGACAAAGATAAGGAAAGATTCGAGGTTATTGAACTCTTATACTGAAATATACAAACAAAAATAAAAAAATCTATTAATGGAATCTTCACTCCTTTAATTTTAATTTAGGTTTTTTTAGGAAGACATTATCTGTTCTATAGAATATACAGACCTTTAAGCAATTGTATTATTATTTGACAACAAAACGAAGAAGTACTTATAATATTTTTTAAAGCCTACAAACAGAATTTCAATACCAACATAAAATGTACATTGTACCCCGTAAACAAATGATTTAATAGTTAATACTTCGCAGACGACTGTAAATAGCATCTCTAAAGACTTCAACAAAAAATTATACAGTCTTCATAATCCCAACTATTTCTCTTACAAAAAGATTTAAAAACTTAACAAGCTCATTCATCTTGTACTAACAATTTCATAGCTCTCTGTTTGGTCATGTAACTTGCAAATTTTAAGATCGTAGCACACAAATCTATTCGGGTCATTACCGCGTCACCTTGCAAGAAACTTGGCAATGATTTTGATATAAGCACGTTATCAGTGCGGTTCAGCATTTTGCTTATCTGGGGGCACGGAAGTGCCCCCGCAAGTCGAGCAAAAAAAAAGCGGCACGGCCGTAACATCCTTGTCTCGAAGCAATTCGGGCTATTTTTGACACCCCTATAATTTCGTTGTGGATAAAACAAGAAGCCTGGATTTTCAGCAACTAATCAGTCATTGTATAAACACGGTATATTTAAAATTTCAGTCAATTTGAACCAGTAGTTTAAGAATGACAACTTGTTAAAATTTTGAATTTTGTCACTCACTGATTCACTGACTCACTGACTCACTGACTCACCGATCATCAAAAGTCTAAGGTACTTCTAGCAGACTTAGAAGCTTAAAATTTAGAATACAAATAGGGTTTAGTGTCTTAATCATGGGAAAAATTTATTTTTTTCTAATTTCAGTCCAGTTTTCTAAATACACCAACTGTAACAATAACTTTGTAATCCCATATAAATGTATAAGATTACAAGGTTACATTTGCAGTTAATGAATTTTTATTACTGTAGAAAATAAAATAAATAGGTACCTACTATATGAGGCATAACGGGAGGGGGTATAGGGTGGGTAAGGGTGTTTAGCCCATGAAACTGAACAACATTCCCATAGGAAAATATGTTGAATTATGAAAAAAAACGTCTTTCCATTCAAATTGGACTTATGTTCGCTCTACAAAAAGAAGTGAGATCCCATCAAAAACATTCTGTAAAAACCTCAAGTCTCGCCGTAAAAAGTTGTGAGATCTATATAATACCAAGTCGATTAATCTATTTAGTCTCTACTTAAAGGACCTTCTGTCTTAAGTTATTACGTATGTTATTATCATGCCAATTTAAAAAAAAAACCTTTAAAACAAATAGATCGACTTGGTCATCGCAAGAAAACACAAATTCGCCATTAACATTTCAGGAGCATTAGGTAACTTCTCGTTGTGCTGTGTAGTGTGATACATACTAATAATCAAATCATGCGATGGCCAGGTCGGTCTATTTGTTTTAAAGGTATTTTTTTTAAATTGGCATGATAATAACATACGTAATAACTTAAGACAGAAGGTCCTTTAAGTAGAGACTAAATAGATTAATCGACTTGGTATTATATAGATCTCACAACTTTTTACGGCGAGACTTGAGGTTTTTACAGAATGTTTTTGATGGGTCGACTCTTTAATAAGACTAACTCCCGCTTTCTGAGGTACATTTAGCGGTAGTTTATCTATTCAATAGTAAATAAACTACCCTTAAATGTTCTCAGAAATCGGGCATAAGTGAGACAAATAATTCATCAAACGCTAATTCACGCTTAGTCGTTGACAATTGCTTACTGGATCAATGGGTTCAAACCAATCTGTGGTATGGGAATTTCGTGTCACAAACCATTAGTGGTCTTTAAATGTAAACGTCTTAATATTTAGAGGTCATGTTAAAATTTGGTTATCTGATGGTAGTCATTGTAGCCTGCTATAGTTAATCACTGACCAGATTTGTCTGGTCAGTGATTACAGCGCGTGGCTGCAATATTAGCGAGGTCTTCGTAGTGTCACATTAATGATTCGTTTACTTGTTGATACGTGTACTTCAATCCTTACCCGTAGCCTCCACCTTGGCAATGTATGAGGAATTTACGTTCGCTTGATGCAACGGAATGCTTTTGAAAACGCTCAAAGAAGGTATGGTTGGCTAAAGTTAATAGCACTCGAGATTGAAGTTTGTGTTTAAGAATTGCTTTAGTAAGTGTATTTTTAACTAGATGCCTGACTAGCATGTGCCTGCGAATTTGTTCGGCATTGAATCATTTTTTTGTGGTGGAAAGTATTTTAAGTATGTTGCGTAGAAATAATGTTGCTGATGAAGTTAAGTGGTGAGAATTTCAAAGACAGATTTGCAGCTTCTAAGATAATTTTATAATAAATTAGCATTATGTCGCCTGTTACTAGGCACAGGTTGTGCAATTAATATTGTTGTTGTAGCGAGCCCATTGACGTTCACCATACACTTTATCAAGTCCAGGCCGCTATCATTATTGAGAAAATTTGACCAGAAATAAGCGTGACGCTGATTACTGGAAATATTCAATTGGACTTCGCCCAACATGGGAATTGAACCCGAAAGCTCCCGATCAGCAGTCTCATATTTGTACGCATACGCATACCTTATAATAATATGTTTTAACATAAATCTTAAAGTTACTCCCTTGCGAATTCCAAGGAACTTTTTAACTCCCACATAAATCAGAGTCAATCAAAACATTCCAACATCTGTGATTTCATATTGTTTGAAGTAAATCATTTGCGTCGTAAACGATGATCGCGATTGGTTCACACCTACCCCGGAATCTCACGTCGTGATGTCTTTTTCACTGCTCACCCCCTTTTATGGCCTAAAGGGGATGTGGCCCAAGTTTGAAGATAAAGCGTGTAATAAAAAATAAAAAAAATCTTACGATGTTTGGAAATTAATGCAGAGTCTACATGATAATGAGGGGTCTGCAGCACAGCTACTACAGGTTTCGGTTTAACGAAACAGTACTATACTGTTTCGTTAAACCGAAGTTCCTTGACAATTATGATGTTCGATAACTGTCATGAGGATTACAGATTAATGTTTTTGTACTTTCGCGAATCATGATATGGTCAAAATGATTATTAATGAAACTATAGTAAGATCATACAAAATGTTGTGCGTTTAGTCTTAGTTTCGTTTCCGTTTGATTATAGTAGGTACTGCCCCATCCTAATCTCAAGAAGAAAGTTGAACCCATGTGGCAGTAATGTGTTAAGTATAGTAATAATCTAAGGCTTTTTCTCGCTTTATTCTTTATTTTGTACCACAAACTAAGGTCGTAAAGATAATGTAGAAGTTACAGCTCTCATAACATTATAATACTCCTGTGTAACCGAAGGGATATTTGAGTGATAATAAAATTTAAATATGACTTACGGCCATTGGCCGACCGGAATTATAATAGACGTCGTGTGAATGAACCGGCTTTGTTTGTTTTATTGTTTTCTTTTCGGTTTTGCGTGTTTTAGGCTTAAGGTAGCATTCGGTTCTTAGCGACCGCGACGCGCGACCGCCACCCGCGACCATGGTCGCCTGTCGCGAGGCGACCCTAGCTTTCGGATTTCAGCGACGCACGGCGACATCGTCACTCTTCCCGCAGTTTTAACGGGTGACGGTTGTTTTCTAGTGCAGTACCATATGTCGGACAATTATTCCGCAGCTAGGAAAAAAGTTATTCAGCAGCTATTGGAGGATGAAGAAGATGATGATATTCTTATAATGCTATTATCTATGCCTCCAGAAAAAAGAATGAGGATTATTTATAAGATGCGAGCCTTACATCATATAAAGGTGGGTTTTTAATAACTAATTATATTAACTTCTCGTCCTCGTTCGGTGAAAACGCCGCCATTTTGATGTGCTTCTCGCCTGCGTCGCGTGACGGCACTGCCTCCGATGCGACCGAGTCGCTGTCGCCACGCTGCTCTCTAGCCACGCCCACCGGTCGCGCGTCGCGATCGCTAGATTTGTTTAGTACTCCATATAAATCCATACTAAGCAGTGGGTCGCGCGACCCGGTCGCGGTCGCGGGTCGCGGTCGCGCGTCGCGGTCGCTAAGAACCGAATGTTACCTTTAGTGGGGAATAAGTATTGTTATGGATTGTTGGGTTATAATGCGAATTATGTTATTATAGAGACTAATATAAGACAAAGATTGTTGTGACTAAGAATAAATATATTAAAGCTTAATGCTTAGCATTTAAATTTATTTTAGAAATATGTGATTTGAAATATATTGGAGCAGGTTTCTTTAAATAAGCATTGATATCCCATTGATCATAATAATATTGTGTCATTGGGACTGCAGTACAGTTACAATTGCGGTAAGAACCGACTGTTGTGTCCATGGCATAATAGTTTTAAGCGTAACTAGTGAAAAGGAAGCTGAAGGTTGCGAATCTAATGCCTATCTTCTTAAAACCTGAAGCATGGTGTCGTAAGTTTCAATTGACTAAAGTAATCAATACTTCTGATTATTTAAGTAAGTGATACTTTAATAGTTTTTGTGTATCGTTTTTATCATTATACTAATAATAATAATATAAAAATAATATACTAGACTATACATTTGGACTATATAATATATTTTGTCCCAAACAATAATAAAATATATTATTATGACAATACATAAAGCCTTTTCCCACAATAGTATGTATTATTTCTTTACACCCACCGAACAATATATAAAAATCAAGATATACGTATATTATAAATATAATATAATACTCCTATTATATCTCAAGGAATTATTAAAGAAATAAATATAAAATTTTATTGAGACGAATATTATAAACGTATTGTGTTTATGAATGGAGTATGTTATACTCATTGTTCACTTTTATAGATACAACTATATTTTGAATGAGAAAGTTTTAAGCGCCATTGTATGAAATTGTATGATGTTTACTTATGAACCGATTCTTCAAACGTAGAATAACTGATCGACAAAAGGTTTTGATTTGGGATCACCTTATTTCTTTTTTGCTAAATTGGCTTACTTATTAGACGATAAATGAACCGGATTTTTAGCTTTTGTAAAATAAAAATAAATTGATTTATAAAACTTTCATTTAGTTCAGATTTTTAAATTATTGATTTCTATTTGGTTGCTTTTTTGGCATTTTTTTATATCGACTATATTTGTTTACTACTTCATCCTAAATTGTCAATATTAGTTAACTACTAACTTCATAGATCACTTGTTTTTCTTTATAATAATACTAAAAGAATACACAAATAAGAATATACAAACCAATACCACCGTTTACTCCAAAATAAATACCATCTGACCCCCATCAAAACACCAAAGACGTACCTGCAACAAAAAAATAGATTATTAATAGTTATACCATAAAATTATCTCAGCATGATATGGTAATGGGCCAATAAAAGAGCGGTTATCACTTTGTAAGGGACCGACAGTTTTTTTAGGTTATAAGGTCAAAGATTGCTGAGAAAAATAAATAGTGGTTTCGTAAACGAAATCTTAGTGAGAGATTTATTGCTCTATTACGTGAATTATGGACGATAGCGTCTAAATGGTTCATGCTCAGTGGTTTTTGACTTAGTGTAATGATCATGTTGTCTTAATTAACGATAAATGGGGTTTACTTATTAGGTACTTTGTAATAACTATAGGGTTTAGGGTTTAGATTTAGGGTAGCTAAGGTGAGTTGCCCGGTTTAATAAAACATTTTAAAAACCTTTTTAATTTTGTTCAGAAAAGCCTGTATCACTCTTAAATCATTTTTTATTAAAAGAACCCGCATGAAAATCAGTTAATTCATAAGAACAGACAGCGGAGAGCTACTTTGTTTTATACTACGTATGTGATTATGTAAAAAATGTGGTCAAAAGTATTACATTTCGCTTAGTCAATTATTACTACTATGACCGCTCTTATATGACTATAAATCACCACTGGATGCATCAAAGGTTGCCTACCTGATCCTTTGTTAGCTACCAAAGTTCCGTGAGTAGTTCTAATATCTAGTTAAAAAAGTATGCATAGTTTTCTGATAGACTAAACTTTAAGATTATTTACGCTCCATCTCACAAAGAGGCGAAACAAATCACGTATATACCATACTAATGATCACCAAAACGATAGAGAGATAATAGAACGATCAAGCCTATTATTAGTCAAAGGCAGAGGCAACAGTAGTGTGAAAATCCTTCAAACAGATTACTATTATTATCTCATAATAACATCTTAATATGAAAATCAAAATTACAAATAATAATCCATCAAAATTCACCATTATTCTCACTTTCACTACTCAGTCCCATTACTCAATAGCTAAATAATACCCGGAAACAAACAATTTACTCAACGGTGAACGAATTATCTGAATGTGTGCAGTAATTCTCGAGATCATTGCAAACATACAAACAGATTGTATTATTGGTACAGAGAATGGCTTTAATAGTATTTACTTTGAATATAATTGAGTGTGTTGTTTGCCGACGCGCAAAATTAAAGGGATTTCGTAAATTATCGCTGTTGTCTTAGAACGGAGCCTTATTTAGGCGTTCTCTTGGATATACCGGAGTCGTGTTTTGAATTTATTTATGTTTACGGCTTTTAATGCGGTTTGTTCCGAGATTTTACGGATTTGATACTTTTTACGGTGTTTTGTTTACTTTAAGGAGATTGAGAAACGAATTTGCAAAATTTTTAATCATACAATTGTACTTTCTTCGAAAAGCGAATTGATAAAATCTATTACCTATATAATAATATAATAGATAGGCTTTTCATTTAAGATTGTGGCATGAAATTCCAAAAATAACCATAGAAGAAACTTAAGTCTTATCCGAGCACCTTTTATCAGATTCTTGAAGAAACATATAGGTCTAAACGTTAAATATATCTAGTCTAGCACTTAAAATTAAAGTCTTAACTACCCGGTCATTCTACACAAAGAAACAGTTTTAGAAACAACTCTTTAACACAAACCGTATATAGATTCATTGGTTTTGCTATCTATCATCAAATTATTCTATTAAAAAGTAATTCCATTATATTTACAAAATACTATAACAAACCTCACGCCCAAAACCCTCGCTTTCAAAAATTAACGCACTTCAAACGTTTAACTTGAAGCAGGCCGTTTATACCTGTCCGAATCTATACACAGGGGACGATAAATTAAAGTCCGTACTTTCAAACTGATGTATTTATTCCGTCGAGAGTTTTTACCACCCGTGTGAAAGGGGCTCTTTATAAATCCGTCAGTTCCCCTACTAAAAGTTCGCCAGTTAATGTTTGTTAGGCCTAGCCGGGTTTTTCGACTTCCGTACGATTTAAGACGGTATCTATTTTTAAGGTAACGTAAATATTTTTTGGTTGTGCTTCTATTTTAACGTGATCTTGCATAATTGTGTGGTTTTGAAATAAAATGGTTCATGCTTCATAAATTTCAAAAAATGTATTTTATTATGAAACCTTTTCTATGCTTTTCTATTTAGTTTAGGCGTGATAGTTCTAATTTTCTGATAGAGATATGTCTATATGTATGTTTATTAAAGCTTTTACATACGACATCAGTACATGATGTGATTATTGTGAACTAAGCTCTATCTGTCTGTCACAATTTTACTGT
This sequence comes from Anticarsia gemmatalis, assembly GCF_050436995.1. Classification (NCBI taxonomy): domain Eukaryota; kingdom Metazoa; phylum Arthropoda; class Insecta; order Lepidoptera; family Erebidae; genus Anticarsia; species Anticarsia gemmatalis. Next base: position 10,780,609 of record NC_134763.1, on the reverse strand, counting down.
TCGAACAGTGGATTGATAGAAAAGAAACTTGATTGGCAATCTTACTTAATTATGGCAGACGGAAGTCAAGAAGTATTTCAGCAGATTTGCCGTCAAAATCTTGTCCCAAATCAAATCAATGATTGCCACAAGTGGTAACTTGGACGAAGCAGTATGAAATGTTATAACATACATAGAACGTCGCGGTACAAGTAGCACTTTTCCAACACCCAAAAAACATATTTGCAAACTGAAAAATCGCAGCTCGTTCAAAAACCAAGTGGTGTATCTGACCACAAAATGAAATCTGTGTTGTGGTCCTATTGATAATCAACCACAATGTGGTCAGATCTCGCCACAATGAAACGCTAAAGTTATAACTGTCATGGGGTTTATAATTATTATTGTAATTTTGTACCGTGGTTTTGGTAATTTATTGTGATTTACTGCAATATTGTTAATTTCTGATGCTTAGCTTGTTAGGGGTGAATTGGGTGGGTTAAATATGTTTTTTGTGTAATTGGTTTTAAATAAATTTAAAATTTGGATTAGATTTAAAAATCAACTCGCTTTTGTTTCGATACGAATGCTATTTTGTGGGCTCGTACTCATTAAAGATTTTTATATTTTAATTTATGAGATGTGCAAATTTTAATAGTTTCCTTACAATAGACTACATTTCATAAAGAACATCATTTGATTACAATATTTCACGATCATCCATCAACTTCCAAACCTCACTAAACATCGCTTAACCCCACAAATCGCTCCCGAACCGGTAACACCAATTAGCTTCAAGCGCTATTACACTAAAATCCAAATTTGGAACTACTTGCAAACTTCGGCCATTCGCCGGAGTGCCGATGACATTCGAATCTCCAATCTATTTCAGGGGAACAAAACACCGCTAAGCCTTCGCGCATGTTATGGCAAACTTTGCCAACAAATATGCTTATGAACCATTGGCCCAAGTTACAAACTTATGTTTAGTAATTGAGGGTATTTGTTGGGCCAATGTGTGAGCCAATGTTCGGCCAATATTAGTTGTTGTAAGATCCGAACGGTCTTGTTCGGTCCAACATTAGACCAATTGAAGCCAAGTTAATACTAAGTCAATTTGTGTTACGTAATCGCAATTTGGAGAAGTAGATTATTTTCATGTTAGCTTTATTACTAATTTAACAATTAACATGTAGTTTTTATTTTTAATATGGCCAAGCTTGGACATAAAGTACAATTAAAAATGAGTTGTGACTGAAGTTTCGCCATTATTATGCAATAAACAAGTACTGCACTCTTAACAAAGTACTATATATTTCTTATTTAGGTCTGCAGTATACACACACCCAATACAGAACAATGGATGATTTTTCTTATATAAATTGAAAATGCTGATACCTTTTAAAACTATCTCACCATGCAATTTTGTACCTTTTATGACTGATACACCATTTATGATTCAGTTTCAATAAGCTAAACCTAAGTTTTTTAGCCTAACTCATCATTATTTTACAGATTTATTTTTACAGCCGCTATATACTTTGGAATATTAGCTCTCGGTGAATTCGGCACGTGAACTCCGTTATCTATACATTTATACTTATTCGTCTATCTGCAATTGGAAAATTCGGCAGTTCATTTTCAATTTTCATTTTATATAATCATCATCTCCACTGACCTAAATTGTTTCAACATTTGAAGATAATAACGATCTCCCAATTCCCCATCAATTTCTGCGAATCAAACAATTAATTATGAAGTATCGATAGCTTCTCGTTTCAAAACAGAAGCAAAAGTTTGTATTAATTTATGAAATTGGGTTATTTTAATACAAATAACGGTGCTTGTCACTTAAATTAGAAGAACTATAAGGTTTCGTCTAAATTCGGATTTGAGTAAGTTTAGGCTTATTTTAGAACGATTTCATTTTGGATAAGTAATAACTAAGTGCTAAAACCAATGAGTTCATTTTATTTATTAAAATTTATAAAGGAATCTCGAGGGTAGTATAGTAACCGACACAATAAAATGGTCATATGCTACTCTCTTAATTATAATATTCAAACATTCACAAATAAATGTCAGCAATCTGACGTAACTTACATCTAAAAGAAAATTCAGTTCTAAGAAGTTATTTTGAGTCGTAAAGACCAACAAACAGCGAATACAAAGCAAAGCCATACTATTAAGAACGCTTAATGAATAAACCAGCTATTTAGCTCAAGCCCAAAAATTGATTGGCTTCTTTTTCTGCTCTAAAGGTGATAAACCAACCACCCGGTCTATCATAGATGTGTAATATCATCATACAAACAATTTAGATCACACAGACTATATACGAGTAGGTACCTACAAGTGATTACACGGAAGCAACACAAGATACCGATCAAATACTTGAACAACTATTCATCCCTAGCTTTTGAATTGTGCCGACGAGTAACAGAATACAATGGCACAAACGTTGAGAAATTCTCGGCCGGTACAATATGGACGCGCGTTTAAATATGTACGCGATGATGGTGTACGCTGAAACTGTGAATTGTTGATCAAATTTTCATATATTTTTGGTAAATGTAATATTTGAGAAATGGTGTTAATTACTTTTTATGTCACGTTAAAAATAATGACATTTGTTATTATAATAACTAATTTAAATATCATTATTTTTTTTTGACAGTGACAACTCTTCTACATGCGGTACTTTTGAGTACGCTGAACCGATTATCATACAACATTTTTCTATAGCTAGCCACTCGTTGGTAGTCGACAAAGGTAGAACATTGCGGTACTGAGCATCCTATTTAAGTCACTTAGCTGGACTTAACACATATCATGTCCATATTATGTCCATTTTTAAATATTTTTGCGTAACTCCCACACGGTCATCTGATCTTAAACTAAGCAGAACTTGTACTATGGTAACCAGATAATTGATAATCATACTTAAGCATATAATTCTAAATCCATTCTTATATGGACAAATTAACAGCCAGACTCAGAACAGATCCTCGTGGGATTGAAGCTACCACACGTGGCACTACGGCTATTGCGGCGAAGTAACCACGTTAGCAACTTCGCCAAATTTCAAAACATTATCGCTAGTAAAGCTTGGATCAAAAATAACTACAAAATAAAGCATCTTATTCCTTCTCTTGTCGTTGCATCATCTGTAAACATAGCTCCAAAAAAGCAAGGCAATTCCAAAATCCATTTAGCTACAAATTCCTAGCTCCCGACTTTACAGTGGCATCACGTATAAAGGTATCCCCACAATACGTCGTAAGGGGCATAAGTGGCATGCTTAGTCTTGGATTATATGGGTAATGGGCCGGGTTGGGCTATTACACTGAATTTCACACGTTTCTCTGTATGTATGTATGTTTAACATGAATAGTTTTGACCCTTTATGATGTTGTATATTGTGGAATAAAAATAAGTTTCGGTTTTGTTGGACGGTAAATAGGTTTGGATGTTGGCTGTATTATTGTTGGAGAATGTAGTAAAATTTTCAATGATTATTTACTTTCTTAAAGAAGTTTTCATTGTTTCATTACCTATGGTTTCAAAGTTGATTAGGGACAATTTCCTATTCCTATAGAATCATCTCCCTAATCAAATCCCTATTGTATTTTTACAGGACTAATTTAGTTATGTAATTATACATTTCTAGTATTAGATGCCCAAAGAATACGCAATGATACTATAAAAGTTGTATTGAAATTAGATTTTGTATTGTTAATCTGTTCGATTTCTTCAATTATTTGTGAATTAACTTTCAAATGCTTCACCCCCTTTGACACGTTTCAAAAATCATCACACAGAGTTAGAACAAGCGTAAATACGCAACAAAACGCTATCAACTTAATAAACCGTAACGCGAACGTTATAATTGTTTGTACGTTAAATAATTCACCCGGCACAACGGTGGCGTGAATGCCAGCAATTTTGAGACAACAGACGCGAATTTTATGTTACCTACGCACTTGCGTTTTGAAAACGCGTAAAATAGCGCTTAACTGGAGTAGTATAAGTATTTTTTTATGTCATTACTATTTGATATTATACAGATACGTATTGAAACATGGCTTACAGTGGGCTTATCACGTATTTCTTGATAGCCAGTTTATGCCAAAGTGATGATCACTCTTGAGTACATTGCTGCTTTGACGTAACGTGTTAATCACTATAATCTAAGGCAGAAAGCAATGTACAGCATGGTGGTTTCCTATTATTTGTCAACTGAGATATGTGATAGACCCCCTGGGGGTCTATGAAAGCTGACATTAGTAAGCATTATATTGTTAAGTTTTCTGAGAAAACATAAGCTATCCCACATTGATCTGGTATAGAGTGTATTAGATATTTAGGTGATTCATGTAGTGACGGGACTCGAATCGAAAATACGGATTCGAATCAATTCGAATCATCCTGGTTCGATTCGAATCTTAATTCGAATCAACACGATGATTCGAATCAAAATGATGATTCGAATCAAAATAATGATATATTCTGTCTCCTCTCCTATTTTCCATTTTCATAAACTCAGTTACCAGAGTTATATCTTCCTATTTTCACCTGTATGCAGACGACTTGCAGCTGTACCGGCATTTTCCTATAAACGATGCTGACTCTGCCATTGCTGCTATGAATCGTGACCTGGATTCTATCAGTTCTTGGGCTAGGTCTTATGGCCTACTTATAAATCCATCAAAATCCCAGGCCATGATCATAGGCAGCCGGTATGTTCGCAATGCCCTCGATATGTCATCTCTGTCGCCGTTATGCCTTGATGGTGTACCTATCGCCTACTCAGATACTTCTAAAAACTTAGGTGTATTGATTGACTCCAATCTCTCATGGCGACCTCATGTCAATGAAGTTAGTCGTTAGGTTTACTTTTCCTTTCACTCGCTTAAAAGCCTCCAGACTCTATTGCCCTTGAAAACGAAAATCTCCCTTGCCCAATCTCTCATTCAGCCTATTATCGATTATGCTGATGCCTGCTATCTGGATGCCACCGAGGAGCTTTTGAATAAACTTGAGCGCTTGCAAAATTTGTGTATTCGTTTTGTCTTTGGTCTACGAAAGTTTGATCACGTTTCTCAGTTTCGCAAGGATCTCAAGTGGCTCCCCATCCGTCTTCGCAGAAACACTCGAATATTATGTCTCCTATTTAATATCCTCCATAATCCCTCTTACCCCTCCTACCTGCGAGAGCGTTTTTCCTATGCACGCCCCTTTGATGCTCCTTGTAGGTCCCACCTTAGAACTCTCCTCAAATTCCAACCCCATAAAACCGACTTTTATTCCTTTTCCTTTACCGTTCATGCAGTAAGACTGTGGAACTCGCTTCCGCATAACATCCGAAACTCGCAGTCTATATCTTTATTTAAAAGACTTTTTCTTATGGATATAAATTAAAACTTAATTAAAAACTACCTGTGTTGTTTATATTTTTGCCTTATATTTATAGTTCGTTATTAGCTGTGTATCCTCCCTCCGGTCTAGATCGAACATAGAATCGACAAATCGATTCGATACATATCGGGTGATATATTTATTTAACCATTTATGTACACACAATTCTTAATAGTAAACGGTAATAAAACTATTTAGTACATAGGTACTGCTTATTTCTAAAGAAATTTCTTCCAGCAGACCTGGGTGTTGATTCGAATCGGGTCATGATTCGAATCAAAACAAAATGTTATTCGAATCGAGCTAGAATTACGTTGATTCGAATCATCCGAATCAATCGTGATTCGAGTCCCATCACTAGATTCATGCACTTTTTCAGGCTCAGATGAAAACTCACCTTGTGAGCTTCTTTCGTGATAATGAATTTGTATTAATAACATAAATTCGGTAAGTCTACATTAGACTACGACACTATGTTTTTGTATGAAAGAGACTATAAATATGAAAAAAAAATTAGGAACTTATTCACAAAAAACGCTCGCGGTTGTTTCAAACGCCATTGCGAACAAACTCTTAATGAATTAGATACGACTCACACTCCCCTTTATTTATATCGTGAAAGCTTCATATTTCGCGAAGGAAATTTACAATGTGTGTTTATATTGAGTTAACGTGCCTATAATTTGGAATTTAGGGCGCAATGTGACCTTAAAACACTTTAAATTGAGGTGCTGTACGAAATTAAGGTAACGGAAATGTTTGAGAGGAATATTTAACGCTTGTGACATTTTGGGGACTTGTAACGTTTTTTCAGTGTTCATATTGTACCTAACATTTTTCTATATTGATAAAGGCACACAGTAGTACGATTTTCTACAATTAGAAGCATCGAGTAACAAAAGTTTGACATTTAAAATGTACTGCCAAAAATAGTTCCTATAACGCCCGTTAGAGGCGCTGATCAGGTTTTCATACATTTATTGATGTCTAGCCGGTTGACGGTAGTCGATAGTAGTAGAAAATCGAGCTACAGATCATGGGATAGTTGGTTATGACTATAGTAGTCAACATTAATAAGAGCATTTCTGATATAATATCGATCAGCGCTCTGACTCTTTGTTTTCGTTAAGAATACCTTAACGGACAGACCAAAACATTATTAAATTTGATTAACAGAAGCGAACCTGGAATATCGTGTCCAGTAGTCAAATTTGATACACTTCCATTTATAAATACTACCGACTTAAAGCATCCATAGAAACTGTTTACTGATAGATAAACTGAGAAAAAGTTCAATTCCTAAAAAATTTATACAATTCATTCAAAATAACAAAAAAAAGTTGAGCTAATGCTCCGCCCAAAAGTGAATTAAAACGATACAATCTCCATAAAAAGCTTTAGCCTTTAAAATTACTGTTCAAATACATTGTAGTAATCACACAACTGTATCTCGAGAACAAATAATTGGAAAACAAATTTAACCACGAACATAACTTGAAAACAACTGAAACATGTTCATGAACTTTGAAAATGAACTCTTTTTCATGAAATAAAATAACGGTGTTACAAGTTTCATTCCACTTGGGTTTGTGGTGGGGTTACATTTCAAGCGAGATTATTAAGTGCTATGCTTTTTTATTTCTGTCTAACTGCTAAGTCCAAATCTTACCATTTTCATGACACGACAAATTTGTGAAAGTCATGCTCATAATCCCCAAAGGTCTATCAATATTTTTAGCTTTCCTTTTTTCTTTTTACAATAAGTGGAGGGCTAACTCGTATGAACACAATAAAAGCAACACCTAAAAAGTCTAAACAAATAGATATCAGTTCTTCGCAATTGAAAACAACCTCAGTACCAGTAAAAAAATAGGCAAACACTATTTTTATTCGAATGAGCTAACAGCTCTAAGTCTTGCGATGATAATATTTTTTCATTACTCGCTATCACTGTAGCCCCACCCCACTCAAGACCGCGCAACACGACAGCAAGCGACAACGCTAAAACTTCGGGCCACAACAATCGCGAGCACATACTTTATAATACTCAAGAATAATGTACAGTCAGACACATCAATTTATTATTTACTAGCGCGAAAGACTACGCTCGCGTGTCTTAAGAAATAAAAAAAATGATTTTTATTTTAAAGTGATTTTTGTTAATTTCCAGTTATCTTCAGGCATAATTTTTATAAAAATCAGTGTAGTGGTTTAGCCTTAGGGTAACTAAAAAATATTCGCATTTACAGTATAATTATTACTTTACTCAATTTACGCGTAAGAAATTGCTCAACAAATTTTATTAATTAATCTTTCGAAAACCCATTTCGATTTACAGGATCATGCACTATTCCACCATAAAAGAACAGTTAAGACTATTTAAGTTATTGAAAGCAATATTTGCTGTGTTAGCTCAAGCACAAACTTATCAGGTAATTTAGTAAAGTAGGTATAAAATTATTTCGGATCTGACTGTACCTATACGTTCATATACTAAGGAATACTTGTAGCGGTTTTGTTTTAAAAGTTGAGAGTTCGCGCCGAATACTTGCGAGTTACTAATACATTCTTCCCGCCGTTTGATACGAAAATTCCATGTTATAAATTGGTTTTGATGAAGAATTTTCGTGGATTTATTTTTGGGGAGTGACGTGTTTGGTATTTCGGCTTTTGCGTAGTCTATTATGAAGTATGTGATTTTTTTGGTACTTTTCTATTCACGAGAAACTTTATAAATATTATCTTTAGTTTTGCTTACAGCTTAAATTTTGTTCGAGAAATCAGGAGTGAGTGAAAAGACAATTTTAAATAGAAATGTTTCAAATTAGTCTTAGGCTTAAAGCCTTAAAGTGTAATTTTATTTTGATCCGCACTACGATCTCGAACCCCTATTATATTGATAATTTTTGTATAAAAATCTGATCTGCGCCTCTAGCGAACGAAGTTAGAACTAGTTCTCCAGTACTTTCTAAATAAACTAATACTACTAATATCAAGCCCTCGACACTCGATAGTACAAACTATACGCAATCGCACTACGAAACGCAATAGATAAATGTATGATTTTTGTACTATAGAAACTTCACACGGAAAAATCTCAAAACATAACCTAAAAACAAATTGCTCATTACTGCTACCAAACCCACTCATAACCAAATATGATAAAATGTAATTAAAATTGAATTACAAACGAAATCCTCTCCCACTGCGACCACAAATCATTTTAATTATTTACGTATAACAATCTGTTTGATAGAAAGTAAATTAAATTATTATATTGAAAAGCGACAAAGTGCATCCAAATTCCAGCGGCAGTTGGGAGATTATTGGTGCATTTCATATCGACGCTGATTAGCGGTTTAATATACTAATGGTACAAGGTATAAACTATAAGCGGGTTTAAGAAAACTTATTTTCGATGGCACTAAAAAAACTTTGGCAGTTGAATCACAATGATAAACACCGATATCAATTATTATAATCATTCATTTATTATTTTGTCACTTTTTTAAGGCGGTTATTCAATTTAAATTTTTTTTTTTTAATGTAGGGGAAGAGATAGCATATGGTACGTTAAAATATGGTTTATTAGTCGCTTATTCGTTACTAAAATTATATGTACTGCCATCTTTGCACTAATAGTTGAAATTATTTTTAAAATTCAAATCCAAGGGAGAGCCCTATGATCAGCATTGGGAGACAAAAACAGGCTAGTTTAAAAAAAACAATTAAAAAGACCCAGTATCACCTTTTAGTTTGTATTACATTATATTATCTCCAAAAAGTAGCAAAATACTTCATAAACTTTTTTCTCAAAGATCACAAGACTCATTGAGTGTGGGAGTTGTTTATAAAACGTAAATGTGGGCGTATTGACACGTACTAACTTGATAAAGTAGATTGTGTGAACGTCGTAATTTAGTTAACTTAGTACGTGAATAATACTGTCCTTTCATTCAAAATAAGGGTTGGATCGCATCTGCCAGCGCGATATCGCACGAAAGTTAGGTCCAAAAGTCACTATGCATGTTTCCAAACCCTTTATTCTCACGCAAACACATCATGATATCACAAAAACATATTTTGACATGATTGAAATTATTAATTCCTAATAATTCTACGTGATTTTCTCAGATACTTAAGATTCCGTAACAAAGAGGTTTTGAAAATTTGAATCTATCGCATGCGGACGCACCACACAGTCACGTAATTCCGTAGCATAGTGCAGAACTAGTGAGTGCAATAGCTTGCCAACACACGGGTCAACATGTGCTATTGGGATCTTGAGCGTAGCGACCTAAGATGACGATTGTCTTGAGAATCCCGCCTCTTATGGCTGTTTCGCCGTCTAAGCAAATTATATTTTTTAACGACATCATAGAAAGAAGCGAAGGAACTAATAATCAGTTCTTTAAACAATTTATGACTAGAACCAATAATTTATTACCAGTTTAGTATTACAAAAAAATACTTTGAACTATGGCAGCCTCACTAGGCGCAGCCTGTATCGGGGAAACTGTATGAATCCTTGCTGTCAGACGTGACCCCAACCTAAAATGACGATACGCCCACAAAAATACCTAAATATAGCCTTCCCATTTCTCCAGCAGATGTTTAATATAGTTCATGGAAAATATATTCTTGATACTTTTAAATTAGTATTTATTTTTAGTCAGTGATAGAAGTTTGATCTGATTGCTTTGGAAGAAGAAAATTGGAGTGCTGACGTCAGTTTTCCAATTTGGAAATAACAATTTTCATATAATTAAGTTTATATGTTGTAACTGACATTTCACTTGGACTCATAACTTTATACATAATAATATAACGAATTCTTGATATTTTTTTCCTTCTTATGAAGACTTTAATGTGAGTCCTGTACCGTAAAAACTTTGAAATCGAACCCTGACACAAAATCCGGTGGTAACAATGGCATTCTCACTTCTCTATCAAAATGATCACTAACATCGCCAAATCTAATATTTTACTGCCCTTGCTTACCTGAATATAAATCAGCTTTTTCCTTAACCCAACACAACTAGGTTTTAATCTATTTTCCTTAATAAAGCAATTCCCAAACTCGAAACCGCTTCTGCCATCAAAATTTCGCTGACCGCTACAAATTAGACCTAAACTATAATTAATATCATGGAGTAGAGCAATCGATTCGCGACCGGAATATCGGCCGCTTTGAATCGCAAATATCTCGCGAGCTAATTACAAAATGAACATTAACATCCCGATTAGCATAGTAATAACATTTTAATGACAATTTCCAATGAGATATTAATATCTAGTATTAGGAGTTTATTGATTTCAACTTACTAGACTAGTATTGTCCAAGCTATTTTGACTACTGATCAAGATGTTTCAGGCTACATTACCAGACAAATTGCTACTAACTGTGCAAAATGTGTTAGAATAGTGAGAGCCCCGATATAGGTTGCGCCTAGTGGGGTTGTCATAGTTATGAGTATAATATTGTAATACTAGACTGGTAATTAATGTTTTTTTTTCTATAAAGTAGCTTCAAATTTGGTTCTATGTCCGGTATCTGTTGATTCATGTCCTCATGGGACTAAAGTTACAAAACGGTGAGTAATTACGTACACTGAGAAATGGGATTAAAACTTCAGTCACATGCAAAAACTGACCTTTCCAAAAGTACGATTGATCCGTTCAACAGCCAGTAACAAATCATGCAAACCAATCCGAAAAGCAAACACACGGATTCATTGTAAACGTGTAACCTACCCTTTGATGTAAAGTAAAATAAACCGAAATAATCCCGAAATGAAAAAAAAAAATGTACGAAATATCGACATCCTTTGATCTTCCGAGGATTAAACGTGGCCGTGCTTTTATTTTCGAATGTATTTTCTTCTTGTACGGAGATTAAGCCAATTTCCCGTAGACGGAGAAAAAATTAAATGTCAATATTTTTCGGCAATCGCGTTCGTGTAGTAAATCCTTTTTGGGTTGATTAGCGTTATCCGTGTGTGGAATGATGACGTCATTATAAATAGGGATAAGGGTCTTTTACCTTTGATAGGACTAAGCTTGGTTGGTTGTTGGTAAAATATTATTTAAAATTTATTTTGTTTAAGTAATCGATAAGCATGACACTAATTGTATAAATGAAGGTAAAGCAAAAGTAACAAGGATGAGTGACGTTTTTTGGTCTCCCCCTTTTAAAACTGGCACATTGTTAAGTTAAAAGGTTAATTTTCTACTGAAAGAGATCAAGACATAAATAACTACAGAAGTAAGTATCTTTATAAATAACTACAGGCTCAAACATTTGCATTAAGACTTGATTAGCTGCAATTGTCTAATAGTAATGGAAAACAAAAGGTTTCAAAGACACAAATCACCTTTCTCGCGGCACAAAACTAGCTTTTCAGTTTAATATAATGCCATCAAAAACATTCTGTAAAAACCTCAAGTCTCGCCGTAAAAAGTGGTGAGATCTATATAATACCAAGTCGATTAATCTATTTAGTCTCTACTTAAAGGACCTTCTGTCTTAAGTTATTACGTATGTTATTATCATGCCAATTTAAATAAAATACCTTTAAAACAAATAGACCGACCTGGCCATCGCATGATTTGATTATTAGTTTGTATCACACTACACAGCACGACGAGAAGTTAATGCTCCTGAAATCTTAATGGCGAATTTGTGTTTTCTTGCGATGACCAAGTCGATCTATTTGTTTTAAAGGTATATTTTTTTTAAATTGGCATGATAATAACATATGTAATAACTTAAGACAGAAGGTCCTTTAAGTAGAGACTAAATAGATTAATCGACTTGGTATTATATAGATCTCACCACTTTTTACGGCGAGACTTGAGGTTTTTACAGAATGTTTTTGATGGCATCTCACTTCTTTTTGTAGAGCGAACATAAGTCCAATTTGTATGAAAAGACGTTTTTTTTTCATAATTCAACATATTTTCCTATGGGAATGTTGTTCAGTTTCATGGGCTAAACACTCCTACCCACCCTATACCCCCTCCCGTTATGCCTCATATAGTAGGTGCCTATTTACACCTATTTATTTTATTTTCTACAGTAATAATAATTCATTAACTGCAAATGTAACCTTGTAATCTTATACATTTATATGGGATTACAAAGTTATTGTTGCAGTTGGTGTATTTAGAAAACTGGACCGAAATTAGAAAATATTAAATTTTTCCCATGATTAAGACACTAAACCCTATTTGTATTCTAAATTTTAAGCTTCTAAGTCTGCTAGAAGTACCTTAGACTTTTGATGATCGGTGAGTCAGTGAGTCAGTGAGTCAGTGAATCAGTGAGTGACAAAATTCAAAATTTTAACAAGTTGTCATTCTTAAACTACTGGTTCAAATTAATTGAAATTTTAAATATATCGTGTTTATACAATGACTGATTAGTTGCTGAAAATCCAGGCTTCTTGTTTTATCCACAACGAAATTATAGGGGTGTCAAAAATAGCCCGAATTGCTTCGAGAAAAGGATGTTACGGCCGTGCCGCTTTTTTTTGCTCGACTTGCGGGGGCACTTCCGTGCCCCCAGATAAAGTAATTCTAACGACAAATGTGTAATAAAAGAAAACTTAATTTCCCCAAAAACTAAAACAACACAAAACCCCAATTTATGAAAACCTGCATTACTTAAACTAAGGGATCGATAGAACGATAAGTGCTTCTCAATTGCCAAGCAACAAAAACGACCACACGCCATTTTCGCTCCAACACATTAAGAAATAAAGATTAAATTTGCTTGTACATAATAATAGAACAGCTGAGCTGCCGTAACACTATTACGGCCCTCATTGGAACGAAATAAAGGGGGTTCGTGTTACTTCAGTAACCTTTGTAAAGAATTCTGTTACTTAATAAAAGAACATTGGGTGTAAATAACAATGTGTGATGTGTGCGCCGATATCGTGCTTTTTGAAGGTAAAAGTTCAATAGTTTCAGTTGTCAGGTGTAGTATAGTTATATGCCTATTATAGTACATCTATAGTCCGCCCGCGACTTTATCTGCGTGGAAACCCTTCCCGTGTAAATCCCTATCCCTCGGAAACTCCGGGATAAAAAGTAGCCTATGTGTTATTCTGGGTCTTCAGCTACCTACATGCCAAATTTCATCGTAATCGGATTAGTAGTATTGCGTGAAAGTGTAACAAACATCCATACATACATACCCACAAACTTTCGCATTCATAATATTAGTAGGCTTTTCTCTTACCTCCGTAGCGCGGTCGGTAGTGTATGCGACAGCCGCGCAATAGGTCTCGGCTTAAAATTTTGGATCGGACCAAACATTTTAATACTTGTACTCCCTGGTCGTGTCGGATTAACCGTCTCACGGGCCTACGAGAGTAAATGAAAGAGACAGTGTACTTGTGCACACACTTGGCCACTATACACAAAGTTGGCTGGTTCCAATGAAACTGGCCGCAGAAGCCGAAATCGGTCAGGACGACATTATTACTTCGAAAAAAGTCTGGCATAAGAAAAATATCTTCTACTGATTGACAATTACTAAAGTTGGACTCACACCAAGAAATTTGAACGAAAATAGAGCACTCATGACACGTCATTATAAAACTTTACTTCAAGAGCCTAATATTTTAGTTTAATAAAGAATGTCTTCTAGAATCTTCCTGATAAATTTCAAAGTTTGTCTTTTCTATGGCGAATTTTCTTAAGTAAAATTTATCTAACAGGCAACCCAAATCATCAAATTAAAAAAAGGTTATATACTAGGTTAGGTTAGGTACTTTAATCAAAACAATCTATTGGGCGGCAGAGCTATAAGTAAATTATTCATAAAAGCATGTCTTACTTATGGAGTCCATCCATTCTTCGAAACGTTACTTCCAAAAGGTCGAATCTAGATTTGTAAAAACACCAGTATGTTGCCCATCCGTCGTCCTTTTACCTCGTAAATCAGCGAGTGTAGCTGAATTTATCACTTTGGGTTATGCAGTGCATTCGTCTGGCTGTAGCGAACGAATGCTCATTATTTTATGTATCCAGGCACATTGAATTGACATTGAGGTAAACTGCCTTTGATGTAAATGTCCTGTGTGCTATTTTAGTTAAGCATGTTTATTTTAAAGAGCGATTGGTTTAGGCTGTACATAAATGAGAATATCCTTTGCCTTTCGGTTAGCATCAGTACCGATGGGTACTCTTTTTTATATAGCCTTATCAAAATAGCACCTGCATTATGCATATACATATTATAAGACAATTAAAATTACTTGATAAAAATAGGTTTATTCAACCCGTTTCCTACTACTGGGCAGGGTCTCCACACGAGCGAGAGACGATAGACCTTTAGTCCACCACGCTAACTAAGTGCGAACTGGGGCGTTCTTTAAAAATACGCTGTCTAATAACGGACAGAAAAATCATCCCTCTTTTATTACTTAAAAGATAACATAATACATAAAACAATAAAGAACAAAGGAAAACAAACACCATAGAAGAAAGTCATCACTTAAAACAGCTTTCCAAAGCATAAACTCGCATCGTTACATCACACGTCAAATGAGGTAATACAGGATACAAGACGCCATTATATTTACGAGATACCGCTGGCAAAACGTCGGAGATGATGGCAGAATAAAAACTGTTCGGAAAATGCTTTAAAGATATTTTGCTAAGTTATAATTTTATAACTTTTGTTTACTTTTTAGCGCATAAATTACTATTCGTTCGGTAAAACGATTGTCCACAGTAGGTCCCGTCGAGTATTGAGAGTTTGACATTTAAAATGTACCGCAAAAATAGTTTTTAAAGCGCCCGCTAGAGGCGCTGATCAGATTATTTACGACATTTCTTGATAGCTATGCTACTTACATTATAAATGTGAAAATTTGGATGCCTGGATAGCTGTTTCTAGAGCATTTCTACTGCATACCAACTTTTAGGTAATTTTTCAACCACGGTGTGTGCTTTGTTGACCAATAGCAATAATTAAATACATATTTTTGTACAAGTACGATTGAAAATGATATTATAATATACATATTTCTAAGGCTGACTACTAACGTATTATCAACTATGATGTATGTAAAAGGAGAAAAAATCGTAGCAAAATATACTAAATGGAAACGTCGATAGAGTACGTGAAATATTTAGCTTTTTTGTATCGTAGTGTCGTGAAATTTCGGCTGTGCGGTCGGACTTAAAATATTGCATTGTGTGTTCCCGTGACATTTTTTTGTTGCATTCATCCGATTTTTTATTTCGATTCTCATTTATCTTACAACAGATAAGTGAAGCCTTTGAACCCATCACGGTTACGAAATACGAGTTGGCAGCTTAGTTACCTCTATAAAACTCTCAGGATTGCGAGGTTTCATCGCGAGTTTCTTCGTTATTAATTGAGCTTATGGTAATTAATATCTAATATACACATTATTTTGAAGTAATTGGTAAGTTTCCAAAGTCACAAATTTTCATCACCTGTATAGGAGACTATTATTGCCCAGAACCTAGCTAATTTCGATGACCCGTTTTGATTCCAAAGTTAGGTAATAATACTTTTTATCAGGAAGTTCTCAGGAGCTGGTTCTATACTCATTATCTGGTTGGCTTCGAGCCAAATAGACGACAATAAGCTTGCTCCATAATACATGAGAGCTAACATAACTAGCCCGGGCTATAGCGGGAAATTCTTTAAGGAAAATTGAACCACAATTGACATCAAAACACGGTGAAAGAAAATTTGCTGAAAAGGTTATACAAATTGGGGACAGAATAAACAACTACTTCTGTTTTGTGCTCACCTATTTACTAGAAACATACTTTTTACAGTGTTTAAATGATACATTTTCAGTAGAGCTAAATGTTGTTGATATTTTTATGTATAAATCAGCGAAAGGTTTTTGATAATTATTACTTATTCAGTTTTTTTTATTAAATGCTATGTCAAGATCTTCACCATCAGTATAATGATCATTAGCCTATGACAAATGACTATGGTCGTGTATCCACTTAATACTACAACGCTTTGAGGTATCATCTTATACCTACCAACCACAACCTGTTTGTACGTCTAAATACGTATGGGTAATAAAGCCTATTGCTCTATTCAACATCTAAAAATACCCCAATAGGTCATTGAATGACATACTATCATGCAAAACCTACTGAACTATGAACGAGGTCAAACCGATCTTGCTTTCGAAGGGAATTTTCAACGTGTAATATGTTTTCTTTGAGGCGTTATTTTTTTGTCGACGTGAAGATGTAGTTAGGTCCCGTAAGTAATTTTCGACGTGAGAGAGGCGAACGAAAAGCGCTCTGAAGATGATCGATGACGCAACAAAACATGGTGTAGGGTATACGGTATAAGAGATAGCGAGAGCGAGTGTGAAAGCTTAAGTAAGTAAGTTTAAAATGAACAATATGAATATTATGTGTCTGTGAGAGCTAAACTACTAACGTTTGACTAAACTGAGCACAGAATTAGGCTAAGAGTTAAAAGGATTTGGGTGCCTTTTTTAGAGTTAGGAAACATTCTATAAATTATGAAACTTTAAAGTGAATTTATTACTTAAGAAAGATAAATTATAACATTATGCTTAATATTTTTAGTGATCTGATTTTAAACGCTCGTTATTCCAATTTTCAAATTAATTATAACAATAGACTAACTCAACTGTAACATAAAACGCGCCAAACACCAAAAGACCAAAAACGATGATGAGTAATCTTAAACAATTAAGAAAGTACCTTTAAACTTAATCATAAACAAGCTCCCCCAATTCTCGTATCTCAAATTATCTTACATAATATTTCCGAGAAACTTCCCCCTAACAATTATAACATGATTAATTAAACTCTTAAAGTTCATCCCTTGCGACATCTCCCGGGAGCTCGACACGCGATGTTTACACCAAAACGTCGTGTTGAATATTGAATTTCGAGTTAGTTCGCATTAAGTAAAGCCGTGTGAGAGCTGTCGTGTATTCTCTAGAAATTCCACACACCCTGTATATTTTTTCCATTCTTTATTATGCATTCTTTATTCCATTCTATACAGGGTGTCTATTTTCGAGTGTGATATCTACTTTGCGTAAAGTGGCCTTGAATTTCAAGGCCTGCTTTGAGTGATGGCAGTAAGTGGTTGTGAGCATTTGAGACTAGAATTATGTCATTCACACGCAAGTAGTTCTAAGATAAGGCTATTGTTGAATATTCTATGCGTCTAGACATTGTTGAAGGAATCAGTGTTATTTTTTAAATTTTTGCATTTCTTTTGTATAGGTTATGTCTCACTTCACTTTAGTAAAGTTACTTTACGACTCATAACTTAATAAGTAACATACAATGACCTAGCCTAAATTGCATATTGATCTCTCTGCTTACTAATATTTGAATGCTTATTTCTATTACAGGAGTTTACCGTCAAATTTCTCTACCGATTATCACAAACATAGTGGTTAATAAGTTCATAGTTTAAAAACCCGAATATTTATTTTTCACAAATCAAACGTCAAATGTCAATAACTGGCAGTAAAATCATAAACGCAGGTAAAGAACCCAACAAATCATCTTATTTTTCCGCTATTTCATTCTTTTAGTTCCATTATACAACCTCGCTTTTCCTTCCTCTAAAAGAATCCAGCCATGTGGGATCCTATTTTTTACAGCTCTCTATCTCATACAGTATTAAAAGAAAGTGCTCCTGCCTATCGCAACGTGTAACACCCCGAGGGATGAAATCAGATAGATACAGATGCACTATAGTTCGACTGTTCCAATATTTTAGCGCAGAGAATCTCTTGGTTTTAATCGAGTAATATCTGAAAATGTATCAGGTTCTTTTCAGTCTCAAGCTTTTTCCTCAGCTAGTGTTATTGGATTTTTTGTTAGATTTCCTGGTAGATTTCGGAAGGTTTTTATTTTTTACGAAACACATATCTATGAAATGTTATGTGAAATGATTCAATGTTACTCCTTACCAAACTTTAAAATGCTTCATTTGAGAAGAGCAGAAAATGTTTGGCTACAAAAATGCATCTACTTTTTAGAAAAGTATTCAATTAAACTGCTATAGCTATCCCAAAATACGTTTTGTATTTTATATCTAAATTTACGGATAACCTCAATTCACCGCATGCACTAACAAGCCAAATAAACCTTGCACACGAGTAGAATAGTGTATAAAAACATAAAAGCTTAAAACCAAAATTAATACGGATAAAAAACCCAAAACATTTTCAATTCATAGCCAGCAAAAAGCCAGTGTTTTCGTGAAATAACGGCCAAATACGCCCACTTCTCCGTGCTAGATAAATTAAAATAAAAAAAGAAAGAACAACCAACAAAATTTCGGGAGCACTTTATATGAACCCCCGTTTATCCCCGTCTGGTGTGGTCCATGAGGTCGTAAATTACGCTCGGACGGTATTTTTGGCACCCATTTTTGTTGCCCTGTATGGTCAGAAAATTTTACTGCTGCTAAAATTCAATAGATAGTAAATTTGTTTTGTAATGAAGTTGTGTGTCGTTGACGCTGATGCTAGGAATTGGATTCAAATTGCTTGAAAAAAGAAGTGTGTAGCAATGCAGTTGATATGCAACTATACGAGTAAAACTTTAACAATAAATAATTGAACCTAGACTTTGGCTATTTTTCAACACAAATTATAATCAGGTTATAATTGTAATATTATTTGCATTATAAACAAATTTGTTGCTCGATAATTTTCAAATTGATTCATCAACGTTGCTTATTTCGAATTTTCCTTACGAAATGCTTGAGTAGCAAACCGATTGTATTTCAAATTTAGCAACTGAAGCAGTGTGAAAATTTGCACCATCTACAGTTTCAATAACTCCCGAGTATTTTGCTGTAATAAGCTTTAAAAATCATTTTTAGCACAACACTGATTCCGTTTCTAAATATATTACTTTTAAAAGTTATGATATTTTGGGTGGGTACAAAACTGTCATTGTTGTTGTAAGTACTAGCTATTATTCTTCTTTCAAACCTGAACGACCTGTCCTTACCTAAAAATAAGCATTTCACTATAATTTTTCAGTCATCATGATTCTTCTTCAGCAAATTTTTACTTTTTACCGTGTCCAATATTCCTGCTCGTGCTGTATTATCAACTGCATTTTTTGTACTATTAGTTAATTTCTAATTTTTAAGTTAATACTTTTTTCTTTGTAGCTTACATTGATTTCTATTACACAAAAATGGAAAATATAGTTAATGTTTTATTTAGCGTCTAACTAATATTCTTAAAATCCCCATTTAGAATCCCCTTGATATATTACTCTGCTACACCATCATTAACAAAATCCGAAATCCCCTAAGACACGAACATGCAGATCTCATCAGTGCAAATACTGTATAATCCACACATGCAGAGCAGATATGATCGATGGTGTTGGTATCGTGCGGGATTATTTTATCACTGATCGCTATCGCGTGCTTAGCGCATCTAATTTTGAATGGATTAAGTGTGAATATCCAATGAGGATTGAGGACACTGTTTATAGTGTCGGTGTAGATGCATCCTGTTTAAATTATATATTGGTGTTGAGAATCTTAGTATCAGTAAATTAAGAGATTTGCTTCTGCGAAGTAAATTTATTTTGTTTGAAAGTTCTGTGAGTGATAATGTAAGCTAACTTGTTATTACCATTTGTTGTAATTACAATTAACAATAGAACTACTATAACCTGTAAAAAACATAGCAATGTACCTAATTGTAAAAAGCAGAAAAGTAAAGGTTATGTATGTTACAAAAAACAAACTTAATTATTTTTTTATCATTTCAAATCTTCAGGGGTCTATTGTGTATCTCAGTTGGCATAGCCAGTATTCTATACACTATAAATTTCCTAAAGTGATGATAATGTTGAAAATAAATTTAGTTTCGCTTATGTCAAAAATCTCTGCTAGCGTTTAAAAATGCTTCTTAAACCAAAAGTCGGACTACTGTTTTGATACAACTTAACAAAGACCTACAGAAATTCACCAGTGCTTCTAAATTTTAAATGTAAACTCTATTCACATCCTCAACTATTCCAGCCGCTTGTTTTTTACAAGTTTCGGATTGACAGGGACAGTTCTAAGCAAGTTGGGCAAGCTGCCAACGGCACTAAGCTTATTTCACTCAATTCACGAGTAATGGAGCCCGTCTCTTGAAACAACTGTGTTTAATACTGAATTTGTATTATTAATCTAAATGGTTTTGGGTTTCTTTATTTCTGTGAACATTTGATCTGAATTGTAGTGTGTTTTATACAGCCTGATGTGAGCTTTGATCTTTCACGATACTTGCATAGTTGCTATTGTATGACTGAGAAATTTAATCAAAAACGTTTAGCTTATTTTGTTATTTGCATATCAAAATCAGGACATGTGCCTACAATATCTATGGCTAGTAATATTTCTACTCTTACACATTTCTATCCAAAGGTTCTAGCAGTTTATTGCTTCAAACCTGTCATTAATATTTGCAACGTCGTGCTAAATATATGTACTACGAAAATTACAATCACGCACAGGCATAATAAGAGTATGTATAGAAGCGGATCATTATGCCGAAAGCCTTTGAACAATGCGTAGCTGATAGCTCGACACGTGAACACTGTGACGCTTTTGGCTCGCGTTGTAGAAGCGATACAACCTGATCACCGTAGATACCGCTGCTTATATTACGGTTACACAAATTTTTACTTTAGGTATTATTATGGTTAGACTTCCTAATCCACGGGGCTTGAAACCTTTTTGGCCGTGTACGTAAATAGAGTTTTCGTAACCAGTTACTATACAAATATGTACAAATGAGCATTTACACAAGTATTCAACATTTTCTAGTTTGTTTATTATCTATCTTATCTTAGGTAAGAACTATCGAAACTTGTAAAACCAAAACTCGTATTCGACAACTACTGTACGTCAAATGGATGATCGCTATAACCTAAGGGAGAAAACAAAGTTCATTATAGTAGCTTTTAAATAGTTGTCAACTGAAATACATGATAGCCCCCCTGTTAACACGTAATACAATGTACTTTTCAAATAACAAAAATCAAAAGAAAATATTTAGAGAGCAAAATAAAAATGCTTTTGTTTTAAGCCGCTTAACCTGTACCTTACAAAATCCGATAACCCTAAAACCCCAGCCATATATTCTTCAAAAGATCATTGACTGTCTGCAGATTACATATTTTTAGCCATTTACAATGTTCGCGCCATCAATCATGTGTTTAATGGAGGCTGAATGATTTTACACGCTCATTGGTTCAAACGAAATATATTTTTTGAATTTATTTTGCGTTCTGTTTGAGGTTAGCTTATGTGTCGTTAAGTATTGTTCTGGAGTTAAAAGCTTGTATACTGAGTGTAATATTATTTCGTTGTGTTATTGTGTATTTTTTAAGGGCTACTAGGCAAAGAATAAAAGTCAAATAGTTTTGAGATATCGTTATTAATTTTGATAAATATACATGCTCTTTACCAAAAAAATGTATTTTGAAATTTATGAAATATACATACGCTAGATTCATTTCCAGAACATTTCTGAGATAATATGAAATATGAAACTCATTATTATCACACATCGAGAATGGTAACGAACTACAGATTACTTTATTGAAAATATTTGCACAGAAACTAATATAAGTATTCTTATCGGAACCACATTTCGTCTGAGCTGGGAGTCCAACTCAAGACCCGGTGACTGCCAATCACTAATCATACGTATACAATATTAGGACTATAAAAGTAATGAGAAAAAATAAACTCCGATTTATTCTTCTTAGTAAAACAGTTTCCCTAGAACTATAAATGAGGTAGATCTATTAACATTAGTCGGTACAAAACTTGGTACATTTATTAGAGAGCCTATTTACTACTGAGAGCGGTTTCTTGTATTGTGGCAACTAATTAGGCCGTGCTCCAACAAAAAGCTATTAGTTTAGCACCCTAGGACTGGAGGATATCGATATTTTGGGGAGTTTACCCTTGTTTAGTTTGGTAGATAGTGGAAACGTAAACCTTGGAAGTCTGAATTTATTACTTACTAGCTGAACCGCGCAACTTCGCTTGCGTCACATAAGAGAGAATAGGTAATAATTATATTCCCCGTTTTTGTAACATTTTTCTTTGTTACTCTGCTACTATTGGTCGTAGCGTGATGATATAGCCTATAGTCTTCCTCAATAAATAGACTATCCAACAGTAAAATAATCGTTCAATTCGCACCAGTATCAGTAGTTCAAACAAACAAACAAACTCTTCAGCCTAATAATATATTATTAATAATAGATGAAAAAAAAATCTGTGGTAGTCGATTTTTATCAATATAGTTTCAGTAGTGTTTAAAGCTTGTATCAACGTGATAAAAAAATCTGTAAGTATTGAAATTAATGTTCTTAAATCAGTTCTTGATGGAATAAGAAGCTGTTTACTGCACTTGGTAAACCTACTTTTGTGTTCCAAAAAGACCGTGTCCCGGCAGTAGGACTATAATGGTTAGATACGAATTCAAATATAATCCTTACCTCTTAATTTTATTTATAAATACTTCTACATCAATAAAACACTGTTATTATTTTTTATTTCGCATAAGTCGTTAATCTTAAATCTGCTTATATTTATAAAATTTCCGCAGAAAATTATTTTAACGAAAACCGAATTTAATCCTTACAATAACCGGTGTCTATTAAAATAAACGGATTTATATTCCATTTCTGTGTTAGATCGAAACAGAATTGTAAATTAAATTTTCAATGGAATTATACTTGGAAATACGGTCTACATACATAAATTATTTTGTTATATCCTCATATTTTACGGTGCTGGTTTGAAAAGTTACTGGATACGCAGTACGCAGGTAAATTTCGACTGGAACCCTTTATGTAAAAGCAAAAGATTGCGATCGAGAGGGCTTGGGTTTGAATCTATTGCACCTCTTACCGTAGCCTTTAAGTATGATGTAATTGTTGTGAGATATTAAATTTTTGACAGATAAAAAGAAAAGAGGATCCTTTTTAAACATAAACACTTCTAGAGGAATTGTATTTGAATTTAATAAAGTTTAAAGGCGAACGGCAGGTTTGTATGAAGAATTCGTACAGCTTATAAAATGTCATGTTTAGGTTTACTTTTTGTTTAAATTGGTAGCTAATATGATAGACAAGCATATTTTAAAATTATTATATTTTTAAAAGTTGGGAGGTAAAAGTTATGTCCATTTTAAGAAGCCCCGATAGTTTGCTAAATTGCTCAGGTGCTGTCAAAACCACAATCCAAAACAACAGCAAATTAGCGGATGCGTAGACGTCAGAGTAACAGTGACGTCTTATGAGATTTTCTTTTTCTTTATTTGTCAACAAATTAAGCCATAGACCAAAAATTATTATTTAAATAAACAAATACTTTCAAATTAATCCGGACTTCTAAAAATAATACTCCCAAATAAAAATAGGTGACTTAGTCCCCTTAATAAGTGGTACAAATTCTGTTACGAAACAACACAAATTTTAAGCTGTACGAAATCTGCCGATCTCCTTTCCAAAAATTATTAAATTAATTTTGTAAGCAATTAATATTCGGTATTTTCCAATAAAACAAGAGACAAATGTCGTTGATGGTGATGATTTTCCTGTTAGTAACAATTTAACTAATTTAAATCTTCTACATAAAAAAGCCAATGGCAATGAAAATAGCAGTTTAAATCTAAGGTCAATCGGCTTACAGGAAAATAAAGAAAGCCATACTCATTGCGATTAATTTAAACAACAAACACAAATTCAAAAGGAATATATTAATCCCATCAACAAAAAATCACGTAAAGCATTTATTGGAAATTACAAAAAGTAGTTTAAAATGAATGATTCTGCAAACGCGAGCTTAATTTTTTGCTTCGTCGTAATTAAACCGTAAATTAATCTTTTAAATCCAAAAGGGACTGTTAATAAGAGAATGATGAAATAATTTTCAATAATTATTATATTTTGGGTCAGTTATAATCAGCTTATATTATTATGTCTTAATGATGAAAAGAATTCGTTTCATCATTTAACGGGTACTTACATAATTTCTCGTTAAATCAAGTATTTTGGGTATATTGAGATTAATTTTTAGAAATGGTATGAATAAAGGATTTAACAAATATTAAATCAACAATCCTATGATTTTATATCCAAAATAAGTACCAGGAAGATTATTTATTTACTTTTGAGCATAAACTTTGGCTAAGCTGTCTTAGTCATTGCTAAGAAAATCTTCGTATAGTACTTGTAGTAGAAAATAGCATTTTACCATGCCTGAAAATTTAACCCTTTATTCTAGGTCGTCGCACCAAATTCTGATGTCAAAACTTAGCTCCTTAATTATGTAATGCAATAATAGTATAAATATTTTTTGTGCTCACTTTTTTTTGAGAATTCGACACTAAAATGTTCATGATTAAAATAGTTTTATCACTATTTTCATCTTGAATTGGAGAAATATATGCACTTTATACAACATTTCCACTATAAAATGCAACGCTACTTATATAATCTAAACAATACCCCATATTACAGAGTACCACAAGCCATTATTGCAAATCAGCTTACTCAATTGCAATTACGCTTCGAGACGCCATTAATCCAGTACCATAGTTCACATAGCAGTTCAGCCATTACGTTATCACATTATTATTATTAGAAACTTACTTTCTATAATTATATACAATTTTGGATTATTTCTCACGTTATTGTAAGAGTGGGTTTACATTGGAAAAAAAAGCGTGAAGTTTTTTGGCCTCTGAGTATTATCTTTTGTAAAAATATTTGTAAGTTATAATGTAGAATTGATGTCTGGTTCATGGTTAAGTTAAAGAAGTGGTGTGTAGTATCGTTATTCGCGAAGTCTCTGGTTCGTTTATTCGATCGGGTTGAGTGATAAATATTGAGTGGTTCTAATGCTATTAGAACTGGTCAATGGCGATTAGTATACATCATAATTAACATCATCCAAAAAAATGTAAAATAAGTGCGTAAGTTTTAAAGAAATCTTAAAAAATAATTTTAGAAAAGTAATAATACGGGTTCTCATAAAACCACGTTTTCACTTACAGCTAAACCTATTACAGCTGTATTAAGAAATCTACTGGAAAATTATATTATGCCTAATACATATTCTTAAATAATATTAATCCAAAATCGTTTCTACAATGTGCATTCACCTCAAAGTTATAAATATCAGTGTGCCCCATAACGCGGTTAGAAGATTAGTGGTGGAATTAGTCAAAATTATCATTTCTATCGGCATATTAATCTTATAGAGTAGAATGTATTGGTCCGTTTGTATGGATTATGTGTTAAATACGTTGTTTAAGTGTGAAATTGTAAGTAGTAATAGGGTTTTTTATTGTTGGGAAAAATGTGGTGGTGTTTTTTATTTTGGTGATTGTGTAGTCTTAGGCTAAGTCTTTTGGAAAAAGTATCTATCCTTTGCATTATAGGCTAGAGTAGCTAGAGTCAAATTAACTGACGGGCTAAAATTTCAATTTCTTGTAGAAGAACTTTTTACCTGCACAGAACAATTTACTTATCAAAGCAATATTTTTGGATCGTACAGAGAAACCTACCTTTTCTGTGATTTTTTGTAAATACACTTGAATTACCTATTGTTGCTTAATTAATTGCTTAATATTAGTCTTAGAATCATTACGTTAAAATGACATTTATAAATAATAATTTATTGGTATCATTGTTTCCTCATATAAAAATACTCACACATTTATGTAATATAAACATAACTCAAGTATATTTTAACCCAAAAAATACACTTCAGAGAGAAGACAATACCGCAGCTTACCCCCTGACAGTTGCAATACTCAAGATGACAGATGACGTCAGAAACAGAAACAAAAATAAAACAAAAAAATAACACAATGATGATGGATGTTCCTGGATTACAGGCTTTAAAACACATTTTCATGTGTAAAAAATATTCGTATTGTTTTATGATTGTTTATGTAAAATATTTTACGAACATTCTTTAAATCGTACAGTTATTGATCACCAATTGTTTGAGTCTTCCTAGCTTGACTCTAAATAAAAGTTTTTAAATCTGGTTTAGTTTAGTCCCTAAATAGCTCTTGGTCAGTATGGTGGACTGAACTAATCTTGTCTTCCTCAAAAGGCAGTTGCCCAGCAGTGGGATGCTAAATGATGTCATTTTTATCTACTTCTAACTGTTGACAGACCCTTACGAACAGCGCTCAAGTTGTTGGGCAATCAAAATTGTTTACTCGTTTTCCACTAAATCAAATGTTATCAAATCTATAAAATAACATACAAATCAAAACTAGATTTACAAACAAATGAAATAACTCTAATCCTTTATGACAATCGCTAAAAACATATCCAACAAAATAAAATTACACTACTTCACGCAAGTTCACGATACACCAAAAACAATCTATCATCAACTTTAGTACCAAAACAATACCTAAGAGCCGTAACAACTTTCTCACGCCAAATCCACCGCCTCACTTGCACATCACCGTGAGAAAAACAGCATTATCACACAAATAATATAAGAGAAAAAAAACCCTTACATTTTCCTCACAAAATAGACACATTTCACTCGGATCATAGTATTATCGAACCCCAATTCCATCTGCCAAGCTACTCAAGTGTTAAAATAACACAACTGATAAACGTATCACTCAAATAATCCCCCATTAGGAACCCTACGATAGTTTACCAGAAACGTAAGCGAACAATTACAATGGTATGGATTAGATTAATCAAGCAAAAACGAGCCTTAACGGTCTGAAAGACAAAGCCTTAAAGGATTAAAATTGCTCGAGCGTTTTATTGTTTTCGGATATCCCGACACACCGCAAGGTCGGGTTCCAGTGGAGGTATGTAGCGGGTGGATTATGTAATTTTCTCCATTATTGAAGATGGATGTTGGAATATTATACGATTAAACAATTTGCTAATGACTTCGCTTCCTTTGCAACTCAAGCTCATATGACTGTAAATTACTTATCGAACGGTGTCACAAAAAATAGGAAGGTATATGGCCAAATAAATACGGCCTGTACTTTTTAACTAACTATGATATGATAGACTGTTAACTAGGAAACGTTACACGTCTTAAAATAAATAGTAAAGTCACCTATAAAACAGTAGCACATTTTGTCCAATTGGTACTTTCATATCGGTTGCATATAGAGTAAGTATTTGATAATAAAATCTACTTTTAAGAAACAGGATCTTTTAAAACTAGGCACTGATTAATTTTTCATGTACAACGCTCGATATTTATTCCCTAAAAATACCTCTCTAATTCTAATCTCATTCAGAGAAAAGCCCTGTGTGACACTATTTGCAACAAATAGTTCCAAGCCACAGCATACTTTACGCTAAATTGCAGTACAGAACAAATATTTAATTCCCATTTAACTTGCAACTTGTTTGATGGACACATTTCCTAGAACACCACGTCGGGCTGTTGTTTGATGAATTTATCAAACATTCAATGGTTTGATTTTCACAGAATTAGTATACGTTTGATGTATTTATTTGGTGTGCTGATTAAGTTTCTTGTTAAATTGTATTTTGATCTAATTTACTTTAGTCACGCGATAAATTTAAAACAAATTTTATTAATGCATTTTTTTTAATACTCTTTTAGTATAACAATATTAGATAATAAATCTAGAAGTTAACTAGGCTCACATTTTTAGAAAATCGCTCGGCCACTTTTTATTTTTATATAAAATCTATTGAAGCTACTCGGCAGTTGATAATGGTAGGAAATCATTACCCGAAAGTACGATATTTTAACAAACCTGCTAATGAAAACATAGACCTTCATTGCATAAAAATCTTTTAATTTTCGGATATAATATGTAGTACTCTCCCAGAAGAATGAGTAAATAAGGTTCCCTGAAACCAAATACTTTTTGAATTAATGAGAATGACCTCAAAGCGTCAAAACTCATACAAAAAAAAACGCTATTGAATAGATAAACTACCGCTAAATGTACTCAGAAACCGGGGTTAGTCACACATTCCTCGCTGTCACTGAACACGCGCCCTAAGGGTTGCCAACACATTATAATAACGAGCCGGCTTAAAAAGAGACAATTACTACACCCGGTCTATTTACATGGTAGATAATTTTGTACCTACCCTCACTTTTTGACAATGAACTGAAGCCGGCGTCGAACCTATTACGTTTTCCTCCAAGATAATGTGTTTTGTTTTAAAAATTTTGAAGTAAATGTTAATGTGCGATTGTTATTACTACTTTTGACGTCAAAATGGCTAAAGAGATTGGGATAAAATTTGTCAGAGCGATAGATTATATGCGGAAGCTTTTTCTTGGCATACAATAAATTGTCATGACACATTAAACACTAACATAGTACGCCCTATTATACACTACTAAATTCCAAAATAAAAATAGGAACGCGTGCGAAACTGCGAAATTAAAGCTAGTTAGTTGATAATCTACAAAAAACTGCCTTGATATAAACGTGCAAGAAAAATAGTGGATTACGAAGCAAAGTATTCGTTCATGAAAGGAAATATTTTTTGAGAAGAAAATTTCTAGCAGTGAAATATCAGGTGTAAAGTTAAGGTCTAAGCTATTAGTCTTGTTATTAGGTTATCAAACTTTCAAATTGTATGAAATGACTCGAATATGAAGGGTACTTTTTGATTTATACGCGCTATTTTCATAGAGACTAGAAAATTCAGATGATACTCTTAGAAAGTGTTTTTTTTTTCTTTGAAATAGTCAACACAGAATGTTATTGTTTAGTTCACTTATGGCCTGGCTTCATAGAACTATCATAATAGATAACTATCGACAATTTAATGTATCTCGCACGGTATCTGTTAATAATGGTTACTTATTTCACTTACCATATACGTAAAACATAATTTTAACTTGTAAAAGTAAAAGCAGTTTTCCGAAACTTCAATTAATTAGAAAAAGTTAAACGAATTTACTTCTCCTTTCTCTTTCACAAGTAGAACATTATTGTTCTAAATTCCTGGAAAATAAACTCTCTCTTCCTTGTAAAATTAACCTTATGACATGGCAACAAACTGTAATGCGAGTTTCTCGTGTTCAACATTTGTAACCGTTGCCATGGCAACGCTCGCCTAATTGAGCTCGTTTTGGCTACACAGCGTCGCTGATCTGTGGCGACCCTCGTACCGAACACGAACAGCTATAGAAAATATAAGATCCCAGCAATTAAGCCCCTTTGGGATCGACAACAATTTTGCTTGCGAACTCAGAAACCTCCTTAATAATAGATGGTGACAAATTCAACTTACGTCATTCGAAACTCAATTATATCTCACACGCAAATCCAACGGTTCGTACATAATTATTCATAGAAATACAAATTTTGGTAAATTAATTTACTTCGGGTACCTTCGACTGTCCTCGGGTTAGTTCGGGATCGCTTGATTGTCGGAATCCTCTTATGAAATGTTAATGTGAATGTATCTGGATGTAGTCGGTCGGGTAATGGTCTAATGGTTCCTGTTATATAAGTATTTGTGCTATATACGTTTTGGCAATAATCTTGGGGAAGGATCTTTGGAGATTAGAGACTATTCTGATTGTTTTGATGACTATTATTTGGGAGGATAACCAATTTATGACGTAAAATATTCTTATACTTTTTTCTGTCTTATTCTCCTTGTAAGAGTAGGGGCTTTCGTTATTCATGATAATTTTCATTGAAAGTGGTTAAAGTAAATTGCAAATGAAGTAATAATAAGTTTATCTTTAAAAATGTATAAGGCCAGAAAACTTTTTTGAATATTGCAAATTTTACTTTTGTATAAGTTGCAATCTTTTGTCGTAATTCAAGTGTACTTTAGGCCAAAAGTACACACCCATTGTTAAACCCAAAAAATTAAAATTAATCAAACCAAAAAACCAACACACCTAGTCGTACATTTAACCAAGAGACGTACAAAAGGTCCATAATATTACCTTAGGGCCTATTCATTATTTCGGGAACAAATCTATTGTTAATTCAAAACAGGATTCGGTGAGATTTATCGTTGCTGCAAAACGAACAATTACTGTTCTTGTGAATTGATTTTGACTAATTAAACACTTTTATTACTTGTATAGGTTTCCATTGGATGGTCTCGTAATAATTTATCGCTTCCTTCCCTATGTGGGGATCAGTTAGTGTTGCGTAAAATTTTGATGCGATGCTGTGAATTCAGTTTGTTACGAATTTGTAAAGGTTGTTTAAATGGTTTTGTATTTTAGTTTCTATTGTTTAAATGAGAAGTTAGAAATATTTTGAAATGTAATCAGGCATTTGGAGTTAAGTTTCTTGAATTGATCCGAGGGCGATGGTGGGAACGGATGGAAGAGTTTGGGGGAGACCTTTGCTAAACTATATGCCGTATAAGTGAAAAAATAAGTGTATCTGTACAATGAAAATCCAAGATGACCAAATAACCAAAATTTTAGTGCAACAATAATCTACTACCTTATTTATCAAGAGCAACCCTTCCCTTCCTTCTTCATAAAAAATAGTGTTTAATATAACACATATCACAAACAAAAGTTTGATCAAAGCGATCTGACAAAATGTCCCTTTACAAATAAACGGTTGCCTAGCAACGTTTGACGGAAACTTTTTACTTTCATTTTGTTCTACTGTTATTGTCTGTCTTTGTCGGTATGAAGTAATATAATTTTGAGGTCTTGTAGCCCTTTGAAGTGGTAAAATATAAGTCTAGATTCCTCTTCTGTCTCTTTGTTTGAAAGTGCCTTTGATTTTGCTACTTGGTTGCTGTCTTGAAGATATTTAAGCTCGGTATCAATATGTTCTTTAATGTCAATCATGAAGGTTTCATCAAGGTCGCCTCGCGTTTAAACCGCCGTCCACTCACGTGGTACTTGTAATTTAGACCTCTGCTTTATAAAATAGCAGACTTAATTAATGAAAATATGTTACTACTACAATTCAAGAAAGTAACTCTCAGAAAAATAAAAAACCTACTTTCAAATCCTCTGTACTCTATTGTAAAAGTTTACAAAGTTCTAAAACCCTATCCCAAACTGCACTAAGACTTCGCAGACAAAGGAAGTGTGAAAAACTACTTCAAAAGAACAAACTACCATCCCATAACCTATGAAGCCATTACATGCCATAACAATGTGCCAACTGTACCTTAGCTTGCTTCGTGAATGCACGCCAAGGAATTCTTTTATCTCAGCAATTTGCGAAACGGGCTCCGTAAACGCTACCATAATCCCAAGCGATGTTATGTAATTTTGATACATTTGAAGATGCCGATTACTGATATAGTTTGTACTTTGAGTTTATAGGGAGTTTGTAGAAAATATGTGGTTTTAAAAGATTTTTTCCTTATTTTGAATTTAGCTTAATATTTATCTAAAATACTAAGTATTGATTTTACAAATATGATTATTATTCGCAAAAGGAAATCTTACAAATGGTATTCAATTAATATAATAAAATATTAATCTCACAAAATAATTACAAGTGCATCCAAATTCCTTATTATCAATAAAAAAATACGTTATAATGTCGTAAAGAGCTTTTAACACCTCAAAAAAACTTGTCGATTTGACTGTAGGCTAGAATAGGCTAGACAACTAGCCTATTTCAGAACATAATCACGACAAAAACTAACCCTTCTAACTAAAATCCTTCCTAACTTAACCTACAAAGTAAGAACATTATTATTTTCCTATCATTATTGGAGCACGTGCCGCAGCCGTGACGTTACCGTGACGCGTCAAATTATTTTTAATTGACCCTTTACTTCACCAAACTGTCATTTAGGTGTCGTCCTAATCCTGTTTCGTTTGTACATGCTCTGAATAAAGTTATTGATCTAATTTGTACGAAAAAATATTTTTTCCTTTGCCCTTATAGACACGTTGGTGTAATATAATTTACTTGTTCATTTTATTTACTCTCATCATTTATTCGTGTTTCTGTTTCATAATTTAGACTTATTTGAGACCAAATAGGGCTTCTGTTACATAGGACTAACTTTGTAAATGGCGATACGTGGGTGTGTTTTGCCTCTGACTACAGCTTAGGGTATAACAGGCATGATGTAGGTGATACGTGGTCTAGCAAATGTGAATAATTTTCAAGAACTATTTTTATTTACCTGTTTAGTTTTGCGTGTGTGGTTTCAAATTCAGCAGCTTTAGTTAAGCTTCCATCAGTTTACTTTTAGTGTTCAAATATTGCATATTTTTTTCAAGTGAACTGTGTCCATATTATTGACCAATATTTGTTCATCCATACCCAATAATAAGCTGTACTATTTATCTTTAATAGCCTCTTTTTACGCGCACAATCATTTTATAGAGGAAAGCCAATATTTTTCTAAACTATTTTCAAAAGCAACCAGATTGGCTCAACAAAGCCAATGTTCTAATCAGCCACAGCACACCGTTCAGAAAACCCAATAAAACGTTGGAGCCAACATTGGTGCCAACACATTGGCCCAACATCCCATTACGTAATGGCACCGGAGGTTGCAGCTGTAAGACTGTGAGCAATTCAGATGGTATCGTCGATCCAATATTACCTCTGTTCCAAGTAATTGTATGACAAACCGATAATATCTTGTTATTGTAGTATTGGTACGAATTTGAATAGTAATGATCGCGTTTTAGAAGTATTTGGCGTGAGTTTTAGGTTCATGTTTTCAGTTCGCAGTATTTTTTAAAGCTATGCTTTTTTAGAAGTTATACAGTTATATACTTACGAATTACTTTGACACTGAAATACATTAATGGTACCTTATTTTGTTCATTATAATATTATGACTGAATAAATAAAAGTCTTTTTCGCTAATATTTTTCAGCCAAATAGAACTTAGCTTCCATTTGCGTGAAAGAATGAGGTGGTTAAATGTAATAGAAAATGTGTGCCAATGATATTTTCAGGCAGAACTATTAAAATTATATTACAAATAAGTTATCGTAACCTTTAATTTTCAATCGCGTTTAAGACCCTAAACGGTAAACAAATATACGGTGGAAATTTTAAAAACAAATTTTATGTTATCCAAGATTATTACTACTTAAACTTGTTTGTTCATTTTTAATATTATTACAATAGTTTTATTCGTTTGTTTGTCAAGAGCATGCATACTTAAGAAATGTCTCATGCAAGTTATAAGAGACGTCTGAAAGTGAATAGGTCATTGACCTTTGGTTAAACCTAGGTTTTGTGTATTGTATATCCCTGAGGAATAGGCAAAAGTATAATAAATTCATATTAGAGAAGATTCTTCATGTCATCAAACAAAATCCAAAGTAATATTTAGTGTAAATGTGAAATCTGTCTATTACGCTTTCATAGCTAAATTACGTCACCAACTTTAAATAAATCTGCTACAATTTCTCGTATTAATAGTTTTTGAAATATAGTAGATAGGTACTACCTGATATATCTTATACATGTATAAATAAATGTACAGTTTATTATATTTTTTAATACCTAAATTAAATGCGTACTAAATTTTATTCTACTGTTTACGAACTAATAATGTTACAAACAATCTATGTGGCACCACTCTTTACCTGTCTGAAATGAGTGTATTGCATTGCCTTCAGATATAGAGATTGGAAAGAAAAAATCTAATGTTTACATCCACACAGGTATATTTGGTCGTGCGTATGTATAATTGTAGTAGGCAGTTAAATCGCAATCGTTGTGTGGCGTGTCCGAGGTGTGTCTACGTAATAAACGCGCCTATAGCAATTTGTTAAATATTTCAGTTGTAGCTCGGAGTACAGTAAGTGTAGTCATGATTAAACGATAAGCTACTGAGCAATCTTAAGCATAATTTCGAATATCATTTATTTTACCAAATCTCATACAGTACCTTTAACAATAAGTTTTTAAAGGTCTTTTAAAGTTTTACGTGACTTTTGAATCTCTGATATTAAGACAATCGATTTGAAAATAAGGCCTGCTCCTTAATTTTCAAGACCAGAAGTTGATAGAACTAGTTCAGGCATTCAAATAACGATCTGGAGATATTCTTATCAACATCTGAGAGGTGCCAAGTATCCAAAAACTTGTATAATCTAACTCTAGGTTGAAACAAAAGGACTCAGTTACATATCTCTAATTATATTTGAACTACTTCAAGAACTAGTCTTCCACACAAAGGTACCAAAGAATCACCAAACTCAAAACTGTATTCTCAGATAACCATCTCTCAAGTCTCATATCACTTCGCAACCTTCAACTTTATCAAACCTTAACCCTAAATCCGATAACAAAACCCAAAACATTTCAAATGCTCATAGCACCCTGTCAAAAGTTCCATGTAATTCGTGAAACATCGGTTAAATTCGGAAAATTTCGCCAACATTCGCGAGTGTCGGCCGTAGCACTAAAAGTGGCGGCGGAACCTGTGGGTCGGCGATATAACCATTATGATAGCGAAGACATTTTAACCTCGCGGGGCGCGGATAAGCGTTGGGCTAGGAAACTAGCGGCGTTGCTAGGAAACTAGCTATATTTTGTTGATAAATTTGATGGAGCGTACATCTAATCCTTTTATCTAGTAAGAGTATTTTGTTAATTTGCTACATGTATGTCGTACATTTTTTTTTCAAATCTTATTTATAAAAGTGTCAATATTATTTTAAAAAATGAAATACGTTTAACAAAGTTGTACAGCAAATAAAATACCTACCTAGTTATTTTTGTCAGTTTGATTAATTAAGTTTTCACAGTCATTCACATATTTCTAAAACAGACCTTAATAATACTTAACAGTTATCTATTTACGAACATAAATATAGTACACAATTATTGATATTAGCTTGCAGCTTCTTTTCAAAATCATAACAGAAAAATACTAAGTTACAAATTTTAATAATATTGAATTGTTTGTCAAAACTGTTACTGTCTTTAATCTCAGGAGGTATCATCGTCCATAATATATCGCTATATTGACTACTGCATCAAGTTGCTAGAACAGAGAGGTTTCTAAAGTATTTTACTGTGCGGAAAGAGACAAGTTGCTCCCCTGAGTCGTAGTTTCAGAACGTTTATGTATGAGCTTCACTGTATATCTCTATGTGTATATTTTATCTTCATGAGGTCTGTATAGATTTTGAATTTTGGATACATAAAATGGTGGAACTGTGCCAAAAGTATGTATTAAGTTTATATGAGTTTTATAACAGTGTTTTGTTGTGTTGTCCTTCTAGCAAGTTGTATTGTCACTTCAATAAATGTTTTATTATATTAGATATTTAATTTCCTTCAAAGTTTATCATCTTAACCAATACTCAACTGAAAATTATCGAACTTGGCGTTATTCTTCAAAACAGCAAAAATCGCAGGTAGTTAAAGTGAACAACTTCTAAGTGCACTATGAAACTAATTATCAAGTCCTTAACTTAGCTCAATTTTATACATTTTCAAATATGAAAAGAAAACGTTTTAGTCTGAAAGAAAATTTAAAAGAAGCTCAAGTTGAGATGAAAATTAACAGCAATTCCGTCTCGGACGAAACGTAGATGAGTTTTTAATTTTTCTGCAATCCAATGTAATTAAAATCCTCGCTTATTCTATGGCCCGACAACAAGAGCGAACTTTTCTAATTTATTCATATCACGGTGCCCTACGCCCGTCGAGTTGTTTCAAAGTTTAGCCAACAATACAGATGAAACGTTTGAAAAGAAAAATAATACGTACTCAAACTGAGATATAAGATTGGATGTACTTGTTATTATGATAATCAGTTGAATAACTTTTATAATATATTTGGAATATACGAAGACGTTATAATTGTGTTGACTTTGTAAAGGTTGCACGTGTCTTCTCGAATAATGTTCAATTGATTTGTGTTTGAAAATAAGTAATACAGATTTGTGTTTTCTCCGTAACGCTTTCATATACGTACATACATTTTTTTCATAAGAGATAAGGCAATGCTATAAGTTATTAGTAAAATAAAAATGATAATTATTTTGCTTAGTATATTTTAGTAATATTATTTTTACAGAAACAGAATTCATTTTGATCTAATAATGCAACAAGCTCATCTATATTTAAATAAGCTGGGATCAAAAAGATAGACTATATTATTTATATAAAAAATAAAACCCACTTAAAAAGTCTCATTACTGGGAATTTTCTCAATACCTAGATTTAGCAAAATACATACCTACATAGCGTACGTAACATACGTATGACTTTACTCAATAATTATAAAACCTTCATTTCTAAAAGATTTCAATAATCTTATGAGATATTTTATTTGGAAATTCCCAAAGGATGTCTTCACATTCATGACAGGCTAATTTCCTTTAAAAACCGCTTTGAGACAATGAGACGAGATTTTTTATATAAATGAGACGCGAGACCCTCGCGCTATAGTACCGACGTCGTTCATATGTTAAGTATGATTTGTGCTACCTGAGAGGTTTTCCCATTGCTGGGAATTTCCCATTCCGGGGTTTTAATGGGGTTATTTTTATTTATGGGATGTAATTATTTTTGGAATGAGGAAAGGACCTTTTTGTTTAATATAATGGGTGTCTTGAAAGTTATGGCGTTATACCTTAATATTGCAATTGCTTTACTTGAACATGAAGTGGAATGTAACTTTGTTTGTGTTTCTAACATTACAAGTTAAATATTATTGTCGCATTTATAAGTTATTCTCCAGAATTGGGCAAACAAATCTCACGACAATATGACTTAGGACAATTTCCAAAATTTGTAGTAAGTATGGAAATAAAATAGACTATTAGTATGAAGCGAAACATAACCATTGCTCGGCTCATAAGCTTAGATTACCTTACTCGATAAGTAGTACAACACAGCTAAAAATACTTTTTCAGTCTAAAACCGAATGAAAATGTCTTCAAGAATGTAAATAAAAGTACATTCTCCAAGAATAACTGACCAGACTAAATAAGAAAAATAAAAATATTCGCACTCCACATTTTTATATTCAAAATGTCTAGCCTGTATCAAGCATACATACGACATACGGACAGGGTAATTTCCTCTAAATAAAAGGGACGAGTTACTGAGAGGAAGAGAACAAAATATTGTTATAAATGTACGGGGACGACATTAGACCGTGACGTGTACTGTTCGTGTGTAGTGAGACAATACATTGTGATGGGAATGGGATTTCCTGTTCTTGGGAATTTAAAGAATTTTTTTTTCTAATGTCAATTCTAAACCTATGGTAATAATATACTTATGCTCTTGGTATTAAAAGGACTATTAAAAAACGGTAACTCAATCCGGAAAATATGAAAAAAAAAACAATAAAGTAATTAATTCTTTAAAAATCACAACAGTGTCGCGACAGAGTACTTTTTATGAACGCGCGAAAATTAATAGTAATGTATCAACGTATATAAGCAACAAACCTTCTTAATAAACTGAAATGAAATATCATCAAAGACTATTTGTTTTAGTGAGCTAATAAAATAAATCTTAGCTCTCAAGCTTGAAATCATTTTGTATCTCAATATAATAAATAAAGTATTTATCAGGCTCTGAAAACTATACTCAAAATTTAATAAACAAAATGACTAAGGCTATAAAGTTATACGTTGCTAAATTAAGACTGAGCCTATTTATATTTTGATAGCAAGGGGTTTTTATTGATAGTCATGAACTAGGAATTTTCCAATTATACAAATGTTTTATCTATTTAAGAGAGTTAATATGCCGCTTAGTTATTAATTTATTTTGATGTACCTACGGTATTTTTAAAGACTGTTTAAAATTTCACACTTCTAACTTAATAGTAGCATCGAGCAAAACATTTGCCACAAAGTAGAAAACATTCCACAAACTATTACGAGCAGACAAAAATGCAATCATAGAAACTTGGCAGTCTTTTTAGCAAAATGAAGTCGTTCTAAATTATTTTCCCATTGAGTCACAAGAGTCTCAAGGAACTCTCGCGTTGTGGTCACACTATTCAACTGAAGTGCGGCGCTTCTCCAATTTCCTTGTCGAGACAGCCCCTTTCAACCCTCTGAAGCATTAAAAAATACAAAAATAAACTGAACCATTTTTTTATTCTTTTTTATAAGCATTATTCGCGGTTGTTTTGATCAAATTATCTTAAGCCTAATTAAGGGTAAGAGATGTCTTTGAATTGTGTTGTTATCTTTTGGTATTTTTTTGCTTTTTATTCGAAAAGAGTTAGGGAATTTATACGAAATTATTTTTACGCGTTGTTTCAATAAATGTTTGGTTAGTTTAGTTGCTAAAACGTTTGTGAATACTTTTTAGCCATTGGTTTTAACTGGAATCAATTGAGGCAATTTTTTCAAATTGGTTTTTGGTTATTCTAGCGAGAAAAATAGGGCACTTTGTAAACAGTTGATTTTTATATTCACACAAAAGTTTCGAACTATTTATCGATAAAGTCAACTTTGTATTAGAATTGTAAGGCTTTTAAAGTCTAGATTGAGAATGAAACACATAACATTAAGTCTGAGAAAATGGCTTTTAAAATGGAAAAGCAATCTCAAGTGGTCTCAGAGATTTTTTCAAAGCTGAATTTATTATCAAGCTTCGTGCCTTATCTACTGTTTCAAAGGAAAGTTTTTCATATTTCAGTATTCCGTCGATAGGGCATGAATTATGTGGCAAAAGATAAAGAATGGCTTATTGCTTGTTGGGTCTATATTGTGTGAGGGAAATGTTGTTTAGTGGAGATGAAAATAGAAAGAAATATTATAAAATTTTATGGCTATTACGTTGATGAAAAAAATAATTTTGTTAACATTTTTAAAATAGGAATAATGGTGGAAAATGTGAAATACATTTTAGAATGTTACGTTTGAGAGTAAAATGTTTTTTGAAGTACTTTATATCAAATGAAATTTTCAAAAACGATAAAAAGTTTGATAAAAAAAGAATACAGCACTTTTTTCATTGTCAAGTGAGCTAATATACTTAACGTTCTCAAAAAATTATAATAATACAATTAGACAAAGATTCGATTTTCAGAACTAATTAGTAAATACTAACGAAACCACCTATCACTACTTGTAAAACATAGTTTCTGATAAAACATTGATTACATTTCTAATCTAAATACACCTTCAACTATAATTACTGCTCGAGTAATCACAATATCTATGATCTATGATTGGATATAAAGTTTATCTTAAACGGAGCAATATATCAACACCTGCCGATAAGTGGCCAATCAAATGATGCAATCTACTTGTATCGAGTACATTGCGTGCTGTATATGGTGTCTTTATGTAGTGCTATGATTTATGGGAATGTAAGAGCAAATGGATAGTGCTGTTATTTATCACTTGCTTTTTATGTAATATTCATAGTCATTCATAGCTTTTAATGGGTTAAAGATTTTATTTGCATACTTTAAAAACACTTGTTCTCCTGCAAGCTTTACCCGATGTACATTATTACACTAAGGTAATACGAACAGTTAAATCTAATTATTATTTAATGCGTGAGTAAATGTATACAAAATTGATTGTTAAACATTAAGATTTACTAAAAAAAAGTTATTTCATTTTTGTAGCATTTTTTTTAAATGTCACAGAAGAAACTGAAAGAAACCTATTTTGACTGACCCGAGTAATGAGCCCACACCTCATAGTAAATGTATAATTAATTCGTATTATAAAAATTCAACCGATATAAATATTTAACAACAGTATATTAACAAGCGTATTTTATGTACAATGTAATAATTTCAAAATTTATTACAAACCAAAACCACTTCTAAAACGTTTCCTAGTTTATTTACAATACAAACAGGAACACACATTTCTCATAATTATAATACATTTAAAACGTACTGTACATTTAGTAAGAGGATAGAGGAACAAGTGATACAGCTTGACTGTATCCCATCTGGCCCGGTGACTTGGCCCGGCACCGGGCCACATGGGAAAAAAAAGTTTTAACTGGCCCGGTGCTATGTATACCGGGCCAGTTGACACAAATCGAGTGCCATCGTCCCCGGTAAGGGGAGAATAGAGGATACGCCTCGTAATTTGTGAAATACTAACTACATGCATCTATGAAAGGGATTGAACTTATAAATCAAACTGTTTAGTATAAAATAATCAGATTTTATTGTGAATGACGCGATATCAACTTGTGCCATAAATCTCCACCTAAAATAGACTATTATAAGTAGTTTTTTTTAATTTAAACATAATAACAATATTTTTATAATAATATCAATTAACGAAGCCAAATGTAGATCAATTTGAAAAAAAAAAAAATCTAAAACATCTACTTTTGACTTCGTTGATTAATATTAGGAGGTATTAAAAAAATATTGTTATTATATTCAAATTCAAATAGATCTACATTTGGCTTCGTTAATTGATATTATTATAAAATATTGTTATTATGTTTAAATTAAAAAAAACTACTTATAATAGTCTATTTTAGGTTGAGATTTATGACACAAGTTGATATCGCGTCATTCACAATAAAATCTGATTATTTTATACTAAACAGTTTGATTTATAAGTTCAATCCCTTTCATAGATGCATGTAGTTAGTATTTCACAAATTACGAGGCGTATCCTCTATTCTCCCCTTACCGGGGACGATGGCACTCGATTTGTGTCAACTGGCCCGGTATACATAGCACCGGGCCAGTTAAAACTTTTTTTTCCCATGTGGCCCGGTGCCGGGCCAAGTCACCGGGCCAGATGGGATACAGTCTACAGCTTTAACTAAATAATGTACGTAAATTGTGATGGGGAACTAAATGTAGACTGTTCTAGGAATGTATCCTTTGTTAAAAGGAACTGTATGTATCTCTGCAGTAGTATTTTAGCATATTTTAAGCTTTTGATGTCATTTAGGGACATTTATTTTGCGCATAATGTTCATATATTTTTTTAGGAGTCTTAGTTGATAACAGCCTCGCGAATCGATCACTGAGGTTAAGCTACGATTGCCGAGGTTGTTCTGTGGATGGGCGACCGTCTTGTACACATAGAGTTTCTCCGTGTTTCGCTAGGTACGTTAAATTGTGGGACCCGGCTGTCATTTTCGAAGAACTTTGACAGTCGTTAACAGCAGTCAGAAGCTTGAAAGTCCGACAACAATTGATCACTGACTGCTTATGAAACATACCTACACATTACTCTTTAGCCATTAGATTATC
Organism: Anticarsia gemmatalis; assembly: GCF_050436995.1. Lineage (NCBI taxonomy): Eukaryota > Metazoa > Arthropoda > Insecta > Lepidoptera > Erebidae > Anticarsia > Anticarsia gemmatalis. The sequence continues at coordinate 10,739,008 of NC_134763.1, read as the reverse complement.
TCTTAATTGTAATAGTCAAGAAAGGTATTTTGCTACATCGACAGCATAAGGTATTCTCTGAGGCGCGGAGGTTTGCAGCCTAAACTCCCTAACTCCGATCAATATATATTTTTATGTTCTATCCATACAACATAGCTAGGTTGTAGATCAACGACCGTTTAGTATTTTATTCGAGCCTCTTTCCAACCTAGTTATTGTTAATTAAGTTGAAGTAAAGTTGTCGTCAAAGCAATTCAACAACTTTGAGCGGCTTTGACACGTCACTAGAAAATAAATCTTTATTTTACACTTCGATATAAAATTGGATACTAAACAAGAAGATGTCAATACACTAATAAAAGCTTTTAACTATATTAGCACTAAAAACTTTAGTACACCCTTAAAAAGAACTCCCACATAACATTGACAATACCCCTTAAAAAGACAACTAGCTCTAAACAAGGCACATCAACAACAACAGATACAAACTCCACAACGAAAACCCCTTCAAAAACCTTTAAACCTGAAGGTTATAAACTCCTAACAATAAGGAACAATGAAAGTAAAACAAGTTTGATTAGCAACCCCAAAACATCGGCATTCAAACCACGAACACATTTTACCGGCACGAAATCCGTGGATCTTCGTAAAAACCCTGTTAAGTCAACGGTACGAATAACCCTGTACATTAACCCTTTAATAATAATTTAAAAACCAAAAGCCGCGGCGCACCTAGTAGGGTAAATTTGCCAGCGGCCTCACAATTTTAACACGCTGGGTCGTGTTCAAATGTGATATAATAACGAATTTCAGTCGCTCTCGGCGCTGTGTGGTTGGATTGATGAGATCTAGCAAGTAGGGGACCTTTTTGCGGTACTTTAGGAAAATATAGGTGAGTAACAGTCCCTAGATTTATCTAGGAATGTTTGATTTGATAGCTTAATAAAATGTGCGGAATATCTCTGTTTTTGGTAGGTTTTTTGTTATTTTTGGTAAAGTTATAAAGCTGGTTTGCCGTTTATGGCTCACTGTGCACGTGCTCATCTATCACATACTAATTAAATTTATTAGAATTTATCCTGAATTATTTATTAAAGACATGTTAATATAATGTTTAAACGTGTAAACAAATTTTACGAAAATCCGAACATTTCCTCTGGTGCTTAAAATAAAAAAAAAGTATACTACTCAATCCAACATTCAACGATCTAATTATTTACTTACTTTATTTACTTACTTTACTTATATCAAAAGTCACAATGGATTTACATTTACAAAATATCGCTTGTGTTGTGTGTTTTGTTTAATGTAGTTATACTCGTACATAATTATAACTAATACCAAACAAGTGTATCCAAACTAAGGACTAATATAACTAACTTTCATCATCAACTAATACTATAAAAATTGCTACAACTTTCCAAGATTCTCCCATTACGCCAATGTGCTAACACCGTCGAGTTCATCCCGTGGTACCGTGAGGAGTTAATACCTTAATAAATAGTGGGCCTCTTATCACCGCTTGCAGCTAAGCCTATGGGGTATGAAAAATTGCTTAATATTTCCTGTGGCTAGTAGGTAATTGATTAAGTTTGGCAAGAGTATGTACGTTTGGTAGGTAGGCTTTGATTCTTTTTAGCAGACTACGGCAGTATAAACAGAGTTCTAATACAGGTAATACAGCCTATATTAAAGTACTAACTAAACTTAATCAAGGCGCATAATCGCGTTAATACATCCTTTGTTATGCGGAGTAATAAAGTTGGTTTATATTGAAATTGTAAGTAAAAATAGGATTTTTCTTATAGATTCTTTAAAATGCTTTTTATCTGTGCATTGTGAAAACTTATTGAGATTTGAGCTATTCTATTCTTATATCTTATGATACTTCTATATAAGCCTTTTACCCTAAAATCTATAAATAAAATTGTAAGTATCATTTATACTGTGCTATATTTATTTTTACCACTAAATCCGCAACCGCTCATAAATTAAACCACCACCCAAAGCGGTACTGGGAACTTGCGTAATTTATTCATAGTCGAGTAATGACACTCGATTACTTTAGCGAGCCCTTTACTTTGAAGCACAAAAAGTGTTATTTTTATGAAATGCAAGCCAAATTACTTCGTTTCAATGTACATTGAACACGGTAGGTAAAGAATACAAGATTTTTATTTGGTATAAAAGGTACAAGTTTTATTAAGAGGTCTCGTGTTTTATATTTGTTTGAAACGAAACTGTTGGTCATTGTGTTGAGTGGCTGACTACAGTTTTTTGATTTGAAGAGCTTTGCCAACATGTAAAGAGTTTAACATGTATTGGCAACACTGAACCAAGCTTTAAGTGTTGCCAATAAATGTCAAATATAAACTCAACCTTGTAAAAGTATGTTGGACAGTGTGGTGGATGCTATCAATGCCTATCCCCTTTCTCTTTTCCAGCAATGGAAAAGGTTTTAAAAATGAATACAGGTATGTAATTCTATATGCCATCAAAAACATTCTGTAAAAACCTCAAGTCTCGCCGTAAAAAGTTGTGAGATCTATATAATACCAAGTCGATTAATCTATTTAGTCTCTACTTAAAGGACCTTCTGTCTTAAGTTATTACGTATGTTATTATCATGCCAATTAAAAAAAAAACCTTTAAAACAAATAGACCGACCTGGCCATCGCATGATTTTATTATTAGTATGTATCACACTAATCAGCACGACGAGAAGACAAGTTAATGCTCCTGAAATGTTAATGGCGAATTTGTGTTTTCTTGCGATGACCAAGTCGATCTATTTGTTTTAAAGGTATTTTTTTTAATTGGCATGATAATAACATACGTAATAACTTAAGACAGAAGGTCCTTTAAGTAGAGACTAAATAGATTAATCGACTTGGTATTATATAGATCTCACAACTTTTTACGGCGAGACTTGAGGTTTTTACAGAATGTTTTTGATGGCATCTCACTTCTTTTTGTAGAACGAACATAAGTCCAATTTGTATGGAAAGACGTTTTTTTTTTCATAATTCTACATATTTTCCTATGGGATTGTTATTCAGTTTCATGGGCTAAACACCCTTACCCACCCTATACCCCCTCCCGTTATGCCTCATATGGTAGGTACCTATTTACACCTATTTATTTTATTTTCTACAGTAATAATAATTCATTAACTGCAAATGTAACCTTGTAATCTTATACATTTATATGGGATTACAAAGTTATTGTTGCAGTTTGTGTATTTAGAAAACTGGACCGAAATTAGAAAATATTACATTTTTCCCATGATTAAGACACTAAACTCTATTTGTATTCTAAATTTTAAGCTTCTAAGTCTGCTAGAAGTACCTTATACTTTTGATGATCGGTGAGTCAGTGAGTCAGTGAATCAGTGAGTGACAAAATTCAAAATTTTAACAAGTTGTCATTCTTAAACCACTGGTTCAATTTGACTGAAATTTTAAATATACCGTGTTTATACAATGACTAATTAGTTGCTGAAAATCCAGGCTTCTTGTTTTATCCACAACGAAATTATAGGGGTGTCAAAAATAGCCCGAATTGCTTCGAGAAAAGGATGTTACGGCCGTGCCGCTTTTTTTTTGCTCGACTTGCGGGGGCACTTCCGTGCCCCCAGATAGTATTATTCTAAGGGCCTAATTTTTATTTGGCTCTTCGAGTAGCAAAACGGACAAATCCCTCAAAAAAAACGAATCTGGGTAACATAGTATATAGACACTAGTTATCAACAATGATTCAAAATACGCATACTGGTCGATAAAGATCTTTATAAAACAGAATTTCTCTACATGTAGCCTAAGAACTTAAATAAAAATATGTCCATATGACCTAACTAACATTGTAACTTGAAATTCTACGACCTAACTTAATGTGTTAAACTACAAAATTACATAACTGACGATCGTTTTACTACAAGTATGTTAATACGGTAATTCACGTCGTATAATAAAATTTACATGTAATATGCAAAATTTTATGAAAACCGTTTGATTGTAGGTCGTGAAAACGGAATATGTTTGAGTCAAATAAACTAGTGCTATAGAAATATAGTCGTTTTAGTTTTACTGGAATTATTATTTTATATAAATAGAGCATTATTGTCTTAGACTGCCTCCGTGGCGCAGTGGTTTAGGTCGCCACGCCGATACCACGGCAACGGGAGGTCGTGGGTTCGATTTCCACACGGGACAATTATTTGTGCGATCCACCAATAATTGTTTCGGGTCTGGTTGTGCTTTGTGTCCGTTGTTTGTATGTTTGTAAAAGTCCCCGCGACACAAGAGCAATTCTTAGTGCAGGAGTTGTCTTTTAGAAAAAAAAAAAAAAAAAAAATAGAACAGAGCAAGAATCGCCTCCTGGAGTAAGAACGGAGTTAGGCTTCGAGTCCATTACACTGATCAAGTGCAGTTTGGAGACATCCCCGCCACAACTGTTTTAAATCATAACTATATGTTTTTTCTGCACCATTAAACAAGTGATAATTATTTTTTACACACAATATAACTTTCATAAATATGCATAGGTTTATTGCCTTGTGTAAAAACATGCAAAATGTGAATGCTTATACCACTCAGCTATCACTGCTAATAGGTATGATAGAAATAAAATTTAATCTGAAATGCCGATTCATTGAGGTAAGCGGAAACAGAAATTTCCGGCTTGATTTCGAGCCTAGGCTCTGTGAAATCTTCTGTAAGACTATTCATAGCTTAGTCAATAAAATTTCTTGACACTACGGGAATTTCATAAAGATTTTTTAAGACATCTCCCGCACTAAGAGTTGCTCTTGTGTCGCGGAAACTTTTACAAACATATAAACATCGGACACAAAGTACAATCAGACCCGAAACAATAATTTGTGTATCGCGCAAATAATTGTTTCATGTGGGTATCAAACCCACGACCTCGCGGCGCAAAGATATCGGCGTGGCAACCTAAACCCCTGCGCCATGAAGGCTGTAAAAAAATAAATTTGCCATGTGAAAATATCGCAAAATCATGGTTACTTACAATACGTAGGTACTTTAACAATTCAAAAGACTATCAAACTATTCCTATACAGGCATGAGCAACTACAAAACCTATGAAAGCTAACTAGATCATATAAAACATAGTATTACGTTATGAAAACCATTGAAATAAATAACAAGTCGGGGCTCGAGGCATCAATAAACATAAATGCCTTCACAAGGCCGAACCAACGATAACTAAGGTCGAAAGGTCACTCGATATTTTTGTACAGTTACTGTGAAATAACACGCTTATGTTATATGCAGATGAATATAGGCCGTTATGGTTTAACCCTAGAATTTCAGAAAGAATGTGCTATGAGTAAGAGACATGATTGCAAAGAAAGTAGAAGCGGAGACTTCCTTAAGATGACATAAAACATGTATATCGTAAGGGTGTTAGCAAAATAATTATAGCAGAAAATGTACTTTCAGTTTAAGAGCATTGAGAAGAGTTGGAAGTTGAAAATATCTGTAGAGTACATACCCTATATAGCTATGTAGTCTAAATGAATATGTACGATACTAATTAAAATAGGTAAGACAGTTTAAGTGAAAATTTCGTAACGGAAACAGAACATCTATTGCTTTACTTGCTACGCTAAAAGACTTTGAATCTTTTGAAGAGAGTTTAGAGTCTTTTGAATGGTTTGCAAAGACCGGTTTACTATGTAGAAATAGATTCCAGTGCATTTCCATCTTCCTGTCTCAAGGAAATGCGATAAATATTTGCAACTAGCTGACCCGCGCAACTTCGCTTGCGTCACATAAGAGAGAATGAATCAAAATTTTCACCGTTTTTGTAACATTTTTACTGCAGCTCTGCTCCTATTAGTCGTAGCGTGATGATATATAGCCTATAGCCTTCCTCGATATCTATCACTAAAATATCTATCTAACACTGAAATTAATTTTCAAATCGGACCGGTAGTTCCTGAGATTAGCGCGTTCAAACAAACAAACTCTTCAGCTTTATAATATTAGTATAGATAATGTCATAGTACGTAACAATAATATTAAATTGTCGATAAATCCGTTTATCAAAAACAGTGTTTGATAAACCACAAAAATATTCTTTAATGTTCTTTTACGAAGATGAACACATTCACTTTAACGACAGAACTATAAGTATTAATAAACAAATATATCTAGCTATCGTGTTTAATCTAATTCCTTGGCTAATAACCTCTATAATATAACTTTATTTACGATCTTGAGGGCTCTTTACGAGTTGCGAACATAGATTTAATATGGACAGAGTGACCCGTACTTCGAGATCTTGTTTGATGCATGGATGATCCGGACTGCTTTTCGCAACAGTTTTGTACAAAAATATATGGATACACTCGAAAGCAACTTTTATTTGTTAGCTCTTTATGTGTCCTACTGCTGGGCAAAGGCCCTATTTCCTTGCAACTTTGCCTAATCTATGCCATACCCCGTTAGGTGGACCCTTGGAAAATGCTGCTTTATAGATAAAGTAATGATTTTGTTTAAAAAATAAGTAACTAACTAGCCTCTTTTTGAATCACTTAATCATTCAAATTCGCTCACTTATTTAGCCGTAAAAGTGTGATAAACTAATCATCAGACAGATTTATTCTCCAGGAATTTTTGGTATTAAGTAACACCAATATATTTAAAGAACTAGAGTCACCCCATGGGGAACAATTGTTTAAAAGACCAATTTTATACAGTTTTTCTAAAACGTTACGGTGTACGAAATAGTGATACATTACAAATTTACGTAATTGTCGGCGATATATTTCAATAACACCATAAATTACCAAAATAAAAATATCCAACTTCTTGAATATTCATACACAACAGGCCATGCCATGACCTTGGTATTTTTTAATTGGTGTTAATTAATTTGAAAGATGAGCGCGTTATAAATTGTGATGGGCATGTAGGGTAGTCACATATCACTGTCAATAATTACAAACATTATGGAAATTTATTTTAATACTGTTAATGAGTCGTCCGGGTTCATGATTTCACTTGAATATTGATGAAAACATTATCCAATTTCAATTTGTATGAGAATACTCGTATGTTCTTTGTGAGATGTCAAAGCTACCGTATTTAAATAACATGGATTAAAGTTTTTTTTTGTAGTAATTGGGAAATAAGTCGGATGTTAATTTTTAGTCTAGGACCTGTTTATTGCCGTGATCAAATCATCACATCAATAATAATAAAATTATATCCCCTTTCCAAGCCGTATATGTTTAGTTATAAATAAATTTTTATTAAAAAGATTACGTACATAAAATTTTTAAATAATATTGCAGTACTGTGTGAATTACGCTGTACTTATGTCCACTAGTACATGTTTATTACGCACTTAATACACTACGTCTATATTTCATATCATGAAAGAAAGGCAAACAGTTAATGTATCACAATTACTAAATAAGCAAAAGCAGCTAATTTTCCCTTAACAATATGAAAGTTTAACAACAGTTTACCAAAACTTGATCGCCGCAAAACTTAATACACTACCCTTCTCTTTATGATACCTACCAAAGAAACTTCAATAAAAGCCATTAATTAAACATCGGTTTAAAACAAACTAATCAAAAATGTATCACTGTAATGTCTCTTAGGACCTTTTGAATAACTAAACCAGTTTACGACACTGGCTCCCAAAGTTTTAGTGTCGTCCTCCCCCTGAAAGGGCGTAAGTAAACAGCTGCAAACATTTACCGATAAAATTGTATTTTTAAAGGTTCGTATAATTTCTGGAGAACCAGTTCCGAATTTATTTTTAAAGTTCAGCTTTACATTGTCACTTTAGTGCCTAATTTTGTTACTTGAGGTACTGTTGTTTTATACAAAGTTACTTGAAAAGCCTAATCTTTGCATTAAAAGTTATGAGTAAGGTATAGTCTGTTACTGGTTTTTGTAAGTCTAACCTTTTGGTATTCCTAACTGAGAAACTTTTGTATAAGCTGATATTATGCTGCATTAAATAAACAAAAGTAACACCTTAAGTTTGTATCATCTGAAAGGTAAATAAAATTAAAAGTCAACGATTGTATCTTCACCTAACTTTCTCAATAGTGATGAAGGTTAGTCCTTCACAAACTCCCACTACCATTGGGAAAAATTTCCTTCCAAAGAAAGACCCTAGCAGGCTTCACCTATAAAAACAATTTGTTATTTACAGTAAACATGATCATATTCCTGCCTATCTTTTCATCTAAAAATACTTCTTGTATTCTCTCTAAGCATTAGCACAGATAAATAACGTTCTTTCCCAGTTTACACCCCATGGGGAATCACAAAACATCTTGAGAACCACTGCCTCACAAAACTTTGGAGCGTTGTTGTCCGGAACTAGAAAAGTTTCTTCGGCTGTAGGCGGCAGATTAGGAGGGTTGGACTGACCTTGCAACTAAAAATAGCAAGTTTTCCAAACTTCCACCAAAGGTTTGGTAAACATATTGTTATATTTTGGGTAAAAAGCCCCGAGATTTATGATAGGCTTAATCTGATTTTAATCGTATGTCCAGGGTTTTTACACGAGCCCGATTTTCGTACTTGTGTAACAAGGGAATAGTTATTTATGACCAAAGAATCATAATAGTAGTTTTCGAAGAAAACTTAGGATCTTATTATGTTCTACGATTCTAATATATTTTAGCTGAACAGATAAGTGATGAATTTTATTGTCTAAACTTAACATTTTCTTAAACTATTAAACGCCTGAGTTATTTAAAAGGATGTCTACATCACTGCAAAGATCATAAAATAAAAGTTACACCTTGACTGCTTAACTGTACTAATTAAGTGAAGCTTAATCTTTCACATAACATAGAACTATCAATGAAAATACAAAACGCAAATCGTAAAAAGACCAAATCGTAATTACGAGTTACCTTCAAAGCCTTCCTTCATTAGAACGATTCCATAAATCATTCCGATACCGAGTTACATTGGGTGAATAATTTTATGACTATTTATTGCTTTAGCGATAAAACTGTCATGGCGTCACTTTCGTTACACTTAGTGACGCCATCTACCGGCGGTTTGACGAACTAATTAGTTTTAAAACGTTTTGAAGTGGGATTTTATAATTTTATTTTGCATCGTAAATTGTAAGATTGCTAAAAGGTCCGCAGTTATGTTGGTTATTGATTATGATGTTCGAATTGAGATTAATTGGTGTGTCGTCATAGTGCTTAGTGGAACTTTATGATTTAATATTTTATAACAGTTCATTTATGGCGTTTTCGTGATATTTTATTTATAGTTTTGTGGTATTTTTTACCATTCAGATTTTATGTAACTTAAAACTGTTACTTTAATTTACATCAAACTAGTACTTTACGAGATTCATTGCGATTGTCAATCTATCGTCTCACTGTGCTATTGGTGTGTGTCTAATTACTATCAATTTCGCACATACTTGGTCGTAAAGTTCCTTAGGGTATCGGAATGGAGCTGTACCGACTTAAGAACGGTAAAGCGGAGATTATCCGCAATTGTATGAGTTATCATTTCGAAGTTATTTTTTACGTTTCAAGTGAACAGGTACCGAATCCTAACAATTATTGCACAAATAGGAGAAATGGAAATGAGAAACATGTGATTGCTGACAGCTAAACGCCTATTATTTGCTTGATCACTTACTAATTACAAATAAACTAGTTTTATAAGATTACCTTGCAATATAATACCATCCCACGGCTCCGCTTTTACAACACAACTGACCCAAATAACTAGATGGAAATTCAATATAATCAGCTTATTAGCGCTTTAATAAATTAATCACGAAATTTTATTGTACTTTCTAAAATATTAATAATATTTCTCTATTTCAGTTTTGATGGAAAAGTTTTGATTGGGGACTAGTTTTGTCATAATTATATGTTTAAACTTATCTTCTTACAGTAAATGGAGACACGAAGTAATTAAAAAACCAAGGTTTGTGATTATTTCAATAGCATGTATCATGCCAGTACCTTAATCATCTGAAATGGATGTAAACGGGCCAATGATGATGATAAATCACGCCTGTTTATACCCTTAGGTATAGTCAGAGGTGTTTGTTATATACCTGTAATATAATCATGTTTTTTCATTCATAAATTAAGCGAACTAATTTTCACTTGTAAATGAGAGCGAGCCTGTCATACATTATTAGGAATATTGGTGCGCATGTTGCCACAAAGGGACTGAAGTCCAGGGCATTGTCTCAGCACTGGACTACAGCACCTAGCTAATAAAACGTGTTTCAAGTAGTTGACAATTCAGGACAAAATGGTACCTAGGAAATTAATTCCGCGTCCATCCAACGAAACCTTTGAAATGTTAATGTACCATAAGACCCTTTCAGGTTAACTATTCAAGAAATAAAGCAATAAGAGGGTCAAGTTAAATTTCATCACGTCCAAGCTTAAATTAATTTACCGCCGCGCCGCCCTCGCTGTGATCCGGCGTTCTATCGCGAAATTAATTACCTAGAAAGAGCTTTAGTGCTTAGTCCTTAAGACCTAGACTGTGGTCTAGAAAATGGGAGACCAAGTTGTTTGTTTAAATTGAAGCGTTTGTTTTTCGAGTTTCTGTTGTGGGTAGACTGCAGTTTACTGTTATTTTTAGAAATGGTTTCTTTATTAACTGTTTTGGGCTTTGTCACAAGACGTTCTCTATCGTCTCTCTCAATCAAAATCCAATCTTTTTTTTATTTGAGATGTGCAAAAGGTTTTTCTTCTCGAGTCTGTGTTTTTGGTTATGATACAAATTATTGTGATGATGTTTTTTTGACCGTAATATTGTAGTAAACTTTAATTAATTTTTTCACCTTTGTTTTTCGTAACACAGTCAGAATAGATTTTTCTTTTTATGAAATAATCAATTACACATACTAATGATAAAACATGGCGAAATGTGTACTGTGTATATCAATCACTAACAAATAATTTAGAACTACAAAATTATAATAATTTTGTTTTTAATATAAAATATTAGCCTAAACTTCCTATTTCTTTACAAATTAACTAACTAAAAGGAAACACCAAAGTCATCTATTTAATACCAGTCGATAATCGTTCTACACTCCATAATATGACGCAATGCGGCGCCTGTCTTCAGCTAATACTTCAAGTAAGAGATATTGCTTCTATTTACTAAGTAGAAAATCGTATCTTATTCTTTACAATTTCTTATTTATGTATATAATATCACGACTGTCGTGCTTGAAGGTGTAGCCAAGATGTAAAATATACACACATGTTTCGCCATAATAAAGTTAGATTAACAATGTTAGTCCCATGTAATAGGGAGCATGCCTTTTGCCATTTACCAGGCACGTTAACTACTGCGGACTGCTATTAAGAACAATATAACATAAATAAAAAAAACCAAAAGTACGCTTTGCCCGACCCAGGAATTGAACTAGAGACCACATGATCAGTAGTCGGCTACACTGTCGACCGCGCCACAGAGGCAGTCAAACCTTTATTTCTAAAATTGTTTGTGATCATTTCCTTATTTTTTTTATACAAAGTTTCATATGTCATTCAATAATGATGTTATGATAAAGTTGTAAGAGTAAGTTCGTGTTTGACTTCCCACGTGTGAACTTTACTTTTAAATGTCGACCTCGGTTTGTTAAATGTTAAAGAGGCCTCTGCCTGCGACTTTATAGAATAAAAAAATATTGGTTAGTTTACCATGCGTAAATTAAGACTGAATGTGAAATACCTAATATATTTTGAATATATTCAGTCTGTTATCATAGTTCATAGTTCATTTATTCAATAACAACATTTTACAATTGTGTCTGAAATAGTGCACATAAAAAATAGTAAAAAATAATAATCTCCGTGAAAGACTAACAAATATTCATCTATATAAACTTCCGAGTCTACTACAATAAATAATATAATTATATTCATTTATATATCTTTATAAGAATGTTATTAAGTAAATTTTGGGTACCTAGTGGCTGTAGTTTCGTCCTAATTTAACTGTGTGACCACGATTACGGATAGAAAAGCAGTCGGTATGGTTCGTTCGCTAATTTGCTTCAAACCCTATCTAAGCAACAATAGTTACTTATCTTTACCATCTAAATATGAACACCAACGCAACAGCGGTACACCGTCAAACAGACTCCTACGTAAATAAATATCTCTGATCCATCTTAACAAGCCATTCTCATATCATTGGTTATCTGTGGATAGGATGCGCACGCGACGATAAAAGTAATGTAATGCGCCGATATGGGATCACACACGACGATTGTGGGGTTTGGGGCTAGGGTTTATGTGCAGAGATAGATAGGCGATGTGACGCTATTTTTGATAACTTAAATTGGATGATTTTTTATTCGGTTTTTAGAAGTAGTGATATCTTTACGTGTTTTGGGGTTGTAAGTTTGTCAGGGTACTGTTATTTTATATTTTTCTTCTATTGGTTAACGGCAACACTAAGAACATTTAAAAAAACAATAGCTATTAATGAAAAAAAGACACTGACTAATTTGTATGTAAACCAAAATGTTCGTCACTAGCTAACTAACTATACTCTGATAAAACGTGTTGAAGGGAATTGACCGTATTTATTTGTTTAGCGTTAATCACATAATAAATAATTGTATACATTGTATTTTAATTAAAAATTAAATATTACAGGACACTCACATATTTTCTTTTCAACATCAATATTCTATAGCAAAATATAGGGTCTAACATTTTATTTATGTCTATTATTATTTCTCACACTAGCACTTAACTACAACTATAAAAAAAAAAACACCCATCCCAAAAACATCTCTATCTTTCATATCTTTCACTATACAAACACCTTAAAGTTCCAAAGATAAAAGATTAGATGCGATCCACCGGGAGCGGATCTAACTAGTTATTGAAATATTTGGGACGGTACAAAAAACCTTGTACCCATTGACAAGTGGGGTAATTTATGAGTGTTTAGATTAAAGGATGGAAAAAACTATGTTAGGGATGTTTTGAGTGGGTTTGACGTAATTGTGGTAGAAGGTATTGTGATGATGTTGTTGTGGATTGTTAGATGACTTGGTGTATTTTTTTTAAGTGTGACGATGATATGTTGTGTTTAAAATAATTAAATATATGCAGGATTATTTGTAAATACCAAAAGTAAAAAAATATACGCAGAGTTATAAAATTTGTAAAAGACCAAAAAGCTTGCAGGTCTAGAAATCTAGTAAATCTCGTTTATAGTACTGCTAAGTTTTTGGTGTTTATATTGAAACCTTGTATAATATACCTGTATATTATTAATATTTTTTGGAATTGTACAGATGCTAAAACATTATAATATATTTTGGTGTCTTAAATAAACATACTTTTGCATTTTATTTTTTGTTCTCTTTTTAAGACTTCTGTTAAAATCTAGAGGGAATTTTTTTTCCATTCATACAAATAATATTAAATTTTGCAACAGCTTAGTCTTATATCCGTATTTTCTAATAACACTATTCTAATGTAGCCACACAGAACCTTTATACATAGTAATACTAAAACTAAACCAACTAAAAACTAATGCAAATAACATTTGTAATTTGAATCGTGATAAGAGTTCTTAGTATTCAGCCGCTGAAAACTTAATAATTTTTTTTTATCATGTCGCTCACGGGAAGGCACAAGATACTTCTATTCATAGAGAAATCTACTCGGGACTTTTTTCTTAGGGTTGACACCTCGAGATAACTTAATTTATTTACTTCAGATTTTGCCGGTGAAACTGTAGTTACTACTGGTAATTTCATCTACCGTTGAGTATAGTATGGCTTAGGTTAGTGTAATGGATAATGATGTTATTTTATCTTATACATTGCCTGTTTGATTCAGTAATTAAGTATTATATTCTTTACGCATCGATAAGAAATTGTATAGATTACTGTCCGTTGCACAGACTACCGGTAACACACCGGCAGTCTTTGCAACGGACAAATTAACTTTGAACAGCTTAAAAGCTAGATTTCTCTCATAACTACTCTGTAGTTTGTAGTTTTGTCCGTAAACCCGCTCACATGAATTTATGAAAAGAGATGCCCATGTACTCTTCTTTACTATGATTTAATTAACAAGCAAACGAGAAAAACAATCCTATCGAGAATATTAGGATACAATAACAGGAAACTCTCAAGATACTGAGATAAGATGTTCCTGTTAAAACCAAAAAAAACAAACAAAATATATTTCGTCAACCCTACCGTGTTAGGCAAAATCACACTCCGGTTATCCGTGCCGGTCATAAAAGGTGACTATAAGATTCTTTAGTCGCGAGCAACTGGCACCGAGAATAGACGCTCTTTACCTGATGCGTATGAAATAAGCACGCCAACCTAGTTTAGATAATGTTGGACTATTGAGCATCTTTTCTGTTAAATTTATAAACGATTTTGTTATTTAAGAAGACATATTACTTCATATTGCTTAAATATTTTTCGATATTTATGTAGATTACTGACGATAACATGTTTTTTTGGTTTGGTTTCTTAATCAGTTGTAATTTCCAGTATTGCTTGACAGTAAAATGGATTAGAAAAATATCACTATACAAGTGAAAATCATAACGACATAAATGTACCTACATACGTTCCTGAGAGTACCTTAGAGCGTACTGTCAGATATCGTAATCTTAACATTTAGAATGTACTTACTAAAATATTTCTTACGACAACCGTCAGAGGCACTGATCAAGATTTTCATACAAAATTTCTCGATGACGGGTCGGTTTTCGGTAATCGATAGTAGCAGAGAATCGAGCTACAGAATCTCTTATTTAGCATGTCGTTCACATTATTTACATTACAGACTATATTAAATATATATAAAGAAGATGAATAGTAGTCTAAACATTGATAGATTTTAGCAAAGCAAACATTTACTGCTATTTCAGCATTGAAACAAGAAAATACCTAAGCAATACATAGTCCATAATTCTAGGAAACCACGGCAAATACTTAATAACTACCCTTAAAACAAACACATAAACTATGGAACCCCGTAATTTTTACCCCATGATTTATTACCTCCAACATTTGCAATGCGTATGAAGAAACGAAAGAATCACATACCACAGAATAATTGAATATTTATGAGGTTAAAAGTATAGTTTTTGTATGGTGTTTTATTTCTTCGATATAATTTATGGATATGGAGATTTTTAGTTTATTGGGTATCAAATTATATTGTTTGGGTATTATTTAGTAGATAAGCAAGGCTGTTGTTTTTTTACAGTAAAGATAGGAAAGTAAGTATACTTGGTCTTTCTAGTAAAGTAGCTATTGGTTTAATGTGCTTAATTTAAATTGTGTGATTAACTTAATTGTGAGTAAAACACAGCCTCACTCTAATAATATGTTCAGCTTTTAACAACTTTTTATTTTGTGCTTTTATTCGTATCTCCTTCTCAACAGTTGATCGTAGATCTTGTTGGTCCACATTAGATGATATACCATGTCCACGTTAAATCATCTAGACACCTACAAATGTATCAAATCTTTGGTACATCATTATAACATCCCATCCTTCTAAATCACTGGAATATACCACGAACATTCTTTATCAGCCCACATTTTCAAATCCACACCAAAAATTCCTTTCAAAAAATCACTGCCATTGTATTCCTATTCACCAATACAAAACCCATAGAGAAACCCTCTTACCTCTTTGACATTTCTCCAAAACCCAAAGGTTTAATTACACCAGCACTCGGCACGATTTTCACGACATTTTTGATGGAGACAACGCAACGACGCGACGCGAACTAGAGGGCACTTGGTACGCCAAATATTTCCAGCCACTTCAAACCAAGAGAGGGTCAGGTTACGAAATTTTTTCGATTTTTCTGCAAGTTAATGGAAAAGGTTTGGCGAAAGGGTCTCAATGTACCGTTAGGTATTATTCAAGTGAATGAGTTTGTGTATTAGGAAGTAAATACGAAATGGAAAACAATGTAGGTCATGAACAAGAAATAGTTTTGTTTAGTTACCTATTATTTATTATTTTTATATTTGACTGGACAGCTTACATGGTTCTTGTATAGCTCAGTTGTTAACTAGTGTACTTCAATTTGATAGATTTAAGAAAAGAAGCAAAGCATAGAATCGTGGGTATCAAACGGTTGTCAACTGAGATAAACAATATTATAGCTTGCCTGATTCGGATTCAAACACAGCTTGTATTTATTTATCGTATATTATTTATTATAGGTATAAACCTAAACAGAATGACGTTGTTGTAAAGGAAAACTCTTAAAATAACATCTTTATTTTTTTTCAACAAAAGCCTAATTTCGATTATAGGAGACTAAAATTCTAAAAATGAGTTTCAAAATTACTTTAACGATAAAAGTCACGATCGACACTTCAACAAAATCAAGAAGACATAAAACGGGAGCAAAAAAAGCAAAAACTGAAATTGTTAACATTAAAATTCTTTCAGTAACTTTTTAATTTCCCCTGCCATTTCGAACTCTGTTTGAAACTTCAGGAAATATAAAAATTTAAACGACCTGAATACGTGAAATAATTTAATTTGAAATTTTTAATATAGTTAATCAGATTATATTACCTACCTTCAGTTCCAAACTTTGTTTGTATGGATTTAAAAATAATAAAAAATGTAATTGCTCACAAACTTTCGATCTCTTTTATCATATTATACTATCATTAATGTTCTTGCATATTTTTTGTCTATACTACACAATATTATAAATGCAAAAGTTGGATTGTTTTGATGTTTGGCTACTGTCGGATACGCCACAACTACTGACCTGATTTTGATTAATTTTCTTTATTATTCATGTATAGCTCATAATTCATTAAAGTACCTACTCATCAAAATGTCAGTTACCTAATTTAAGCAACATTTCCATGACAATTTTATAACTAGTAGTTATTGCTAAACCTAGCAGTTTTTATATCAGATACTAATATGAAAAGATAGACATACAGACTAACCTTCATATTAAATGTATTACTAAATATTTATTATTATGTTTACATTTGCACGTTATTTTGTTTGAATGTAATTTTATTCAGCGGATATTTATATTATAATCTTTATGTTTATTTTCCTTCGTGTCTGTGTTATTTTTTATATAAATGTATTGTGCGTCTACTGAATTAATCATATTGCGATTTGAAACAGGATAATTTCAATCCATGATTTTATTCGTAGCAGATTTTTATGATCGGTCAGTAATTTTGTGTTATTTAAGTTTAATGATTTAATAATGACGTGATTATAGAATTTAATTAAAAGGTACCTTAAATATTATTTTATATTCTATTAATAACTTAATTACTTTATGTACCTGAATACGTGGCACGTTGTATTTTCAGAAACAAATTTCATGCGGCTCTACTGTGGCTTGAGTTGCTCGAGTTGAAAGATTAGGTTCAGAGGTTGTTATATTTTTAAAAAGAGTTTTTATCCTTGATCCACTATTTATGCACTACATTTTATAAAATTAATTTAGCAGTATAGCCATAGAAAGCGTTACAGACAGAGGGAATATTGAAAACTCGGTGCCAAAAAAATTGGATACTTTTTGTTTGAATTCAATGCGAGTAGAGCTACGTAAGCCATCAAGCAGGCTATAAAACACAGCCGACGAAAAATAAGCCAAAGAAAGTCAAAATATAACAACAAAAACGCTTCAGTTTTAAGCACAGTTTAACTTTGCACAGTAAAATACTACTAGAAATAAACGACTCTATCAAACTTGCGGCTTTTCATAATGGAGTTAATTATACTCTCTGTTTCAGGTGCTGTTTCACAAGTTATGTGCACTGAATTAACACTTGCCGTGATTTGAGACTAGTTTAGAATAGCTGTCTAAGGCAGATTGAATAGTGATTAGGTTCCTTAAAACTATGTTCTGCAATAACATACTGCAGTTATTCATATATGTTTTTTTTATTAGATTCACTAAACTGAACAAAACACATAATGGTACATAATGTATAAAATTACACGATACAATCAATTGCGTTTGTTCTTCTAGAAGTCACAAGAGCAAGTCAGTGCAGGAGTTGTCTTTTAAAAAAAAGAGAACCCTCGACCACTTGCGTGGGAGCATTTGGTTTTCACTGCATTCAGATGAGGGCCTGCCTAGAAATCCCTTCCCTTGCCGTCACTGGGCGCATAACCTAAACTCACTACAGTCTAAAGGATGGTTTAACTTAGATCGCTGCTCTCGGTTTAAATACATATTTAACTTTAACTTTAATAGCTTTCGTTACGCTCCAATGAGTTTTATGAAGTTTAAAGTAGTTCAAGAAAATAGTTCTTCGGGAATATGGTTTCGAATTGCTGAAATAGACGGCGTAGTAAAACATGGCTTCAAAAAGCAGACGCCTTTATGATGGTTTTAGTATCATTCGTTATGATAATGACTTACTTTTGATGTACCATGTGTTAGGCACAGGTCGTGAAATATTTAAGTCCAAGTTACTGTTTGTTTATAACCAGCCACTTACGCAGGAATTCGCTTAACATAAGTGTAAATACAAAACTGGAGATAGAATACTCTCTTGCCTCTTTTACTTTCATAACCTGACCCGAGTCTACTTTGACACGAACCTCATTTGATTTTAATTCCAAGACTTCTCATTTTCGTAATTAGTCTTTTATGTTATGTTTCTTAGAAACGTATACTAACGCGTTAAGAAAGAAAAAAAACTAAATTTAAAGAACCTCTACGCAATCAAAATATCTTCGCCAAAAAAATTAAAGTCTTTTATGAATTTTATTGGCGGCTTTTATTGTGAAAAAAGGGCTAAATAATTACCCAGTCTATATTAAATAATAAATCTACAGAAGATGCTGTCCTTAAACTAACTACAGCTGTCACGTCATATCTTGACAATAATGAACGGTGCTTAGGAGTATTTCTGGATCTACAAAAGGCTTTCGATACCGTTTCTATTCCTATTCTACTAAAACGGTTAGAAAACGTTGGAATCCGAGGCGTAGCACTAAATTGGTTTAGAAGCTATTTGTCTGGTAGATCACAACGTGTTAAAGTAGAGGGGCATGAGAGCAGCAGTGCTGCCTGCACGTTCGGGGTACCGCAAGGCAGTACGCTAGGACCTACTCTATTTATTATTTATATCAATGAACTTTGCAATAGTGCTCTGCCTAACATGGACGTTCTTATGTTTGCTGATGACACTGTTTTATTATTCCATGATAAAACCTGGGAAAAAACAGTAGAAACTGCTGAAGCTGGTCTGGCAAAAGTAACCACCTGGTTAGAAAATAGCCTACTGTCTCTCAACTCATCCAAAACAAAATATTTATGCTTCAACAGATCACCTAAAACCAACCCTAACTCTAACATCACGCTCACTCTTCATATGTACCCATGCAATCGCATAGATGACCGTAGCTCTTGTAAATGCGAAACCTTATCGCGAGTATCTTCTATAAGATACCTTGGTATCATTATAGACGAAAGATTGGATTGGAAACAACATATAATAACTCTAAGTTCCAGAATAAGAAAACTGATATATATTTTTAAAAATCTCCGACCTATAGCAAAATTTAACCTCCTAATCCAAACCTATTTAGCTCTGTGTGCTTGCCTTATTAGATATTGTATCACCGCTTGGGGCGGCGCAGGTAAAAGTCACCTCATTATGCTTGAGAGGGCCCAACGCTCAGTACTGAAAGTACTCATGTTTCTGCCATACAGACACAATACCACAAATCTATACGAAAAAGCAGGGGTTTTATCCGTAAGAAAAACTTTTATATTTGAAATTTTACGTAGATATCACAGCAAAATTGTACCCACACTACCTGAATCTTCAAAGCGTTTAGATCATTGCCCAGTACCTAGAGTACAAACAACAATAGCCCAGAGACATTTTAACGTAATAGCACCCAACATCTACAACCGCTTTAATATGAAGCATAAGGTTAAAAACCTTACAAATAATTCTTTTAAAAAATCTCTAATGTCATGGCTTAAAGATTTTGATTATGAGACTACTGAAAACTTAATAGTTAATTTACATACTAGAATACGTGAATAAAACACAAGCAAATGACACGCACGCACATGCACACGCACACACACACACACACACACACACACACACACACACACACACACACACACACACACACACACACACACACACACACACACAAACACACACACACACACACACACACACAAACACACACGCACACTTAGATATAATTAGAATAAGAAATGTAAAAGATTGTATATCCTATAATGGTAAAACTGATCTCACTTAATTTTAAAATATTATTATAATTGTAATGGTCTAGAGTGAGAGAGCCTGGAGAACTGTAACACAGGGCTACCCTAGTACAGGCTCCAAGTCTCTCAAAGGTTTATTTTCTATTGTCTACCTATATTCATTGTAATACTGAAAAATTGTACTTACCTTTGAAGAGAAATAAATATTTTTATTATTATTATTATTATTATTATTTGCACCTACTGAACCACGTTCAATTTAGTCTGAGACTAAAATAGGCCAGGATCACAAATAGGTCAATAAATTAACTCTAATTTTAAACTTTATCACTTAAAAGGGCGCAGTGTGTTTGATTTATTCTTTAAATATGGCTCAGAAGTAAAGTTTTGGTTTGATTCTGAGGCTCTACTGTATGATTACAGTAGAGCCTCGTATATTCGTTAAAATTTCGTTTCATTCTTATCACAATTCTATCGGTTATAAAACGTCAGCCGACCTATGGTATAAAAATATAAGAAAAGCTTATCCAATAAATAGTACCTCCTTTTTACCAAAACTTAACACATGTAATTCAATTGTAAAAAATTGTGAACTTATTTATTAATACCAATTGTGAAAATGATGTGAGTTAGATAAAACGAAAATATAAAATTTTGTAAACATTTCGAAAATTTTATTGCGTATTTTGTTATAAAGTTTATATGTTTTGGATGAAAATATATTATGACTATTGTACTTAACAATAGGATTACGATATAGTTTCGAATAATCCTCGTTGCGGAGTATTTAGTGACATTAAACGCTTTGGTCTGTGACTCGTACAATACGTAAATTGTAATAATACTAATTTATACTTACATCACATTTGCTAAATGTAAAATAGTTTTAAGTTCAAATTCTTTTTTTGTGATCTTATTACAACGTCTGAATTTGTTGGTATCACCATGTCATTCTAGTACTGCGCAAGCGTCAAAAACACTTAGTCCATATTTTTATTTTAGAAAGATGTAGATGTGTCTTTGAGTATAAATAAATAAATATTATGGGACAACTCACACACGGTCATTTGATTCCAAACTAAGCAGAGCTTGTACTATGGTAACCAAATAACTGATAAACATACTTATATACTTCTAAATACATACTTATATAGATACATTAACATCCAGGCTCAGAACAAATACTCGTGCTCATCACACAAAGATTTGTCCCGGGTGGGATTCGAACCCACCACACGCGGCGCTATGGTTGTTGCGGCGAGGTGACCGCTTAAACCACTGCGCCAAACGTGCAGTATAAATCAAGGAGCCCATAGATTGAGTTATGAGTATTATAATATTTACCTGTTTACTTTACGCTTACTTATGGATAAAGCGATTTACATTCAATATAGTACGTTGAGGAGTCTGATATAGGACACAATATTAAGTTCTTTTGTATTTTTACGTGGGCGGGTCCGCAAGTAAAAATAATGAAACCTTAATTTATGAATGTGGGAATTATACACGTGGCAACTATCTAGTTACGAAATATGGCGTAATTTTTATTGAATCATTTGTCAAAAGAAAAAGTATTACATGGTCCAACTTTATAATAAAAGGATTCTAATTTATATCAATCAGTGTCAACCTAGCCCAATAAAGATTCTATTATACATAAACTGTAATACAAGAACTGAAGAAGTGAATTCTTAACATTCTATCACAAATTATATATTTTCTATTTTTATTTTAAGACAATTCCCGTACTTAGAATTCCTCCTGTACCGCGACTTTTACAAACATACAATCAACGAACACAAAGTACAACCAGACCCGAAACAATCATTTGTGGATCGCACAAATCCTTTTTTTCTATGGGAATCGAACCCACGACCACCCGACGCGGCGACGCAATGGTAGCAGCATGGCGTCCTAAACCTCTGCGCCATGGAGGCAGTAAAATAAAATTGAAATCGCCTAATTTGACGATACCCTAGATTAAACCCCGGTTTCTGAGGTAAATTTAACGGTAGTTTATCTATTCAAAAGCGTTAAAACTCATATAAAAAAACGCTATTGAATAGATTAACTACCGCTAAATATACTCAGAAACCGAGGGTTAGCGATCTTGCAATTAACAATCAAATCTTTTACCTTGAAATACAGCGATAGTTTTTTGATAGTCTAACAAAAATCTATCTATTTCTACATTACACTGATATACAGACAAACAAACAGTACACGTACATCTAGAATAAACAAAAGGTTATAATATCGTGTTTTTGTTGAACATTATTTACTGAGGTTTGACAGGTAATGATATTCTCCAAGTCGAAGCGACACGCGATGTTATTGGATTCTTTATGTACAAATAGAGACCAACGTTTTAATATATCTGTATGTTATATTGTTGTCGGAATATAGAGAAAACTACAAATTATATATTATATGTGATTGTTTATAGTATCTATAAAAACTTTAGTAAAGATCTGGGTTCGTAAAAGCCCAGGTCTAATGTATGTTTAATATTTTTCTACTTCATCATCATTACATCTTCAGGTATTACACAAGATTACAAAGTCTATAAAAAAATTGTATCAAAGTTGAGTCGTCTAAAGACTACCAATAATTATGACTTTACATCTGGTAGGTACTACTACTAGATATGTGTTACGATAGAATTTTGACTCTCTATCTTAAGCACGAAGATACTAAGACTAGACACGGCTGGGCACCTATTTGATCCTTCTATGAAAACCATGTAATAGCAGCATTACTAACTAATAATTTACCTACGGGTGCGCTAGGCTATAAGTGCCTACATCATTATCAAAAACCAAACATTTACAAGTTCGTATAAAAACCCGCCTCAATATTTATAAATTTCAAAACAAAACAATCAGAGAAAATTAACAAAGTCAAGGCTACCCATTTATAATTGTTTTCATGTCACAACCCCATATTCAACTCGATCACACCATCCGTTTTATTATTAATTCCGTAAAAGCAAAATAAAAAAGCGCCTCCATTCAAATTATAACACAATAAAAAAAACATAACCCTAAAAAACATCGGTACCGATACCGAAACTGTCCGATGCTCGAACAATATACGTACTGTAGATTAAATTTTGAAATGTGTACCCGAAAATATCATGTTTATTACATATAAATGTCGAAACGCGGTGAATTACGTCTGTAATCTAGTAAGAATCGTATAGGTTCGCTCATACGTTAAGTCTTTGATGTATTATAATCTGTTGATATAAAAACGGTTAGCCGTTTAGGGTTCACTTGTGAATGGGGTTAAGTGGGGCTTTTGTTTATGGTGAATTGTTTTGAATGTTGTGTAAGCTTTTGTTATATTTTAAGCAGAGAGATTTTTTTCCTGGAAATGTTTAAAATATGTTTTCGGGTCTTTTGAAGTTGAATCGTTAACTTTGTTAAGAATATATTATTAACTTTTGTATATATTAACGTAGATCTATGAAACATAGATGCTGTGTAAGAAAAGCTTTGAACTATTCGCACATACAACTTATCAATATTAACTACACAACAAATTGCAGATCACAAACTGAGCACGGAAGAGCACTGAGAAATAAACCGAATTGCAAATAATAACTACAAACATTCATAAAATATTGCTCAGAAAAGCAGTTCTAATACGAACTAAGACACCCACAAATATAAACACGTATTCTCAACACCACATACATTAGAATGTCCCAAATCAATACATCTAATGAATTTCCAAAGAAACTCCATTCACCTACATCCACCATAAATAACATTTCCCACGGCCATTAAAAACGCTTAATCCCTATTAAATTTTAATGAGTTTCAATACAGAACCCGGGTTTAAACCCTCAACTCGCGTACCGATACTTGAACGAAAGGCTAAGCGTGACAAGAGCTAATAAAAGTACACGATGACAGAACAATGTATGAGAACTGCGCTCCCTTGATGTACAAGCCTAAAGCCGGGAACAGATTTGAATAGAATATTCGTGCGAATAAATATTCATATGTTGGTACTTATTATGGATGAGTTTTGCAGTTTTCTTATTGTTTTTGTTTGTTTGACTTGAATTACCTGTAATTTGTGTCGATAGACTCATAGTTATTACCAGGTTATATTTGTTATTCGACGCGTCTTTGTTTGTGTAAACTATTTTCCAAAAAGATACGTAGTGTCATTCTCCAGAGTATAAACTGTCATACGGCCGGACTCGGTTAACCTGTTGTTTAGTTGTATTTTATGGACAAAACTACTTGCGTCAATGAGATCTGATATACAGCCTTGCTCATAAGTATTAGGCACCCTATAATTTTGAGTCTTATGAATAATTTGCTTGAAAAATGAAACTAATTTGGTAATAAATATTCATTTATTAATAAATAATTATAAAATATACTAATATTTTGTGTGTCTGCTCTTTGCTTTGATCACTGCAGCAATCCTGTTAGGCAGGCTTCGTACAAGCTTCTTGCATTCATCTGCAGTGATGGCATCCCACTCTTCCATTAAAGCGTTTTTTAACGCCGATTTTGATGTTATGGTGTGCTCACGTATCTTGCGCTTTAATATACCCCAAAGTTGCTCAATGGGGTTGAGATCTGGAGACTGTGCCGGCCAATCTAGTAAGTCAATGTTGTTCTCTAGGAACCAACGCATTGTGACTGCCGATGTGTGACAGGGAGCATTATCCTGCTGGAATTTGACACCGTCTAAGTTTGTGTCGCCAAAAATGCGCGTCATAGAAGGCATCAACACGCTTTCCAGTACATTTATGTACTTTTGGCTGTTCATGCGACCTTCGCAAACGAACATTTCGCCCACTCCATCGGCAGACATGCAGCCCCAGATCATAATGCTCCCGCCTCCGTGTTTGACGGTAGGTACCACACAACTTGGGTGGTATTCTTCACCGACACGCCGTCGCACAAAAACTACACCAGGCGTCCCAAAAATCTGAAAAATTACCAAAATAAACTTGATTTAAAATTTGTCATATTTTTTCTAAAATTAAACTGTTGAAAGCGAAATGGTTGTTGATATTTAACATTAATGATATAAAACTTACCTCAAAGTTAGATTCATCGGACCACACAACATTGGACCAATCATCTTCAGTTAAATGTTGGTGTCTCAGAGCCCATTCTAAGCGGCTCTTTATGTTGCTGGCGGAGAGCAATGGCTTCTTCCTCGCTTTGCAGCCTTTTAAACCAGCTTTCGCAAGTCTTCTTCTTACTGTTGGAGCACTAATTGATCTTCCAATAGTCTCTGAAAGATCTGCAGCGAGCTCAGAAGAAGTTTTTTTGCGATTTCTGAGGGAATTACGAATAAGTAATCGGTCTTGTCGCGCTGTTGTCTTATAGTTTCTACCTGTTCTCGGTTTGTCCGCGTGAGAACCAGTCTCGGCAAACCTTTTGATAGCAGTTTGCACTGCACAGCGAGAACACTTCACCATTCTGGAAATCTCTATCTGAGACTTGCCTTGTTCATGTAGAGTTTGAATTTTTATCCGATTTTCCACACTCACTTGAGTTAATTTAGGCATTTCGTAAAATAGACTGTATCTAATTTACAAATAAGTCGCAAATAATAGCCTCTTGACACTACGAGTAATGAAAGAAGACTGATTCAAAAAATAAAATTATTTGAAAAAATGACATAATTAACAAAATGTTGACCAGATGTTTTATGACACCTTAGAATTCGCAATCCTTTGTTTAAAATGTCCTATTGATAACGCCGCCTAGCATATTGATAAAAGGATTCGTCAATTTTTAAATACTGAATGAGTTGCACGTGTTTTATGGGGGTGCCTAATACTTATGAGCAAGGCTGTATGTAGGCTTGTAGGTTTTGCCTTGTGGAAACAGTCATCTCCTATAATGTAAAGTAGAGACAACCTTTTTCATATATACTCACCAAAATACACTAAAGTAGTACTAAATGTCTAAATAAAACTAACAACCGGTAGTGATTACTAATACAAACAATTTTAATGAAACACCTATATTTTTGTTTACATTCTATTGTAATTTTAATTAATTAATGTTTTCTATAAATCACGATTTAGTTTACGACGACTGCATTTACATTTAAATTACAAATGAAGTGTCAAAAAATGCTGCTTCGTGCGACCAAATTTACAATGACAATCCAAAAGTGGGCCTAAAAATATCATTTGCATTTTATTTTACCCTAAACTTACAATTTTATTGGCTCATTTAATACACGAACAACACATAACAAACACGATTTATTTCTTTCAAAACACACTTCAATTAATACTGACAGAAGCTGACATTAGAAAGAATAACGGGAATTTAAATATGTATTAGATACTAGGCGTGCCCAGCAGTTTTACTCGTGTTCCTAAATCACCTGTCATTAAATACATAGATTCTAAGGCTTCATGACTGTGTGGTATATTATACAGTACTTGATTACTTCACTGTTGTAAGTGTAGTTTGATTTTAGATAGCATATAAGCCTTTCGTATAAACGCACATCCTAAACAACCCATTTATAATGAGCTGTGTAGCACAGGGTATTTTACAAACATGCAAAAAACAGACACAAAATACAACCTGGCTCGAATCAGCTATTTGTTCCATGATGGAAAACGAAGCTACGACCCTAACCTTACCCATTTCGTTATTGTATTTGAATATGTCATCCTATCATACATTTTAATATCTTTCTCAAATCTCTCAAGTTATTTTCAGAGATTAGCGTACTCCAACAAACAAACAGAAGTCACTAAAATTACTGATTTTATTACCTACTTACTTAAATTATAACGTCTACCTCCGTATGAACACGACGTAATCTTTAACCTTTTTTTCAACTGGCAACAATAACTAACGCTCTGTGTTGCCATGTTTTTGACTATATAACTCATTACAAACATTATGGGGTTGTCAGCGATACTGTTTTTAATGATAATGGTATTTCCTTTTTTTGTATTATGGTAATACTGAAATGATTTGTTTATGGTTCAGGTTTCGATGAATATTAATTTCTTTTTTTTGTTTAGGGGTTGTTTTTTCGTTTTAATTGTTAGTGGTTATAAATATAATCTGACGGGATATTTATGTCATAAATTATACACTTGTTTCTTTTTTACAGTAAGAGATACCATAATTAAAATAATATTTATTTCTTTCAACTCATACCACGAGTTACATATTTCTGATAATAAAATTATTTAATAATAATAAACGAAGCATTGTGCATTTGATTTTTTAATTGTTTATAAAGAGCTGATTTTGCGGGTTAAAGTATTCTACGAGCAGAAGTTGTTTTTAAAATAAGATACAGACGTTTCTGTGAAAATTAAGCTGAAAAAATTATAGACTTTTGTACTTTTCGAACGTTATTTATTATACGTTTTCTTTTCACATTTACAAAAAAACTAATCCAACTTGAAGTGAAATGAAGTAACCATACATTCACAAAATAAAATATTACATTGTTTCACGTGAAAAATCTATTTCAATTCGAGTGAAATCGCGTGCATAACAAATGCCTTAATCAGAATCGAATCGAGAATGAGATTTGAACAATTTGTACGATTCGTTTGATAAAATGTTCTTCTTAAATTTTTAGGTTCGATTGTACTTTAAAAGGTTTAAACTTAAGCTTAAGAGTTTTTATTGAGTGCTTCTATAAATATCTTATGTATAATTTTAAAATGTAATTGGTACATAATTCATACATTATGAAGCTCTTAATATTTTAGAATATTTTAAGACCAGATAATATGCTCAAAAAGAAAGTATTTATAGAATTTAGTACTTAGTGGTACGCTTTTTAGCTTCCAGCGCAAGATGCTTGAAATCAAACTTCAGACATGCATTTACCTTTCGTAAGTCAGGTATGCAAATACACATATAACTCCGTCAGGTTTGCTATATAAGCTATGGTAATGCAATAGCGTATGTAGCATACGTGCTAATCGATTTAGCAGTCAAATAATTTCACTTTGAAAATTTAATTAAATTTCCTAAATACTTCACATATGGTCATCTGATTCCAAACTAAGCAGAGATTGTAAACTTTTAAATTCATACTAATAATGATAAATCTACAATCAGACTCAGAACAGATACTCGCGTTCATCACAAAAATATTTATTCTGATTGGGATTCGAATACGTTGCGTATAATAGCTTGTCGTTCGTGTCAAGTTGATTACAGTAGAGCAATTCTACAACTACAAGCAACCGGGTACCCATCTAGAAGTTATGTGTCTAAATCTGATCAGCGCCTCTACCGCGCGCCGTGTGAATTATTTTTGTTGTACATTTTAAATATTAAACTTCCGATACTACCAACTTTAATAAATTGCGCTACTATTACACTCCTTGCGGTAATTTATACTATTATTAATTTTATCAATTCAATAATAACACGCGTATTACAAATTTAATTAAACTTTAATGGAATATTGCCCTTTTAAGACAAACTATAAACAAACGAGTTATATCTGTCCCAATACTTGTTCTTTCCTCAGTTGTTATCGGTTCATCTGTGCAGTAGCCGTGAAAGGTTTGAGATCTCGAGATGATTATCGTAAAGTGACACTTGAGTGTTTAATCAATGGCGACATCTTGGCTTTATAGGCTTTTAATGATTTTTGATGGAGTAAGTGTATAAATTCTTAAAGTAAATTGATTGTTTTGAAAATATTTATTGTGAATAAATATGAAACGTTTAAAATGCGATGCTGCTATGTGAATGTAAAAGTGTTGGTTGCTGTTTACGTGTCGCAAGTTTGGTTCCCGTGTAGATAAAGTATGAGGCCTAGCCCTGGTACCGAACTGGTACATAACAGCTGTCGCGTTTGTATCCACCTGCTGCTAAATTTGGGGTAGATTATTTTTTTTTTTCATGTATAATGGAAATTTACACTGCCCCCGTGACAATAAGGCTTTATTTCTGCACTTCAACTATTAGATTGCCAATTAGATGGCATTTTGTCAAAAGATTGCATTTGCTGTCAATTTATCCGGGCAGGTTATTTGTTTTTATTCTCTCATTCAAAATCTGTGAAACCATTTAAAAAAATGTAACCAATTTTCTAACTACCGTTACGCCCAAATACGATTTTAACACACAGTAATGGTATTCAAAAGATAGTTTAACGACGTGCCAACATTACAAACTGCCAGCGATCTGCGCCTACGCAAGTTTTTGATTCATTGTATTGCTTACATAATATGATTTTTTTATAATATTTGAATATTTGTGGGCCTTTTAAAGCAGATTGCTTTTAAGAATTGTTTTATGTAGTGTTAATTTTATTCTTAATGGAATTGTGTGTGGGTTAATGTTATGAATATTATAAATGTAATGGCTAGTTTTATATACAAACAAATGAATACAAACTTGATTGAACAAGCTAAGCTTTTAATTAACAAAAAGACAAAAAATACGGGTAGAATAATAACAATAAAGAAACTAAAAAATCCTTGCGATCCAAACATACAATATTGAATTATTGGTATTTTAAAAAAACCGACCCACGAATTATAATCCTTGAATACACAAGCATAAACTGTATAATAATTCAAAATTCTATTACAATATTGACCAGCTATTACAAACCTACACTACAACATAATCTAATTACATTTTAATCGAACATTTCATAACGAATAGGGAAAGTGAATGAATAGATGTTTATCTTAAAATCACTGGCAGTTAACTCGCCCACGTCGCGTGATTGATTGAAACGTGGCAGTTGGTATGTAGTTGCTGCTAATTACTTGAGTTATTTTAGATATTGTCAAGGTTTTATTATGAATTTTAAGATATGACGGAACAAATAGGGACATGTAGAATGGGCAATATGGAGCCACTGATCAAAAAATCTAATTTTATAGCCCTAACTTGATCATAATAGTATGCAGATGAGCAAACATCATGAAAAGCGCCAATCAAGAAAAAATACGATAAATTGGATAACCGAGTTTAGTAAAAATATACGGGCCACTTAAATAGACAGAAATTAATGAAAATATATAAAAAACTTTGCAATCGAAATATAAAATCACTCATTTATTTACAGTATTATAACGCGATAGATTAATCAAAATGCCACAAGGTAGCATGCTAAAAATTGTCAAATAACGTCTTTGAGTAAACGAACATAACAAAAATAAACATACACTCCCTATTTCCAAATACATCACAGTTCATCTCAAAAAAAACTGTGTCTGTGTCTGTCTTATCAAAATTCAAAGGTTAAAATATTTGTTTATTATAAGAA
Source organism: Anticarsia gemmatalis (assembly GCF_050436995.1). Taxonomy (NCBI): domain Eukaryota; kingdom Metazoa; phylum Arthropoda; class Insecta; order Lepidoptera; family Erebidae; genus Anticarsia; species Anticarsia gemmatalis. Next base: position 10,708,487 of record NC_134763.1, on the reverse strand, counting down.
GATGAATAACAGCTCATAATTCTTCAACCGGTAACAAAATGCTAATACAAAAAAGATTAATTAAATCAACATATCGAACACTTCCGCCATTGCTGAGATAAATCACGCGGTGCAACATCTGTCTTACTTTGAAACTGGTTTTAAACCAGTCGCGTATTTAGGTTGTATACAAATGTGATTAAAAACTGAATTTAATTTTGGTTTATAACAAAAGTTTCGTGTTTTGATAGAGTTTAGTTTAATATCAGGGCAATAATTTTGGTGTAAAACTTAGGTTTATAGGTGAGACTAAAGTTTATTTTAAGATGAACTGTAGTTTAAATATATTTACGGGGCTATGAAAGATCTTATAACTCTATATATTGGACTTAAAGGTACGGGATAGGCAGTGAGTGTCCCTTGATTTGTAAATATAATTCCTTTATTTTTAAAGCTAGTTAAACATAATAAAGATGTTGATTAATTTTATTTTTCTCATAATAATGTTAGAAGCACTTTTTAATTCTCTACATATTCAAATAATTGTTCGATTTTATATTTAAATATTTAAAATATAATGGTAAAAATGTATTTTTTTCATAAATTTGCCAATTGTTGAATTCCTATGTCTTAAGCACACAATTGCATATCATAAGAATTTGACCTCCTTAATCCTCCTGCATTGTTAGTAATTTCCAACTCAACTCACCTGGTTTATCAAGATCACTCAGAAAGTCCTCAGTGTCCGTATAGGCGGTGGTGTGGCCCAGAGCCGCGAGGACCGCAAGCCAGGCCCACGCGACCCTGCGATCAGGCCTCATGGCCTCGACGGCTAACAATACATCACTCTCTGACACTTACACTTGCACTGCACTCACTACACTTGGAAGTACCTGGGGATAAGAGAAAATATTGTTAGTTTGCAGTTTCAATAAAAAAATATTCTATTTTGTTTTTATGCAGTGGCATAGCACGGTTAGGCTAAGGTGACGCACTTTTTAGTCTGTGTGTAGAAATGCACACAACGCGTGTGCGTTACTGCATACCATTGCATTGGTTCTATTTTGACACACTAAAAAGTGCGTCACGGATAGTCTGTCGTCTGCGCTGCAATTTATTGTTCCGAAGAAACTACAAATTGAATGTAGGTATTAACCAAGTGATTTTAAGATTCCAGTCTTTTAAAACCAGTATGAATAGATTTACAAAAGTTTTACTTCATTTTCTACGGCAGGCAGAAGGAGTCTCTTAGATTTATCTATTATAAAGATATTTGGAGAAGACATAACATAACATAGTTTGTTAGCATGTCTTTAATGCAGTTTAACATTTTCTGAAGTATAAGTCCAATTATACTGGGTATTTATAATGAAGTTGATACTAAAAATCACCCCACGATACATTCGTCATCACATCAAGTATTTATATCAAAAAACCAAAACAAACAAAATTTTTCTATTACTCAAATTGTACAGCACCCTTTATAATATACCCTATAATTGATTTGATTATAAAAGCGACTTATCGTGTAGTTTTGGACATTAAAATTGGGGTAGATAACGTGTTTTAGAAATTACTCGTTCTATAATACGTTCAATTTTAAATGTAAACATCGTAGAAGACAATATTGAACAAGCTGAAATAGACCTTAACCTTAATGAAGAAGGTATAATTTATATTATCGATAAAGACAAATAATCTGTTATTTTCATCAGTGCCAGTGAACAAATAATCACGAATATGAATCAATAAGTTGACGGGGAATTGAATTCTAATGAAAATTTCATTACAAATGTAATAAATATAGCAATCTGTGTTGAAACCGATTTGGGAATGAATGAAGTCGGTAGCAATGATTATTTCAATAGCTTCAAAATTGATTTAGAGTAAAATCCTGTTCTGGTTATATAGAACTAAAATTAGCAGTAAACATTTATTGAAAGTTCATTTAAACCGTATGAATTTAATGTTATTGGATTTGGTTGTAAACCAATTTAAATTTTAATGATAGTGGGCAATATAATTTCGGATTCCTATATAAACGTCAAAAAGCTCATTAATGAAAGCTTGTGGAGAATCCTAGAGTAGGATGCAAATTACAAACAACTGAGTAAGTAAATTAATAATTATTTTCTTCTATTTCTGCTATATATTTTCTATTTATCCCTGCCTACCCCTAAGGGAAAAAGGCATAATATTGTGTATTTATAATTAGTATACTTTCAGTAACGATATCTGGGGGCACGGAAGTGCCCCCGCAAGTCGAGCAAAAAAAAGCGGCACAGCCGTACCATCTTTTCTCGAAGCAATTCGGGCTATTTTCGACCCCCCTATAATGTCGTTGTGGATAAAACAAGAAGCCTGAATTTTCAGCAACTAATCAGTCATTGTATAAACACGGTATATTTAAAATTTCAGTCAATTTGATCCAGTAGTTTAAGAATGACAGCTTGTTAAAATTTTGAATTTTGTCACTCACTGATTCACTGACTCACTGACTCACCGATCATCAAAAGTCTAAGGTACTTCTAGCAGACTTAGAAGCTTAAAATTTAGAATACAAATAGGGTTTAGTGTCTTAATCTTGGGAAAAATTTAATATTTTCTAATTTCGGTCCAGTTTTCTAAATACACCAACTGCAACAATAACTTTGTAATCCCATATAAATGTATAAGATTACAAGGTTACATTTGCAGTTAATGAATCATTACTACTTCATTATTACTGTAGAAAATAATAAATAAATAATAGGTGTAGATAGGTACATACTATATGAGGCATAACGGGAGGGGATATAGGGTGGGTAAGGGTGTTTAGCCCATGAAACTAAACAACATTCCCATAGGAAAATATGTTGAATTGTAAGAAAAAACGTCTTTCCATACAAATTGGACTTATGTTCGTTCTACAAAAAGAAGTGAGATGCCACCAAAAACATTCTGTATAAACCTCAAGTCTCGCAGCTCAGGCTTTCTGGCGTAAAAAGTAGTGAGATCTATATAATACCAAGTCGATTAATCTATTTCGTCTCTACTTAAAGGACCTTCTGTCTTAAGTTATTACATAAGTTATTATCATGCCAATATTCAAAATATTTAACGTTTAAAACAAATAGATCGACTTGGTCATCGCATAAAAACACAAATTCGCCATTAAAATTTCAGGAGCATTAACTACTCGTCGTGCTGTGTGTACATACAAATCATGCGATGGCCAGGTCGGTCTATTTGTTTTAAACGTAAAATATTTTTAATATTGGCATGATAATAACTTATGTAATAACTTAAGACAGAAGGTCCTTTAAGTAGAGACGAAATAGATTAATCGACTTGGTATTATATAGATCTCACTACTTTTTACGCCAGAAAGCCTGAGCTGCGAGACTTGAGGTTTATACAGAATGTTTTTGGTGGCATATAATTTTTAGGACATATACGCATGTCCAGAATTTCCCCTATATGTGGAAAATGTTCTTTGACAAAATATTTATTCGTATTGCCGCAGCTGTCTTCGGAAAAGAAAAACATAAAAGGGTGGTAAGCTCCAATTTAACATTCCCGTAGCAACAAAATCTGCACAAATCAGATTTAAAGTAAGAAGATAAAATACAACAGGGAAAAAACAATCGCGAAATTCAATATGGAAGTGTTGTAACTCAAAATTCTTGGCACTTATTTAACTTCGGGAAAGGGGAAATGTTTGAAAATTTTCAAGTTATTTTTTCCTGTTAAAGGCGTCATTAACAAGGGTGCAGGAATGAACGCTTCGACGCGTCTCAAGGATCCCCTTTGGGGTTGATTTCTCATCTTATCTGTTTTCGGATATTCCAGATATCTGTATTTTGAATCACCTGTAAAATATCACGGTTCGGTAACTCTAACTTGAGAAATGAAAAATAAAAAATATGTTTTATGAATGTCCTTATTTCTTGAATAGTAAGATTTTGAATTCAGAAATATAAGGGCTGTTATAGCTTTCATAATTTTATATCGTTGTCATACAAAGCATGCTTAGATTTACATAAGGTGGTCAGAGTATATTTTTGAATTCAACCGCACTCAATCTAATTTATGAAAATATTTACCATTAATTTAATACATCGACTAGAAAGCAACCAAAACCAAATAATATCAGTAAGTGTAATATGAAGTTGTCCGACAGTAAAGATGATTCAGCAGTATTTTTCCGAGAACCTTTATGTTTCCAGTCTGTAGCTTCACAAAGAACGATGAAAGGGCTTCGTTTTAGATGATGTGTTGACATCTACAAGTGATTGTCAGTAACTATAAATATGTACAGGATATAAAAATATCGTAGGTTTTATCTGAATATGTGTTATATTGTGTTTTGCACTTATGTAGGTTTTTTTTTGCATAGTTTATTCCTACTATTAAAATGCTGCAAGTCTCTCGTTAAGTAGAAAACACTCAGTCACTGTAGGGTACGCTTTTTCTTTTTAAACTTTTGTATATTTCTTTGTTTAAAGAAGTTTCAATGCCCATATAGTATAGATATGGCCATATATTGAAACTATATAAACAGATGCTAAAAACTTTAATAGATGTGTTAAAAACTATGTTAATATTTGTGCTTAACATAATAACTGCTCCAGCTTAGAAAAGCGAACTTTCACATGAATCATCTATGACGTTATCACTCCGAATGAAGCAGAGTTCTTATACATTTAGGCGCTTAACACACTGCCCCGCACCACGCAGCGTAGCGCGTGAATGCGTGTTCGAACGTTGCTTGTAAGGCGCTTAACACACTGCCCCGCACCACGCAGCGTAGCGCGTGAATGCGTGTTCGAACGTTGCTTGTAAGTATCTCCGTTTGTATGGAAAACACGCACAGTCTAACACACAGAAAATGCATCCACGCGCGTTCATGCGGATCACGCGCATACACGCGGAGAAACATGCACCCCCGCGCGTAGGTGCGAGGCGAGACGCAAGGTATGGCACACCGAATCCCGCAGTGCCGCGCGTGATTTTTATCAAGACTATCGTGATGCTCAGTACTGCACGACCACCACAGAGAACGGCGAATAAATGAGAACCGCCGTGCGTGAATCTACAAAACACACCTACGCGCGTGAGTGCGCAAAAAACCCGCACGATGATGCAGATCTGCACTCCCGCAGGAACGCGCGTAGGTGCGTCGACACGCAATATGCAGCATGATGCGGTGCAGTGTTTTAATCGCCTATTAGGCGATTAACACACTGCTCCGCGTAGACTGTGCGTGTTTTCCATACAAACGGAGATACTTACAAGCAACGTTCGAACACGCATTCACGCGCTACGCTGCGTGGTGCGGGGCAGTGTGTTAAGCGCCTTAGTGATCATTTTAAAGTTACAACTGTCTGTTCTTTGAAAGCCCAGAAATATATGAAACATCTCTTCGAACTAATACAGCCTTAGCCGTACAATAACACGAAAACATTTAACTACAGAGCCACTTATTACCGGACCGTTGTCATGTGAATATCTTGCGACGCATTCAGAATGAAGTCGTCCTACGGTTTGTGACACAATTTGTATTCTTGACCACATAGGATTCAGGGCTACCGGCTATGTTTACATTTGTTTTAGCTACATTTAAAGTTATATTTATTTATGATTTTGGTTTGTTTAACATAATTTGTTGAATTATATTATTGACATCTTTTAATTGCGTTTGTATTTGGAATTTAGTTTTTAGTGTCGTTTGGTTTTTTGATAATTACGGGTAAGATGTCAAATTATAGTTGTGTGAAATGTATTATTATAATTTCACCTGCGCCCTTTTCTTTGAATTCATCATATTGAGGTTTAAATATATTAGAATATACGTGCTTAAAAGAAAATCTGCATTCAAAGCTTTTCGACATTCAAAAATAACTGTTTTTGTTAGCTTTTACGGTCGTATGCAATGTTACTACAAAGACTAAAGGACGGCACATGCCGTTTTTCTAAAAGTAAATAAATAAATGCCCTAGTTCTACCAGATACTTCGTTTGCAAAGCTTAATATTGGCGTATCCATTTACAAAAAGGTATTCTAAAACAAAAACCCGTAAAACTGCCTCCGAAACTCTGTAAAACCATTTGAAATGAAAGGCCGTGGGTTTTTGAAAAATTTCGTGTTGATATTTTTACCGTTTTAAAAATTGTACAAATGAATCGTTAGCAGACGGTAACCCTGTTTCACGTTGAGATGGGTAGCCACCCTTGTCATTCTACTCGTACCTATATTTTTGAAAACTAATGAGTTAGCGGTCAGAATATAATAAAGAAAGCCTTTAAATTTACCAAATGGTCTAGACATGTTGACAAAGTGCTTTTTCGTAAATTGAACCGGTCGATTTTTTTCGACAGGGGAAGAATTTATTGGTTCATTGTCTTGGTATTCTTTCAGTTTATTTTTTTCGGGTTTTTATTTAGGTAAATTGCCTATAAAAGTAATTGATTGCCCTTTGATATTGTTAGTTCGTACTTTCCTGGAAGGTTAAGAAAGTGTATACTTGCTTAGATTAGATGTAGCATGTTTTGTATCTGTCGTTCAACCTTCAGACATTCACAATGCCCTAACGTATCGTTGTCTGTACAAACATTTCATAATCAATTATTTGATCGCTCGTGTTATATAGCAAATCAATTTACTACTGCTAGGACAGTTTTATTATAAAATTCAAGGGTACTTAAGGGTATATTTTTTTGTAATCCTGCTTGTATATGATTAAATAACTTTTAACATGAACTGTTAATTGAAGAACGGAAAAATATTCCCGATTTATGATTGATCAGTAGAAATTATACAACTTAAATAACATTTAAAAACAAAACATTTCATTCCATTACAAATATAATTAAACCAAACCAAAGTCTCCAAAATAAATTACCATATCCCGAACCAAACAAGACAAAGTAATTTAATAACAACTTAATAAACTCTTAACATAGGTAAGTGATATTTAAAATTTAAAACAGGCAATGCTAAAGAAACGGAATAACATTAAACGGGGGGAGAAAAACTTCATTCTTATTCAGAGGTCGGGCTGCGAATTTTCCAACTTACTTGTACAGTGTGATAGCGATACAGTGTAAGATACGCTATATATAGCTTGACAACTTATAAGAGAGCTTTGGTATACACGTATTATCTAATACTAGCTTCTACCCGCCACTATGTGAGTTTAGTCGACCTCTGTGGCGCAGTGGTTAAGGTGGTCGCCACGCCATTACAGTCGTGAGGTGGTTCGACTTCCACACGGGATTATTATATGAGCGATCCACAAATAGCTGTGTCGGGTCTAATTGTACTTTGTGTATTTTGTTTGTATGTCTGTAAAAGGCTTACACAAGAGCTATTCTTAGTTCGGGAGTTATCGTGTTTAAAAAGAAAAGAAAGAGGAGAAGAAAAGTTCTGGAAGGCTGACTCCACTACTATATGGGATACATAACATGAAAGAGAGAGCGAGTACACCTCCGCCATCCACGAACCTTGCGTGCTCTACTTGCAAGCCTCTCTACTAACTTGTCGGAATATAGTAACAATTTATTTTACTTATTATACTCGCTTCTGTGACGTAACGGTAATTTATTTCAGTTATTATAGCTTTTGGTCGCGGTTTTTTGAGTTATGATGTCAGGATGTTTATTTAGTGTCGCGGACTTTACTTTCTTTTTGCTGGGATGTGTTGTTGAGGTATATTTTCTACAGTGTAGAAATAATATGTCTGACTGTTGTTACAACAGGGAAAGAGAATTGAAATAGGATGAGCTCTTACCCAATAGCGGGAAATTAAAGCAGTCTAGAAATTGGTCAAGTAAAACATATCGTGGCAAAGCACATTTTTTTAATGACAAACATGAAATGTTATTTTTAATAGAATCCAGACTCACACAGAAACTATACCTACTTAAATATTGCGAAGACGAGATTTTATTAATATTTTTTAATACATGAATGGTTTGTGTGAGGCACGTTTAAATCTTCAATTACCTAGACAGGGCTAAACAAGCCGGACCTAATTCTCGTATACTCAAAAAAAAAGATTACTATATTATTCCCCATTCCAGTTGCAATCTAAATACACTCTAACTTAAACACGCTTGTAAAAGCTTGTAATTCTGTTTTTTGGTCACGAAGCTTCAGGAGCTACCGAAATTGCTATAATTATGATCCTTAGGCGGAAGTGTGTTATAGCGGGTAGCACGCAACCAACATTATTCCAAATGATCAACATTATTTCAACACATCTGCGCATTCTTTACAATGTTCTAATATATTTCATAATAATATGTCTGTTGTATGTGAAGACTGTTGTTTGGTTGTTATGTTACATCCTGTATAAAGGTTGTAACACAATACCGTAGTAATGTAAGAAAAATCTCGCTTTCTTCATGCTTCTGCGACGCCTTAGTATGTCTTATTCTTTACCTAATAATGTTCTAACTTGGAGTGAGTACTCGCATGACAATTATTTTAGATGTTCAAGCAACTAGTGTACAGGTATTTCTAGCTACTCAAACACTTAGTCACTTATTTACTTAGTTCTAGTTTTTTACTAATCTAGGAATCCAAACAAAAATATTAATACGAAAAGAAAGACTACGTCGTCTATTTATAACATAAAAAGTCATTCTAAATGTTTATGCATTGAAACCTAGACTTGAATAGCTTTTGCATATTTTTTCATTCACAGTTGGTATACATACGGTATAAAAGGGTGAACAGTCTAATTAACCAAAAAAATATTTAGCTTCCGTACATCTATAGCTTCGCTCTTTATGCAAATACACTTTACATTATTCTGTATACATATTCATTTAATAGCTTTAAAAATGATTTATGACGCGATATTTTCACTTAAATTAAGGGGTTCCGTAGCAAAATGTTCAGAGTTCAGCATAATCGTTCATATCTATTGTAAAATTAAGCCAACATAAGCTAAATCATTTTTATAGCTTGGACCGACTCAATTTCACGTACAATAAACTTTTTATATAATCTAGAAGTTTTCCAAGTTATAATGGTTATTGTTACTTCGAGTTACGATGCTTCGACTTACGATGTATTATAAGAGTTATGAAGTTCTTGAATTTTATGTGATTGTGATTAAAAAGTTATGGATAGTTGGTGAATTTAATTTGTTATTATCACGCCTGCTATATCCGTACTTCCGTAGATATAAGCAGAAGTAAAAGAGTTATAGTTTTGTAGTTCAAAATTTAGATCTTTTAGTAGAGAGGACGAGCATTGTACTTATGTTTTTTACTTTAGGACGCCATAGGAAAAAACAGTTTTTAAAAGATAAAATACAATACTACTTCGTTTGATTTTGTATTGTTTTAGTGTTTTATTCAAAGTTTGGTCATGGCATACACCCATATGACCATTTGTTTCTTCACAAAGTTACCGTTTTATGACAGACATAAACATCTTTTTGTACCTGAATGAAACTATGGTTTCTCTATTAGTTATTTAATATACATCTCACATTATTATTGAGACAAAGCGAAAAAATATAATTCTAAACAAAAAAACAATATAAAAGAAATTCAACTTACGCTACTTTCCTAGATTCAACCGATTGCGTAAAGGTAACAGCTATTGCTTACGTTTAGATCCAAATCGTTCTTTAGTTCTCATAAAAAAGGTCATAAGTATATTTTTTAGGAAACCTGGTTACAGCGAAATTGGCTACTATTACAGATTTTACGATGTCTAGAACTGTTCTTACGGCAATTGTTGTACTGAAGGCTTTTTTTAAAGACTAGGCAGAAATTGGATTGTAAATCTAGTATAGCGACTGTAATTATAGGTAACAGGTATATTAGGAGAAGTTATGAGTCATGAGTCAATTTGAAGTCGGGCTAAATTATTTTATTATTGTTGTGACTTTTATGACTAGAGGTAAAGGGATAGGTTGTAATCGATTTGGTATAGTTTTATTGGGTGGTTTAAGCCAATTTAGAAGTCAATTTGAGACATTGTTATACATAAACCTAGTTATGCAATTTCCAACATGCATTTACGTCATTTTTTTTGCCTTTTTTTAAGCTTCCAACTCTTTTTGTATTATTTGAATAGATTTTTGTAAAACATGAGATGTATTAACGAAAACGTTCTGAAAAAAAATGTAAGACATCGCGAGTTAAAATTCAAAAGAACTTAGTATTACCAATCACATAAGCAAAGCTTTAGCTAGCAGTCAAATCACAAAAACACCCATCTCTTAACAAACAGACATAAAAAAATAATCACCAAAAAACCCCATTATAATTTTACATCTAAACAACTTTCTCATATTTATCTAACCGAAGTAAATTAAACCATAACGATGTAATATTATCAACATTTAATTTACTACTGTGGCTATAGTATGGCCAAATGTTAGACATTTCTCAAAAACTCTCCAAACTTGTTTGTTTGTGTGTCGCATACTCGGAAACGGCTGACCTATGGTAGCTAAGATCTTGTTAGATATCGTGTTAAGTGGGTATATTATTTGTTTAATGGCTTTGTGGAAGGTTTTGTCGATCGTGAATGAAGAGTAGAAAAGAAGTGTGTAGTGTTAAATTGACTCGTTGCTTAAAGGTTTTTGGTAAAACTGTGTTGTAGTAGTTGGAAGTCAGTGACGATTATTATTAAGCGTAAAGCATTGTCATAGCAACGGTGATATAAAAGTTTTATTGTTTCTTATTGTATTTTTTTTTATATGGCTAAGAATATTTTGTTGTGAAACAGATATTTTTGATTTGCAAATATTTAATAACGGAAGATTAGTCCAACATCAAATTATTTTGTTCTTAGCATAATTCGACTGTTTAAAAAAAGTAGGGTAGTGAAACATTTTAAAACACAGCACCTTGCACTTACAAGGCGAATATTCATGTTCACAATAAACCCAAGCACGAAACGCTCGTTCTATAAAACGGAACGAAACTTCTAGAAAATTCTTAAAACGTCTCTATTCCTGGAAAGTCTTAATCTAGATGTAATTACGCAAATTCAGGTAGTTAGAACTGAAACTAGGTAATTGAGTAAAAGGTTCGACTTGTAAAATGTCAACTACAAAATGTACAGTGTAAAAGGCGATAAACAATGTTTTTAAAGAAAGCAAACATTTTGTTGATGTTTTGTTATGTTTGACTAAGAAATAAAAGTATTTATTTTGTAGTAGTAAAAAAAATATTGGTGCCTTGTAAATATTTACTTTACATAGCACTTACAGCCTTAATTTAAATGAATAAATCACTAAATAATATACTAATAACCCTAATTAGTTTGTAGTTGCTCTTATATAACTTAATAATTCACGTCAGTTAATACCGTCTATCTACTCCAATAAACAAAAGTAAAATTATACACCAAAGAGAAACGACATTAAAATACGTAACAAGAAGAACAAAAATATCCTGTTAAACCGAATCGTACACAAACATTACGGTTCCCAAATCTATAAATCGTGAGAACCTACTTTAATACACGTGCCATTATTTACAGCCAAAACTTTCCGTTTTAAATACAAGAGAAATAATTCACATGGTTCACGAACTCATTATTCATACCGCATAATTTATATGTAATTATTCCAGACAATGTTATTTTATCGGTAAAGAAACACTACTCGTTGATTCTATGTTTGGTTTGTTACGGTTAAATGCGAAAAATTTAAATTTACTGGTTTCGGTTTAACTGAGATTGAGTAAAGTGAGATGAAGTTAAACTTGTTATTTCTCTTATGAGTAATAAAAAAATCAACGTCTAAAAATATATACATGCAAAACATGGTCAATTATTTTTTTAGATTATTATTTTTTGTGTTATAGATATTAATATAAAAATCATAAAATAATTACACACGTTCTTACGCCAATAAAATAGAAAAATACATTAGTAAATTATATACATCAGGTAACGTACGATATATTCACATAAAATTAATCTTCAAAAAATACTTCAAGTACTTATATTAGATTAATTTTATACCAAAACATTACTTTCAATCATATTTGCCAACTTTGGTAAATTCTTAGCATATACAAAATTCAAGTATTCACAGTAACCTACATGAATAATTATAATATATTTGGGATATAAATACTCAAATAAGATGCTCAGATCTGGGTAAAAATAATAAGACGCACAACTGAGTAAACCTTCGTTATGAATGGTGAAATGGGTCAATATGTTTCGCGGAGACTGTTTGTTCAATGTGGTTTCTCTGGGTGGTCTCGTGTTAAAGATTGCTCTTCATTTTCAAGTATCTTGGGCGGTCTTTACGTTATTTTTACGTAAGAGAATATACAGGTTTCGTAATATAAATAATTTCAATATGTTAGAAGAAATTGGCTTTAATTTTTAAATTGTCGTACAATATTTGACCGATAAATCAATAAATGTTGTGACACTGGATGCTTTACCACATAACATTATACGAACAGATATGAACTTTAAAGACAGACAATATTTGTTTCTAGCAACCTGAATGACAGCAGATGGAAGTGGAATCAAATAAATTGTAAAAAAAATCCATGTATGTATTACCAACGGCTAAAACAAGTGCACTGTGACTAAGTACATCATTATGAATGCATCATTATTGCGACGAAGAAACATATTTTTCTTACAAAAAAAGCCATCACAAAATTATTTCCTATTAACAAAGAAACATCAAACCCCACTTCATCCGTACCCCATTCTCCCCCGTCCATTATGGTAAAATCCAAAAAATACCCTCAACAATACATCATCACATTATATGCCATCAACAGGAACCCTTTTCAAACTCTCTCACTGCCAGATCAGCATAGGAAACAGAAAATAATAGTGATAAAGTCATACTATGTGATTTACTGATCTAAAAGGTTTCGTACTTTAGTGGGCTGTAATTGAAACTGTATGATTTATTCGCTAGTTTACTTTTAGTAGGACTCATTGCTAGTAGCGCTCGTCGTTCGGTTCATGATCAGTGGGAAACTTTAGTGCTTTTAATAGCTGGCTGATTAGTTCTTTGAGCTAGACGTTCCTAAGTTTCGGAAAATATCTTTGAATATTTCTTCATCAATCTTAAGGTATCGTATCATAACTTAGTAGGTTTTGAAGAATTTTTATGCAACACATGCAAAATTAAATTATAATTTAAAACGTAACATCAAGTATAATAGACGGTTGCATGAATACCATCGACGTTATAAGATAGTAACGGAAAATGATTTCTTATTAGACTCATTTGAAACAATGTTGACCACTATCAGTTAACTTGGGTATTATTGTACTTCTGTAGGTTCCCGGAATATAGATAAAAGTAATTTCAATCAATGTACCAAAATTTTATCTCCCAAACAAAATAAGCCGCAACAGCGAAACGCAGCTTTGCTCACCCAAACAGTAATAATATTTTATATTCCTAAGGAGCCAGTATTGAGTACGGAACCGATCCTTATCCCAATTTTGGCGAAACTGATGTAAACACAATGGAATACCGCATCTATACCGTTATACCCCAACCTCCTCTGAAAGGGTTTCGGGGCGGAGTCAGTGAATTATGGTCTTTTAAAATCTTTTTTTTCTTTGTTATCGTTCAGACTTTCCGTTGCGATAAAGAAGATTACGCCATTTATCTTCAGACTTGACTTAGAAACATTCGTGCAGTTTGTATAATTTTATTTTTTTGGGTCTACATGAGAGGATAATACTAAGGATTTCTTGGTTTAGCCACTCACAGTATTGATTGTCTTCATATCAAAGTGTATGCAAATCAGTCATATACTTTTATTTTGTGGCTGCTCCATATTCTACGTTTTCTTATCATTCTTATGTTGGCTAAATTGTGATTTGTTTTCGTGTAACAAAAGCTCAATATTTTTTCGGAATAAGATAAACAAAAATCCTTGAACCAATTCTTCCGTACAACATTTATCTTATTGTAGGTGGACACAAAAATATATGTTGAGCAAAAAATCCGGTCGTATTTTGAATTGACAATAAAATCAGTAATGAATTTGGTATTGACAAAAGATCTTCACCTGCGATTGGATCTAACCAAATACTTGACGAGAACCGTTTTGAAAATGAATCGATGGCCAACCCTTTCATGGAAGGAGTCCTAACCGATATTGATACGGTTACCAAAATTGAATTTCTTAATTGCCTCTCCGCAACAGAAAATACTTTGATGGAGTTCCTCTCGGTCAACGATAGGAGGTTTTGTAGAAATTTCATTAATATTTTTTTTTACCCTCACGAAACCACGGGGTAGGGGGTAAAAAGTTTTTTAATCTTGCTTGAGGTCGTCTGCCCCGTGAATTACATTTACCTTCGGTTCGCGAACGCTAAATGTTTTTTCCTATTTCGTTTATACCCGATATTGGAATGTCGGACAGGTTATCGATTGTTTAGAATTTTTGGGGAGAGTTATATCTTTTTGGGAGAGGAAATGTTTAATGTTTTTTCAAGGTTTTTATCTTACAATGGTCTCTTATTCATCAGATATTCCGTTTTCACTACTTCTTGTTGCACCCTTGAATATTATAATGCTACACTTTTAACTTATATTTTCTACTTACATTTATTTTCATTAATATTTTTTTATAATGTTCTACAACAAAATTTTAAGCAACCAATAGTTTAAACACGCTTGCTCTTAAGCCAAAGCAAGAAGTTAATAACGCATCATACATATTTTTATAACCATACACTGAATCTCTTAACACTCAGTTAATCAATTCATTGTAACCAAAACTCCACTAAAACTTAAAACATCATCCAAATATACAAAATGTCTTTCCAAACTGCTATCACAAGTTAATTTCAGTAAATTGACTGCAACACTACGACTAAGTTAAACTTTGGCACAGAACACTTTGGCACTAAACAAAGTAGCGGACACTTTTATTAGTGTTTGGTGCCAAATAACATTATGGACCTACAAATACGGTGGACTAAAGGGTATTTTGCAAAGTGAGAAGAAAAAGCAAGAGATAAAGGTCCAACTAAAAGACCTTTGAGCTATAAAACGACAAAAACTTAAATTTGGTTTAAGTGCACCTTTTTATATGTAAAAAATGGGATAGGATTTGTTTTGAAACACTGTTAAAACGACAATTTTATGAAAGTTCTACAAGTATTTGAATTTACTTGAATGTTTTTCTAAATACTCCTTTCATGAAAGTGTATCCAAAAGTGTATAATGACTCATGTAGTACTCGCACTACTGTATAAGCAAAATTACATTTAGATGACGGCCTTGACAAAATGGCCAAATAACTTATGGAGCGACATAATTTAACTAATCGAGGTCACAAAAACCTCTCACTTCATCCAATAAAGACAAAATTAGAACCATCCAGCCCTTAAATTTTATAAAATCTTTCCTTACAGTCTAAAAACGAAGACATAAACAGAATTTTACTACATTCTACATGCGATAACTCGAAGCAAACCCTAAAAATCAAAGTTATTTGAAGATTGGAGCACTAAATATTATCATCTGAAGGAAACGGGATGAAGACCCAAGGCTTGAAGGATCTCCGAGATAACATCGTTTATTATCAACTAGATTTTGTCCAAGGATTTTTATACTGAAATTGTGGGAGAATTTCGTATAGAATTGAATGTGATTAGTGTTGTTATAAATTGGCTGGAATGTGATAAAGAGATAGTGTTGATAAGTTTTATTATGTGCGCGAATGTAAATGAGAATATAAAAGATTAGACAAGTGAAAACTTGGTCTTTTGGTATGCAAGATCTTTGGAAACATTTATTTGTGTATAAGCAATAAAATTATTATTTAATTTTAATGTAACGAACGATGAAAGCTGATGAGTCTGATTAAATCTAAAGTAATACTAATAATTAATTTATAATACTTGAGAAGTTACAGATTTTTTTTCAGTTTGTTTGAATATGCGCCAATGCGTTTTAACTAAAAATGTCACAAATCCACCAAAAACAAAACTGCGAAATTATTTTTCCAAGCCGCCTTTTCCAAGCTAAAAAAATATTTTTCCTCGAACAAAGTTACAACAATTGTATACATAGTTATCGAAAGGGAAGCGGCATAAGGGCTCCTTAACTCCGTTGAAGATCAATAGATTTGCTCCGACCAGGCGTTGATGTAAGCTCTCAACGAGCTCTTACAGATCCGTAAAATACCTAAAAAAATCGATGACCTAGTTTCTTTATTTATAGGTTTTCAACGCATTCCTTTGACGATGCGAAGGTATCTTTTAACTTCGGTGGAAATTAATCTAGTCTTGCGGGATTGATAAACTTCAATATTACGGCCTCAAAGTAGGGACTGTTGGGACAAAGTAAGTAGTACCTACAGGTATGCCTCTTTACATATAGTACATATCATGCATGCATACGTCTGTTATTCCTGATAGTGTGGACAGAGGTGTACAAAATATACCGACGTTTCGCCATTTAAGTTTTTAGTCCCAAGAATTAGTGGTGAGCCTCATGCCATATACCGGGCATGTAACTAAACTCCGAGCTAGGTACTATTAAATAGTATTCTCATATAAATAACAAAAACAGCACTTGGCCCGTCCCGGAAATTGAACCTGAGACCTCATGATTAGCAGCTGGAAACACTGCTCCATCGCTGGGCAAGGGTTTCCTCAAAATGAGGGAGAGGAACAATCACCTTATACTACAAACAATTTGACAGTCTTCAAATTGAAGGTGTGCGTATTTGCATACCAATCAGCTTATCCTACACTCTGGAAGCACTTAGGTTCGTTTAGTACTAGTACAAACTACCAAGCTTAGGGTCTTAATATGCAACGTGTATGACGCGTGTGTGACAAAATTGATGTTGTTATCGAGTATATGGATTGCTGTGCAAGGACACGCGTTTGATTCCGGGGCCAGGCAAATTCCTATTGTTACAGTGTTTTCTAATTTATATTGGAATACTTCTAAATAGTAGCCCGGAGTTTCGTGCCCAGTGTATTGCAATAAGCTTGCCCCCTATTACATGGCACTAACATTGTTAATGGCGAATCGTAAGTCTATTTTATACTACTCTATCTACATTTTCGGGTATAACAGGTGTGATATTATGTTACATACATAATATTATATCTTTCAATTTTTACATTAACAAACCTTATCATTAAACCAGCCAACATATTTCAAGCACCCATCGTCCACAACGACACTGCTAAACTTATCTACTCCAAAATGACACTTACTTTCGCCAACCTCATCAAACAGCATAAAAGACTCCATTTTTTAACACCATTACCCTTGCCATAACAATTCCGAACACTGTCCCTATAAAACTAAATCTTTAGCAAATACGTCGGCCATTTTCATTGTGATTCAAGTGGGACATAAAGAAACGCGTAAATTACTTGAGCTAATGCTCAAACACATCTTTGACGGGAGCGGAACTTGAATGGTTTTATGGGACCTTTATGGGGTGCTTCTTTCTAAGAGTTTTATTACCGAGATGATATACTGATTGTACCAGTTTATTTGCAAGTAAGCGTTTAAAGTTGTAGTTGGTTAATGAGTTTAAACTTATACGTATAATACTAGATAGGTACGCATAAACGGGTTTTAAATGCGATAAGTACTTTAAAGAATGCGATACCGTTGGTCGCATTTAATGATTACAGAAGCGATTTTTTAAAACTTTACCTTAGCGAGAATTTCAACCGATGTCATCCTCAATATTGTGTTCAAAAATGTACGTACAAATTCACATTACTTACTATATTATACACTATTATATAATATTTTTCTTATGAGTTTTCTTAAGGAATTCCAAAAGCCATAATTATATTATTATCTTTATATTACTAAAAAATAACATAATCACGTCAACGCCCTACTTTTTTAATAATCTATGTAGATTTTTTTATTACGAATTCGTTTAACACCCAAAAGAGAATTTCCGCTTTAAGCATACGTTTCTTGATAGTTTTATTATCTTTCAAGATAATAGCGACGGGTAGGAATGTAGAATTTCATTTTATTAGTCTTCTGAAACATCTCTTTATACAATTTATAATGATGGACATTATTTTGTGCACGAGTTGATAATATTATATAATGAATTCATAAAAAAGCATTAAAAAAAATTATCTGCTGTTTTTTTAAGTTCATATTTTCTAATAAATGCCCTGAATTGTCAAGGTCAAATAAAGGTCACGAAAATAGTTTGACCTTTTTTATTCTAAGCGAAAAAAAAAAATATCAATATTTTTATAGAATAAAGTGCCCTTACTATATGTTTAACAACATTTTAGTATCAACCAGAGCAGATAAAAAGTCAAAATAAAACAATTTTAATTATTACCCAAATTCTTACTCTTAATGTTTATCATCAAAAATATATCAAATGATAAAACAGTAGATTCTAGAAAAGCCATTAGGATTATGAGATTAGAAATAAAATCTTTGACAGACTTGATATATTGGAGGGCAAGTTAAATCGGACACATTTCAAAAAGAGTATTATTTCACATCTAATGCACTTTATTTATTTCAAAAATGTCTGAGAATCGGTTGAAATAGAAATGGTATTTCAGTTGAAGTGATATGTTCAACTGAAACGCTTTGATTGCTAAAAGCTGAAACACCTGACATGCAGGTTAAAATAAAATATCGCTTTTTACCGATAAGCAAAATTTATCTTTTTGCCAAAGTAGAAAGACATAAAATGTAGTTTTTTATTATCCTGATCAAGAAAAACAAACACAGATCACATCGTCGATGTCTTGAAAAAGGTTTAAGTAAAAAGGCGTGATATTATGTATGTTTGTATGTATCCTGGACTGTCGTTGTGCAAAGAAATAATATCATACTTAAACTTGCGTGGAACTTTTTTACAAACATACAAACAACGAACACAAAGTACGATCAGACTCGTATCGCCTATTTATACCTACCTGATATAAATATTAGATGAAGACATGCACATTTCACAGAATGTCGGCGCGGTGACCAGTGCAGTTAATCAGCTTTACAATTGATATAGTTTATTGGCGATCGTCCATCATTCAGTCATTTAGGGGTTAAAAAATAGCATTGTTTCATTGAAATGCAAGTTTTAATTTTTTTTTTTAAGGTGAGTTTTATGGCGATGTAATTTTAGAATCTAGATCCATTTTTTGTTTTCTTATTCAAGTGTTCCATCCCGGGTTTTATGTTCAAAATTGGGTCTGCGGTTTAGACATAAAAGCGTAATAGAAAGACATGTTTTTTTAATGATAAATTAGTATGAATTATTTTCTAACTATATTTCTCAAACTCCTAACAATTCAAAATTTCAGACTTTTCCAATAACTCATTAAACTATCATCAACTAAAACATTTGAGAGAAATAAATCTATCCATTTGTTTCAACCAATTCTCTTTATTAACCAAACTGGACCGCTTTAAATATAGCCTACTAAATATCCAGTTTCAATAGCTCTCGGTGTTAATAAACCAAAGCACTTTTCATTATAGGACTGGCTATTGAAAACGAGCCTATATTAAACCTAGTTGCAAAGCAGTAAATTTGAACATACATTTTTGAACACAATATACACATGAGGTTGGAAACGAAATTGTGTGGAGTTTCCGTTAGGGTCAGGTTTCAAAGGATTTTTGAATTTTGACTACGATAATAATTATTAAATACATACCTAATCACACTATAGGGGTAGGCAGAGACCAAAGAACGCCAAATAATATGGAACAAACTTCCCTTATTTCATTCTTATTTATACATCAGAATTTGTTATAATATATTATGATAAAAATTGTTGTGTTTTTGTATTTTTACATATAAATTTTTCTGTTTGATATTTAATATTGCAATGTCAACTAGATCAAGTAGTAGTTACTCGAAAAATAAAAGTATTTTTCATCTTGAATACATTTTTCATATCGGTAAATGTAAAGTGACATAATATTATTACGATTTAAGAAATATTATGTCTGACACATTCCATTAGGTTTGGCTGCGTCCAATAAATGCGAAATTCTAGAATTGAAATCAAAATTTCGTGTTCTTTTTAAAATTCTGAAGACCAAAGACAAAAGGCTCGCAACAATCACTCATTTGAAGAATCATTTACAGTAATTTCTCATAAATAATGTCAAAACGGCCTAAACGCAGATCTTTTTGCATTATTATTTTTCTTACATGACAATTCTGAAGTGGGTTAAAATCTTAAAACCAAAACGTTTATTCATTTAGTTCACTTGCTGGCACTTATGATCGTCAATGATACAGAGAGTGAATTTACCGCCAGTTGGTAGGTAGGGCCAATGAGAAGAGCTGGCAAGAAACTCCTGGCTACTTCTTTTAATTACCAAATGGTATTAGCAATATAAATAGTTTAGGCCATATATATCTGCCTACTTTAGGGTTAAGCCACTTCAATGCTAACGGCCTACAACCATCACGGCTTTTGTGAATAAACTATTACAGAATTACAAATTCAAATGCATTCAAACTTAAATAATTCAACCTGTTATTGATTACGAAGTTAAACCTTGTATTTACTTAAACATCAACTAAGACCATTACTAAAGACGAACTCAAACTTATTAATAATACGGAGATAACATAATTTCGCACATCCACAAACTATTTGCTAACTTTCATAATTTACAACTGCCTCGAAACTGCGGAGGTCTGTAATTGTGAAACTCACGACCTTATAAATGTTAGGCCTACAATTGGACGTTTACAGGAGCAAGCTAGCGGATAACTATATTGATTTAAATTGAAATTGTAAAATATACTTATTAGACTATCCTAGTCATGTTAAAAGTAAGGACGAATGGATATTGTTCACTCTTTTACGCAAAAGCAATTAAGTAGGTTTAGAAGAAATTTTACATACTTGTACTGCACTTGTATTACCAAGATTATAACATATTTTATTATACATTTTATTCCTTGAAATCGTTCTTCGCGGATAAAGCCGCGAGCAAAATCTATTCACGTCTATAGCAAGAATACTTGATGAAGAAAATTAAGTATTTATCTTCAACTTAAAATGCAAAAAAAATTATAAATGTTTTCCATATTATGGTTCGTGAGAAACTTAGTATCATTCAAGCTTGTAAAACCGTGAAAGCTTTCGACTTGGTTTCGTCTCTTTATTGAGAACAATCAGGACCGACGTTCACACTAAAAATAAAACAGGTGAAGTAGATTCTCAGTGGATTGGTTTCAAAGCCAATCTGTTTGAAACCTACTTGAAAATAGCTACCTATTTTCAACTAGCTAAAGTTTCTAGGTAATTTAAAATCAAACTATTTGTTTGTTTAGATAAAACACTAACATCTATGACTGTCAATAAGTTTCATTATCTACTTACTTACTAAAGTGCCAGCAGATGTATGAGATCAACTGTCAAAATTTAATCTAATAAGCTATCTAATTGGTAGTATTTATTTACTATCTGGGGAGGCTATCGCGTATCTGATTTAACAACAATTTGAAAGCCACTATGTTGTACATTGTTTTCTCTCTTAGATTATGGTGATTAACACGTTACGTCAAAGCAGCAACGTACTGAAAAGTGATCATAAATTTGACGTAATCTAGTTGTTAATTGAGATACATTATACGCATACTGGTCATAAGGTAGAATTCATAAAATGAATTGACAAGTTATTTTTATATGAAACAACTAACTAACTGAAAAGCTACCACTCATTTACAGAACTCCAATTGCCCAATATTACAACACCAAGTAAAATTATTTCCGAACAAATTATAAAGAACAAAAGAAGCATATTTCCACGACCGACAGGTAAGCATTGAGTTGTGAAATCCTATTCTACTTGCAACATTGCAAAGGTTATTAAACCAGAGTGGATCAACGGGAAAAGGTTAGGCAACAATAAAAAAGGTTCCCGAGGTAAAGATCCCTGAGTTTTTATTGTAGTGGTGAAGGCTTTGTTTTGACCGCCTTTGTTCTCCGCTTTGAATGGAAACGATTTTTCAGTTGGGAAAACAAGCGAACTTTTTTAACGTGGCTTGTAATAAAATGTCGGTTGATTAAATCTTTTTGGTAACATTCGATTATGTTAAAACGCTCGTTGATTGATTCCTGAGGAAAATGTTTTAGATTTTATTGAATAATTTCTTGATTGGAAAAATTTTGTTGATTGGACCCTATTTATGTTTTGATCGTAATTTCGATAATAGAAACAATTTTCTACTGGTTAATTAACATGGAAATTTTAGAATTGTAATTGACTGTAAAATTTAACGCACATTTTATTGTAATTGCAACGACTAGGTATTTTTCTTTTTATGTTTCCAAATTATACCCACATCGGTACTGAAGTACAAACTTTTTTAAAAACCCTCACAAAATGCATTCCTGTTCAACGTCATTTTCCCTTTGACTAAACTCATGCTGCCCTGAAATCTGAAAAAAAGATTGCCAGGAATCAAATTGGAACTATATTCAACCCGCATGCATTTTAGCACAATAGTTTTTAACAGTCTTTGTGACAGACCCATTTACAGGACAAAGTACTGTACCAAATGTCACAAATAAAAGAGATTAGGTTCATTAAATAACTCCTGACTCCAGTTGAAGCAGAACATTTTCTTTTCACTTAAATATTTCGAGACCATAAGATTTTGCGGCAGCTAGACAAGATTTTAGAAATCGTTTCCCCCAATAAAACCAATAACGTTTCAGCGAAAAAAATCCGACCCACGTTTTTTTGGAACATTACCCCAACCAAAATCCTTCCTTCCCCAAAGTTTTATGTCTTCATAATATTGCATTACTGTAATACGATATCAAATTAGACCCTCTGATACAAATAAAAAAATGATATCAGGAAAATATTTCCCGTAATGTAAAATTCTTATGAAGCAAAAAACAGAGTAGCACCATAAAATTCCTAAAGAAAATCAGAAAGAACACTAAACCGTAATAACTCAAGAGACAGTCCTTGAAAGAATCCTAATAAAACATTAATAAAAATCCCGAGTACCTTATAAAATATAATTCTTGGAGACGACAAACAAGTATATCCCGGAGAAGGTCTGTGCCTGACGTTATTAGCTGTGACACTGATGCTGAGGGATTGCGCTTGAAATTCGGACCACATTTCGAGAATATTAAGTATTGTGATGAGATAAATGAAAAAGACGCCAACTTCCTTCCGTGGTAAAAGGAAATTGACAAAAATGATTTTAATAATAAAGGTAACATTATTTAGAAGAAGAGGTAAGAATATCAAAATACAGAAACCGCATGGTGTAAGTAAGATACAAAACTTAATCTCTGTTAGTCGTTTATGTATCCATTTAATTAAATGTAACGAAACAGCTCAAAGACAAAACCTCATTAATCCATTGTTCTGTAATTAATACAGTAAGATTCATTGACTCCAAACCAGAGCCAGACATGTTACCCAGAATCTTATTAAGGCTATTTTCATTAAAATTTGTGGGCATACGAGGTCAACAAAACTTTCGGGTGCAGAACAAAGTTCACGAAACGAGACAAAACAAGTTCAGATAGCAAGTTCGCAGATAACTTGAAACAGTATCAATATCGACCATTGAAATTTAATATTATCACTTGGACCTCAGACATATTAAATCCAAATAATAGCGAAGTGAAAACTACAAAATATTGTTTTGCAACAAATAAAACAAAATTCATTTGAGAGGTCAATACAAAGTCTTTGAATTATATCGGAGAGGTACGATCAAAGGTCAGTGTTTGCTGAGGGGTCCAAATCAAATAGTTTGTCCCATAAATAGCTTGGGTCACGTCTGAGAGTAAATTGGTTAACGGTCTGACTCGACGAAAAATTATTTTCGCTGAAACGTTGAACGTAGATGAAGAAAATTGTTTGGGAACAAATAAAAATGAAATATAATTTCTGAGGGAAATTGAGGTTAAAGTTTTCACGTTGACGTTTGTGTTAACGAGGTTCGGATAGACTATTGAAATTTGAGTTTGGTTCAAGATTTTAATAGCAATTTCAGGGCTCATCTGTGCGTGAAAAAATGAGTACGTCGCTCCCTTGTGTTCCTAGGTAAATTGAAACGTTGGACGGTTTAAATTATACTGGGACTTTAATATACTCGTACAAATTTTACCCATGATATTAAATGACTTTTCCAACATTTTGCCGGTAGTTTAAAAGACTATAGCCGAAAGCTGGAAATGATTAATATTTTCATAATATACCACACAATTTCTCATGAATGTAGTCGTTATTACGGAAATAATACAATCCGTAACAAGGCGATCGTTTCCGACCGAATCTTTATAAATAATTGTTATGATCATCAAAATTAATTTTACCCAAAAACGGGGGTAATCCATCAAAATTCTTGAAATTATTATCGGCTCGAAATAGTTATTAGGGTTAATTGAATTTGTTAATAACCGGGCATACAATAATCGGGGGCACCTCCGAGATATAAAACAAACTTTTTGATAACCCCCGTACCTCCCTAAAAGTTACTTTTGAA
Source organism: Anticarsia gemmatalis (assembly GCF_050436995.1). Taxonomy (NCBI): domain Eukaryota; kingdom Metazoa; phylum Arthropoda; class Insecta; order Lepidoptera; family Erebidae; genus Anticarsia; species Anticarsia gemmatalis. Next base: position 10,684,041 of record NC_134763.1, on the reverse strand, counting down.
ACAAGGAAAATTCAGCAATTCCAGCATCACGGGGACACATCTTAAAGATAATTATGACTTTGGAATCCATTGAAAAGTCCATTTCATCCGAAGTTTGACTAGTTGGAAAACATGAAAATCTAATCAAAACATCTTGAGAGTTGGTAAGTGGTAAAGGCCCTCCTTATTTAATACTTTGATCAATGAAGCAAGATGCCAAGTGGTTTCTTTGGATACTTTGAAACTACTAAGTAGTTCGCACTAGGATCTTTGTTCACTAATGTTGGAAACTGCTGATAGAAGTGAAAGCCTCGCGATTTCCGCTTCGGTATTAAACTGGATTATCTCTTTTAGTAGCGGTTATACAAATAGTTGAAGTATTTGATCGATTAACTAGCATTAAGCCTTTGTCTGAATACGTTCCATTCATTATTTTTAAAGACGCCAAAACATAAGTATTTTATTGGTTTCCAAATTAAAGTATGCAGATTCTTTCACATATTTCTTTGTTGTCAAGTTAATTGTTACTTATTGAACTTTATTTCCAAAGACGTTCTTGCTGATAGGTTCTTTTGCTATCATTGGATGTGTCGTTGTATTTTTATTTTAAATTGTAACAATTTTCGTTATGAGGAAACTCATAACGAAAAATGTTAAGGTACGGTCCATTGCTAACCATCTCGAAAACGTTACAGAAACGTATTATGTATAGTAAAACTAAGCATTAAATTAGTACAGCAAGTGGCGTTTTTTGGTGAACGTTCACCTACCTCCGTGTGAGGAAAGATTTTATATATGTTCTCTTATGTAGGTATCAACTTTTAATAAAATTACTTGAACATTTCGGAGTACCTCTCAATTGTAACGAAGGTATTTAATATTTCCCATTTAAATTCAAACACACTATATTAAAGAAGGTTCTCGTTGCAGTTGCAACTCACTTGAAGCCGGTATGCTGTTATTACTTCAGCGCAATGTGATATTAAAGTTTATGCGTTGCTTCTGTATTTAATATGAAGCGTCTCATTTTGGGGAGAGACATTGTCACTAAGAATTGTAGTGAGAATTTCTTTAACTGTGTGTATTACGTATTGCAGTAGACAACAAGTGTACGTTAAATTGATAGTCACTATTAGATTGCTCCTTTGACTTAACGCGTTAATTACTACAATCTTAGAGAGAAAACAATGTAGAGCAAAGTGACTTGCATATATTATTATGTAGTGGTTAACTGCGGTATGTGAAAGCTCCCTGGTATCGTTATAAAATGAATCGGTTGCTATTGGTGTTCATTTTTCTACATGGGTGAAAAAAAATTGTATCAGTCTTTTCCTTATCGTATGGTTAGTGGTCAACCCAGTGTCAAAGTTGTTCAAGTCGCCCGAAGGCCTCTAACCTTAACGACTATTATCTTAATTGATATTTCTTGCCATAGACAGATTGGATCATTGGTTTTAAGTAATGAGTTAGCATCTAAATTACTGACAAATTAGTAGTCACTGGTGGGAAGAAAGACTTAAAATTCAAATGCAAAATGGTACTCAAGTATGACTTGAAGATCTTCAGTCCATTTCCTTACTCATATTAGAATTCCAAACATAACTATTTTACAAAAGATATAATTAATATATTTCACAACACAATTTTTGCTGCCACAACTTATTTACTTCTATGTTAATTTTAAGACCCCAGCAATTGTACTACTACAGTCATATTCCTAAGTACCCATCTTCAGCTACTTCCACAATCATACAGTGCAGCACACATTCCTTGCTCACGAGTATTACTTGACCTTTCTCAAGGACATCCCCGATCCGTACACTCCTTTTAAACTGTCCCCTCCCGACAGTCACATTCGTAGAATCTTTTGTTGATCTTCCTTTATTCACTTTGCGATCTATGCACGTATAGTACGACATACAATTTATAGATAAATAGTAGTAGAATAAGATTTTTAAGAGCTCGCTTCCTAATAATAAGAATATAATTACAAGTCCACATTGAACAGTTAATCGCAAAACACATTCTAAAACGATTTGCGTCATACATACTAAACATCCTAATATATGGAATGGTAATCAGAAAAACCTATAGCAATTTTAAAAAGGGTTAGTTTTATTATTGCAGAACAAAAAAGAAAATAAAAGTTTTAAGAAAATATCTGATTACTACATGACATAGCTGGTCAATCAATACAGTGCATATAACAAAAACATTATAAATGCAAAAGTCTGACTGTGTCTGTATTTAAGATAGTCAAGAAAATTAAAAAAATATATATATATAAAACTAGCTGATCCAGCAAACGTTGTTTTGCCATGTAAATAAAAAAAAAGTTAACTTAGGGACATGAAAAATAGATGTTGGCCGATTCTCAGACCTATTCAATATTCTCAAAAAATTTCATCAAAATCGGTGAAGCCGTTTCGGAGGAGTACGGTAACGAAAACTGTGACGCGAGAATTTTATGTATTAGATAATACAAATTTACAAATAACAAGAAAATCTTAAAGATATAAATATCAAGCTGTTTTTAGAACATCGCAGACTCTGAGAGAAACGGGAACAAGTCATTTCCTGTTTATAATTAATATTTCCTTTACATTTAGTGCCAAGGACAATGGAATTCTAGAAAACAATATGCTTTTTATTATTATTATTTAACTGCTGCCCCTGTTCCCTATTTAATTCATGTTGAAATATTGCTCGCAAATTTTTCCCGGAAAATAAATAAAAATAGCGTTAGTTAGAGTAGGAAAAATTATTGAAAAAATGTTGTTGAGTAATCTAAAAAATGTATTAAATTTATACATAGCAGTATTGTATGAAAACGTTCCATATCGTTTATCACATTTTCGTACAATACTTCTGAATAATTGATTTTTTATTACACGCTAAATGGTCTGTACATTTTTATTTAAAATATACAGTTGCCAATTATTCAATCGAACCTTAAATTTTTTCAAAATGAAATCAAGAATTATTTATCCTTTCAAAGGCGCTGTCTCTACGGGCGAGAGAATCACGACGAGTCCGCCCTTGTATCGTCGGACAATCTCCACGAACGAGCGATAATTCCGCCGCGTATCGTCGCGAGTCGCCGCGGAATCTCTGCGATTCCGCGGCGACTCGTAACCCGCGTTTTCCTTGTTTAAAAAGCTTCTCGAAACAAGAGGCAACATTGAAAACAAATGACGCTGCTTTTGACAGCGCGCTCGTCGCGATCGCGCGGCGGACTCGCTGCTTGTCGCGGCCGACTAGCGACGATGTATTGACGTTTCGCACGCTCGTTGACACTCGTTGTATCGCGGCGATATTATCGCCGTGTGGAGACGGTTCCATAGAGAGTGTATAGAAATACGTGGCACGACGATAATATCGCCGCGATTCTCTCGCTCGTGGAGACAGCGCCTAAAAACCACACAAACGAAGCTTAAACCCAAATTGCAAACTCGAAAATTCCCTCAAGATACTGAAATTTTAACGTCGTATTCAATAAATAATGAAAAAGACACCTTCACAGTTATCAAATCTGCTTCGATTTAAATCAAAGAGCATTTCTTGGATTCCATTTGGAAGTAGCATTAAAATATTTCGTCTGACATTTGGAGACGAAGAACGGCAATTTACGAATTAAAGATTACTTTTCTCTTACGCTGACGTCGGTCGATCGCACTATCGAACCTTTTACCAGTGACTTTTCCACTGCTGGGAAAGGGGTCCCAAATGATGAGTTAGGCTTGAGGCCACCATGATGACCAAATGCGGTAGGGGAATTTGTTGCATGCCCTCAAGTAATGTATGTAGCCATTCTTAGTCATGCAAGGTTGCATTATGATAGTTTCCTTCATCGTTACAGCAAGTGACAATTACTCCTAACATTGGTAAAACATCTTCCGCGCACGTCAGCGTCGCTGTGCAGTTTTCCATAAGACAATATGTTTATTTGTTTATCTCGTGAATGCAAACGACGTCAGCGTAGGAAGAAATCAAGTTTACGTAAAAAATCGAGACTAACGTTTCAAGACGAAATACTTTACAGTGCGCTGAGATGCGGTTGATTTTATAAATCGAAGAGCTTTGTACTGTATTCTTTCACATGTGTTCCTTTGTCATGTGGAGGCACTATCCTATTTCACTAATGTGTATTTACATATTTTTAAGGTGCTATGATTTATTGCCGTTTGTAGACATTATATAACATGATTTGATTTGCTCGTGTGTTTTAAAATTTTTGGTTGTTTGTGATATTTCAATTTATGTCCAAAATCCTGACTCGAGCTATTGTTCTATATTCTAATGAACAAAAATATTCCCAAAGTTTTTCAACGAACGAATCTCTTCCTCCTAACAAACAATATCATAGTATATATAATGTCAAACAATAAATCTGGTTCAAATAACTCTCGACATACATTTCAAAAGGCGTACCTGTAAACAACAAACTTTGATAATAATATAACGTTTTCAATGCAGCAAACATTCTATAATATCAGAATAGCGTGCGGCAACTACAATTCGCAATTACATCCAAAGACTTGCCTCGTCTATTATTTATGAGGAAAACATGAAAATTTTATAAGAGCAAATACCCATACACTTTGTTTCTTTCTTCAAACGTCGCAATCTGAACATTTAAATATTAATGCTCTTGGATGCCGTTTTAATTTCGCTATGATAAACAATCTGGGTTGCTTGCCAAGATATTCGTATTAGGAAGAAAGTATTCTTGAATATAGTGAGGCTTTTTAAGGTAAGGCTTTGTTATACGTTTATATATTTCTTTGCAAAAACCGCCTCAGAAAGAACAACGATCCTTAAACTACATTTTCTTTAATCTTCGGTAGACTTTAATTCTACGAAAACGAAAACGTACATTAACATTATGCGGTGTCAATTTTCTTAATTATTATATAATTAATCTATAGTAGCCCAGAGTTCGGTAACGTGTCAATAAATAGCAATAGGCCTGCCCACGATTACATGGTACTTACATTATTAATGGAGAAACGTAAGTGTATTTTATACACCTCTGCCTACACTACACTGTGTATTAATCTATTAGCTTACAATAATTAAGTAAACTACCAAGAATTTTGTTCAAATAGATCGCTACGTCCCTTGACTTCTCAGCAACAGTCACCAGTCTGTCTAATTGTGACTCGACCAGTGTCCCGTATCTTCGATTGCATCGACTAATTGGCAGGTGTTCACTTTCAGACCTACGTCTAGGTAACTGCTGATAATGACATCAAGTCAAGGAACAGTTTAGACTTCCTAAAGAACACACCATTGGGTAGGTGATAGTAACCTTTGGTTTAATAACTAGCTACGTGGTGGCTCCTCACGCAAGGAATCAAGAAGTTAAAAGCTTTAGGTAACAATACTATTATTTTTGATACTGAAAATGATTTTCATTGACGGTGATAGAGTTTTCGCAACTGTCCCTGAAGGAATGCAAAATGCCTGCCCAATTAATAACCCAACCTGTACTTGGTAAATGTAGTGGACGAAAATCTTAATCAATCTATACTTCCGGGAAATCTATCGAAATTGTCCATGAGTGCCTCAGTAAAGGGTCATAATTTTTATATAGATACATGATTTTAGCTCCTTTTTTAGTATCGTTTTAGACGTATATACACGTATAGGTACATAATTCTACGACTCCAATCTACTTGAGAGAGATTTTTTTATTCATCACCTCTCTTGCGATTTAAAATTCTCTTGTAATCCGCCAGTTAGATGTATCCCATTACGTATTAATGCAGCTTAATGGATGAGATAAACCTTGAAACATGAACTGCTGGGTATAACCACCTGACACTTTCACCTGCTATTTGATAAGAAAATTCTTCAGAAGACTTTGTGCTTAGACTAGGTCTTGTTTGTCGTATGGTTAGTGGTCGAACTAGTGTCAAAGTTCAAGCCGCCCGAGAGGCCTTTGACATGGCTTAACGACTGTTATCTTAGTAGACAACAGCCGGGACCGACTTTTTACGTGCCCCCCGAAGCACGGAGACGCCCAGCTCAAATATCACTATGTAGTCACCCATCTATGGAATCACCGCGCCTATAAGGGTTGCTCGTTTACCGAACGGTAAATGCAACTGGCCATAGGCGCCTCAAAAGAAAATGGGAATAAAGCTTGCATTTCCTTAAACAATACGAAACAACGATGTTAAATATTGCATTAACAGGTATAGTCATGGACCACTTAGGCTTCGATATTTCAGCGCATTTTCTACGTGGCGCTGTAGTATAAAGAGCTTAATATTTCGCTTGTATCAAAGCGTTTACATGGCTATGAAAGTCATTGGCCATACTAATGTAAACTTAACAAAGTCGAAGAAAATCCATTGTCATCTCTTTAGCTCTGAGTTTTCATCTTAAACAATTTAAATGAAGTACTATAATAAAAAGATACATCAATAAACACAAAATAAAGTCACCACGAAGTCTTTACCGCTCGAAAATCCACAAAACAAAACCAAAACTACCCGCAAAAAGCAAAGAAAAGAAAGTAAAACCACTAAAAGCAGTATACTTCACAATTAACACTCCGACTCCGTATCGTCACTTGCAAATCGACCGATTTCGCGGTGATTCCCGATGTAAATTGCCAATTTGGGTGACGCGACGATTTTCCGTATAAACAGGTGTTAGACGTAATTTATACAACTGATCAATATTCAATGGACGAATACGCCTCCGTATTCTGCTATGAGAAACGTAAAAATATATTGAAAATACTGGAAGAGGTAAAAGGTTTTTGGGAATATATGAGACGTGATATGAGGTGCTTTGTCGATTTTGTGTTTGACAAATAATAAAAGAGAAATACTTTATTATTGAACGGATTTGAAAGAAATCAGTTTCTGGTATAGAACAGAAAGTTTATTTAGATGTACTATTAAGTTCCTGCTGTAAATTCACGTTTACTAAATGGTTAGAATTAAACCTTCTGTTATACTGTTTGTACTTTAAATATGGACTAGCTGACCCACGCAATTTCGCTTGCGTCACATAAGAGAGAATGGATCAAAATTTCCCGGTTTTTGTAACATTTTTCGTTGCTACTCCGCTCCCAATAGCTGTAGCGTGATGTTATATAGCCTTAAGCCTTCCTCAATAAATGGTCTATCTAACACTGAAAGAATTTTTCAAATCGGACCAGGAGTTCTTGAGATTAGCGCGTTCAAACAAACAAACTCTTCAGCTTTATAATATTAGTATAGATGTTACTGTAAAAGCCCGAACGGTGGTAAATCCTAAGATTTTCCGGTAAAACCTAAGATTTACCAACTCTCAATGGTAAAAGTCCGAACAAGCCAGAGTTTAAAAACTATGTTACGATATATAAAAAAATCCTCCTTCATAACTATGTTTATAACTATTTCACGGTATAATTATATACTGTGACATAGTCATAAAGAAGGAGTTTTGGGCAAAGCGACACGGGTAGGTTAGGTTAGAAGGCTAAGGTGGGAGCGAGCGAAGCGAAGCTCCCACCTTAGCTTTCGTGGTTATTTTTTTTTAACCACCCAGAAGGAGGAGCCCCGCGAAGCGGGGCTCCGGCGACATCTCGACATCATCAAGTGAATATAGGTAAAAGTTCGAAATAAAAGAATTGTTCGGACTTTTACCATTGCGAGTTGGTAAATCTTAGGTTATACCGGAAAATCTTAGGATTTACCACCGTTCGGGCTTTTACAGTAACATAGATATTAGTATAGATTAAACGTATTTATTTTAGTATAATGGTCAATCGTAATCACAATTTACAAGAAATATCTCCCTAGCTTCGAAGTAGAATGTCATAACACATAACGAAAAACAATCTGTTGCCTTCAGAAGTCACAAATGTAACTGCAAAACAATACTTATATTGCGATAAAAATCGACTTAAAATTACTATGGAAATTGTAGCTACCATTATGCCTTTTGAAATATCATCGCAAATTTTCACCAGAAAGCGGAAGCAATGGAAATCTTTAACGATCAGTATAAATCTACTCGCATTCATACATCTTTCATACATAATACCCGCGAATACGCACCTGACCTGACCACGGAATAAATTACAATATCTTATGTAATAAAATCGATGCATACATACATAATATTATATCTACTACTAGCTGACCCGCGCAACTTCGCTTGCGTCACATAAGAGAGAATGGGTCAAAATTTTCCCCGTTTTTGTAACATTTCTTACTGCTGCTCTGCTCCTATTGGTCGTAGCGTGATGATATATAGCCTATAACCTTCCTCGATAAATGGGCTATCTAACACTGAGAGAAGTTTTCGAATCGGACCCGTAGTTCCTGAGATTAGCGCGTTCAAACAAACAAACAAACAAACAAACTCTTCAGCTTTATAATATTAGTATAGATTGATATATGTCTGTGCTTGTGAATATTTTGATGTGGTTTGTAACTCCTCTGCATATTGAAACGTACTGTCACGTAAATGACTACTGTCGAGTATCGCGAGTTTGACATTTTAAATGTACTGCTAAAATAGTTTCTACAACGCCCGCTAGAGTAAAAACTCGCGCTGCAGCATACAATGTGGATGCTGTCAACATTTCAAATTTTGTTTTTATAATACAAGTATAATTTGAAAAATGTAACGGTGTGAACATACTTTTCTTTTTTACGGGAGGACTTATCAACTTAACTTTACACTAAATGCTTATATTTATTGGTATTAAATTAAATGACAGACCTTGGAACGCTATCTAGCTAACTTTAGCATTAGGTCGGATTATAAACTGTATGTTTTTATAATGTGGCGATACTGTTACGGACTTTAAGATACTGTGATTTTTTGTAGAAGTTTTGTTTCTAACATTTTATATGTAGCTAAACAATGTATTTACAACACACGCAGTTCCGCAAAACAAACCATACTTTATTCTACACGTATATCGGTCGCAAAAACAACATATGACCCGACCATCGCATAAATTACAATATATTATTATTAAATGCATACATTATTTATTATTCAACATCAATAAAATAAAGCTATTACGAATAACCCTCAAAAAGCCTATTATCAAAAATCGATTTTATTATAATCGTCCATTTTGTTATTGCATGTCAATGAATTAATTTATAGTAGACTAGGTTATGATCGCGACTTTGCCCGTTATTGTAGTATTTTTTCAAAATTATACTAAAATTATTGAAATATTGAATCCTGTGAATCTGGAAGCCGACTCCGACTTTAATTTTGCTTAACTAGCTTAGCCATTTTGTTAAAAAAAGGTTAAGCTTGTGATGATCTCTGAGAAAATGTATATTACGAAGTTCACGATGAATGTTATACATACCTTCAGCTTCAGTAATCTTGCATACTGTAAAATTTTACATGTATACTAAAAACAGACGGAATCGCTAATATAACTGAAGGAGCTTTATGCCAATCATACAGTTATTCTGTTCTACACGGGAATCGAACCGATATACCCTATCGCTATGACATGAGCACATTTATTGCACCACGCTCACTTATTATAATATATACTAATATTATACGAAAATACTTTTAATAAATCGCACGCTATATTAAAATGCTTAGTAAAGAGTACCTTCGTTATATAAAAATGAAAGTAACGTAGTTATGGTGATCAATCATGGTGGTACTCGGAAGCCGGTTCAAGAATTTCGGTTTGATTCCATAATTTTGTTTCGCTACCGGTTTAGTACATAGTTCATTCAAATCAGTGGGCGGCTTTTTGGGGAAAATAAAGACAGCTTGAGCTTTTAGGTTCTTAATTCTAGAAACATATTGGTCCTAAGTGCTTTATAAAAATACTAGCCTTTAGCTGCGACTTCGTCGGCTAGCTAAATTTTCCCATGGGAATGCGTCATTTTCCCGGGGTAAAAAGTAGCCTCCTTTCTCGGGTATCAAAATATCTCCTTACCAAATTTCGTGCATTGGTTCAGTAGTTTAGGCGTGATTGAGTAACAGACAGACAGAGTTACTTTCGAATTTTTAATATTAGTATGGATAATTTTTGTGTTCTACTTTAAGCTGAAATAATGTGCAATAATATTGTTATTGTTTTCGCGAATATTGGAGTCATATTTATATTAAAATTTATTTTAAAAATATAATGCTATTATTATATCGAAATACGTATTATTTTAATCACATAAGTTTATTTCAGAATAAATGTAGTCATCATTGTACAATGGTATACGCGGTTCACTAGATATAATTTGGGCAATATTGTTTACGATTTTATCTCAAATTTATACTGAATATGCTCACAAAGTTTCATGAGAATCGGTCAAGCCGTTTTGGAGGAGTACGGTAACGAAAACTGTGACGCGTGAATGTTATATATTACATAGATTAGATGATAAATATCCCTTTCAAGTGGTTGATAAGTACAACACAAACTTGCACCTACAAGCAAATCTTTCATACCGGCAAGTTTGCTATTTTCCTTGATCGTTAAACCGTGTGATGATTGATTCGTAATACGCAAATACTTGGGAGGTAAGATACGTGCCTCGAACTCTAATGTTAAAAGGAAAACGGAACATTTCACGGTTTTGTTATATTATTGGGGAAAGTATATCTTTGTAAAGTTTTGTTAGGTTTAATAATGATATATGACTAGACTTTTGAATTTTCGAATGGTAGCTATCATGGCCAAAAAGGTTTAGCCTTCGGGCCTGAGCCAGGTTATAGATAAACTAAAACACTTCACCGTTGAGAACATCCGTCACGGGTTAAACGAAACGAACCTATTGTTTCCCATACCTTTAGCTACTAGTTACATTAATCCAACATAACTTAGCCAGACGATTATTTTAATGATTCCGGAAAAGTTAATACCGATCACAGGCGCAAGTTTTATTCCTTTCAAATAAACAGATATTTTTACTACAAAAAAATGCTTGACTAACTTACAAAATACTTGCAAAACGACACACTTCAAAAAATACAATCTATTTACAACCCATTGTTTACATACAAAATTGTAAACATACAAATCGTCTCCAACCCTTGGGAATAACCCGTCGCGATAACCCCCCGGCCATCGGAGAGCAAATTAATCTTAACCCTACACACAACTAATTTGTTTAATTAAGTCACCGTATCTAGCGTATGTGAGTAATTCCTACAGTTTTTGCGGCCACTATCTACAAAGGGGTTTTGACCTATGTCAGAGTAGTGATGTAGGGAGTATCGATATCGGCATTTCTGAAAAAAATATTGATTATTGAAAGTTATTGTCGAAATCTCTACTACAACGTTACATTGAAGCACTCGAGTGTGACTGAAAGTATATACCTCTAGAAATGGGTCTCAGAATTAAGATTTTCAATGTCAATTATGTTAAATTTGTCCGTTAGAAAGCTGTTGTTGTTATTGTATCAAGGTGCTGCGTAAATGAAACTAAATCCATACTAATATTATAAATGCGAAAGTAACTCTGTCTGTCTGTCTGTCTGTCTGCTACTCAATCACGCCTAAACTACTGAACCAATTTGCATGAAATTTGGTAGGGAGATATTTTGATACCCGAGAAAGGACATAGGCTACTTTTTACTCCGGGAAAATGACGCATTTCCCGGGAAAATTCAAGTGGCGAACTAAGTCCCGAATAGTCAATATTATAATGACACATTGAAATAACAAAATTCCGTTGTCATGGCGACTGTTTTAATGGCGGATATGCCTTAGCGCGACTTCGTTATATTAAGAGATATAAATAATTTTGAGAATATTTTGCGTTAAAAAAAACATATTTTATATCATCACGCTACGACCAATAGGAGCAGAGTAACAGTGAAAAGTGTTACAAAAACGTGGAAAATTCTGACCCATTCTCTCTTATGTGACGCAAGCGAAGTTGCGCGGGTCAGCTAGTTATAAATACCGTCCTGTTGCTTACCTGTGTATGTTTGTTACAAGCTAATATGTCTTTATGTAATTTTTTTTCACCCAGACAATTAGTACTATGTCTAGTAATGTCTACTAACAAGACTAACATTTTAATACTTAACATGAGTCCAATTACTAAAACTAAACCTCAACAAAGAGCCGAAAAACAAAAGTAGAATTGAAAGTTTTATATGATACATGATATTTTTCATTTATATTTTCTAAGGCAACATGCAGAGTAATTGTGTTTAATTAGCGGCGCGTCGAAACTTCGTCACCGACATACTAACCTATTTATTCTTAATTGACTCTTGAACTTGCCTCAAAAAATAATACATATATTTATCACGTCTTTTATAATCGGAGATTTACACAAGAGTGTATGAAATACATGCATCGCATTAACAAAGCAAAGTAAGTAGCAATAGGTTCGCCCCCTATTACATGGGTAGTCCCATGTAATAGGGGGCGAACTTACTGCTATTTACCGGGTACGTTACCATTCTCCTGGCTACTGTTAATTTTTTTTAAATATATACCTACGTAAGTCCATAGATGAGTAAATACATGAATATATACAGGAATACATAATTTGACTGATATTGATTTGATCATTCATAAGATCTACGTGCATTATAGCTTGCCAGCTCTACCCAAAGGTTTATTTAGTAAGATGTGCATGAAATATAAAATACAATTCGCATTAACATTGCTATTCCCATGTAATAAACGGCGAGTCTATTGCCATTTACTAGTCACGTTACCAAACTCCGGGCTACTTTTAACAAATATTCTAACATAAAATAGAAATGGCCATTGCCTAGCAGTGGGACATTCAAACAGGCTAAGGTAAAAAAGAAAATAGAAAAGCTTAATAGTACTTTGCCCAACCTGGGAATACAACTCACAACCTCATGATCAGCAGTCAGATATATTAGCGACTCAGCTACAGAGGTAGAAAAGTGTCGTATAAAAATAGAACTTAATTTAAGTAAAACTTTCTTTACCATTTAATTTATTGAGTGATAACGTCGCGTTAGTTAACGTATTTGAATATTAGTTTTACGGCTCCAATGTTAGAGATAAGAAGTCTATGTTTGACGGTAATTTTACACTGGTTTTTTTAAGTTTATTACTAATTTTACATCTTTCTTGATTAATGTTTGGGTTCTTCTTAACATTGCTATATACCCGTTAAAATAAAAAAATGGGTGTATATCCCATAACTCGCTTTCGTCGTTTAGAATTCTGTCTTCGGCCACAAATAAGACTGTTATTATATTTTTGGAATCAAAATATCTTAGTAGTTGTAATTTATCATTCCTTTTGTTGAAATTTTGTTTCGAAAATGAAAACATCGAGTGAATTAAATAGGAGAGACTAATATTACACATTTACAAAAATATAAATAGATAAAACTGCGTTATCGGTATCGATATAAAACTTATCGACTATCGTACAACATTACTTTATCCAATTGACAGGCTGCGAGGGTAGGAATTTCAGACATAAAATCAATATTTATTGACTTCACAAAAATGCTTACTCATTATTTTCGATTATTTGGCACACTTTAGAAAGGAAAATTGTAAGATTAAAAGATTTTCTTAGATTTAAAAATTATGGAGTATTTACTTTAGTAAGAAGATTTTTAATAAATGAATGTTCGACGCAGCTATGGAGACGAGAAAATAATTTATAATAATAAATATTTTTTGTGTTCGTAACCAAAGCTGATTTTTATCAAAACAAAATAATATAATAATGATAAGCATAACTAGATCCCTCCTGCAAAGTTAAACGTTACTACAAAGAATTTTGTAGTTTTTCTTAAATTATTAAACGAAAAATATTTGATTTCAACATTCTAGTAAAATAATGTCCAAATTTCATGACCTGGTCACGTCATATATTTACAGAAAACTTTCTCATTTCCGTAGAATTCGACATTGACTGCCTTGTCTGTCTGTATTTTACTTCACAGAAATGTGCTTTTTGAATATGCACCGAGACACGCCGTATACTCTTTGTATTAAAATCTCTACAAAATGGGACGAATCGTCGTAATTCTACGAAAAGTGACAATAACTAGAATAACATTAATATGCACCAAGCATTTTTAAGTTAATATTTTTAAATATATTACCTTTTTGGCAAATGTTTCAATCAATAATGTAATAAAAGTACTACATTATATTATTATCTAAACTTAAATGATGATTTAAAATACCTAACTACAATTTAAAAGGTTTCAAAAATACAACTTGAATTCTAGACGAGTAATCTCGGCAAAATAACGACTGTACTTAAGATAACTACTAAAACTAAGCTTTCGAGAGTTAATGAAGCAACACAAATCTTTATTTGTGACTAGATAACCCACGCGGTTTCACTCGCATACAAACTTTCATTGACTGCCTCTGTGGAGCGGACTGTAGTGTATCCGACTGCTGATCATGAGGCCTTTAGTTTGATTCCCGGGTCGTTGACAATAAGTCTTTCCTAATTTTATGTTAAGATATTTCTCAATAGTAACTGGAAGTTTGGTAAATCGCAATTGCTTTTTCGTCTCTTATTGCTAAGGCAACATGTGTCCTTATTATATCTCTAATTTTCTTATTGTAAATAAACTCGTATTTTACCTCACATCTTAGTTACTACTTACTATTTCCTACTGCTAAACCTTTACCGGTTTAGCAATAGAAACAAACAGATAGGCCGACAGACTCTCGCATGCATAGTATGGATGATTTTACTACTAAACCTGAGGTTATAAAACACAACTTTCTTAATTTCAAAGGTGAGCGGAGACAACCGGAGAGACATTTATCAACTAATTGAATGTCGTTAAATTTTCGCTTCGAGCGCACGCTTCATCGATCCCAATACTATTACTATATAAGGTAACGTATTTTCCACGATATTTTAGTTTTCCGTTCTTAGTGGAATAAAGTGACGCTTATTTTATTTCGTTTTCCGTTCTTTTGTTTAACAAATTGCTGTTATATTGTGTCATACTTATTCGATATTTCGTAAATTTTGAGAGCCTTTATCAGATTTTTGTCAAATAGAATTTTAACAGTTATTTTCATACATTCCCTAGTATTTTATTTCTATTGATAGATTCTCCGAATCATTAGCCGTGAAACTGGCCCTTAGTTGCCGGTATTTGTTGATGATGACCAAAACGTAGAACGTTAAAAAAAATCCTTGAATTAATAGGACTTTTTAGTGTTCTACGGCATAGCCATTTATCTGGCTTAGAGTTTATTAGACCAGTTATTCAGATCCTTAAATAAACCTACTATTTTCTTCAAGAGAAATGTGTCATCTTCAGCAGCGGTTTCTTACTACCTTGGACCACCGATCCAGTTAATTGAATGTCGTAAAAATTCTCACTGGGAACGTCTACTAATCCGTAGAAAAAACTTGCCTACACTTCTTGTATTTACCATGAAAACATCCAAGAAGCGAAACACCGTACTGGCATTGGCATTTCATTAGCAATCCTTTTAAGTGTGTACTATTTATTTATTTAATTCAATTGGTCTTACAAAGGGGCCACGTTCAAAGAAACCAAGTTGTAGGAAGCGATTGTTAACGCGTGGAACAAGTTTCAGGCATTCGAGATGGTGAAACTGATCTTCTGGGTAAGGAACTAGTAGTTGTGATTATAGTTGTGGTTCTTTAATATTTACTGAGTTCTAGAAATCATATATTTTTATCTTGTTTTATGATACATTGAAATGGTGGCTTTTATCTTACATTTGAATGTCAAAATTATTAATTAAATTTTGTAGCTAAGCAATCCGTAAATGATTTTGGGGTGGTAGTAGTGGGTTAGAGTTCAAACTTCTCCGGCGTTAAGCATTTTCAATTTCCAGGATCATTCTAATCCGCTCTCTGAATCTTGATTTAGGATACGTTGCTACCTTTTCAACGAATTTATTTTTAAAATCGGTCGTGAGAATAAATCAATCACAGCAACACACAAAATTCAAATTCACAGTAAATAGCAACGATGTGGGATAGGATCTTGTCATACTTCTCTCAGAGTCTAGAGTCAGCCCGTGACCACGGTTGATGCAATTCGATCGAAACATTCGAAACGTCGGGTAAACGAATAAGGTATCGTAACCTTTAATTTTCAATCGCGTTTACGACCCGTTACATTATCATATTGTACTACCCTCGTTCATATCTCTCATATAACTTTTAATGAAATAGTTTCTAAACTGCATCTAGTATTGAAGAAACATCATCTCAATGATTATTTTCCGATACAAGAAGAGCTATAAAAGAACAAACAGCTAATTACCCACTCCAATCGCTTCAGCCCCTCGCAAGCACCCGGAGTCATCAGAAACATAGGATTTTATAGCATCCAAGCTCCCTCTCGATATTCTTTGTTATAAAACAGTAATAGACCAATAAAAGTTTAACGATACTCCTTGCGGTTTAGCTTTGATATAGTTCGCATCGTGATTTTTATCTTATACCCGCTATAATATTGGGAAAAATAACTATTATTTTCGAAGAAAATAAAAGAGTTAATTGCTTTGGGAATTATGGGTGCTATTGTGTGAAAGGTTCCTGATATCATTAAAGAGAATCGAGTTTAAAAATATATAAAGTTTTGTGATATCTGTTTCTGGAGTGCAATGGTTACGATGGTTTTTTCTCTTTGCTAGATTTGTGCTCGACTTTATTATTTTATTTGAAACTCGTGTTTCTGTTCTATGTACATAGAGAAGTAAAGTTGTTGTTGGTAAGACTATATTAATCGAAGGAATAAGATTATACAAGTGGACTAAAATCGTTCTGTAGTAGTTGCCGGGTGACAAATATCTAGGACGAAGGAGATTCAGAGAAGAACGTAAATTGGATACTGATTGCCGCTAATTGCACAAAACTATCAAACCTCAGAATTGAAAAAGGTCCCGAGGCAATTTCTTAGGTATTTAGTATGAAGCTAACCTAAACAATAAGTTTACCAATACAAAGTGGTCACTATTGAAATATTTAATCCTTACGGCGTCTCTTATTTTATTTTTTCATATTGACAGGATGCTGCTTCCCTTCACTGATATGGTATGTTAAAAAAATAAATACTTACACTACATAACTGGCGATGGCTTTCAGAAGAATATCCTGAAACAAAACAAAAATATTTTAATACAATTACTTTTGAGTACAACTACATAACATGCCTTATACATAAAGGAAAAATGTAATATAATCTTCAAAATATAGGTGGGTACATAACATTTTGCCAGACACGGGAATCGAGTTCCAGATCTTGTGATTGTAAACCCTACTATACAAATTACAGGGGCAGCTTTTAAATACGTAGCTTTTAAACCTACAGTTTTGTAAAAGGATTAAAAATATTGAACGAAATAACTGAAGCTGAAACTGAATTCAAACATGGCTGCCTATAATCTGTAAATTGCACAATTCAAACGTTTTAATTTTTATTCAATTTAAATACAAAGAATGTGAAAAATCTGCCCTTTACATTTTTTTATTTTGTAGAAGTTAAATAATTCTGTTTCTTTTCAGAATATTTTGGATTGCATTAATTATTTTCAGGCGTTGTATAATTTTTTTGTAGAGTCTGAATTTCAAGCTTCAACACGAGTTTAATTTTAAAGATTGAAAGAAAAGTTTAACACAAATACATCTATTTATAACGCTAATATCTTCAAGGCCCCTATGTAGCCATATTATTATATACTATGAACTATTGAGTATAAAGGGTCTAACATTTAAAATGTACTGCAATAATAGTTCCTACGGCGACCGCTGGAGTGGTCGAAATTTTCATACAAAATTTGTCGACAGCTAGCCGGTTGTCGTTAGTCGATAGTAGAAAATTACCTCTTTGTACCGTCTGTATTATCTCTAAAACATCTAGATCATCGTAAATAAAAAGAGGAAATGTAAAAAAAAAACATTGACGTAAATAACGACTTGGTAATATTTTTCCTGTTAGCCAACTTGGAAGCAATCAGAAAAGTTCCACCACTTATAAAAGTTGACAAGTAAAGTTTGTCCGCAGACGTATTTACAAGTTTTCGGCCTGACGTCGTTTAGATTTTGAATTTGTTTCTTATTAATATCAGCAGATATATCTTTTTGGATGTATTTTTAGAGTTCTGTAGATTATATCTAAAATTAAAACTACCCACGCTGGTTTTATGTGTGTTGACCTTTTGCTATTATTATTATTTGTGTAAAGAAGCTTATATGTAGTAAATATTGCAGGAAAATTGATAATATTTGATCTCTGTTTAGCGATTTTCTCAGTCTACAATTTCTTAAAAAACCTTTGTTTTATTATGATAAGGTAAAACATATCTTATCTTATTTTTACACATCAAATAACTTTGTATCTTCAAACACCGCAACCTCCAGTCACCCACAAAGATCTTTCAACAAATCAACTCCGTCAAGCATAGTTCATACAGTCATCAGTTAAAGTCAATCCACAAATCATTTGCGTGACGTCGACACGCACTGTCAACGCACGCCGTACGCAACTATATTTTACAGCCGCCAATGACGTTGATGTGAACCGATGAGCGTTAAATCAAGTTATGAGCTAAAGTAATTATGGAATGGAATATAATTATGGTGGTACAAGATTGGTGTTGCACGAAACTGTCATTTGCGATCAAGTTTCCTTTTGCATTAACAAAGTAGAATCTCATAATTGCATTATATTAATTTGTAATAACTTTATGTGAAAAGTGACATTTGGCAACAAATCCAAAAAAAAAACTTCTTAATGAACTACGGCTTTCTAAGCCACTTTGATTGTAAATAAAATTATGTTTAACTTCTCTTTCTTGTCCTTATCCTATGTTAAATAGGGTCAGCATAGCATTTTTCTTTACAAGCACATGGTGTTAACGGATTTAGGCTCAGGTTATTACAATTAGCCACCTGCGTCTCATACACCCGACGTAGGAATTAAAGCATTTTTAAGAAATAACTACGAAAAAAAATCGTAGAATCTGACAAACTTGACCCCATAAGACAGGTTAAAAATCAAACTCTATCTACAAACTTTATAACCCAACCAAGACATCTTAACCATCAAGTAAATCCTAGCAAACCAACGGTTAATAAATAAAACCCATTCCATGAAAACGTAGCCACTGATCTGTGAGTAAAGGAAAACACTAAAGGTGTCAGCTGTTTATTGCCGCGCGAAACTCGTAAAAGTTGATTTAGGGAAAAGGTTTTTGTAAGAAGATAAGCCGGGGGGAAAACTGACACTGTCTTAGTTGTAAGGTTAAATGATCTGGTTAGTCTAGATGTTTTAGTTAACTAGTTTAAAATGTAGTTTAATAGCATTTAAGTTTAAAATTAAGAATGAGCACGATTATAGAGTAATTGTTTATGATAAATGATGGTGTTGATTTAGTCGATAAGCTATTATTTTGTTCATTAATGCAATTAGTGAGATCTTTTTGGCAAACACAGACTTTAATAACAATGCGTATACGTATGGAAATCTTATGAGAAAAATGTACCTTCGAAGGGGTGGGCCATTGACATTCTTCTAATAAGATTCCTGAAGTTTGGATTCCACACACAGATGCTATTTTCTATATTCTAAGCTTTATTACATTTCAATCATGTCATATTCCCTAAAGAACAGTACAAGAAAAATGGTTATCTCAAGTACGGCCACAAAATACGACAGCATCAATTCACACGCAACTGAAATCGAACACTTACAAAATCTGCTCAACGCGCGAATCATAAACCTTAACTCCCGATCCCATAAACGCATGTAGCACCGTCATTAGAAATCTCCCGACTCACCCAGTAATGGTCCCAGCCGACGGTTTGACACGAGAACGAGTACAGCCGATGATTTATATAGGATCTCGTATTGAAATAAAAATCATTTTCACGACTATGGTGTTTGGCTAAAGACGATGGAAGAGACATGGGGTGAGGATGTTATTGCTGCTCGATAAAATTGGTGATAAACAGCTTTTAGGAACGATGGACATCGGCCTTTTTGGAAGCGGATATATTTTGCTTGTTATGGCTTATTTTATTAAACAAAATCTTTTCTGGATGATTTTTTGCTGCAGTGCTGAACATTTCTGATGAATCGCACATTGAATAGAAATAGATCTGATTATTTTTATTGTAATTGTAAGGTTAACATTGCGTTTTCAACCACTTTTTGAAATAAATATTGAGTGATTTGAGAAAAACTGCGGAGGATTACCAAAAGTATTTCCAAAAAATAAGCGTATAATGTATTGTAGTCGAAACTTTTTATTGACATAAAAAATAATGCAAATTACTAAGCAGGACATAATAAATAGCTCTACATAAAATTTTAACATTAAAATGAAATCTTGAACAGACAATCTCCACTTAAGAAAGTGTCTCAACGGAAACTCCTTAAAATCTTAACCGAGGCTTCTCAATGAGACGACTCAATAACAATAGTGCGTCCAAGAATCTGATACTTAAATATTAAAAACTTTCAGCTTTCATACAAAACTTTCAGTAGGAACTTTTTAATTTACGACCAGAGACACGAGCGTACAAAGAAGTCTATTCTAAAGTTTCATAAATGGATTTTGAATTCATATTTTCATAGAAAATTCAATTTAGTTGCAGCATGAAATGAATTAAATGTTGCTTGTACCTTTTAAAATCAAAAGATTGCTTTAGACTTTCAAGGCTTAATAAAGAATAGAATATAGTACACTTTAAACAAAACTGACGCAATATTATATTCCATAATTCATACTTTTGTCATATGAGGAATAATGTAAAACATATACTACACTTTGCAAAACAATGAACTGATTATTGCCTTAACCAATACAGCAAAATTCATGGACTGAAAATATGGTGAGAAAGATTTGTATATTGTTTCAAAAATTTACCAGAGTCCGAAAAACGCAAATAAAGTCACGGACAAAAATTAACCAAAAATGTACATACTGGATAAAAGTACTATTCCGAATAAACCTAGTAATAATGTAGAAAACAAAATAATACCTCCATTTTGTATCTAGGATATATTTTCTAATATTTTATCTACAAGGTAGAATACATTGATGTCACATCCAGCGGCGCAACTTCACAACGTGTTCAGGGAAAACTTATTGGTTGCTTCGGTAGCGAAATATCAACTCGGGTCATTGATTTTTTTCGCAATATCAGCAATGTTCGCGGTGTTTTACGTTTTTTAGGGTTCCGTACCTAGAAAGTAAAAACGGAACTCTATACTAAGCCTCCGTTGTCTATCAGTCTGTCCGTTCATTTAATTTTGTCTATCTATCTGTCACCATCTCATATCTCATTGACCGTAAATGCTAGGAAGCTGGAATTTCATTAATTCATTCATTTCGCAAATTATGTATTTCCATTGCCGCTATAACAACACATACAAAAAATTCAAAATATCATCATCATAATAATATGGGGGTCCCCATAAAATAAACCTGTTTTTTCTCGTATTCTTTCGGTACGGAACCCTTCGTGCTCGAGTCCGACTCGTACTTGGCCGTTTTTTTCACTGTTTCCTCTGTGTATTTGTTTTTGACTGATGGGGTTTGCCTAATTGTTTGTTTGAATGAAGTTTGATAAGCACCATTAACTCATGGGATTTGTTTGGCGAGAGCAATTTTGGTTTTCGTTTTTCATGTTTGGGAATTCGACTATCGGATTTGTTAACCAATTAAAGCACGATAGCAGTCATTGTTTCAATAAGGTATTTGATTCGCTGTTTTAATTTTTTCAGAAAGTATTTTAACAAAAATATTACAAAAATATATACAGAGTGGACCAACAAGATCACCCTTGAAAAGAAGCTTTTTGAAATATTGGAGATATTCTAATTCACTGCAAGAAAACATTTTATTTCTAAAAACTAATTCAAAGGCAATGACTTTTTTCTGTTTATATAAGCCGTTCAGATTTAATGACATTTTAAAGTACTTTTCAAGATTTTTCATATTGTCTTGCCTAATACATTATTGCTTGCCTATTACAATACATCCTTAGTTTAATAACAACTTTGAACAAAAAATAAATTAACATTTATGAATATTCAGGCTAATTTAAGCAACTTTTATGTAGCACTAAGAAAAAATTCGATTAAGTTCTAAATAATTGCCTTACTCTTTTCTAGGCCGGAAAGAGCAATCAAGGCTTTACCTCATTAGTATAAAAAATATAAAAGGAAAAAGTAGCGTCAGCAAAATAAATCTTAAAAAGTTATTGTAGCTCTATAAAAAGGTTAACACGGCAGTATAATTTTGTACTCAATGCATTTTTACTCATAATTAGCAGTTGGTGCGTTTTGGACAAACATTTTATTTCACTATACTCGAACAGAATTATTTTTACTTTAGGTATTCTAGATGACAGATTAGATGATAATAGCAAATAGTTTTTCAGTCCCGTTGCTGGGCAACGTTTTCCTTCCGACATGAAGAAAGGGTCTGCTGACTTTGCATCCCTTTAAGAACTGTTTTTCAGATTTTCAGGCATAGTTTTACAGTGATGATTATTTTTAAAATAAATATTTTCATAACGAATTTAATACACTTCGCAGAAAACTCTAAACAAAAAATAATGCAGTAATTTCTGCTCACCTTACTAAAGAAGACCTAGGTGACCTGAATAGCAATAAAAAAGGTAAAACAACTAGTTCGTAGAAAGTTGTTGAGTTAATTGAAGGTAACAAGCCGTTGTCACTTCGTGTTGACGTCAGCGATGAATAAAGAGTAAATCATGGCTCTGATGTCGTTATAATGAAGCCTTTCTGTAATGGTGCAATTTTTCAGGAACATTATTTTAAAATATAATTTAATGAAATATAATGAAAGGTTAGTTCTGTATAATAATACACAAATACATACATACTTACATTCATACATACATAATACCACGTCTGTCACCGAATAATACTAATAAAAAGAATAGATGCGTGTTGCATACAAGGCAGAATTTAGATTCAGATTCATTCAAATCAATAAAATAACGAACTTCACATTTTCCATGTACATTAGTCGCGCGATTCTGCACAGGCGGTACTATGGAATATCTAGAGTTTGATATTTGCAAAAAATGCACCGCAAAAATAGTTCCTGCAGCGCCCGCTAGAGGCGCTGATCAGATTTTCATATAACATTACTCAATAGCTATCCGGTTATTTATCGATACTCGATAGTAGTAGGGAATTGCGCTACAGTTCTATTTATCTCTTAGCATCACTTCCAAAGAAAAACTTTCAATTTTCAAACACTATTCCTTCTATAAACGGGAAGCTTTATAAAAAGGGTTGCAAAGATTTAAATTAAAAGCAACTGTTTTTAGGTCACCAGCAATCAAGGTCGCAACTCATTAATTTAAAAGCCATTCAGTTTCGAGACGTGGAACCTTATAGAGCCTCTTTTCATTAAAGTAGATAACAATGACACAAATGAAGTTAAAAATAGTCCATTGTGCATTATACGAAGGTCAGAATAAATGGATAGGATACAGGTGATGGTTCTTTTAAATATTTTTGCTTTAGTTTAAAAAGGTAGTATAAACATAAAAATGTTTTTGTTAATGTTAGTCATACTAGAGTGACTTAAGGCATTTTGGTTCTAGGTTCATTGAGAAACGGACACCTTTGACAAGGTATCATAAAATGGTGAATGAAGAAGAAACGTCACAGGGATCGTAGTATGTGGCGATTGGAGTTTCTTGGCCTGCACTACCCTTATGGAAAGGAAAAGTATTTTTTTGCAGGTCCTTTAAAATCTACGGGACTTTTTAGACATGGTTACTTGTCAGACGTGTTAAAACAATTTAAAGCTTTTGTTTGGATTTTGCCTGTCAAACGTGCTTTTTAAAACGTTAAGATCACGTTGAATACTACAAAAGAAAACAAACATACATAATACCATGCCTTTTTATCATTTGGGAAAGGCAAAGACCAAAGAACAATCCAAACATCAGTCTAAAATTAACTGTTTCCGCAAAATTAGCTAACTTACTTGAATGTTTTCAGTAGCTTTCTCACGTTGTTATGACCTTGGTATAAGGCTGCACGTGTTTCATGTTTTCGTTCATATTTTATGGCTCTTTATGTTTATAAGTTATTTAATAATTACTGCTTATAATTATTTGGAAACATCCACGTGTCTTCTTGAAGGTTGAGCAATCAAATCTTGTAGGTCTACATGCTTAATTCCTTGTACATGTAATGCAGACAACTTAGTAGGGAGCTTTGACATGCTCAGTTCATCTAGATTGTAATTAATCAATCTTAGTATGTTAAATGTAAAATAATTGTATAAAATACGCCATTGTCAGCTACATAAGCCGGCAATTCACTGATCAAATAATTCGATTCAATGATACCAAGTTGTTAAACAAATCAATATGGAAGATTCTATAGAGACTAAGAATCAAGGAATGAAAAAAAGGATAACATAGAACATTTAGTTTTAAACAGTATTAGTTATGAATGACTCTGGATGCGTACGTTGACACAGATTGAAATTACTTTGATATGGCGTATCATGGGTCATAGATACCATCTAAAACTACCGGGAAACTTTGGACTTAAAGCAAATATAAATCATTTCTGAACAGCAAAGCACCCAATGGACGTACGAAGAATACTGATCCTAAATCTACGAAAAAAATGTCCTAAACAAAAAATAATAAAACAAATAATTCGTCCCATCCCATTGTCATTCTGTTAACATCGGGGAAAATCTACAAAACACAAAAGAAAAGAAAGGAAAAGATAACGAAAGATAGCGACAACGCTTCAGTAATAATCAAGTAAAAAACGGAGCAACTCTCATAACTAATTTAAAGTTAATTTAGTTATCTCGGCATGATAGGGATGCTGGTAATGTTCATGAAACATCTTTATGTTCCTATTTAAAGGAGGATATTGCTTTTGTGTAAATTGTTGCTATAATTCAGTTGCAAGATGTTGTATTACTTAGTTCATGTAGTGAAGGCAGCTAAATGGAGATGGCAGGATGATCTGTAACGCGATTTTCTAGAGACGGCACTGGTAAGTGTCGAAAGTTTGATATTGAAAATGCACTAAACAATTAGTCACCACGACAGCCCATGGAGGCGCTGGACAAATTCTCATGAAAAAATTGTCCACTGCAAGCCTGTTCTCAAAAATCGATAGTAGTACGAAACCTCTGTAGTGCGATTTTCTATACTTAGTAGTTCTTTATACTCTTGTATGGATTATTTGACATTTAATATGTACTTACATATGAGCTTCTACGGTACATGCTAGGAGTGTTGATCAGGTTTAAATCTATACTAATATTATAAAGCTGCAGAGTTTGTTTGTTTGAACGCGCTAATCTCAAGAACTACTAGTCCGTTTTGAACAAATCTTTCAGTGTTAGATAGCCCATTTATTGAGGAAGGCTATAGGCTATGTATCATTACGCTACGACCAATAGAAGCAAAGTACCAGTAAAAAACGTTACAAAAACGGGGAAAATTACGACCTATTCTCTCTTATGTGACGCAAGCGAAGTTGCGCGGGTCAGCTAGTACAAGATATGTCTATATCAAGCCGATATAATTATATTAAGTTAAAAGCATATCTTCTATTCTAACATAAACTTTAGATAGCCTAAAGGACAGACCTGCAAAAGCTAATTTATAATTGATTGTTTTCCCATTATTTTCATCGTTAGTGTCCTGTCATTAACAAGGGCTCAGTTATGTCCCACTTTTAATTTGCTTTAGCGAAAATTATTTTAACTTCGAAACTCCTTTGAAAATTATTTTTAAAATTGTATGGGTATTAGGTTTACCAGGTAAAGCCCTGGAAGTTTTAATTTACTCTTTGCCACGCACGCAGAACACTTTACTTGAACCGAAGTGAATTACTGTTTGTGATAGATTGTAATTGATTCAGACAGGGAAAGAGCAAATTGATGCAATTATTGGTTAAAGTGGCATACGAGGAATGGAGATATGTGATTGAATGTTTGAAGTAAAGAGAGTAGGCCAAGAATATTATTTGAACTCGATGCAAATATATGGGAGGACCTAATAAAGACTTCTACTTGTTGCTGGTGAATTTTGTATAATATGGCCCTAAGTAGCTTTCGATAGGTGAAAATAGGGAAGGAAGCTTTGCCCTGCAGTGGGATATTATGGTTTGAAATCAAATAATAATACTCGTAACCGGCAGTCCTGTGTTACAAGATGCACGGATATGATTAAAGCAAGGGAAGTTTGCAGGTATAGTTTCGTCAAAAAAAGAGCGATTCTATGTATGAATGTATGACAATATTAGCGTCTAGCACCCCGTTAAAGGTTACAATTTACATCAATTAAAAGAAAACCATAATCCTTATCTAAGTGTCGTTTTGAAATTTGTACCCAGACAAAACTACGTAATAAAAATGCATGTGCACTTAATAATAAAAACAAATCCCTTACATGTCAATGTAACATGTACAACAGTCCCCAAAAATAAACCCCACTCATCTCAAGAACCAATCCACAAATAAAAATCCGAACCCGAAATATCTAAACAATCAGCGACGCAACTGTCCAAGAAAGCCGAACAAAATGGCCGCTGTTTATTTCAACAGCGCGGAAAATAAACAAAAACACATAGTGCAGCATGAAAAATAACAAAGCCACTCAACAGAATCTCTTCGCAGCGTTAAGGAGGGAATAATAGAGAATTTTCAAACAAGTAAAAATACATTGTCTTGTTGCCGCTGCATTGAAAATTTAGATTTTTACGCTCTCCTTTTTGTTATTTCATGTTAATTTTTTGTTGGTTCGTAACTGTTTTGTGGGTGGAATAGGGGTGGATAATATAAATTAAGTAGACTTTACTTTAAAACCGTTTATTTTGTAAGCAACTAATAAACATGACGTAATCTAAATCATCCAGTGCATACTAAATTGTAATAATACTGCATAACAAGTGTGAAAGTTTTTAAGTACATTATCATATGTGTTTCTCACACTTTTACGCAGAAAAAGATAAACGAATTTTGATAAAACTTTTTTGGAGTTAGCTCATTCTGACAATCAACTTACTTACAAATACATTTTGCGGCTACCGTAACACAGGGAGAATCAAAGGTTAAGCAAGATGTCAGAATCAATTTTCTCATCTTAAAATTATTTTTAAATTATTGTGTTATCGTTTCTATGAATATAATTGACACGAACGTGTTTACTGACCTTTGACAGTAAGACTGTATCGAAACTGATGAGTACTTATGATTGAACAGTCATCTATGTAAACAAAATCGACAATTTTTTTTCAAACGTACGCATTATTTCGCAACTTACTATTAAATTCGGGAGTAGAAAATTTAACCGCATCAAATTCAATCATGTTTGTTGCTCCAGCATACAAGGAGACAACAATATATTTATTTGAAATCCGGAAGTTTTCTAAAAACTAATAAATATTTACATTCATCTGAACTTAAATTACACAGTGTCATGTTTATTTCAACAAGTTTAGTAACTAATGCATATAAACGACATAAGTATGAGTATTCCAGTAAATAAACATGTAGCTATTAATGTGAGATTAAAGTATTAACTTTTATCTGTAACGTGTCTTAGATAACATCGTTTTTAATTGTAGGGATTAAACATACGGATTTGTGTTATGAACCGGCGCGCTGACGTGTCTAAATTGTTTTAATCATCTTATTTATGCCTGTTTTTTACTTAGGCTGGATTGGTTTGTAAAAAATGTACAATGCTAACATTGCTAACCCATAGGATCTTAAAAGTACTGATAAACAATAAAATACTAACTACATATATTAACAATTAGTAAAATAGCAATTTAAAATAGCAGCAGCAATAGCAAAAAAACAGAAGAAAATGTAAAATAATATTATTTTCTGGATTGCACTAATTTTCGAACTCACTTTTTAAATATAAAATAATTAAAAAAATATATTAGTTTGTTTGATTACATTGCAAATGCAAGTGTATTTGAATGTGGCATTTATTTTTCTTCTCTAAGAAAGCACAGAAGTTTTATTAGTGTCAACAAAACATACACAAACTACGTGCGTGCCAACACACTCTCTCTCTCTATGTTTCCATACTAAACGCGTGTGGTCGCAACCACGAATCAGCCAGTCTCATCCTATTAACCGGCCGCGAGCGATAGACGATAAATAAAACAAATTAAATTGTACCGCGTCGAGGCATATTTCATTTGACAAGTATACACCTTTATAAATTGTATAGTCATGAGCAAAATATTCATACAACTATCTGATCCGCGCCTGCAAGAAAAAATTTCATGCCTTATATCAACGACTTGATGGTTGGACTTTGAAATAAAAATATTCAGTTTGATCTGGGATATTAAATTATTTCCATGTTTAGTATTCATGCGTAGTAGCATGTTAAGTACAGTAAGAGACAGACTGGGCATTACTTTGTAAACTAACATTATTGCTTATAACATCAATATAATTTCGTTATAATTTAACTAGAATAACATCGTAAGAATAACGTAATTTTTTCTCTAACCCATAACATAATAATAACACAGTAGTTATCAAACAATTTTGGAAATAGCATACTTTAGTTATTTACTGCTTCATAGATTATGAGTTTGAAAATGTGAAGCATATTGTTGCTCATGACTGTACTGTCACAGTTTTGGATAGCTATTAGAAAAGTAATTAGTTGTATAATTATATGGTTTAGTTATAAGTGCTATGAAATTTAGTAATTATGATCCAGTATAATGTGTAGGTTTAATATTGTTTTTGACTGGTGGTCGGAGGTCAAATATTTTTACCAACTCATATTGAGCGGGTAAATTTATATTTTGTTTGTTTACACTGTGGATCTGTAATAATATTTAATATTTATTTTATAGTTGGTTCCTCAAATGTACTATTTCCTTCTTAAACTTATTTTTTCTGTGAATCATGTTTGAATCGCGGGGATTTAATAAAAATGAAAGCAGCGGACACAAAGTATAACCAGACTATCAACTAGATGTTTGGGTATCACATAAATATTTTTTTTTGTGTAGGAATCGAACACCATATGCGACAGTGAGGACATAATTTGGTATCTAAGCGAATATAATACGATTTAAAAAATATTCCCAACAACGTTTTTTTTTGTCTTTTTAACCCATTACTGTCACTGCAGCTGCTGTATAAGGGTCTCCCAAAGGAGGGGCTAAACCATGATCATCACACCGCTACACCGGCCCAGTACAGATTGAGGACTTACAATCTACATAATATACCTTACAATCCTACAGAGTATCAAAATCATATCACTACACAAATTCCGTCACATTTCATATCTATAATATTTCTCAGACGTAACTTCATAACGTCTGGCTCACATATCTTGAGACCTAACGTCCCAGCAATAAGATTTAAAGAGACTTCATAAAAGTCCCCGGGTGACTTCTCAAAGCTTTGAAACAGTAATCGTTCTTGCAAAGCCTATAAATTCTTAGTTGAGACCACGTTCTAACAATTTAACGTTGTTGGACCGTTACATTGTAAATTTCCTGGCAACCCTGGACCGATTTCAAAATTCAGTTTATTTTTAAGAATGGTTTATTAACTTTTATTGTAGTAACATTGAATATTTTTACTTTCATAAAAATCCATCCATCTCTCGTCATCTGGAGTCAAAGGCAGAGGTTTAGAAGTAGACCCAAGGTTAGCAGTTTAGAATTGTCATGATATGCTAGCACTTTATTAGATCTCTATCTATTGTCATAGACATAGAACGACAGTAAACTCTCAGTACCTGTAAATATTAAATTTATTCCAAAAGACCTTGGCCAAGTCAACAGCACTTTTCTAACTCTAGGATTGGAACCCAAGCCTAGCAAACTCTCCTCAGACCACACTTCTCAGACTAACCTTCTTAGCATTCGTTTTTAATTCACATATTTCAGTTCGAAAAATCATAGGTTTTTGAATGCTGCTAAGATTATTGCTTCTATTTATGATCACCATAATGTAGTCTACATAATTAAGTGTCCTGTAAGTACAACTGTGGAAGGTGCATACCGTATCTTATTTATTACTCTGACAGTCTGATAGAAGACGCGATAGTTTAAACTCATAAGTGTCTAGTTATCAAACTAATGAAAAATTGCACAAAATCACAAGCAACGCTATGTACAGAAGCTAGTCATAATAAGTAATAAACAACCTTTATATTTGAGTGTTCCCGTATAGGTTGCAATTCAAAGCAGTACTTGTTACTAATATGCCAAGGCTTCTCGACCTGATTTCAAAATATATGCGATTCATGTTCGGTTCAGAGGCGGTAGTTCTACGGTTTTATTGGTTCTCTTTCTGTATCGAGTGAACTGAAATCTTATACGTAACCGTTTGAAGCGTTCTGCATAGTTTTTTGTATCGTTTTAAATCATTTTGTGCGATATCTTATTCTAATAGTTTGTACACATTTAAATGTTTGAAATCGACTTAGAAGCCGTTTTTGTGATAATTACTTTGCTTTAAATTATAACCAAATATTTATTAAGTGGATTGCTGATCACGTAGTCTAGGGTTCGATCAAGATATCTGGAAAAGTGTTTTTTGTTATGGTAACAATGTTCTCAATAACAGCCTAAATGAGTGTGTCGTATATGGCAATAGTGTAAACGTTTGCAAAATAGAAGACTATCTCCAAGCTATATTAAACCTAAAATTGTTCAACTTTTAAGAAGCATAAGCGATACATATCGACTTACAGACTTTCACATTCACAATATTAGGTATCTACTCAGAAAAATCCTAACTATAAGTGCCTAGATACCTCCAGATAATTAGGAAGCTTCATTCAATATGATCTCTAATACGGAGCGTTGTAAATAGCGTATTACTCTCAGCTCCTCTTTGTTACCGTCTATTCAGTAGCTGCTTAAAACTACAGACTATAATTGCTTTACAATGAACCGATCATAGCCAGAAGCTAACGATCGGTGGTATTAACAGACGATAACGAATTTAGTAATATTTTGTCATAGTAGAGTTATGCCACAATTTGATTCAAAATATTTCTTAGTCGGTAAATTTATTGACATGTTTTTTAATGTAATTGTATAATGTAATGTTTTAAAAATTGACATGTTTATCACTCCTTTAAAATTGCAATTCGTGAGTAACGCGTGAGAAGAAATGACAAGAAATGTATTTTCCTGAAGGAAGTTTACTAGGTAGAGTGTTGCTTTTAGACAAAGATTAAAATTAAGACTATAAAGAATAGTTATTTTGTTATGAACATTGTACAGTTTATTTTTTAAGTTTTATTGCTGGAGATATTAACTATTGAACGTATTTAAAAAAAAACGTTGTTGTTTTAATGTTCATGTTTCATACATAAAAATCAGTTTGAAAGATTTTTGGGTTCACATCGTAAAATGTATACCCCGGGCCCAAACACGGACTCATTTCACCAAAACTATAACTATAACGAAGCTTACCTAAGCTTCAAGCTATCTACTGATACGGGCTGTCTAAGCGTTATTAATTAGTGGTGCGAAGGTTCTTCAACAATATTATACTACCAAGAAACAGTGTAGCAAGCAAATTATTTCGGGTTGCCGAACTACGGGTTTCCGAGCACGACGGATCGCATTTTCCCTTAATTAGCAATTATAATTTCATTAAAACGGTGCTGAAATTATGATAGCGATAAAACGGGTGTGCTTTCCTTCATTTTAGAATAGCTATAAACAAGAGATTTATATACGAGTGTTACGTTACATTTGTTATTTAAGACCTACATTGTAATGAGAAGGAAGCTAAATATAAATTGGGTTTATTTATCAAAATTAATTTGATGGCACGTGTGTAATGGCTGTGATTTGTTTAGTATAGCAGCGAATATAGATACATTGTTAGGATACAGGATATAAATTTCTTACCCCCGGTTTCTGAGTAAAATTAACGGTAGTTTATGCAATAGCGTTTTTTGTATGAGTTTTGACACCATTGAATAGATAAACTACCGCTAAATGTACCGGGGGATAATCATTTAAATGATACAGATACAAATGAATCGGCGAAAACAGATGATCTATGAATCTAAAAGTTGATCAACGTCATTAGTAAATCTGTAAGATACTTGAAACCAAAGCATCCGCAAAGGAACATAACGCTGGTAGAATAACGGTTTCTATTCTAGATTTAAGAAAATACAATTTTAAATATATCTAGAAAGATCTCAGCATTTAAAACCAAGAATAACAGAACCGCATTCACAATAAACAACATGAAAATTTCAACATTCTTGATGCATCGCAACAAATATTTGTGTTCGGTATTCCATTCTATAACATATCCAAGATCCTTTGTACAACGGAATTCAGTTCCGGACGATAAAATTCAGAAGAATCCCAAGCCTCACCTGTCGTCAATATAAAAAGTACATAAAACTATCCGTTTTATTGTTCTGCTTTAACTTTTACTGTTTTTGCGATGATATGAATATGTTTTGGGTCATGACTGTCATATTTTTCAAGGATATAAAGAGTTTTATGGCGGTCGGTGTGATGACAGATGGAAGCTATCAGTTTGAACGTAAATGTGATATTAAATTATTTGGGATTATAATTTGATTTTGACCGTTAACTTTGTTATAAACGTAAGGTGTTAGAAAATGACTAATATATTATTATGTGTCATTAGATATATGCATTAAATAATATTATGCTCATATACAATAATGTAAGTCATCGTTAGGTAAGTATTTAATTCCAGATAGGTACTTTGTGTGTTAAAAACAATCATAATTAAATTTTTAATTTATAACTTGTGATTAAAATTTGAGGAATTCAGCTTCCATATAATCATTTTTCCTTTTAATTAAACATTTCTTAAAGACACCATTCCAATCGAAAGATGCACAATGTACTTAATAACCAGACCTA
The DNA here is from genome assembly GCF_050436995.1 of Anticarsia gemmatalis. NCBI lineage: Eukaryota > Metazoa > Arthropoda > Insecta > Lepidoptera > Erebidae > Anticarsia > Anticarsia gemmatalis. Next base: position 10,651,196 of record NC_134763.1, on the reverse strand, counting down.
GATTTTTCATTTGTGGGTCACACAAAGATTACTATTTATTGCGTACATTTAAAAAAAGAAACAATATACACACAGTACACTTATACAATAACGGTATGATAAACGTTCAAAACTGCGAACCCGAATTATGCAATACACAATTGCACCCGTATTATTCTAACACTATAAGCACTGAAAATATTTACAATACTGGATCAACAAACAAAACGCTTTGTGTCCAATATTGTACGTGAATGTTTTAGTGTATTAACTAGTGTCATTCAAAACTGTATCAATTTTACGAAACAAGTTGTTCGTTCATACTAAATATGTAAAATATTCCGGGAATCCTAGAAACGAAACATTTTTGCTAGTTGAAAGATTTATTAGTATAAGGAAATGACTCCTTAGTAGCGTCATTTCCTTTTCTCCATTACTATTGGATATAAAAATAGTACTTTAAAATCCGCTCGAGACGCTGATCATCTTATCAACTTAATACGTGATATAAGATCCGTATAGTAGTTAATTTGCAAAGAAGAAAAACATTGTACTGAAACCTCGCATGCCTAACAGTAGTTCAACGCATTTCTTAAGGGAAGTCCCCAACCCGCACTTGGCCAGTGTGGTAGACAGAAGACCTTACTCCTCCGTCATTCGGGAGAACCATGCCCAGCAGTGGAATCGTCACTAACCCCCGTTTGGCAGGAGACCCTTGCCTAGCAGTGGGACAGTCAGGGTTACAAAAAATTCTTTCAACATCTAAACAAAAATACTTTAACTTAAACTCAGAGAACTGGCATAACATTAAAGACATCTTTCATCCGAAAGGCAAGAATTCTGCAACTGTCGTACAAGTGAATTAATAAGCGTCGGCTGTTTTAATAAAATATGTTTCTTTTGTTTTCGTATGGAAGCTGTTTGTCATCTGAAGGGAGTTATGAAACTGAAGCGAGCTCCTGATATTGTACTGCATGATAAAGTGGATAATGGAAACGTACAGATTTCATTTCTGTTATTTTTTTCTTGGAGAAATGGAGAAAATTGTACTTAAATCAAAATAAAATATGGTTATTTACAGAGAAATATAAATTTATTGATTTGAATGTGTCTTTGACAATTTAAGGTAAATTCTAGTGTTTATTAACAAGTTCTGGACTTACAAATGAGTGAAATGAGAGTTTGTAAGGTAATTAAAAAAAAATAACAGTAGAGAGCAATCTTCTAACGGGCACAAACTTCTACCTATAATTGTTAATTTTGTGATTCATATCAAAGTACTTTCTTTTTGACCTTCCCTTCCGTTGCTTTGCAAATAACAATGATTATCTGTTTCCAATCCACAAAATCGATGTTTAACAATCTAATAAGACTCAATATTAAGAAACTTCCACTCAAACATATACTAAATCAGAAACCGCAGCTAAAATCATACATCTCAAAACTCAAAACTAAACGCGGGAACACTTACACACGAATCACACACAACTCCTAACATCCCAATAATTAGTCGAACATCAATTCAAATTTCTCGAACAATTTCCACAGACTTCGTCTCATCCCATCCCTACGGATCCCAACTCGATCAACTTGATCTAACTCGAGTCTTCATTATATATTGAACAAATACAACTGTTTGCAAAGGATCTCTAGAGACAGACCCAGTTATCGGAATTTCATTGTGATTAACATCAAACTTTTCATTTTATTTGAAGTCGGTTATTGTTTGAGTATACATTGAAACTTGTTATTTTTCTGTTTGATTTTGAGTTATAAAGACAATTAATATTGGAGAATTGATTTGAGTAAGTCTGGATTGTTGTAGTGATTGGTTAAGTGAGTCTGCTTAAATTATGTTCTACAGACTTTTGTACAGACTCGCTTTCCTTCGCGGTTCTGTTCGCGTCGAAAGTTTTAAGCGCAAAGGAATTGATCTTCGTTAACAAAGACATCTGACTGTAATCGCAGATTAACCCCAGGTTTTTAACTACATCCATACTGCGTTCCATCAAAACAGGTGCAATGGTTTAAAGCGAAAACATAACGAAGAGACAGACAGACTAGATCAATTTTGAAATGACACCTTACACCCTACAAAATTAAGTCAGTTTTTCCCATCCAAATAAAACAAGTATACCGTTAAAATCATGGGGAAACAATGAATAACCATGGCATAGTAATGTATTGTTGGCTACAATTTCCTGCGGTGATTCCGGATGCAACGTTGGGCGCCATTCGACGGCATCAAGTATTGATTGTTGATGCTGGTTTTTGTATATTGTTTGATGTAAACATTTATTATAGTAGTGCTACGTGCGTGAGATGAAGTGTTTCATTTCTTTTGTACCATTTAGTTATTTTCATTCATTACTCTTTTTCAATCCAGCCGAATAATCATGATCTATTAATTCTACTTTTATGTAATTGCTAACTTTCCTGGTTTCCTTGTCCTGGATTAAGTTATCGTCGTTATATACCTATTATATAAAAATATCCTTATTAAAAACATTATGTGCAAGTATGACTGCTGTGATTATTGTTCGATGTTTGTGTGTATCGTACCATAATTTGCCAGAATTGCGTTTTGCGTTCGCGACATGATAGTTTGGCGGCGTTATGACCATTAAAAATACACGTTAATAAATTTAACCCATTAATGTCCCACTGCTGGGCAAGGGTCTCCTCCCGTAATGAGGGAGGGGTTAGGCCTTGAGTCCACCACGCTGGCCAAGTGCGGGTTGGGGACTTTGCATGCCCTCAATAAATGTTTTAAACAAATTTTTTAGGCATGCAAGGTTTCCTCACGATGTTTTCCTTCACCGTTGGAGCATGTGATAATTATTTCTAATACACACATAACTTCGAAAAGTCATTGGTGTGTTGCCTCGGGTTCGAACCTGCGACCACTGGCGTGGGAGGTGTCAACTTATACCACTCGGCTATCACTGCTATAAAAAAAAAAAAAAAAAAAAAAAAAATACACGTTAACAACACAAAAGTGACAAGCAAAACTAAAACATGAGGCTAGTTAATAAATTAAACTTAGTTTAATTTGTATTATTTTCAACCAACATTCAAACATCATAGTTTATAATTGTACTCGTTAATACAGTAACAAATAACTGCTTAGCGCTTATAAACTGTTTAAACAGTTGAATTTTCATTTTGAAATATAATTTCATTTGCTGTTATCCGACCGCACTCATGATTGTATAATGCGACACGTTTTAAAATCGATTTGTTAATTGTTATTTAGGGTGCATATTAATATAATTACAGTTGGAAAATATAAATTTATCAAGTTACCAAAGCGCATACTGAAGCTCGATTCTCTACTACTAACGACTACCGACAACCGGCTAGCTATCGAAATTTTGACATTTAGAATGTACTGCCAAAACATTTCCTACAATGTCCGTCAGAGGCGCTGATCAGATTCTCATACTAAATTTCTCGATGACAGGTCGGTTGTCGGTAGTGGATAGTAATAGAGAATTGAGCTACAGTGCCTCGATTCTCTACTACTATCGACTACCGACAACCGAACTGTCATCGAGAAATTCGAGAATCGAGGTACAGTACCTCGATTCTCTACCACTATCGACTACCGACAACCGAACTGTCATCGAGAAATTCGAGAATCGAGGTACAGTACCTCGATTCTCTACCACTATCGACTACCGACAACCGAACTGTCATCGAGAAATTCGAGAATCGAGGTACAGTACCTCGATTCTCTACCACTATCGACTACCGACAACCGGCTAGCTATCGAAATTGACATTTAGAATGTACTGCCAAAATGTTTCCAACGACACCCGTCAGAGGCGCTGATCAGATTTTCATACAAAATTTATCGATGACAGTTCGGTTGTCGGTAGTCGATAGTAGTAGAGAATCGAGGCACAGGTCAGTGCTGTCAAACGCCATAATATCAACACACAAAACAATTGGCGCCGAAATGTCAAGTAATGTCTAAGCAAAGATTTATCATGTTATTATTACTTGTGTATTTAAAGTTTTTAATTTATAATCAAAGTAGTCTAGAGTGGAAACCGTATCGATGCTGTCATCGTACATACTTTCTACGAGTCATATTAATTACGGTACAGTACTATGTAGGTACATACTTAATGGAAATCTAAATAAGAAATAATTACACGAGCAAACATGGTTCACAAGCAAACATGGTTCACAAACTTACCGCCTCTAGATAGCCTGCATAATATCGTGGCTAAACTAACCCATCTAAAATTTAAATTCTACCCTACAAATTAATCCACAAACTTCACTATCATCTCCAAAATTATTTACTCAAAAACACGTTTTCGAAAATTTCTGATCGGCAGAAATGTTAAACTGAATTTAATTTGCAACTGCACCTGTGAAGTCTGGAGTCGTATAATGAATGTTATTGCATTCTCGGAGTCTCAAAGTGTAGTTCGGATCGATTCAGCCGCATTAGATATTCCAGATTAAAATGGAAAACTATATCCCGCTTCTGAATTCATGTGGGATGTTTTACCTTGATTTGGTTTTGGATTACGTGTTTGTTTTTCTGCTTTCGTTATATTATGTGCTGTGTTCTTTCCGTGTGTGGTTTGTTTGTTTTGTAGTATTGATTTTTAATGAATGATATCAGATTCATTTTTGCGATTTTCCTCTTTCAATTTTTAAAGTGTTTAATGCACTTTTCTATTTTAAATAGTCAACTTATGTTGAATGTTCGTTTAGGCGATTATTGTGATTTTTGACTGTAACTACCGACGTGTTTTCAAGTGCTGCAACTGGCTAAAAACCCAAAAGTTGATTAAAATAAAAAATAAAAAGAAATCGTACTTTGATCTCAACGTGATTTTAATTTCAGGTTCCACTTTCACGAATTCTTTTACCTGAAATTTTATTCTTCCAATTTTTCGAACAAAACCCTTTCCAATACATTCAGATAGGAAAGTTCATCATCGATTCTCGCAATATAAAAATGCAGCACGTGTTCAGCGTTCAGTTTCCGGTACAAAATAAAACCCACAGATAGTTTCCATTCTGAGTATTTGTTTGTATAATCCGTTGCCATACAGAGATTACTTGTGCTACCTGGAACAGTGGCAAGCGTTTATAAAAATATTTTTATTTTTGACGACCACGCAAAAATTCGGTTTAGAAAATAAAAAAAGAAGTCGAAGTCCCATGAAAATATGACATGTTTTATTTTTGTTATGATATTGTAGTGTTTGTAGTAAAAAAACATATAGAGACGAGAACGAGACGAATTTAGAATAAATGTAAAACATTATGATTGCTAGTAGATAGCAATATTAAAGAATTGCTCAAACATTTAGAATGATAAATGAAATAGATCACTAATTTACAATTATTTTTCCTAGGACATCTTTCAATAACAGTACTTGTCAAACATTGAAATTGTTATTGAAACGTCGCGTAGAAGAGACAAAGTTAGCCTGCCAATAGAATTATTCGTTACGTTAAAGTATTACATAATTCTTAGTGCGGGAATCATCTTTTATTTATGTAATTTGCGTTTTGCTAGAGTGCACAATCGTAACAAATCCAATGTTAGGTTTCTCAAAACATAAGAACGAATATGATCCAAAGATACATTGTTTATTTGGCCTTGAAATCAGGAATAACTTTGAATCCAAACTTGTGTGTTACCAAAGTTCTTAGAAATTTCTAGGCTAGGCTGAAAGTTTACGCCTACATTTGAACGCCTACGCCCAGGTCTAAATGAAAGCTTTAACCCTAAGTGGTAGAGAACGATATTTAAGTCCTAGATTTCTATGTTAACTGGGGTAATGTATATTATAATGATAGTGTTTGTTCTATTTGCTAATTATTTTTAGAGACTACAAATTAACATTTTATTTAAAAAAAAAACTGTTTAAGTAAGTCTTGGGTAGTCTGCACTCAGTATGAGAAGAACCTTTTATCAGAGAAAATATTAATAGTGATTCGACCAACTATATTACAACCCTGCAAAAACGGTTCATGTTAAGCTGCAAATTTCTTGATTGCTTAGAATGTTAAAAGATCTAAGATCTCCTTTGTAAGATTAACACTAATTTGAAGTCACTGGCTGATAGTTATCACAAAGTCAGTAAAATTTTCGACCTATCTATGAACCCATGATAAAACCAATCAATTTTTTATCTACTAAACTATTTCTGTTCTATACCAGTTCTTTATTATGACGTCAGCTAGTTACTAAAAACTGTACCATTCAGAGTTCAACGTACGTCTAAAACACTCAGAGAACAAAAGCATAAACGATACAATGATACGTAACAATGCTACCAACATAAGTACGAACGAAACGACGTATGTAACCCACATCCAAGGCAATTACAGAAAGTATGAAATGTTAACGTTGCCTTTAAAAATGTTTTCAGGGCACCAAATGAGTACTAAACTTTAGGTTTATAGGTATCTTTGTTGTTGTTTCAATGTTTGATATAGAAAGGCTAGTTTTAATGGGGCCTCATAAAGTGCGTTATAATTCTAAGGTCTTACAACAGACGTGAATGAAAGATCCTTTACTTTGCTAAATGTCAATCGAAGGTAAAAAGCGTTTTCCTTTTAGAATGTTTCTATCTGTTACTCTATAAGTCGTTTAAACCCAAGTTTTATACTGTTCTGAATTTTGTGATCCAATACTTAAATGAATATTATTGAAGACAAATTTCTTCACCATTGTTCATAATATAAACGGTATCAACTATCTTAGACCTCATTTGTAAAACTGATCAATAGCCCTAACAAACATGCAAAATCTAATTTCTGTTTTTTCATATAGTCCCATACAAAACCTTTTAAAATATTAAAGCAATGACAATGCGTATGAAGCAGCAACATCTAAAGACGCTCTAGAGAATTTCGACAAAACAATAAATAAGGAAGCAAGCATTTTTTACAAGTTAGGAGATATAAGAATACTGCAGTCGGGTCATTTAACTTAATATAACACGGAAGGACTCCACTGTGGGCTATTTACTGAATTAATCATTTGTACATGTCTCGAGTTTCTTATTGTGAGGTGATTTATACACGGAACTCAGCTGAATTTGAAATTTTATGGGACATGTTCAGGTAAATTTTGTTTTAAATGTACTGTGATTTTTATATTTTTGGGAACATTTTTGGAGTTGTATTTTCAAGTTACACATTTTTCGGAGACTGTAGGTAGAAAGAACATTAAAATTCTTTATATTACTGCTTTACTTGCCACTAATATTATGTTACTAACTAGTTATATTAAAATGAAAGAAATACGTTATGCTATTAAAAACTATTCCGATTACCCATTTACAACACTCCTATATAGAAAGCATTGGAATCACTATGTGATATATTCGTTTTCGATTAATCGTTACTCTTCAACGATCTCAACACATTTTACCAATAACGAAATGAGTAAAATATCAAGTCTTCATTAATTAATTGTCGGTCTAAAATATAAACATTAATATCACTATTTGACTTACTCTCAGCATCCACATCTTCGTATTTCAACTCAATTGTAGTACTCGTCACATACAAAGTTGTGGCCACATAAACTCTTAGGTCAAACGTACAAAAGTAAAGACCTCTAACCATTTATTTATGAAAATAGTTGCAACTTTAATTAAGTTTCCTTCTTCAAACAGTTACTTTGTATTACTTAGTACAAGTTAGAGGCGCTTATAGCCATTTGTGCTCACCGGTCGATAAACGATCTGTGGGTTAAGCAACCGTTGGCGCGATCATTCTATGGATGGGTGACCGCATAGTGGTAATCATAACTTTTAAACTCTCGCGTTGCATGTTTAATTTATAATAGAATACGGGAATTAACGCGAACACGCATTTTACCTTAAAATGCCTAACGTTTCGGCGCAGGTTGCACTCGCCGTGGTCCCAGGCTGAAGCCTAGCCTAGCCTGGTAAAATCCGTGTTCGCGTTAATTCCCGTATTCTATTACGCATAGTGGTATTTGAACTGAGCGTCTCCGTGCTTTGGAGGGCACGTAAAATGGCGGTTCCGGTTGAAATTAATATAACAGTCGTGAAGCTTTGTCAAATGTCATTCGGGCGGTTTGAACAACTTTGACACTAGGTTGACCACTAGCCATACGATAAATAGATAGATAGAACATGTTTGGAGTTTCGTAGCCCATTTAAGGTGAGTGTAATTTTAGAAATCAAGATTTATTGTACGTTAGCTGATAAAGTGCTGCGTTATTAGCCTGTAAAGCCTTGTTTTACCACGTTGTTACGTTAATTAATAACTTTATTAGGATGATTTAGTGACATATCATCTAGAACGCATTAATTTTGTTTATCTTTATTTACTGAGAACACAATATTCAAGTTGTTATTTTACGATTGTGCTAAGTCGTGAGCAATGATGTTAGTTGTGTTACGATACCAGCGTTTGGTATGGACTTCAATGAACACCTTGGCAGGTCCTTTGTTTCTATGAAATATAGAATTAAACACACATCTGCACATGCTTATTCAAAAGTATACCTATACATTATTTAAAAAAATGTTTACTTAAAAATCATAAAAAGGTCTAAAAACCCCTGAGGTTTGCTATTGAAAACAAATTTAACTTAAATATCTTACTAAAACTAGAGTTATCACTCAATCAATTAGAGAGTTGCAGAGGCGTCTTACTCACCTCCATTCGATTCCTAAGCTCCTGTAATCTGGCCTTTGGTAATCATTAAAAAGTTTTCCCTTGTTTAATCTTATACTTTGTGTGGGAACACACGCGAAATTCGCCCTCGATACAACTTTTCATGTACTTAAGGTGTATTTTCGATAATCTCTTTCGGGGTGTGTTTTAAAAGTTTGGACTAGTACTTAACGATTATCTAGTTGAGTATTAGTAAATTGAAGATCGAATAAAATCGAAAATGACTCTTTGAAAAAGTTGAATATTCCTTTTTTAATTACCACGCTTTAATTTTGAACAAATTTTTCCGTCGTTATATTCTCTTAAATTAATGGAATCTTAAATTTAATGTTTTAGGCAAAATATTGTACGGAAAAACTGACAATAAATTATCTCACTGCAGTGACAGACAGATAGCAGTGATAGCCGAGTGGTTTAAGTTGGCACCTCCCACGCAAGTGGTCGCAGGTTCGAAACCGAGGCAACACACCAATGACTTTTCGAAGTTATGTGTGTATTAGAAATAATTATCACTTGCTCTAACGGTGAAGGAAAACATCGTGAGGAAACCTTGCACGCCTAAAATTTGTTTAATACATTTATTGAGGGCATGCAAAGTCCCCAACCCGCACTTGGCCAGCGTGGTGGACTCAAGGCCTAACCCTCCCCCTCGTTTGGGAGGAGACCCTTGCCCTGCAGTGGGACAGATATGGGTTATTAAAAAAAAAAAAAAAAGTGACAGACGCAGTGGTTTAAAATTAAAGTCTCGCAATGGTTAATGTCCATATTCCTGAAGACCGAAAAGTTAACGATAATTATATGTATAGCCTTCCACGGTCTAGAGCAGTAAATAGTAAAAATAATACCAAAAATTTCATATAACACTATTAAAACCACAAATTTAGAAACAAACACAAACGATAATGAAGATATCAAACAGTAATTACAAATTTACAATAGCTATCACAAAAGCGAGCAATTCACGTTGCCCTTCGTCAACAACTACCACACGAATTAATAATCCATCGACATCAAAATCAAACAAACAATACTATTTCCCTGAACCGTTATCATTCTATATGATTACTGTACCCATAAATGTGCCAATATAGTCGCGTGGGCACCTCATGTCATTAACCGACCGAGTTAATTGAGCCCCAGTAAACAAAGATTAAGGGTATGTTGTCTGACGTTTTTTGTTTGGCCGGCTTTTATTGGAAATCGTAATTGGTTCGTGTCTAGATTATTGGTAGATATATTGGTAGGTTTATTAAATTTTTTACTTTTTGTTACTGTATTGATTGGTTTAGTTTTGTCGTTTTTATTGTGCAATGTTATAGTGCAATGCTTAGGTGAAGTGCCCTATTTTTTATTGGGCCACATTGTTTTTTGCAAGTATTGTTAGACTTAAATGAAAACTTATTCGTTAAAATATCAAGAACCTTACACAAGTCTTACTGTAAAGAATCCTGATTTTGAACAAAGGTTGTTAAATAGGGGATTAAATTCAAATTAAGTAATAGTAATTAATTTTATTTTATATATAGAATTATATCATAGTTTCATTTGCAATTCAGAATAAAACGTACAAAGAAGTGTCAAGAATAAATATTAAACAAAAATAGCAGGTATTTTTACATCATAGATAGAATACATAATATGTATTCTGATGGAATTATCATCATACCTTTTATAAACAAGTTCACAAATCAACATTTCAAACAATAAACATTTGAAATTGATGAAAAATAAATCAAGCATTAAATAAATTTCGTCACTACAATGACGTATAACAAAGAATTATTTATTTGTCTGATACAAAGTATACAATCGTAAACCGTATCTACATTTTCAAAAGCATCAAAATATTGTTAGTGATTCCCTTTGTGTCTGAATAAGCTGAATTTTAATTTCCTGTCACTCGAATTGTGCATTTTAATTATTTAGTGGCGTTACACTTCTGTTTTTACTTTTAAATGAAGCTTGTGTTTGTTCATACCTAATATTTTGATATTTATAACAACTGTGCTAAGGGGCATTGATCTTAGCACGAGAGGGTTTAAACGTAAAATGTCGGGCATAACAAATTTTCATGAATTTATAATTACTGTAATTGATCTAGCTAAATTTGCAGTCAGAAACCAATTGATCTGAATCGCTTAATTTTTGACTACCCTTGTAGCACCGCTGTGGTCTATCTATCTATTGCATGGTTAGTGGTCAACCTGTTATCAAAGTTATCCTAGTTGACAACAACCGGGACCAACTTTTTACGTCCTTCCGAATATTGCTACTATCTGTCATCCATCGATGGAATGACGGCGCCAAAGGTTGCTTAATGCTTAACCCACAGATCGTTTTCCGACCGGTGAGCACCACTGGCTATGAGCGCCTCAAAGCTGTGGTGTATTATGGGTTCAACCAAGGCCAAATCAAGAAAGAAGCTTTTGCTTACAAAGAGTAAGAATTTCTTTCTATATTACACCACAACAGTTAATTTATCAGACCCACGTTGCTCGGCGATCAAGCAAAGCTAACAGCTCATGAATGTTATAGAAAGAGCATTAACCTAGGTCATGCGCTGTCCTAATAACGCCTTGCAATCATCAATAATGATCTATCTAGCCAAATATTTTTTATCATAACTCCTCCCTACCACGAAACGTTAACGATAACTAGCACACATTAAATTCCGCAGTTTAACCCAATTTTTTCTCTGCACAATTAGCGATAAGGTTGTCTAGTTACCACCGTAGTAGCAGCCCAAATGAGGCTTTCACGTGACTAAAACATTACGCGTATCTACAAAAAGCTATGTAAAGTTCTCTGAAATCCATTTCGGGGTTGATATCAGAACAAAAATCTATGACGCGTTGGGAGTGACGAGCAAGTTTTGGCCATTGTTGGTTATACTCTTAAATTTCTTCGGCATAACGGCCTATTTCAGGCATGTTACAAAAGTTCCATTATGAAATGACGTATCAGCCGGTAATAGGCCACGAATTAATATATTTTCTTCAGTCATTTTGCCGTAAATGGTGACAGGGGAATTCTGTTGCTATGTGTTTTTAAATTATCTAGGTTTGTTGAGAGTTATAGCTCCGAATAATGATCAATGGCGATTTATCATAATTCTGAGTCGTCTTGATGTCTTAACTTAATTAACATTTGGGCGCGTCTTCTGTCATTTTTACGTATATTTCTAAGATTCATTTTTAACATTTCGACTACTTTCAGTACGCTTTCATTTTGATTCAGAGCAAAACTTTCAAGAAATGTCTACCAGAAACTTATCAACTAATGCTATAAACCAATTCAAGGCCTAATTAATCTGTTAAATAGCTATAAAATAAACATTTCTATTAACTTGTACACTAATTTGATGAAAGATCACATTTTCATAAATCAAAACAAATCAAATACGAAAATACATACACTATCTCAATCGCCAAGCAATTACTAATATCGATAGTTGCTATTTCTATTAAGCGGAGAGCTCCAAGTGTCAACACTTTACCGAGTATTGGTCAAAGCGTCGAAACTTAGTCCAACTTTGAAACAGTGACAGATTGCAAATTCACTGCAAGACTGCAATTGAACAGTTGCGATGCTTTCAATTACTTTGGACTTATTTAGGAGTAGAACTATTGTAGATATTGATTTCGAACTGAAACTCATGATTTTTGTCGAATACGAATGAAAATATCGTGCGGGAAGAGACCCTCGCTCAACATACATAGGTTATAACATAAACTTCTGTTTATCTCACAAGTTTTTTGCTTATTATATAACAGAATACGGGGATTAACGCAAACACGCATTTTAATTTACCAAATCTGCCTGACGTTTCGGCGCAGGTTCCACTGGCCGCCATCAAATCACGAGTAAAAGGGTTTCAAAATTCTTTTGGTTTCATATTCTATCATAAAATAGAACACACAACTTAAGTCTACTTAGAATAATAGATTTTCAATTGTATTTGTGTTATTTGTGATGAAACCTTGCATGTCTTCGACCTCCACTTGGTCAGCGTAGATCACTCACAGTCTAACTCCTCCCCAATTCATATCGAAACTAAATTTCAATTAATTCTAAATCAGTATCAGATTTCTATAAAATTTTACAGTACATTTAAAATGAACAGATCAAATGCAGAATTTGACCTCCAGACAACGTCATAATTATTTTGTTAGAAATTTTCTATTATTAAGTTCTATCGGAGTTAGTTAATAAAGGAATGTTTATTACACAAACATTTTTCGGATGATCTAGAACCTTTGTACAAAAATACATACTTAAAAATTTTGTGAAGGAATTTAATTAACCGTTTGGACTTTTAAAATTGAACGTGCCATATGTATTAAAATTTTGTTATTTCGTTGACCGAATATTTTGTTAAGTTTTAATTAAACAGTATTTTCAGTATTTTATCTAAAATGTAAGTATCAATCAATATTTAACCATAAACTAATAAATAATTGTATGACGTATAAACTTGTAATAAAATCTCTTTGGCTTCAAGAATCACAAATGAGTACACGGTTCATTAGGTTTCTTTCAGTGAGCTCGTGAGGTACCCAAATATCGAGCTTTTTTGTGTAGAAAAAGATTTAATTACAAGTTCATACATATACTATAATGCGAAAAGACTTTTTACCCGCTTTTTCATATTTAAAGTATTTCAATAAGTATTTAACCAAAACACATAAAACGATTTTGGGGGGGCTTTAAGCTATACGACTAAACCTACTGTAATAAAAAAACTAATTTTATATAGCCGGTCATAAGACATATTATATCTCCAAGAAACAGAATTCAAAATCGTCAAGCACTGATCAATCAGTCAACACTAATCCCTTACACTAAGTCAGTGCCACGCAAAAGCCAATTAGGGAATACGGCCCGTCCAAACACACGCCACACGGCTAATGATTAAAAGCAATTATTGATAGAGCCAGACAATCGATAGACACAGATAGACACTACGGTTTTCCACCTATGTACACTATAACACTGTGTTTGGTATACGTTAATCAAGCTCTGCGGGTTGTTGTGCGAAATTTGTATTGTGTTGACACAGAAATGATGATGGTTGCGACTTTAGAATCGTGTTTTGTAAATTGGTTGTTATTGGTTTTGTTTTTTGGGGGAGTTAGACTGGTCAGATTTTATATAGGGATGATGCTCTGAATGTGTTTTCTTTTTGTACTATTATTTGTAAGCATTCTAGACTTTCACAACTGTCAGAATTCATGTAATTTCTGGTATAAAACGTCATTAGAGAAGTTTCATGTAAAAAACATTATTCAATGATCACGTCTTACATGATGTAAAATGGTAAGAGTTATCTGTTTAACATAATTAAACAAAAAATCTTTTTAGCTAGACTTGCTGAATTTTTGAGTATACTGGAAAATAAGATATGGAATCTATATTCTTGATTTACCTAGAGAAAAGAGATTGAAAATAGAAATTAAACCTACACTTCCCACATTGTTGTAATATATTTACATCCATACTAAACTCAATAAACGCGAAAATAGACGTCTGTGCAAAGTAAATTAATGTTTTAACTGCTGTACCGATTCGAATTCAATTTAACATTTTTATAGCATGAAGGGAAAATACATAAGCTTCTCAAAATCCACATGCAAAACCGCAACCGTAAGCTTGTTTTGTAGAAACTATAAGCAAGTTTTATTCGTTGGAATAAAGCCGGGCTGCATAGTAAACCAACCGCTATACTAATCCTCTTTCCTTACTAGGTACCGATAAAATAGCATTTAATTTTACGCCAAGCGCAACGAATTATGACTACCATTTTTCTTAAAACTAATCTCATGCAGTTTTCTGCAGAAATATATTCGTATTTTTTATTTATTCCTTCATTTGCATAAAGTAAATAACGTGATATGATATTCAGATGAGATTTTTTGGCGTTCATTTTGTTTCTATTTTTAATACGAGGTGGATTAATTTAGCGCAACCGTCACGGTGGTTTTTTCTCAAAGAATATAGAAAATTACCCTTGAGGTTTAAATTTGCAGTTATATTTGGAATTTGTTTAATAGAACCAGCAATAAATGCGTTTAAGGGCATTTATTGAGTCTGGATTAATGTAACTACATATATATATTATATATAATAAGTTCGGGGAACAACTCCGTATGAAGAGCATTAATGGTTAAGCGATGGAACCGATTCAGATAAATTGGATTGTGTCTGGGTCAAACTTTTGATACAGACAAGAAATTTATTGAAATCAGAAATTTACTATCACTTCTACTGAAATTACTTTAGATCAACAACTTTGTAAAGAGCATCGTGTGCAGAGTTGGCGGCTGGTGGAAGCAAACATAATTGAGAATTTAGATCATTATTGATTCGCAGGGGTATGCAGCTCATAGTGGTCTGTTTGGTAAAGCTACTTTATTTTTCAAATACACTGAATTTTTAATTATAACCTAGATAAGTGTATATGCCAAGGCTATCATCTACTAAGTAGTCAACAACTGCAATTCCATAACACAGTATCAAAAATCGCACCATACAACTTTTTGAACAATAGATTCATTAATTACGACCACCACTCACACCGTACAGACAAGATCGTTAATACGCCGGGGGTGGAGTTGTCACTAATTTGTACCGGTCGGATGACGGACAGACAAACGGTCTGATTGACGGCCGCTTCATTAGTGAGAGAGTGAAATTCGAATGTACATTTCTCGGTCGTATGAAGCTTGTTACTTTTGGAAATGTTAGTTAAGGGTATATTATATTGGAATTACTTGGTTTTGGTTGAAGGGTTTCAGCCCTTGATGTAATAATTTATAGAGTGGTATGGCAACTTTCCATAGACAAATAGAATCAGATAACGAGTTGCGGTCACCTATAGGAAACGGAAAAGGCTCTACCATTATAGACGTACCTTATGCGGAATTGTCTATTAAAAATAGCATTGATAAGCTATGGGCAATATGGGCATTGCTCTGTGCTTTGTTTCGAAATGAATGTGTTGATTTATAAATCATAAAATAATCTGTTGCAGTAACGATTTATATGAAAGCATTGATACATATTAAATGCTCACATAAAAAGACATTTTTTGTGAGGTTCATATTGTTATATATACCTAGCTACCATGCTTGAAGAAAGCAATTGTTGAACAGAATATTCGCACTTAACTCACTTTAAAGAACTAAACAAGACATACGTTTCAACCCCCTTGAACAATTTTACTCGTTCCATGTTAATTGTGTGTTCATTTTATCTATTGCAGCCATGTTTTAGGTTTTTTGTTCATATCCAGCAATATACAAATACAGACCATAGAACCCCCGAAACCTTCAATTCAAATAACACCCTTATTCCGAACTCCTTAAGTAACAAATTCGCATGTAACACAAACAAGCATTACTAAACATTATATACAAGTTCCAAGGTTCTAACTAAATGAGTTGTTTAGAACGCCTAAGGCGGAGCGTTAAACGCGGCTTAACAAACACCTTCGATGCCTAACGTTGAACTGTATGGAGCTAGAACAATATTGTGTAACACTGTTTGTCTGTTTAGTATATTATGTGCCTACGATATACTATACTATACATAAGAATTTAAAATTTAGAGCTCGTGGCTTAGTTAACAACAGCCGCGCGGATCGATATCTGAGGTTAAGCTACGCTTGCCGAGGTTGATTTATAGATGGGTGACCATCTTATACATATCGAGTTCCTCCGTGTTTCGGAAGGCACGTTAAATTGTGGGTCCCGGCTGTCATTTTCGAAGATCTTTGTCAGACGTTAACAGTAGTCAGAGGCTTGAAAGTCTGACAACCAGTCTCACCGAAGGGTATCGTGTTTTCCCAGGTAACTGGGTTGTGGAGGTCAGATAGGCAGTCGTTCCATGTGAAACACTGGTATCCAGCTGCATCCGGTGAGACTGGAAGCCGACTTCATCATAGCTTGGAAGAAAGGCTAAGCTGATATATACATAAGAATTTAAAATTAAGCAGTGATAGCCCAGTGGTATTAGCTGGCACCTAACTCGCAAATGGTCGACGGTTCGAGCAGCAAAACAATTGATCAAAAGTTCTGTTTCTTCTCTCTTCTCTCACTTTGGCTAGTTAAATAAGCCGCGCTGATTTACAACCTTTAGGTAGCATGTTATTAAGACTGGCTATTTGTAATAACTGACAACGACTTAAAAGGTTATGAATGTGGCTGCTTGCACGAGGAGTCTGGTTCAATTCCCGAGTCTAGTAAAATAATATTGTGGTTTTTAGAATTTCTGTTGAAATGTTGTCAATATTAGCCTGGAAACCACTTACTAGTAGGACCAAAAAACGATACTTATAACCCTAAAATAACATTATAATAAAAAGAACTGTAATTGTTCTTTGAATTTTCTAATTTACTTCGCACATAGATTTACTCAATCCCAATATTCTTTGCCGCTCATTCCTATATTGCTATATACAGTACATCGGCAAATGCTTGTCACACATGACAGACAAACGGCTGACAGACGGTTCATTAGTGAGGAGGGATCGTGGATGTACATTCTGTATCTAATATTATGTTTGTTTGTATGTAGAGTACCTACTTTAGAAGTGTATTTTAAAAGAGCTACTCTTATAATATGTGAAAGAAAATGAACCTGTACCATGGCGCTTGGGTAGTATACAAGAATGGCGAGTAAAAGTCTTGAGTTCGAATCACGGGTTGGACATAAATTTGGCTTGCTTCTATAAGATGCGAAAGTCTGTATGTCTGTCTGTTACCCTTACACAGTTATATCAATGAACTGATTTCAATAAAATATTATTTGGAGATAGTTAAAGACACCAAAAGTACAGTCCACCAATTTTTTTTTTCACTCCTAAATGAAACTTTGGATTTTGAGTCGCGTAAATCGGCGTATAGAAAATAATGATGTACATAGGTACCTTATAAAAAAAAACTTAGGAAGAAGCCGCAAATTTGCATTCTATTACCTATTACTTTGAAAATAAAATAAGTGCACCCATGTTAAAGTAGCAGACCTTAATTAATTCTGTTCAAAAGACTACAGAAATTGACGTAGGAAGTTAAGCTGCGATGCATTTCTACGACATCAATAAATTAATTTTACCATTTTGATGTTCACATTTTTTATTAAGTTGGTATTAAAAAATGTCGTGAAAGATTTTAAATTTAATTTTGCACAGCGCCATATTGTTTATTTGAATATAATTTTTGTAACAGAAAACGTGTAAGAACGACTCCTCTATCCTCTATAACAGTGCGAACTCCTGCATTATGAATTGCTCGCATGTCGCGGGGACTTTTACATACATACAAACAACGGACACAAAGTACAACCAGAACCCACGACCTCCCAACGGAGTAGGATCGCCGTGGCGACTTATGCCCCTGCGCCATGGAGGCAGTCAAATTAAAGCCATTTTAAGGGTGATTTAAGAACTCTCTCAATAAATGACTAGCTACCAAATATTAAGGAATAGAATACGAAATCTCTAGACCATATACATTCTTGGTATAACAGCTTTACCATTGCAGCGACACTTCAATAAAAAATTCTCCTGTGAGAAATCAATCAAGCTTAAAATAAACCAAACAGTTAAAACACTACAATAAATACAATCCGTCAAATATATTATAAATCTTATTACCCCCAGCGCATAAGCACGGCCATAAATACAGCGATTTAAATCATAAAACTTAATCTGATTGATTGATATAGTGTTACTATTCAAAATATCTGATTATTATAAACAATATATTATACTACTACTACCGCGCAACTTCGCTTGCGTCACATAGAAGAGAATGGGTTTTTGAAAAAAAAATCGTTGCTACTCCGCTCCTAATGGTCGTAGCGTAATGTTATAATAATATGGCCTATTTACAGCCTTTCTCAATAAATAGGCTTTCCAACAGTAATTTAATTTTTCAATTTGCACCGTTCAGTAGTTTTTGAGATTAGCGCGTTCAACCAACCAAACAAACAAACTCTACAGTTTTATAATTTTAGTATATAGATAAAAATATTATTCTTTTATCGATAGACGTTATCCAATTAATAATAATGGTGGATTAATTCAAAATGTGCGTATATTTTAGGCCTTTGACATGTTATTATAGAATTGTGTTGAAAGATAATCTTATTGT
The DNA here is from genome assembly GCF_050436995.1 of Anticarsia gemmatalis. Classification (NCBI taxonomy): domain Eukaryota; kingdom Metazoa; phylum Arthropoda; class Insecta; order Lepidoptera; family Erebidae; genus Anticarsia; species Anticarsia gemmatalis. The sequence continues at coordinate 10,632,372 of NC_134763.1, read as the reverse complement.
TGAAACAGTTATGGTTGTCGCTATAGTCTTTTGTTATAAAGAAGCAGAAAAATATGAAGTTGACTAGGTTTTAAGTGTTAACGTTAACAACCAACATATTTTTTAATCTACTTATAATGCAATGTCTGAAAAGCCTTTTTTAGATCTATAGAAAGCCCTATAGAAAAGATTCTTAAAAATGGCTCCAGAACGTATATTAGGAGATAGAAACAAATATTTTAAAAATGCGTTATCGTTCCATCTAGATGAAATAACACATCACTCGCAACATTACAAAACACAAGCAAACCGAAATATCACATACGTAATGCAACCTTGTCACAACACTCACAACACAATCAACGTTCTCCAAAATCTCACACTCCTAATAACAATCCACAAAAGAAAACTCAAAGGTAACACCGAAACACATGATCTTCACGGTTATATAAATTTCAAACCATGGAAAGCAGTATGCGATAAAAACGTCTGCGATCCAATCACCGAAGGCTTGAGGAGGCTTTAAGATTCACCGCGTTGAGATTACACTGTGCCTCTCTACCATGGAGTTATGGGACAAAATTCACGAACAGGGATTATTATTGGGCTAGGAAAATAGCGTTTAAAATATGCATACATTAGTTTTAAGTCTGATGATATATTTTTATTTTCTAAAACAGATTCTTGATTTTTTTCTGTTCTAAAATGGATTCCACTTTAATAAATAAGTGATTTCATCATCGTTGTTGCACTTACACGTTGGTAGCTTTCTTTTAGTATTTCCGGGTCATTGCAGTTACAAAAAAGAAACAGTTCGCCTTGAATCTGTGACGTCATAATTACAGTACAAATACTAATGTTTATTTTGAAGAAAATCAAATTTTGTTGACTTGCGTGTCTTAAGTCTTTATAAAAGTGTTTGATTGTGAAACTTGGGTTGGCACTCTAGGTTCATTATTTTATGTAATAAGGTTAGTACATCCAAAAAAAACTTTACGATCAGCGTCAACAAGTTTTCTGGCCCAACAAAGATCGAGGGAGGCAAATACCAAACGCTTCGTTTAACCTTCGATTCCTGAATGGAAAATTGTTGAAGGTACCGTTGTCGATACGTACCTGCCTACGCGTAAAAGTACGATTCTTTGGAAGCTTCGATCGTATCTGAAGAGAGTCCTATTGAGACAAGATCTTGAATTCAGTTCTGTTGATGTATTTCTAGAAGTAGGTAAACTTATATCGTCAGGTAAGGTATGGAAATAGAATTTGCGTGTTTAAAAATACCGTTTAGGGCAGCCACTATACTTGTCCTGTTTGTTATTATAATTTCCTTATTCATTTAATATGACAAGCAGTGTGAATTAAATTTTGCTGATATATTACTCATAAAAGTTAAGAGTTAGGCATTTCACAGGATTTATACTATAGCTACTCTAAACAATACTTCGTATACAATATTGTTTAGTTCTAGTGAATTTTACTTTGCTTGGCTAAAACACTATTTTGAGGTAACACTCTGCAGTCGCACACAAATTCTTTCTCTTTTTCAGTTATTCGTTTTTTGTCAAATAATAACGTATTTCACATATTATTTAAGTAAAATAAGTAAATTATCCTCTTCAAATTGTACACACGCGCAGAAAATACAAAGTTAACAGCAAAACTAATAAATAGTTTAAGAAAACTTATCGTCGAGTGTACAGGACGGAATAATTGGTACTTACAGAATATATACTTCTTCATATCCAAGGCCAAAAAAACTCTCTCGAAGCGGAATAATGGCTGTAATAGGTATCAGAAATATTACTCTTAATTTATAAATATTTCATAAGAGCCTTCAGAGGCTGGGAAAAAATATTATGTATTTAGTGTGAGTTGTATTTTCTTTCTCAGAATAGAATTGTGAGTATAAAGTACTACGCAGTCTTTTCTGTGAAATATAAGAAAGTAATATTGAATAAGAAAAAATAATTGGCGATGTAAATTCTTTTAGCAATTGTTAACTGGTTAAAAATTAAATTATATAAAAATTAAAAATAAAATTTAAAATTATATTTTAATAGTAATTAAATGAATTGAGGGCTATAAAATAATAAAGTTCAAGAAATAACACCTGATAATAATAATAATATTATACTGATTCTAAATTCCAAAGATGATGGCCTGTTACTAATAAAAGCACGGCCGTAAAATTGGTAGCATCTTGCACCTCTACATAATATTTAATTAAACCTCCATTCCCAATCAAAACATCTCCAATTTTAATACACCATATCGAGTCTCTAAGTAAATACTCGAAACTCAAGACTCGATTTAATCTACATTTCGATATATCAGTAATATTAGTACGACTATCAGAGAAAACCTTTTTTATAGCTGTAACCATTTTGATAGTGTTTGATATTTTAATAGGCCCGTTTCTCGGTTATCGTAAGTTCCACTTTACCTGCATTGAGTCTCCCCTTCATAAATTGAACTGATAAGTTTAGGCTTGAGTTCGTGTGTTTAACTGTGTGTAAAACAAAAAGTGGTTAAGTAAAAGGTTTTTGTAATACTTTGAGAATATTTGTATCTTTGGGGAATGCGATTGATATAATAATATAAGATTGATATCAATTTTGTTTGAAAATTTATTTTGAACATTACGTAATTAACATATTAGTAAATTTTTTATTTTAAGTTGCTTTTGTTATTAATAAAGGCTTTTTTTTCATGAAAATCATTTACATGTTGCTCGCTCTGATTTACCAAACATAATAGGTATTGTTACGATGATTATATTACGAAATTATCTACAAAACTCAAAATATTCTTTTTTTTGGAAATTTTTATATTTGACGAATTGACAATAATATAATTAATTACTTACTTGTATGTTTATATGAAACCACCAAAAAAATCGCAAAAATAAAAATTCTAAAATTTCACCAATTTATCTACTAACTAAGATAACACTCAATAATAAATCACAAATACTAACAATAACCTCTCAAAATCGATATCGCTAAAACTTATGTTCCCAGAATCCCTTGTAATAAATTATTCAGTCAGAACACGATATCCATTAGGTACATCTAATCGAAGCAAGTAGGACCGCAGACATACCGGTGTTAACCAATCACCGTCCGGTTATGGGTAGGTACTTTGTACAGGACAGTGTGTTTTGAGGGTTGGAGTTATTTATAGGTGGGTTAAACTAAATATGTATACTTGTAGATTAGGATTTATAGTAATAGGTAATTTTGAAGTTTTTTTTAATGAGTGCTTAATGTTAGCACTTAGTTTAGGATATATTGAAAGCTAGATTTCCAATAGAGAGTTCATAGTTACTGAAATTTGCATAAAAAATATCTATGGTACAAAAAAAAATATCATTATAAAAATTAAGTATGTTTTGATCATTTTAAATAACATGTCAATGGACGGTGGTTTTCGTACATTAGCTGTCTTATTTTATTGACCTAGTAGATTATTTTAATTCTTAGTTTTAAATCGTAAAACTGGACCTTACCTTATTTATTTATCTAACAGATCAGTTATCTTACCAAGAGCTTAGATCCAAATTTTTAATCAACTAAATTGGACTAAATTAGTTAAAATTGATCTTACTTAAAATACAATGGAACATTTAGAAAATGAAGTAAAAAAATAAATACAGTCATCCCGTTGAAACAAAAAAAAAATCACTGCAACTAGTTATCTTTTCTTCCAAAATAATAAAAAGACGACCAAGTATAAAATCACCCTTACTCAACGCAATCGGTCACAAACGGCCGGCTGTCGAAGAAAAAGTGCTACATACATTTGATCTAATCAAGTAATGTTCTCGTTTGTGTTAAGATTAGTTGATCGAGGTCTTAATTGTGATGGGTGGGAATAAATTGAACGATGCAATGGGTTCTTTGTTTAAGTGAATTGACAGATAAGGTTTGGGTTTGACGTTTTTATGTTGAATTGTGAGAGGTTTTTGTAGTTCGTTTTTGGTTTGTATTTATTTTTATGATGACATGTAATTTGTACAATTGATCATTTGAGTTGATAAGATGTTTAATGAAATTTATTAAATGAATAAAAGTCTGTTTGAAACTGTTTAAAATTTTGCTTCGGCATTGAGTTATAAATTACGTTTTAAACATAAGCTGAAGTGTTTTTTCTAAATTCAGACCCAAAACGTCAAAACCGCTCATAATTGCTGAGATTGTGAATGAAGTTTTTCGTTATTCAAAAATAAATAAGCAAATAATAGCCTAGAATATTAATTCATAAAAAAATCATACAAAGAAATTCATTCAAGAAACCTACTACTAAAGTAAATGTATGCCAAAATAACATTTATTAGTCGCCTACAAATTGTCGTTAAACAGTAATCATTAGAGGCAAGTATAATAAAACTCTATCGAAAACCTATTAGATCAGTCTATCAAAATTCTATAAAACACATCAAACATTTTATTGTGACTGACGCAGAAATATCGAATTTCATACTATTTTTATTGAACACCTCTAACCGTGGCCACACCCGTGCGCTAACATCAATAACGCGTTTGGAAACTACCATTTGTTTTATCGGATGCATAAATATTTTTTACAGTAGCTGTATATGACAGAGATATGTTTAATATTGTATAATACAAACAATGTTTGTATAATATTATTATATTTTATTATATTTGACAAAAAAAAACGGTGCTGACGTCACTTTACGTGAGATAAAGACAAGGCAAAGAAAGGTGTATTACAGTATAAATTCATTTGAAAGTTTTAATTTCTTGGCTAAAGGCTACTAATACGTCACGTATTAGTAGCATCTAAAGTAATGGAACAAGATTTATTTTTTCTTTTCTTATTTCAAAGATATTTCGAGTTTATGCAACTCTTAGATGATTAGCTTGTTACTGACGCAGGATACCTATTTATTGTAATCATTTATTTAGACTGGACTAGCAATGTGCACCATGATTTTAAACTTTTATCAATATATCAACAGACGCTTAAAGACACCTTAGAATCGGACCAAAAATCAATCGCACGAGTGTGGCCACAACTAAACATCAATGAAACTAAACGGTAGAAGAATGCCATTGAATGTTTATTCGGTTTAATTACATAACAATTAATAAATGTAATATGAAACCGAACGCGTGTGGGTTATAGGCAAGGTTTATGTTGAAATAAGTGTGGTAATAATTGAAATTCTTATTGATATAGTTTCCGTTACCTAATGTTATGTTTAATCTGAATTAAAAGTCGTCAAATACCAGTTAATCTTAAAAAATAGATTAACCAAAAAGAAATATCGACGGCTTACCGAAGCCTGTAGTATAACTGACTGCCGAACACGAGGTTTGGTCTCAAAAAGAAAAATTGTAATGCTTTTTCTTCTTCTCAATATATCACCAGCGTATCGTATAGATATTTTTCACTAAAATAATCAAACATTTTTTAATATAATTTAGGGGCACTGATCGTTTCAATTCCTCCGAAATCTACTCAAAAGCTGGCCTTAAATCGTACTGTCCATGTAAAAACATGTAGTAGTATCTTTCTTACAATCTTTATATGTATGGAAAACACGATATTTAGTTATTCAGTCTTTCTAAAGATGGAAATCGTGACAGTTTTCACCACGAGTATTCCAATTCTAATGAAACGTATAGACCCGCAAAACAAAAGAATCGCAAAGAAACGCCGTCGATACCCCACACTCCGATGGAAATTAAATCTCAAAGCTTTAAAACAATATCTTTGGAAGCGTAAAAACTCGAGTGTTTTAGCTCCTTCATTAATAATTTATAACGTTCTTGTTTCTTGCTATGGAATGATGACGAATGAATAATGAAGTTCAGTTAACAGTTTGTTTGTATGAACTGTGAAGTGTGTTGTAATTTTGGCGACGGAGTTACACGTACTGCTTTTGTGCGTCGGTTGGGTATCTGACTGCTAATTATGAGGTCTCTGGTTCGATTCCCGAGTCGGGCAAATTACGCATGTTTTGACTCTTATTTATTTTTTCTCAAAACTAGCTCGGATTTTGGTTAAGGGCCCGGTCAAAGGCTATATACATAAGACTAAGATAGTAATGACAAAACGTAACTGTATTTTATACACCTTTGCCTATACCTTTGTGTGTAAAAGGCGTGATATTTTGTATGTATGCATGTATGATGTAGTTATTTACAAACATACATGTATAAAAGATTTACACCTCTCTCCAACTAGGGTAGGTAAGATCACTACCATCATCACAAGATCGTACCAAGTGGCGTTCTCTGGTCTCTACAAGAAAACGCCGCTTGACGTCCAAGAATCGCAAATGCCGTATGTATTTATTTATTATTTTGCAAGGGTAAATTCAGTCAGTCAGTCTCTCATTCCATCCACAGTAATAAACTATGTTGTAAGACAATTAACCACAATTCCGCATGTGTATCCTGCACATCCTCTTTTCATTAGTCGCGGGAAGTGAAGCAGACTTCCGCTATTGATCGGCACGAGACACCCTGTTTTACGCAAACAGTTCCTATGTAGAAAGTATGTAATTTGCCTTATATACTGGTACTATGCTAATTAATATAAAAAGGAGAAAATAATAATATTGCAATTTGAGAGTTCCATAAAATCATTACTTATTGTAAAATTACTCATGAATTCGAAGTTACTCAGGACTTTTGGATTTACCCACTATTCATATACATACATACATAATATCACGTCTTTTTCCCATAGAGTAACATCAAGAGACGAAAGTTTAAGATTTCAAAATGTTCTTCTAAATTAGTTCTTACATCACTCACTAGGGGCGCTTACCAATTTTCATTACAAAATTTGTCAATATCCCTCCAGTAGCCACTTAGCATGGTTGTTATAACAGTGATACAGAATCAAATATTAGCAAGCCACGTTTCTGCCCAGGTCATTAGGTTAGTATTTAAATATTTAGACCTATGCCCAGTAAAAGGTCAGTAATTGCACCAAACTATTTTAATTAGCTTATCGTAATAAACAAATCTCTGTGAATGCCTTGAAAAAATTAAAAGTATTTTAAACTCGAAAAGTCGTTAATCGAGACGAAACTTTAAATTAATTGAACAAGATATTTTTAAAGTTTATGATAAGTCAACGACATTGGTTTTAAAAGTCGATATTTATTATTTTGTTAATGTGTTTGTTCGTCTTTTACTACAATACGGCTGAATTTATTAGGATGTGTTTTAGGCGATATTGCCAAATTGCGGGAGATATATATTATGTTAATTTAAACCACAACTGTTCTAGTCCTAACTAATGTTATGCTTAAGGGCTGTCTGTCTGTTTGTTACACTTTCTTGGTAAAACTGCTGAATCGATTAGTACGAAATTTGGTATGAAGATACTGGAATATCCTAGGTCAACCAAAGGCTCTTTTTTTTCTTCGAAAATCAACTCCTAATTTATAGGCGAGCGGAGCTGCGTGGTTCAGCAGGTTTTTAATTAATTATTCCGTAATATGTTCCTTTTAATTTATTTCGGTCTATATGGCGACTAATTTTATGTAAATAATTATTATCTGATAGTTTATGATTGAATAAAAATAAAAGTTTCGCTTTTTGTATCGTTCATGCTGTGAATTTGAAATTATAATTTTTATTTTTTACAATTTAGATAAGATTAAATTGGCGGTAACATACGAGCTTTGAATTGTTTAGATTTTTTATATAATTTTTGCAATATTTAGCTATAGGCTGTTTAAAATTGTATAAATTTGCGTACATATTTTTTTATAACGATTATTATACTTTTCTGTTAGTTTTAGCAAAACTGGCCGTCACGTCGACCGAACTGTGTCATATTTATCGGCGACCTCTCGTTATTTTATGTGTAGACGAATTGTTGCCGGCGACTCTTGATTTCAAAATAATAATGTGGCCGATTTGCTGCCTTTGGAACTAAGCTACACTGAGGTCGTCAATAAGTATCAGCGATCAGTGACTTTGTTTGTTGCATAGACTCCATTATTGTTCCTATTTTTTAAACTTTATAATATGCACCGCATTTGACTAGCGAGGTGTATCCTCCAGTTTTGAAGACAGCCCAGCAGTAGGACAGTTAAAGGTTAATAAAGATGGATATTAATGTGCACCTACCGGACCTTTACTTAGATACAAGTTCGTCTATTTAAAGGCGGTTTGATAATACTATGACTACTAGGAACTACTCTCATAAATGTACCATAAGTAGCAACAAATTAACAGTAAACAATAATGGCAAAGCATTAAGAATGTCTTTGCGGTGTTTCTCCCACACAAGATGTTTTCAATTACTTTGACAACCAAATAAGTACTTAAGTATACACTTTTGTGGAAGTAAAGTGATTATGAAGCAATGTTCCAATGGTTATACTAAGATGCACACTGGTTTTACGCGCATTGAAAATCTTTAATCTAAACTAATATTATAAAGCTGAAGAGTTTGTTTGTTTGATTGTTTGTTTGTTTGTTTGTTTGTTTGTTTGTTTGAACACGCTAATCTCAGGAACTACTGGTCCGATTTGAAAAATTCTTTCAGTGTTAGATAGCCCATTTATTGAGGAAGGCTTTAGGCTATATATTATGACGCTACGACCAATAGGAGCAGAGTAACAGTAAAAAAAGTTACAAATACGGGGAAAATTCTGATCCATTCTCACTTATGTGACGCAAGCGAAGTTGCGCGGGTCAGCTAGTGTTACAATACAAAAGGTTACATACAAAACCGGACGTTTTGAACGAGTTACACTGGTCGTTGCCACGGGCAGGCAACGATTCGTAGTGCATCTTAGTATTATGAGTGCAAGCCGCGATTGGGTAAAATGCTTTTATAAACAGAAGTAAAACTTGCTTGGAAAGCTAAAGGACAGAGTATACGACTACGAGTGCGGGAAAGCTAATCATATTTAATGAACTTAGTACATAAACTACTCAATTCCAATATAACAAAGATGCCAACTAAAGTGTCTTAACCAGAACCAAAAAAAACGAAAAAAGAATGTGTGTGTTGTCTGCAATGATACGTTTATTAAATGTCCCCAAGATTAATCATTACAAGACTTCGCTTTAGAAAGTTATAAGAGTTAGAACACATAGTTTTCTATTAAAGTAGTGTTCTAACAATAGTAAAAACATCTCGTTACTAATACCTACTAATACTTTCATACAAAAGCTACTACATAACCAGTAACATATTGATCCTGCACGTCTGAGCAAGACATTACACCCGTACATTAACGGCTTATCTTCAAATCGCTTGTATTATCGCCTTGTCTGTGTACATCAATTGTGAATGTTTTATGTGTGTACATTGTTCATGATCTTAGAGTACCACTGAATATTATTATACGTGTTCGTAATTTGTTAAAAGACATCAATGTAAATATGGAACTCTATTTATTTATTTGTAAATAAGTATCTTCAATTTATGAAGGATAATAAATAAAATATTTAAACTAAACTAAAATGCCGCTAACCGGTAGTGTAAAAGAATACGTAACGCAAATCCCGAGGTCCCGGGTTCCATACCGGGTCGGGAAGAATACTGTGTATTTTCATACACGTCTGCTCAGGCAAAACTAAACAGAAAATTACTGTACAAAAATAAATACTATATGATGAAGAAAGGGGATGAGGTGCTATAGGCATCGTAGTACGTACTCATCCGATTTTCTCAAAAGATGTATTAAATTTAAATCAAAATTGTTTTGAATTCAAATATATTATGCATCTAATTAAGCAATTAACATTTTCCACAAAAATAGCAAAATGTCTAGAAGTGGTTTTGTATAGATCACAGACAGGATCTAGTTTTGATCCAGTATACTTAATTAATCGTTTCAAAAGTTTCGCGCAGAGGGATTTCCCCAAAACCAGTCTCGTTTATTGTCAACCACTTTAACTAGTTTAAACGAAAGTTTTAAATAACCGAATAACCGGCTTTATTTTATAGATTGCATTCAACCTTGTTTTAGTCACCAATTTTATTTTTAAAATTAACTTTAGTATTTAAACCGAATACATCGAATTATAACTTGAAGATAAAAATATTGCTGTTCCACACTTAATAGTCATAGCGTTATCTCATACAGCGTATATAGCGTTAAGAAAACTTTAAATAAATGAAGTATTCAACACAAAAAATAAATGTACAATTAGACTCGTAAATTCCTTTCATTCAAACTAATTCTACAGCTTTATATTTTAACGTAGATTTCAACCGAATTAAAACTAGCTTTTTATATTCATACATAGCATCAAAAGATTTTTACCGGGTTTTCCCATACGTTACCCACAAAAACAGTAACCACGAACATCGGCAAACATCAACGCGAATTCTCCAAAGATATCATCTTAAGCCTGCTATATTAAAAAACGGTATTACATAACCATTATCATAACTCGGTCCCTCGCTGTCTACCCATCTCAATGCCAAGCTATTTAAATTTCAAATTATAACATTAATACATATTGGAGAAGCTTATTTATATATTATGATGACACCTGGCCGATAATCTTAAGATATGGAGATAATTTTATTAAGTTACAAACATGTGTACACATCAATTGAGTGATGAAAATGGTGTCAGTGTATACTGCAGCTAAAGTGATATAATAAATGCGAAAGTTTGTCTGTTTGTTTGTTAAAATTTCGGAGTTAAACCACTGAACAGATTAGTGTAAAATTTTACAAAGAGACTAACATAGATTACTTCATTCTCATTGCTGTGACTTAACGCGAGTTATTGTACTCATATAAGGCGCAAGCGGATTCGCGTGGTTCAGTAAGTATCTATAGTACAAGTATGTAGGTGATACCTGTATGGGTATCACATATTTCAGTTGACAACAAGTGTACGTAAAACTAATTTTCACTTTCAGTACATTGCTGCTTAGACGTAACGTGATCATTAGTATAATTAAATCGAGAAACAATGTACAGGCATAGTGGCTATAAAATTAGAGTTGTCAACTAAGATACATAACTCCCCCGATTGATAGCTTTAAATAGTAATTTAATTTTATTAAGGGAAAATCATGTATACAAACTTCAAATTAAGTGATGAACAAATCAAACGATGCCTATTGTATCCAAAAAAGGTTTAGCATTTTTATGAGAATTCACACAATAATAGATTAAATAGTTATTGATATTGGATAACGGTATTTTAATTATATTATCGGCTCACAATAGGATTATAATAACAAAAGTCGATGAAGTAGTTTACGACATTAAATACCCTATTTTACATAAAAATAATACATTTTGGTGATCGCGGTTTTTGGTAGGAATTCATATACACAAAAGAGGCACGTTAATATATTATTTAAAAAAATATATACAAAATTATTATGACTAGCCAAGCCCTCGAACAGAGGTCCTAAAAACATAGGTATACATAATAATATATTATTATACCCTATGATTCTTCTCTATCACGTATCTCAGTTGACAACTAGTGTGCGTCAAATTGATGGTCACTATTCAGTACATTGCTGCTTGGTGTCACGTGTTAATCTCAATTATTTAAAGAAAAAAACAATGTACAGCATAGTGGATTTCAAATAGTGGTCAACTGAGATACGTGATAGCCCCATCATCACTGTGTTTATTTTTTGCTGAACAGTGTAACAATAAAACGGTTTAAGTTTACGGACACACAGTAGGATTAAAGTTAACAGTTTCATACAACTCTACCTAAACCTAAGGACATAACAGTACCTCGATTCTCTTCCACTATCGACTACCGACAACCGGCTATCTATCGAAATTTTGACATTTAGAATGTACTGCCAAAATGTTTCCTACGACACCCGTCAGAGGCGCTGATCAGATTTTCATACAAAATTTCTCGATGACAGTTCGGTTGTCGGCAGTCGATAGTAGTAGAGAATCGAGGCACAGCATTATGTAAAATAAGGATATAAATATAAGATAATTTTGCGTGTGTCAATTAAAAGCAATAACAGCTTTAAAAAACGAGATTTTTATTTCTCGTCGATCGACAAATTACCGAATAAATAAAATATGGATGATTTTGTTAAACAGTCTCGATAACGACCGTACTGCTGTTGACCTATTGGCATAGTCGTATATAACGCTTCGGTTCTTAATGTGTATAGTAATGTGTTTTAATTATAATAACTACTGTTGAGTTATTGGCTCTGATACGGTCTGGATTGCTTCATTTTTGTTATTTATTAAGTTTTTTGGCTATTAGTTTTAAATTTAGCAGCCTGTTTTGTTTTAGATAGACTTGTTTTAGTAGTAAGATGCTATTTTAACATATTCAGGATTAGCTTTATAGGTTGTTTATTTCATTAGCTTCTTTTCCTTTAAGATTTTTGGAAATGTTGGCGGTCGAAATTATTTCTATTAAAGGAATTATTTTTCTCTATTAAAGGAAATTATTATATAATAATTAAGGCTTTATCTGGCAATGAAAAAGAGCCCCTAATAGAAGATCATGATGGTAACTTTTAGTTAAAGTCATAAAAATCTAACGAAATCATCATCATCATCTATCAAATAGATAAGTCTAACCAACGTCATTCGATTTCATTATTTAATCTCAGTTTTCCAGTTTTTTTAAACGGTAAGCACATTCCTATCCATCAGTTCGACGAGTTGTTTTCTAATATTAATTTCAACGTATTAAAAGTAAAACTACTACTATAAACATTTACGTTGATATGTGAAATATATTATTACGAATTTACATATCAGCACATTAGTTAAAAATGTTTGGAGGCCAAGCTTATTATTATCGACAGTGACAGCCGAGTCATATAAATATACATAACACTCAAGAATGATTTTTTGGGTGTATTGGAACCCCTTACTCGTCAAGAGACGCTCCGATTGCGTTGCCATTATGGTCATTATGGTCTCGACCATAATGACCATAATGGCAACGATTGCCAAGCAGTGGGAAATGTCTCAGTTAAAAATTATTTATTAATTAAATTTAACACACTATTACATCACAAAATTAAGCCACGTTAAAAGCCTTCGAGCAGCTGCTGGACCAACTTTGACACTGGGTTGACCACTAACTGTACGATAAGAAGAAGGTCACAAAATTAATCCTTGCTTGGCAAAAATATTTTTTTAAACTTTGCTAGCGGCCGGAACTAGCCAAGGTAAACTAAGGACTCTGACCTAAAGACTCAAGCACTGCAGTGAGATAGTTATTTTAATTTCTGGATTTCAGGATTGATATGACAATCAATACCTTACCTCATAATAACAGACGTAATCAACTGTCTTCAGACATAGTTCAAGTGTCTGCCCGAGTTTCCCACACGTAGCAAAACTAAGTTAGAAAGAACACAAACTTGTGTAACAAATCTTACTTATTGGTTAAGACATGAACAGATTAACGCTACCTTACCAACTAATTTATCAATGTTTAGCCAAAAAGGTAGGTTGGAAGTGAAATTTATAAATGGCGATTATATATACTTTCCTATTTTTCGTGTATAAACCATAAATTATATTTTTTATAGAAGTAACTCTCTAGTATATAGATACTTCTATAAAAATATGCCTCTCTCTCTCTCTAATGAATGTTACAAGTTTACTTTAGAATTTAGTAATTGTTAATTAAAAGTAACAAATAGCATTATCAATTTAATTTCTAAAAAATATGCAATACTTCTAGCAATCAAATGAACTTTATGGCAAGTCAATGAAGTTGTCAACGGTTTAGTTGTCATAGCAGTGTCACAATAGCATGTTCTTTGAAGCTTGTCACCTGTACATTTTCATCATCATATGATTCTATTACACATTAACATATCAGTCCGAAAACGTATTGATTACCGATAAAATTTCTATTTGAATATTAATTAATTTTGAAATTTTACATACATATTAAAACGGTCCCGGATTAAAAGGCCTTACGAAGTTAGTGTCGTGTTTGATTAATTTAGTTGGATGTAGATAAAGTTGACTTTTGTGGTCTGTTTGTACTTTTCTAGTGAAAGTGTTGGGTTTTAATTAATTTATCTCTCTTATTAATAATTTTTTTTTTTATTTATAAAAGACAACTCCCGCACTAAGAATTGCTCTTGTGTCGCGGGGACTTTTACAAACAACGGACACAAAGCACAACCAGACCCGAAACAATTATTTGTGGATCGCACAAATAATTGCTCCGTGTGGGAATCGAACCCACGACCTCCCGACGCAGTAGTGTTGGCGTGGTGACCTAAACCACTGCGCCACGTGACGACTGTATATTATATGTATATTTTTTATTTTGTTCTGTTTGAATTTTAGTTTTTACATTAATTATCCCATGGTATGGTTGATATTATAATCAAATATTAAAGTAAACGACTTTTTTTTTAAGTCCCACATGTGCCATGTCTCAGGGCTTTTCTAGCTACTCATATTCCGGTACCCTTGCCCAGTGAGAAAATTATTAGTAAGTGAATATCTATTCTTTAAAATATCGAGGAGGCTAAAATATACAAAGGAATATAGTTTACCTTTAAGTTGCGAAATAATACTATAGTCGTAAAAGTAAATAAAATAAAATCAACAAAAACATTTTTAGTAATACCTTTTGTATAATACTTGAACGTATAAATACTTCTCGATTGCGCAATCTTGTGAAAATGTATGTATTTTTGCGATTTATTTCGTGTTACACTGCAATAGCGCGATTAAAGCCACACAGAAATTGTATTGTACTTTAATAAAATCTATGCAAAAACCTGTTGCATTTAAAAGGCAGAAATATACTCCGTAAAAATATAACTTCATCTATAATCCATTGTAAACACCTAGCGAATATCCCCAAGCCTCGCCTGACCTGAATCCAACTAAATCTAAAAATAAATCCAAAATATATTTCTCGAGTTCAGATGAAACATAAAATTTTTAACCCTGCACACGTTTTTCCTAACTTGAAAAATTCCCATCGGTTACGCCAACTTTAAAATTTGTGGCGCATCGATTGGGAATAAAACGAATTTTATTCCCATTAGTGCATTTTTAGTTTTAAATCTTCAACGCTCCGGTGATTCTTGGTTTCGTATCGATTGCTGGGCGAGTGCAATTTATATGATACTTTTGCCCGCGGCTGTACTGGTATGTAATGTTTTATCTTTTTCAAAGCCATTGTACTCTGTGGCGCGTTCGATAGTTGTGTATCCGACGGTTGATCATAAGGTCTCGGGTTCGATTCCTTTGTCGGGCTGTAATATGTTATTGGTATTTTCTGAGCTATATTCGAATGTGTGTCAACGAGAGTATTTTATGCACCTTTATCATGTACATATGTATGTTTGTATGTACTCGTAACTTCACATTCACTTGTCACCAATTACAATGTTAGTCTCGACCTTTGAGAAAGCTGTTGTCGTTTGATAATTGGCTGGGTTTTGGGCTTCTATTTAGAATATTCCAGCTGAAATAGGAAAACCCAATCCAACTTTGTTAAACACGTGAATTCAACCAGGGATCATCGCGACCAGAAGTCGACTACACTTACCACTCAACATTGAGAAGCAGGGTGTATTTAAGAGAAAATAAGCTTTATTATATTTCTCTTTAGAATGTTTAAGAATATGTTATCTTACTGTGTGCCTTAAGGCCAAATAAATAGGGGTACTTTGGTACAATAGGTATATTTTAATTTAGTGCGTTTTAAATGATAGAGAATAATACGGCAGTGTGAATTACTGTTTGAGTAAATATTAATAGCCTGGTTTCATATAATGATTAGTATTTAGTGACCTATTTCAGAAATGACGCGAATTAAATAGTACCGCTAAAATTCATGATATTAGGTGAATTATATGCAAGCATCGTGTTATTCACATGCGATGTGGTCTGGTCTCTGGTCTATACCTTTATCTGACAGAATTAAAGTGTATGTTGATAATTTCGCTTCCTTAGATTGTAATTACAATTATTAGATAACTTTATAGCATTTCCTTTAAATATGACTATTTGTTTTTAAAATTAGACTGTTAAGGATAGTGCATTTAAACATTTTGAACAAAACAATCAAAAATTGGTTTTTGTTTTATATGAGCCTTTTAGGACAGGGACTTTATTTCCTAGGGTATGTTTTACATTTGACTTCTTCTGTGGTTTGGAAGGTGGTATAACAGGCTACTGATTAGGTCTCATGTTCGATGCCCGGGTCGGACAAAATGCTGCCATCTTCGGGTATTATGTGTGTATATTTTTTGTAGATATGTGTTCATTTTGATAAATTAATTACAGAAATTAGTGACAAAGTTGTGTATTAATTACAATATCAATTTAACATACTGATTAACATAATTAAATCTATCAACATTCACTAAAACTAAACCGTACAATTAATTTCCTACATCATCTGCTTCAATACGAAAACATATTAATGACGTCACAAATTCTGATTTAAAATAAATAGAGAGACCGTCACGTTTTCCCAACGATAGGAAAGTACGATAAAACTAATGGGAATGAGATTACTATTGATCGAGCGTACTCAATGGACATTTTATCGAAGTTATTTTTGTATGAGATATTTTAGATATGTTCGCGTTTAAATTTACTATAAATACGTAGTTATCTTTGGAATAAATCATAGGGAAATGTTTTTAATAATACCTTTAACCTTTTGTAGTTATGAATACTTCTAGATTGCGCAATCTTGTGAAAATGTATGTATTTTTGCGATTTATTTCGTGGTACACTGCAATAGGGCGATTGTTATTTAATAAGTAATTTTGTTCCGAAATGTCTTAATTAAATATTCTTCATATTCTTAGACACCAAGTATATGATATGGAACTACTCATACTAATTCTAAATTGGCAATAGTATTATTTTTTTACTTTACTACCGCAGCCAAAAATAACTTGTGATCTTCTGAAAAACGATTTACTTATAGTACAAACATAAAAGTGATAAAAATATTTTATTTTCAAATCGGGTCGTGATAATGTACGCTTAATACAAGATGCACAACGCGTCTTATGCGTGGCAAAATTTTAAACGTAAAGATACCTGCATCAAATTATAAATAGTCGTTCATCTTAATATATACCTACTCCTAAGCAAAGATAGTAAGAAAAAAGTTAGAATGTACGTCATAATCTACAGAACAGATTATGAATGAAAGTAACCCAAATACAACTAAACTTCGAATGAGCAGTGTTCCAATTGTAACAGTAGATAACAATTTGTTGCTACAGTTAGTATAGCATGAATAATTTGCATATCGTGAACATGGCGTGTTATTCGTGTATTTGTCACGGTTACACTATTTGGCACTTGTCTCCAGTTCCCACGAGCAACGTGTGAATCAACTCGATAAAACGATTTGTGTTCTACGGTTGTTTCCAGTGGATTTTAATATGACTTTTTGTTAAACTACATAAAAAGAAATGATAAAATGTGTGCCAACAGAGTACAAAATTTATTTGTAACACTTTAACAGTTAAATTGTTGAACTTGATACGTTTGAAGAAATTTGCTATGAATTGTTGTACTGTACCACAATTCTTTATCACTATGTATCAACTACCGACAACCGGCTAGCTATCGAAAAAAAGGAAGAATGTCAATTCACCGTCTCTAGCGGGCGTCGTAGAAACTATTTTGGCAGTACATTTTACATGTCAAACTCTCGATACTCTATGGTTACAATTGTAGAGAATTCAAATAGCTTGTTTCTGTAGCGCAGTTCTGTACAGTCGGTACTGTCAAGTATCGAAAGTTTGGCATTTAGAATGTACTGCCAAAATAATTCCTTCGACGCCCGTTATAGGCGCTGATCAGATATTCATACAAAATTTCTGAATGACAAGTCGGTTGTCGGTTGTCGGTGGTCGGTAGTAGTAGAGAATCGAGCTACATAGTACGCAATCTGTGTGTAACGTTCTTACAGTTCAATTGTTAAACTTGGTTCGTTTGAAGAAATATCGTTCCCATAATCGTAATCGGTCCCTTAGGTTGATATATACTTATTTACTCATGAATTAAAGGTGGCGGTTTACAAGTGAGACCGAGACAGGAAACCCAGACTATGACCGGAGGCTGCGACCGTCACTAAACTTAAGATCTGTCTCTTGCCCCGGTCTTGCTTGCTAAATGTTTCATTTTCGTTACCTGTCTCTGCCATGGCGCGAAACGCCTTGAGGAAGTATAACGACTCAAACTTGAATTATCCCGTATTACATAGAATTTGAAACCATACAATGTTTATATTGAATGTTGAAGCATTTCTGCTTAACCCTTCAGGGAAACATTGACAAGGTATTATGCGTTGTTATACAATATTCAAAAACTGCCTACAGGCACAAGCCAGAGGCACTCCACAGCTTTTAAGGAGCCATGTTTCTACGGCTCCTTTTGACAAACATCCTTAGAAACTTTCACCGTCTCATCTAACAATAATCCCATTAAAAGTTCCGCAACAAATAAAAACTGTACAGCAACCCAGAAAATTGATACCGTCGGCAACTCAAGAAGAATTTCAAATTTCGACTCAAGTAACATCAAAAACAAAAGGTTTGAAAACAGCCGAGCTACTGAATATTTGAGCGGTCCAACCGCATCGAACTTGAGCAGGCGAGTAACCAAGTACTAATGATAAATTCAAATCTCGATCCCCTAGAGAACAAGGCAATCAGACGTCGAACAAAGGTTACAGCGCCGCCGGCACAACTTCTAGTACAAAGTTCGCGAAAAGAGCGAACGGTGTGACTTTGCAGCGGCGTTCGTTTTCATGTTTATTGAATTTTTGTTGCGCCGTTTAGATGATGATGAAGGTTTAGGGTTCGTGCAAACTGAGTTTACTTCGCGGCTCGTAAAACCGCGCTTACTTATGATTTCAGAGAATCGAATGACCTTTTCTTCCCACGCGTTTAAAGGCGAATAAAAGATTCATAGCGGTTTGAAACGAGATACATAGCAATGAAAATTGAGAAAAGAATGCTTGAATGGCTCGGTTACGTGGAAAAGATGAATGAATGGTGGTTTCCTGGGGACATTTTACTTTATAGAGTACACAGAATTGTAAAATGATGGTATTGATTTTGTAAATGAGAATTATTTTGGGTTCTTTTACTTCCTTTTATCTTATTCTTGGTATCATATATTATCTATACTGTTCAATTCAGCTTTCTGTGTTTCTTTTAAAGTAAAAATCTGAGTTATTATATCAAAGCCCGGTATGTTCTTGTCAATAAAAATATCACACAAAATATCAAGTGAAAAGTACAAGAATTGAACTTTCAAAATCCAGAACTTTTTACTAAGCCTCGAAAATTATAATAATATTCAAGAAGATTTTATTTCTTCCAAAAAAGACATAGTTTGTGACACTTTTCCTGTTTATATTTTCTTTTGAATATCGTGAAATCCGATTAAAGTAGGCCTACTATCTGTATTGCCGGGAGCGAGAACATCTCAATTTGTCACTATTTGCTGAACTTGTACAAAAAAACGATGTACGTATTTTTTACTTTTGGAATATTCTGCTTCGGTCTCGTCAATTTGTTTTACTGATTCTCGTAGATTTTTTCCAAGTTGTATTGTTGTTTTATTGTTTGGGGTGTGAAGGCATTTGTAAAGTTTTTGGGAAAGAAGATTTAAATAAAATTGACACAAAATCAATAGTGCGATTCTAAGTTGTCATTGTTTTCATCGCCGATTAAAGGCGTGGGTTTGTGGTTTAGGCTTTGAATATATTTTCCTTGAATGTTTAAACATTAGGGGTAAATTTTATCTAAAGCCGAGCTAGCTATCTAGTCTTCATCCAATTTTTGTAATAGTATCATAATTATTGTTAGGTGTGTGACTATATACAAATTTAGCATTAATACTGAAACTTCACATTAATTCGGGGGACACATTAAACTTGGTAAAAAAAAAATGCTAATGCACACGACTCTGCGTGCGTAGTAAAATGAATGACTTTCTCTGGGATATTATTAAAACCCCAATTGATTTAGGCAAAAGACAAGCAAACAAACAAACAAACACATTTAGTAATATCCTTCAGAAAATAATTCCAGTCATGATTCAGAGTGAGACATGAAACAGTATTTCCTCGGGAATACTCTAGAGATCTATCTTGAAGTAGGAAGCTTGTTTGGAAAATACCATGATTATATTAACTTTGTACGTGACGGATGTGTCACGGTGTATTGTATGATGGGATTAATATTAAGACTGGTTTATGAAATACGGAATGTTTTGAGAAATATAATTTTTGGAGATAATTTTATGACGGTACAAGTCTTTTGTATGCCTTGAAGTGTTGACAGGTTTATATAATATACTAAATTCTCATTTTTACAAAGTTAATCATAAAGAAATAAGAGTCTTGCCACCATAATAACTGTCTACTACTTTCAGTATGTGTTAGAAGTAATTTAAAGAGCGCACTAATAATTTTGTCGAAAAGAATCGAACCTAAGATCGTGTCATACGCAATCGCTAATACACCATATTTGGCTAAGTTATCCTCATGTTCCGATTCAAGATTATTTCGTAACACAAGAATTGTCTAACACATAAAGATAATCTAAGGTCAACGACCTTTGAACCCAACACTTCGACAATCACTCGATCTATCACAATAACTAACAACTAACTAATCAAGCAATTGACACAAATCTTTTATTATTTTCGCCAACATATTTGCAAAGCACAACTAATATCCCACCCAAGTTTAAAACGTAATTTATAATTAAAAACCCATTTTTCGTCGTTAATAATCAAGTTTCTTTACTTTTTTTAGAAACCCTGCTGTTCTAGAAAGCATTGTTCTCTCAGCGGGTATCCTGGCCGGTACAATGACACCACAGAATAAAAAATACAGATAGATTAGTACCAGCTTTGGTGGTCCAGTGAAAGCATGACCGATGACCATTCTATCGCAAGTACTATACTTTTTCTAAATATTGACGTCCTTATTCTTCATGTAGTGAAAAGAGTAGCCAGGAGTGCCTTACCAACTCTTCTCATTGGTTCTACCCTCCGAACTGGCGGTAAATACCCTTACTGTATATTTGACTATCATAAAGTATCAATATTTGACGGAAATATAAAAAAATATATGATTTTGCTTTTTGGAATAATTATAAATGTTCACTTGTACCAATCCACTAGCTATATCTTGCAGTTGCATTTTTATCAATAGTGACTACAACGCTTCAATGGATTATTAAACATTTAACTTGAGTGAGCATAAATATTCCTACCTCATAAGAAATAATTTTATAAAAAAGACACGTGTAGTTCTAAAACTATATTCAGAGGTAAACACAATTAACAACACAAGAAAGAACATTCTTCGCTTTATTGTTCTCCACATCAAATAATTAATTAGTATAGACATCTTCCTCACTAACTATTATGTAACTATACATCTGTATCAACTCATTCTGTGATTACTCCATGTTGAACATCACCCGTGGTTGTAAGTACGTTAGATGCTAGTGATTCGTAATTAGACACTGTTTAATGTGATCGGTGATTGTTGTAAGCTGATTGGAAACACCTGCCTGTTATATGAGATGTTTAAAGTATAGAATTTGATGTTTTGTTTGTTAATGAGATGAAATGCTTTTCTTAAATTATACAACAGTGTCACATGTGATCCTATCGTAAAGGTTATCGTTACCCTTCTTTGACTGTGTCGGACTGTGATGGAAGTCATATCTGTTAGATTTTCATGTAAAACATTACATTGATTGATTTCTCTAAAAACAATTAAAGGTTGGAGAGTTAAGAGAACCTTACATACTATATGTGCATACTACAATACATACATAATTAATGTAAGGTTTTTAGTTCATTGTAAAAATAAATACGAATGAATTTTCAAATATTATACATGTTACAAATGTTTTTACATTTGTCTCTGATGACTATTGATCAAGTAAATACAAAAACATACTATTAAACTGAAACAGGATCCTATAGAAGAAACTCCAATAACAATTAGTCTGAACCTAGAACCAAACGAGTTACCCAATCGCAAATTCTACACCACATAGACAATTTATACTCACAATCTTGCACATTAAGGAAAGAACCATTCACTAAGTAATAAAAATTCGCCAAATCGTGTCGGAGATTCCGTTTAGATTACAAGTTTTGTGTACAGTCACGAGCAAAAATATATAGACTCTACCAAATTTTCAATCGTTAATTTTTGTATGTAAATATCAATTAAATTATTGCTATAAATCATCAATAAATACAAAGTGATCATAAAATAACTTTGAAGTCAACATACAGCAATAATTTATTAATTATTTTTAAACTTTCGCGTTGCATGATTAATTTTCAGGTCGTTCGTTCCCTTGCTTTCACGTTAGGCATTTCAAGGTAAAATGCGTGTTGACGTTAATTCTTGTATTGTACATTAATTTTACAATTTTCGTTAATATAAAAATACTGTTGAAAATGTGTCTATGTATTATATTTTTGACGTTGTCTGTACTAGGCAGTAGAAAGAATGTCAACAGGTTCGAATCCGATAAGGGAGCGGATTGACGCTATTTATCAGTCGCGCTACTGATCTAGAGTGTGATAAAGCTGATTTAAGCATAGCTTGTTGCTAAAATAAAGAATATTTCGACTCATTAATAAAAAAAACAGGTATTTTAAAAGCCCAATATAAGCATTTGACTCCCACGCAAGTGATAGAGGATTAAAACTTCATAGACTTAAATTTTAATTAAATATTGCATGCCTGACTGATATCTAAACACATTGGGGAAGAATGAAAAGTCTCCAACTAAATCAAACAGAATGGGAAACAAAAGGCCCCTGAACCCATTCTCCTCTATTACCCACCAATGGTGAAGAAATCCGGGATTGATGTTGATTATAACTACATTTAATCATTAATATGATTTGCGGGTTGAAAAGCGTGGAATAGAAAAAGTGAGACGTAAAACACATACGTATGTCAAATCAGAACCTTTTTAATATGGTTAAAACTAAGAAATTTTCGAGGAAAATACGATTGTAACTAAGCAGGTTCCGATCGTAATTTCCAGTGAAGATGTGCTAAGAGAAATATCGCTGTAATAATTTCGATTCCCTCTCATCCATTTCGCGCTGGTAGAAATGGTCTTTTATAGTAAAAAATACTATTATATTTTAGCTAACGTGTTACAAAATCTAGACATGAAAGAGCAGCTTAGGATTTTGTATTTTTTTACTAACATATCTAAACTCTAATAAAAACCTATTTTCCGGTATATACAATGTGACTTCCATGTAGTAAAGACGAATCAATTGCCTTAAGACATAGGATGTGTCTACAAACTACGGACTGCTCTTGAGATTAAGATATTACAACAAACATTAGTAAAAATTTAAAAACAATTCTTAAGTCAGGATTTGATTTCTGATCCTGATTGAGGATCCTGGCATACAGAGGCAGAGGCTTGTTATTTTTAAAACCAAAGCAATAATTTCATAGTCATAAAACAATTTGATACAAAATCTACCATATTATAATATCCACAGTTTATACTTCCTGTTTGACCTACTATATTAAAATACTCATTCGCTTTTCTAATACAATCTACTAACCAATATAAAGTTAATAGTATTATCTTGGTATAAAATTAGCATAATCCTATCTTTGACACAAATGTCGAATATAATAAAATAGATAAGAAATAAACGGTATTATCTTGTTAATTGTTTTAATAACGTGTGATGGGGTGAATTATTTATTTAAATAGATTTAAAACTGGAGAAAAGTCATTATACTTCCTTAAAAACCTTTGGTATGCTTTTTGTAAAGTTTAAATATTAGGTTGGGGAAAAAGTATTACAAGTTCATACATACTATAATGCGAAAAGACTTTTTCCCCGTCCTGATATATCAAAATATGAAGACTTTATTTTTGTGATTTATATTGTTTTTTCAATGTTGATGGTTCGATTTTGAGTCTTCTTTACGGGAGAAGAGAAATGCTTTACTTATGACTTTGTAAATATTTAGACCCTTAATGAAAGAACTGTTGAGATATGCCAGTTATCGCCACATCGCTTTCCTTCATCGGATGAAGAAAAGCATTGTGGCAAAAGAGTTATTGTAATCAATGAAACACATATCTTCATAAAAACTTACCCGTATATTTTGAGCTACTACAATAAAATGTGTAAATATTATTTTTTCCATAATAATAGCCCAATATAACGACGTTCTGTTATTTTACTAGTAATCAATATCTTTTCGACGTTTGCTGTTATAAAAATAAAAATATTCGAAATCAATTCCCAAAAGCAAGCAATCAAATATAGATATCTTTATTAGACTAACAAAAAGCACTTTGATAAGTCAACAACGGGGAGGCTTGTTTTTAAGATATATCTTTGTGATGAAATATATAAACGGAAGCAATAAAAATATATTATTTAGAATATAATTTTTCATCAGTTTTGCGGTTGAAGTTATAGTTAATTGGCTGTCAAAAGAATCACATTTATGTTACAAGTATTCGAAAGGTCATGGGCTTGGTTTCCGGTCGGTAACATTTTTTTACGTCAGGTGTCTATTGAAAAAAAGGAGTCAAGAGTAATGTTAGGAGTTTAAAGTAAGCCTTTTATTTTGCGCTAGTCAATTGTAAATTTTACCCCGTTTTAAAATATTCTTTAAAATATTGCTGAAGCTTGAATACAACATTTAATTTTGATGCCTTTTAGTCTTTCACTGTGCTAATAGAAATAACTGTTACTTGGTTATAAAATCTCATATTATTATCATATCACTTTATTTTTAAGAATAGGTCCAGCCTAACTTTCTCATTAAGTAGGCTATGGTATTTTTTTAATTCTGCGTAAGCCTCCTCCTACACGGCAAAATATTCCTTACTTTCCAAATCCTTATCGACTTAATACAATATTTCCTATGACCCTTGAAACTTGACCAACACCATAAGTCACATAAAAATTCAGTACACGAATACATAATTAATTGATTTAGTAACCGGCCGTTATAAATTAATAATAATATAATTTGTGTTAATGAATATCTTAGATCTTGTTTCTTACTTATTAACGATTTTATATCAAAATTTAAATTGTCAGGGACGTATTGTGACATGGTTAAGTGAATTAAGTTCTACTGTGAGACAGAGACCGCGATTAACACGTTAACTGCCAAGATAAAAAAATACAAAATTTTATGACGTCATTTTTTTATTTTTCTGAAATGTAACATATTGACATAAATTACGATAATTGATCATGTCGTATTAATTTCCATGATTATTTATGTAAGATTTAGGTAAAAATAAATTTGTCAGGCATATGTGACTGACAAAGCCCAAACGGTATAAAATATACCTATTGCGCCATGTCAGGCATTTTGTCAGGCATTGTCATGAAACAAGTAATAATATTGCGGCCGCGCGTATTTTGCATTTGCGCGGGAAAACTTTTCGTTCACTGCGGGCTGCGATCGGTTGACTGTAAGTACCTAAATAGTTCGCTCCTTGCACGTTGCAACCTGTCGGGGGTCTCTAGCATGCAGTAAATGCATTTTTTTAGTCGTTGCTAAATAGTTGTCGAAGTAGGCGCGTAAATTTATTGCTCTCAGATAAAGTTATTTATGTGACGATTACTATTACTAATAATGTCGATTATTGATAATATGGATGATTTTGAACTATCGTTACTTGATCTACAAGTTATTGACGAACTGGAAAAGCAAAATTTGACTCAAAGTAAAAAAAAAATAAAAAAAAATCAAATGTAAAAAAATCTCGTAAATATTGCTCGAGGTGTTATAAGATTAATGTAGAAACAGTGGATAAAAATCATGCGAGAAGGAAAACGAAGCAAGTAAATACCTATTGTCCAAATTGTCCCAATGAACCACATTATTGTCTAAAATGTTTCAATGAAGAACATAAAAAAATTTAAAATTTTGTTTTTCTTCTAATACTATTTATTTTATTTTATTTCTAATTCTCTCAGCGGTAACGCCGATAGTAATGTTATTATTTCGCCAAATAAAAAGCATTTGCAAAATTTCATAGTGTCGTATTTTATTTTTCCTATTTAATTTTCGTTCCAATCATGAAAATGGTGGGCCAAGCTGCACATAGTTTCTCTGGGGCCTTGTCAGTCAATTACCGTAAAGAAAAATGCGATAAACGTGCCAGACGGCTCCTTGGGTTGATTTGAAATATATGCATCTGCGTCAGTCCCCCGTGTCTGACATGGCCCTAACAGATACTAGGTGCGTCAGGTACCGGTGCCTGACGTGGCAGTTAACGTGTTAAATGTTTAATTCGTACAAGATGGACAGCTTAACAAGAGTTTCATAGTTGTTCGGGAGATTCACATAGGCCACTTGTATATGTTACAGTGCAGTTATTAAAGCAGTCTTATTGCCAAAGGTTAAGATCCAGCAATTGGCAAAAAGGCACTCACTCTCTTCTATTTCTCTGATAACTTACAAGTCTTTAGAAGCTCTGCGAAACGCGGGAGTCAGTGGACCTAAACTACAATAATAGTAGTAGACTAAATATTTTGCCCGAAAAAGTTTATCTCGAATCAAACACCGCAACTTTATAGATGCTATCGATGCGCCACAAAGACATTGAAACAGCAATACAAATTCTTAATAGTGCTATCCTTTTCCCACAGCGGATATTAGATTGTTTTAATATGTCAGAGTTCGGTCCCAGGTCGTCAACCGGACTCGTTCGGCCTTCGACAACCTTGAATAATTTCGTAGAAAAATATAATAAATAAAAAATATAATACACGTGATCTTCTGATAAATTTAATGGGGAACTTTACTGAATCATTAATTTTATAACGCAATTGACAGTGTTAAGGTGAATTGAACTAAACCACTGATGGGTAGTAGTAGATATTTTATAAATAACGTACTAGCTTTTACCCGCGCCTTCGTCCGCCACCTGAATTTTCCTATGGGAATGCGTCATTTTCCCGGGCTAAAAAGCAACCTATGTCCTTTCTCGGGTATTAAAATATCTCCATACCAAATTTCATGCTAATTGGTTCAGTAGTTTAGGTGTCATTGAGTAACAGGCAGATAGACAGACAGAGTTACTTTCGCATTTATAATATTAGTATGGATTTTAGTTGGCTGAGAAAAGATTTCTTCCAAGAATAGGTGAAGAGCTAGTCCATGTTAATAATAAAGTCTACCATGCTGAAGAAGAGCGGTGGGTTTCTAGTACTGTTCAAAGAATTCTCATACAAGAAAGGTCTTATCGCAATATTTCCGTTTACTGTTATAGCATGTGAGATTACAGTAATTATTTGACTTTGTGTAATTGATTGGTGATGTAAGCTAAGAAAACTCAACCATTTACGTAGAAGGTGACTGCTAGTATTACTGACTGTGTCGAATAAAAATTATAAGATAAATTATTTCTTCAGTAGTAAATTTAAACAATCTAGAAAAAACATCGATAGAGATAAATCTTGATTACTATAAAATAAAATAAACTGGTAATAAAAGGAATAACAGCATGTAAACAACTATCGAAGACATGATTTAAAACTACTACATTATGTATTTTATTTTTATATATTCGATAGAAATAAAACTCTGTTGAACTATTGAGACATTAACGGCTAAATTACAAAACAAAAATAAATTTATCGGTTTATATTTTTAATAGCATATGATAGAGGCCAGTGCATACTATAATTCTTATACTGAGATTTTGAGATCATTTTTTTAAACTGCAAGGAGTCTTTTGTAGTTTGTAAGTGTGGTCGTATTGAAACGTAAATTGGCTTGCCTCATGTTATACGGAAAAGTGGCAATTTTTTATCAAAATGCAGGTACTGGGCAAGTTTCATTTATCCTGTATTCTTCCATTGTTCAAAGTAAATAGTCCTGAAAAAGCTTAGGATACTTGGTAAAAGTCTAGACGAGCAGCTAAAAGCAACTTTTATAATTTCGAAAACTATGATACATTGTGAGGCTGACTCCTTGAAACCAGCGCGCCTGTAACCTGAGCAAAAACATCAGGTATAGTTTCTATTGTATGACTAATAAATATAAGTAACTTGTTTGCACAGAAAAAAAAACCTCAAGGAAGACTAAAACAATATTCAAGCTCATATTCTTTCCATGATACATTTAAAAATAATTACTTAACACAATTAATCATATCAACACTCAAAATGTCTACGCAATGTAATCAAATGTACAAACAAAACAAAATAAAAAGCGTTTAACTGAGGCGACTAATTTAAATAATGAAAATTGTCAAGCGTAATTACTGCCGACACGGTTCATGAGTTGCTGTGAAGTTTATTTTTGTTAAGGCGTGGTATAAAATTCCCATTTTCCTAAAAAGGTCGTTTTCAAATTCAATGTTTAATTAGCCTAGAGGCAATTTTTTCATCATAAAAATATGTACAGAAGAAAAGTAAGTATGTGATTGTCGTAGCAAGTAGTGTTCGTTGGTGCCTACCTGTCTGATAAAAAGGCGATGATTTTATCATTTAAGATTCATATAAGCGAGGATCAACTAAATATTTTTGGTCTAATTATGATGGTATTTGAATAACTGTTCACGAGGTTTCGAATTCGTTTCTCAGGTCTGGAAGAGTTTGTCTTTATTTTTTATTTTAATGCAATATTAATGACTGAAGGTATCTGAAAACAAGTATTTTAATAAGAAATAGACCTTTGGAAAATACAGATACTATATTTCTACTAAGTTGTAACAACTAGTTGCAATTCTACAATAGGAATTTCCAGAAATGAATCAATTATAACAATAATTATGTATTATTAATTTGTTAGTAGTTTTATCACTTCAAATGAACTGGTTTAAAGAGATCTACGTTCCATGTAATTCAGAATTCTGTAAGTCGTGAAAATTATTTCTATGAATCCACCTGATTTGTGTAAATATGTTTATTTTTAGTATTCAATGCTCGAAAGCCTTCTAGGAATTACGGGTATAGATATCGTTATTTGAGCTACTCTTCTAAAAAGCTAATGTAAATATCTTACTAAAATGAGAATTGGTTTAACTTGATCCAATATTATATTTTTGTATCATACTTGGAATATAATACGAACAAATATTCTTTGTTTATAAAGTAGTTATATAAGAGCAAAATGATTTACTTAAACGTAAGTGTGATATTTGGGTACCTCACGAGCTCACTGAAAGAAACCTAATGAACCCTGTACTCATTTGTGATTCTTAAATCGAAAGAGATTTTATTACAAGTTCATACATGCTATAATGCGAAAAGACTTTTTACACGACCTAATATTTGCTATTAATATAACGGAAGTCTCAAAACACAAATGTAATGTTAAGTTGTTGAATTATTTTCTCGTTGGCATCTAAAGAATATTTGTTTACGAGCCTTTCGGACCAAAGGTCGTTTCCCAATCGATTGCGCGAGGATTATGAGCGTCCATCCTTTGACCTTCGTAAGGGAATCTTGGAAAAATATAGACGTAATTTTTTCCCGAAAGTTGGGAATTTGTTGAACATTTTTTAGGGAAATCTTAAGATGTTATAGTTTATGTGATTGAATTAAAGTAAATACGTGTTGAAATTAAATAAAAAGCAGCGAATTAAGAAACAGAAAGATAGCTATTATCAATAACTATGACTTTATGTTTTTGGAGAAACTGAACACTTTGGTGATTCAAACAAGTCGATATATTAATTTGATTAATTAAATTATAGACCCAGACGAAAATGATCGACTTCGATGAAGAAACAATCAAGAATAAAAGTCAACTCTACCCAAATACTTAATTTGAAATACCTTATTCGTGTTGTATTTCAAATAAATGACTAAAAGCTAGTTAATTATAGCATATTTCGGCCACAAAGACTTCTAAATGTAGTACGGAAATAAGCTTCACTCTCAAAATATATCGAGATATTCCAAAAACGACGAACAATGGAGGCGCCCATCAGAAAATTGTAGAATAAATCTTGTTCCATGCTTCATCAATTAAAAGCCTTATCAAATGCGCTCTGAAAACGGGGAGATAGCTTTTGGGTATTAGTTTGCGTCTAGAAATATGGTATCGTCATGGTTAATTTATTTTGCTGGTAAAATTTAGTTCCTTTGACGTCGATGGCGATTTAAGGGTTAATTAAAGTATGCTGTAGCGCAATTCTCTAGAATCAGTACTTTCGGGTATCAAAATTTTGACATTTAAAATGTAGTGCCAAAATAGTCCCTACGACGCCTGTTAGAGGTGCTGATCAGGTTTCCATACAAATTTCTCGATAACTAGCCGGTTCTTAGGTCGATAGTGGTAGAGAATCAAGGTACTGATTGTAGGTGTAGCTTAATATATAAAGCATGACATTTTGTTCCAAACGAATCAGTAGTTAGTGACATAAAGCAATTGAAACAAACAAAGCAATAACAAGCTGCAAACATTACTAACACTCTGACCTGGTAATGTTCTCAAATTATTCATATTGTTACTTATGGTCTTATTTCACACTAAATTGTTAGGGATTTCATAGTATATGACAATGGAAAACATACTATTGGAAATTCATGCGAAACAACGCAATTTATTATAATTATTACTATGTTAATTTTGAGCAAAACCTGGTATTAATAAAATCATTGTTGTAGAACACTTTGTTCCAACATAATATAAACGTAGCCATTTTCGGTAATGTAATTTTCATCGACCTATTTTAAGCCTAGGTCACGAAAAACAGCAAATAACTTTAGGCATTCGAATTACCTGCCACCCACAAAGAAAAAACAACTTTCACGAAAGAGACTAAAAAACAATCGGAATTTTCCAATAAAGTAATAAAACATTGTGACTAATCAATTCTTCAGTCATCACAGAACTCCCTTAGGAGCCAAAGTTAATTTTGCAGTTGAAAAAAATAGTACAATTATTTACAACCTTATTACAAAAGAGATAAGTTCTAATTTTAAGCTTTGTTTACTGGAGTAATGTAACGGGACTGTAAAATGTAAGATTGCCGTTAACTATCGAATTCGCGTAGCCGATCGAGGGTACGATTCCATTCAATTCATTCATTCGAATGGTTGACCGACGAAGCGGATGAGCGGGACCACCTGAACTAATTTCTATTACTTGCTTCGGTCGCTCGAATGTATTGGTTAAAAAAGGTATTATAAGGTTTTGAGATACTTTTTGTAGGTCTCGTTTTATTTTCAGTCGAAAGTAGCCGGATTTTGTGAAGAATTTAATTATCTTTTCCACGTGTATTGGATTTGAAATTAAAATGTGTTTGTGTGAATCTAATACGGATTATTATTTGTAAAAAACATTCTGTTCATAACAACGGAATTACCGTTGTAAAATATTATAATTTAATTTATAAGATTGTTATAGAGGCTTGACTATAATCAACGAAAACCATTATACATTGAAATTTCGTTTGTTTCTTACTATAAATGTATCTGTTGTAAAATGTCGATCTAAGTAAAGAGCAAGAAATAAAGGCACTGCTTATCCGATACTTCCTACTACATAAGGAGTAATCTTATCAAAATAGTACTTATACACAATAGCAGCCAATGAACACCTTCAATATATTGCAAAATAAAGTAGGCCCCGGCTATTTCAAAATCATGTACAAATTACTGTTCAGTTGTACTTACATCCTCCGATTCCCGTACAATTTCTGTAACAAAAATGGTTTGAAATTAGTTTTTACATAATCATGCTTCAATTTAACTAGACAATTAGTAAAATCCTTACCAAAAATATTACTGTCAAAACAAGTTCAAATTAATGCCAACTATTAATATTGCCTTTTGAAAATTAATAGCTTAATGCAGCCAAGATATCTAGCAAAGTTCTCATCAACGAGAAGTAATATTAGCTCATCATCCCACTAATTGACCTTATCAATAAATAAGTAGGTTTTCAAAAACCAAATTACGGTACCTGTCAAAATTGTCAATATTTTCTAATCAAAGTAATTATTATAATCGTCTTCGCCCAGTCACGAATGGAATTATTTATTCTCATACTAACAGGTGTGTTGATCTCGTAAATTAGTAATATATTTTAATATCGAGAGATTGTTAATTAATATGTGTCGCATACTAATAAATTTGTATGCAGATGACAGCTGAAGACATAAAAAAGAAATTAAATTAGTTTTATGAGTGCATGCTGGCAGAGTGAAGCGAACTTTCGTAAAATTAAGGTGTTAGTATAGTTTGATAAAGATATCAAGCTCAGAAGAAGATTTACTAATCAAGGAAGTAGAAAATATAATGAAATTTTATATTTCACGGGAATAAACTCGATCATGCATGATTTCTTAATATTTTGGCAAATACTAACCGATTTTTTCCTTTGGTCTCTGCCTGCTTATATGAGAAGAAGGCGTGATTTATGTATGTAGTAATGCATGTAACGATTATTAGATATTAATAATCTTAACAAGAAAAGAAAATTTTAATGTCGAAACAAAACAACAGTAAAGTAATCTTCAATTAACAATTCGGAAAGAAACACAAAACAAATTACTATTTCAGCCAAAAAAATTTCTACCGCACACCTAGTAACAATGTTATGTATTTCGTACAGTAAAACAGAACCGAAGTACCCCATGGGAACAAAGCATCATATTATGCATATAGATATAAAACGGTAAAGCTTTGAGCAAACGCGGCCGCACTCGGTGTGAGGTTTTCTAAAAAACACTTGCGCAAAATAAACTTACTCGTTGAAGTAACGTTTTGTTGGATAATGTTTTGTAGCACAATTGTTTTATCGTATATTAAATGTTATATATTTACAGCAAATAAAGGTGACTTTAATTGTCAGTGAACTCGTTCCATTTCCTTAGTATCACAGTATCGATATTCAATAATATCCAAATCTATATCTCGCATGTTATACCCGAAGGTGCCATTAACTGGGCAAGTAACTAAGCTCCGGGCTACTATTGAGAAATATTCTAAAAAAAAGGAAATACCAACAGCATTTAGCCTGACCAATGGAATCGAACCCACAACCTCGTCTGCAGCAATCGGATTCTGACCGCGCCACAGAGGCAGTCAATCGGTTTCGATATCCATATAAAGTATAATATTCATTTTATGAAAGTCTCTCTCATCAATAATTATAATAATATATCGTATTATGAATTTTTAAATTAATTGGCGACTGAACAGAGCAGCTGTTGTTGATTTCATTGGTGTCATATTATAAAGTAAATTGTAAGTACTTTTCCGAAGGCACTTATCATTGCAATTCAACTTTTATAAGCGTAAGCTTCTTATATTTAAATTTTAAAACGCATGAATTCTACTACACAATTATTTCAGATCTTGATTTACTTTTTCTACTGTCGACTTTAACGCTAGAAGATGCGTTACAAAAACTGGGGCATAATGATTTTGCAAACGCCAATATTCGAAATTTCATGACATAACGTGTACCCGGAAAACCGTCAGCCTTCAATAGAACAGCTCCATACAAAATAAAATCAAACATCGCCAAACGGGTTCACAGAACGCCATAATTCCGTCTAATTAAGCCAAAATTTCTGTTAAAAGGCCTTTAAACTTCGGCATTTTCCTTCATTCAAAGCGTATTTGAATTTAAAAAGTCAATAACATTACCTAAATTGTTATTGTATAATTAACTGTGGAGCACAATGTTAATACCGTAAAACTTTGTTTAATTTTCTATATGTTCGTGTGTTGAATAAAATTTAGGAATGTTTGTACCGGTTGACTGACAGTGAATTAATTTCGCTTTTTGGTTATTAATTTTGCCTTTAGGATATTTATTTTGGGTTTAATATGTGGGTGAAGGGGAGTGTTGTCATGTGAATAAACACAGGTCGCGTTTTTGTTTGTTGGGTGAGAAGAATCAAGGGTAATGGTTTTGTGTTTAATGTATTTTGTGCGTGAATATTCTTACTAGAATATTCTTCTTTGTCTCAACGAGCTTATAAGATAGTTTTATCAGACCAGTCTATCTGATTGTTTAAACTGACTTAAAAATAACATGACTGTGATCCAAATTCAGCTGGATGGAGGGAAATTGGGTTTGGTGGTATCGCTGTGTATAGCTAGCTAACTAACTAACGTTACACAGGTCACCTATAAAATGTTTACCAAATAAGCATTAACGTAATTTATATAACCTGCAACCTACGCCTTTCTTCCACTGAAGATCCCACATGTGAGTAATCTATCCGACGATTTCGGCCATGGTGACCACTTCCACGCGTAATCAGATTGGCGCTGATGCGCACGGAGATGAGATTGCACACATATTTATGTTAAAACGAAGACATTAACGTCTAACTGATTCCGCGAGTCACATAGAAAAATACCTACGTTTATGCATCTCTCAATATAAGACAAAAGATTCCGATTCATAGTCAAGATCTATATAAAAATAAAACCCCACATTTTCACAGTCCGAGTCCAAATATTTTAACCGCGAGCCTTTTCAATCCAGTTGAAATTACGGCCAGCGTTATGAACAGGCGGTACTCACAAAGGTGCGGTGGAAAGGTGTCAAGTACTAGAAAAGAGGTGGCCAGGTCAATGCGTATGTAATTAAAGAACCCCTTACGCCGCGAGGCCTTTTTAATTTGATACACCCTGTATATTATATAGCTGTTTTCTATGTGTGAAGTGGTACTTTTTGTGGTTGAATTTTTGAATGTATTTTATTTGACAATCTAAGATAGGCTTTGTTTGTGTTTTCTGATAGTTGTAGTGTATGTAACTGCGGATCGCGGGGTCTCATGATCTATTCCCGAGTCGGACGACGTGCTTTTGTGGTTTTATGTTTTTAGAAGAATATTTTTAAAAGCCGACCGGAGTTCGGTTAGATCTTTGATCTTTTAATGTTATGCTAGTGTTGGAATGAATTCTTTATTCATCTTATTTTTAATAGGATACTCTATAAGTTTTAGAGATTATTGCCCAAGATGTTCAGAAATCCGTTTCCTGATTACAAGAGTTCTATGTATAATTAGTATGTTAAAAGCATTTAAAGTGTAAAAACTAATTAATAACAGATAGCTTGTACATTTTTAATAAGTTAAGGACGCAACATTCTTATAATATATCGCTACTTGTAATTAGTTCTATAATCATATCGCGTCATGTCCCCAGCAAAATGACTTAACCCCACTTAAAAAATGTCGATAAAAACTTTCAAATATCCTAATTACTTAACGTCTTAATAGATAAAACCCCTAATTTCTTAAACTACCACTCAAACAACACTTAGAAAACCGCTACCTTAAAACTGAAGTAATCGGACACTTTAATAAAAATATCTTTAAAAATAAGCCAGGGGAATTTCCATAATGGCCTGTGTCAGTCCCTTGGAGCCCTTGGAGTGAATGGGGCAGGGGACTGATAATGACTCTCCATTTACAGAGGCCTGAGTCCTCTGATGATAAGAGTAAGATAACCGTGACTTGCGAGTGACGTGCCTTGCTTTGGTAGATGATGTTTGATGATATCAATAGATTGGCAGTGATAAGGACATTCAATTGTATTATGAAGATTTTAGTTTGGTGATGTAATTAGAAAATTATGTAATGTTCATACAAGGTAATTGAGTTTAAAAAATACTTTCAAATAAGTATGCATTACGTGTACGAAACTCATCAGATAAATGAAATCTCAAACGAATCTGGTATTAAAAGTCTTTTATACAAAACCAAATACAAAACTATGCAGAAAATGTTTTTAAGGTTAAGGCTATTTTGCTCGGCCTGTTATACTCTTAAATATTGACAGGAATATCTAAGACAGACTAACTTTTGATTCATTATGTCCAGGCTTAAGAATAAAACCCAAGAATTTGAAGTCTACTGCCAAATACAAACCACAGAAGCCGGTAAAAGATAAACCTAATCAAATGGAAAAGCTTCAAAAAATGTTCCCAGCCCAATAACTTGTAATTTCTAGATAAGAAAACAAGTAAAACATCGTCATATCATTAAACCAACTCAATCCGAACTCTAACATCTCCATACATCGATAAGTAAGCATACATTGCTTTGGTATGCAAATCGCGTGTTTAGCATACAGAATTAATTAGTTTGCATTCCATGAATTTATATGTTTGACTGGTTTTCATATAAAAGTGTAGGTTATATGCCCTTAGGATGAATTTAGTCTATTTACTTTCGAGAATAGAATTTGGGCTATTTTTGTAGACACGTCTATTATTTTTAATCTTTCTTTGCGAAGTTTTCTGCGCTAAGTATGGATTAGGACTTTGGAAATGTACTTAATGGTAAAAAATCCGCCAAATATAACATAAGAATTTAACTTAACGTAAAAGTATCAATACTTTTCTTTTGTTACCAACAGTTTTGTTATAAATTAATTCATTCATCTGTTAGTTGTATAAACCAGTGGCTATTCGTCACTCTGGGTACAATTCAAGATAAAATAATTCAGTGAATAATGATCATCCCACATGATAATAATGTAATTAGGTTTAAAACTGTCGTACTTCAATACACAGGTAATTTTACCCCTATATAAAACAATACCTTCAAAATAATTCATTATGTACCACAAAACCACGTCTGTTCACCACAAACATAACCCAACTAATTAATCCGGGCTTTCTCCAACACCTGTCATTTAAGACCTTTCCTTCAACCCTAAACTTATGTAAAATGTATCTGCTATCAAGACTCCTCTGCCATTAAATCCATTAGCCATGATATCGGTTGACGGCTCTCGGATAACGAGTGTCCACACTATTATACGAAGAACGGATAAGCCCACTTTGAAACAAGATACCATACAAAAGGGTAGCCATCAAAATTCGGTGGATGTCAGTGTCGTTATTTATCATTTTCCGGCGAAATTTTCACTCACAGAGGCACGTTAGTTTTGTGGTTTAAGTTTTGAGAGATATGCGGTTTCTTAAGATTTATATTTCTATTTCACACCCCTGGTACTGAATCAAATAAAATCAATCTATCATTGCCGAGATTTTGAGGCGCAGCAAATGTTTCTACAACAGTATTATACGTTTCTCCAAGAACCTGCTAATAGGCTTACATACTTAACATACGTTTATTTTTTACTTAAGAAAAGATTACGTAAATTGCTGTGACATGGCTTTTCTTTTAACAATTTTTAAGGTAAAAGTTTACCTTGATGGATTGCAGGAAGAATAAAAGGGCTAAAAGAGAACTCATCTTCAGTTGATCAAATGCGATGAATAATAATAAAGTGATTTAACTTAATCATCAATAAAAACCACTCAAAAATAAATAAATTGTTAATCGTATCATCTTGTACATATTCATATTTTAAGTAAACCAACCATCATTTAAATAGTTAAATATTAACGACAGTGTTATATTTAATCAGTTAAGTCCTTTTAATTGAAGAATTATTGTAATTAATTAATATTATTACGATACTTGTGGATCAAGGTTGAAGGTTATGTTATAAGTACTTTTATTCTCTCAATTCGGGAAGAGATTCGTGTCCAGCACTGGGACGGTAAATGGTTAAAAATTTGTATTGGCTTAAATCATACTATCTATCACTATTGTAATCAATTATTATTTGGATCCTAAAACCTTTTAAATATGTATTGTTAATCGATCCAAAAATAAGAATAATTATTAGTGTTATATTTTTTTTCAAGCCTAATATTACCGAAATATAAAACCACCAATTTTTATTTTATTTTAAAAAGGCCATTATAAACATAATTTTCCGGTTTCTTCCTACACATTTATAAACGCAGATGTTTCAAGCAATAATTCAAGTTAAATTAATTATAATAATCAGCTGCTGCTGTCACACGGTAAAATATTATTTATATAATGTGACAGGTTATTATAATGACCTCTGACTTAATATTACCTAGTCGTTAGTACTATAACGCCATTATAATCGCACTTAAGGAGTTAGGCACCGATATATCCAAAAATGGTAATTTTATTATTTCTGTGATCTTTAGCAAAAATTGAAACATTACATTATACATACAAAATCTTCATAATTCTTATCTGCTAGTATCATAGATATTAATTATTTGAAAAATTGTTTTGGAACTACGGACGCTGATTGGTATTTAGATAAAAATAAATCTGTAGCTACTACAGTTATTGATAGGAATAGTAAATCACTCCTTACTAAAATACTTTCAACTGTCACAATAATAAGTAAATTTCTTCGCTATGGAAGATTCAGAAGGAATATTGCACATCATATTAAACAGTAAGCTATAAAGGCAATAAGATATTTGATTCTTGCTAAAAATAATTTTATTCTTAGTCTAAAATCATCTAACTCCATTATCAAAGCAACCGAAACACGTTCACACGACCTTTTGCCGTTAAACAATCATAATATTATTATTCGCAGCCTACATCTGATAACAAGAAAGTTCCCCAAACTTGATATTTGTTTTAATAATATGCAAATTTATATTATGTTACGCACTTCGCAAAATATATTCATTCAGTGTATCGTCTTACATAAAACAAATAGATGAAGTTAGAACAAATATTTTGTTCGAAGATATTCATTGAGAAACTATTTCCACCCCTTATTTAAATATTCCGAGAACTGGTCTTCTTGAATTGAGGGAATAGACGCTAAAATAGCAAACGTTTCAAGACATAACAGACTTTTATGAACTACTTCTTAGCCTAGTTAGTAACTATGTATGTATGAGTAGGCTGAGTCTTGCTAAATAATATGAGCAAAAAAACATCATAGCAATTAATTGAAGTCTTTTAGAAGCATCATTTGAATATATTTTTGTTTAATATTAAAGCCGAAAGAGCGCGTTACATTTTACTAAAGTTATTAGGTAAACCGTTTTTCTTTACTAAAGCGCGGTGAATGAGTAATTCTATATTTTAGTCACATTTTATGCATGCAGGTCAAGTCTTCACCGATTTGCACGCAAGATTTTATCCAAATCTGTTTAATGTTGTCACCATGAAATCATTACAGGCAATCAGAGTTTCGCATTTATTACTTTTAAGACCAGTACCTCGATTCTATACATTCGATACTAACGTCATGCTATCGAGTACCATAAATTCCTATCGAGCTACTCGTTAGGAAACCGGCAGCAATCCGGCAGAGAATCGCGAGCTATCGAGTATCGAAAATTTGACATTTAAAGTGAGAAAAAGTTTCGTTCTGAAAATTTGTTCTTGAAATAAAATTTTATTGGTAATAATTGTGTATTAACTAATTTTAAATACATTAAATAGTTGATAAAAAATAATCATGAAAGGCATTATTCTCATAAATAATAATTATAGTCTACTTTAAACGGTATTAGTACAAATAAATCAATAATGTAAAAATATCATAATTAATGTTGTTCAACGAAACATTATCAACACAAAAAAAGAATCAGCGTCTTTTTTTTTCTACGTTGAAGCAGGCAAAGGAGACAATACCTTTTCAGCCTCGTTGGCCTCGTCTTCCTAAAATAATCTAATATAGAATAGGTATTTAAATAATTTATTAAAATTTAAAATGGAACGAACATTTTATTTCGAATTTCGAATTGCCCTAAGTGCGCTCCAGCAAAAAAAATATTTAATTTTATTTTATTTTAATATTTGATGGAAAATGGCGCCATTGAAGAACATAGTTGTTGCGAAATTCCGCTAGGGGCGCTGATCAATTTTTCATACAAAATTTTTCGATAGCGAGTCGGTAGTCGATACTCGATAGTTGTACAGAATCGCGGTACAGGGAAGATATTTCTTATTAAATACGTGTCCATTACGTAAATTCAGGCTAAAACTGTGTAACAAATTTGATCAAACTTATTTAGTAGGTTTTACGTGATAAAGTCATAGACAGACCGACTTACGCACATTACGATGCGTGTAAATACGGATCATCAGCTTACAACTTGAGCCGCTCAAAAACTGTCGTATTCTATACAAGAACAAGGAAACGCGACACTTTGTAAGATAAAGGGCGATAACACGGAGTTACATAGCTCTTTGTCAAAACATCGTGAGCGGAAGGGTTGGTTAAGTAAGGGTTTTAAGTTATGATGTGAAAAATATGTTATGACTTAGTACTGAGTACTTGAGTCAATTATCTTAAAGTTTGGTGGTTGTGAGTTTGATTCCATACAAATTGTTTTGAACTTGGTTGTGCTTTGTGTTTTGTATGTTTGCAATAATTCTCGTGAAACCAGTTTAATTTCGGGCTATAGGAGTTTATTTAATGTAAAAAAATAAGTAACGTATTATGTTATATTTTTTGTATATAAAGTTAAGTGTTGTTATATGTTATTGTTACTATATGTTATTTTGTTACATATTTAAAAAATACACAAAACAAACTTCAAAAATATGTGTGGAAAATATGTTTGGCATTCAAATGAACAAATAATCGCAGCGACCTAAAGTTCGCGACAAAATATCTTAATTAAAACGTCCAGTTAAAATCGTATTACCCGATCACGTCCACAAGCCATTTTTCAAACCACAGAATAAAAACGGGCAGTAGGAAAAAACATTAACAAGATAATTAATCAACTTGAAACAGAAACACCTAATTGCTTACAGAGGGAAAGAAAATCTTTTAGTATTAAGTACAAAGAAAATTAGGTGCATAAAAAGCAGACTATTTTTTTGGCGTGACTAACATTTCCTTTTGTTCTAGACGATCTGGCGAAGTGTATGGTTGGAACAATCGAAGAATTTATCGTTACTCTACCTATTCCCATTAAACAAATATGTGAATAAGCATAATGATTTGTTAAAGTAAATTAACATAAATAAAATCAAGCACCACAATAACGATAAGAAAAAAAATGGTTCACACTGGTATATATATTTATTTATCATTAGATAAGTCCGCCTTAACACAGCAGCAGCTATAAAGTTTAAAATAAATAAATATTTATGCAACTATTTAAAAGAGGCATTAATTCTCATAACATCTTTATAAGTAATTTGCCCTCCGACAGTAGCCTTACAATACCTCAGTGCTAATTTGTACAAGCAACTTAAAATAGCTTACAGGTTTATCAATCTTGTACAACCAAAAATAAATATACTAACCAAAGTCTCGCCAAAAACTAGTTCAAATAAAACCAAAGGAAAGCCCCCGGTAAGGGATGTGAACTAATGGTTGGTCCATTTAGTTCTTTTTGTCGGTCTCTTGTCCTTTACTGAATCATCCCGGCCCGTTTTTTTACACGAATGGACTTTTATTATCTATATAGATATTCCAATGCTGAGCCGAGAAAGGGAAACGATGTTACAGCTGTTTTGTCGGCTTATTGGAGGACAGTGAGAAGTAACGAAAATAGTTTTTTTTGGGACGCTTTTTAAGAAGCTTGGTTGGACTGCGAAATCTATGCGGGATTCGGGGTTATTATATCTTGGCTATTTATTTCCTGGTCGTAGATAGGGGATGTTTTGTAAATAAATAAAAAAAGCTAAAATATTTGAGTAGGTATATTAATGTACGTCAATTATCGAACAGCACATAATCCTAATAGGTCACTTGAGCAGACACGGGATATAAATCCAGAGAAAATTATAAAAAATGAGTATGGCATAAATAATAGCTGTTGACAGAAATTATTTTGATATTCCCAACCTTTTTTCCCACAAACAGTGTTCGCCGAGCCTTATCGTGTAAACCCGTGAAAACCTTCAATTAAAAAAATCCTTGTTGCGCGGGCATATTACAAAAATACATTAAGGTCGGTCTCCAAAGGCGTAGGGATTTTGAAGCCCTTAAATATTACTTAGGAAAGCTTTAAAACGTCCGCGAGAAAACGCCGTAATTGAGTGCTATATTTCCGTACTGTTAAAAATCTCTAGGGGCGAGTTGTATGGAGATGTCTTAGAGAAATATTTTTAGAATTTTGTTTTACGGTTCTTGTCCGTTTGTTGTAGCATCAGTCTGAATAAATTTAAGGGAGAAGTTTTTAAGGTTATCTATTTTTTAAGAGAATAATGTTTCTTCCCTCTCGAGTTTGAAGTAATTAGCTGTGTTGCTAGTGACCCAATTTTGCAACATTTTTTGGTTCAGTTGGTATTTTTTACGTTGGTGCGTTTTGCGGCCGACCGGCATGTTCTCGTGTGACGACATGTGGGTATTTGAATAAAAGAAAAAAATGCAGGCCGAACTGTATGTACACTAGTTAGTGGTTTTTGCTTATTCCCATTGAAGTTATACATATTCGTTCTTGCATAGACAAACCAGAACACAATGCTTTCCGTTTTCCATTTAAGCAACAAAAATAATACTGATTTTATGCGGCTCAGTTATATTGATTTGCTCCAGGAACAATGTGCTCATAACTAAAACTAATTACTTCCAAAACTAGTTTAGCAATCCATACAGAACACGTGAGTTTAATCGCTTTAATATTCAAATAACACATTAAAATACAATCCGGAACACTAAATCATCCTCTCAAAAAACAATCAAAGCGAAAATGCTTTTCAAAAAGCTAATTTCAACTTTAAACTTACAAAATTAACACAAAACACCGGAATTTTACATAGATAGCTTAGTGAACATATTTCAACAGCCCTCCCGTTTTAGTGGAATATATTTTACAGAACTGGGGCAAAACTGTAGTTTTCAACCGTAGTTTGAAGTAGGTGCGACTCGAACTAGCCAATAAAATTTGTCATAAGCGTTTTGGGACAAATAAAAAATATCTTGTTCAGTTATTGCTGTATGTCGCTCTGTTAGGTATTGTTGAAGTTCAATTGAGTTTGGGAATACTTTTTTTGGTAGTTTTGGTGCTGGAGTGAATAA
The DNA here is from genome assembly GCF_050436995.1 of Anticarsia gemmatalis. Classification (NCBI taxonomy): domain Eukaryota; kingdom Metazoa; phylum Arthropoda; class Insecta; order Lepidoptera; family Erebidae; genus Anticarsia; species Anticarsia gemmatalis. The sequence continues at coordinate 10,589,625 of NC_134763.1, read as the reverse complement.
ATTTAGGACTTGTTTCTTTTGTTTTAGAATTAGTTTTTGAAATAGGTGATTTGAGGACAGGTCTGCAGTAAAAGTTAAAATTACCACTATCTTTGCACAGAATTGGTTTAGTTCTAAAGCAATTCGTAAGATGTAAAAGTCTTTATTTAGTTAGCTACAAGTAATTTTGATTAATTTGACTCAATGCTACATTTTATTAAGCAATCGTTGGCTACTCAGCATTCCCATTTGTAAAAAGAAGTGTAGAAAAAAACCCTATCGCTATTCACAGATATTAACATTCACCAACGATCCCGATAACAACAGAACCCACCCATCAATCATCAAAATCCCTTGCATTCGCAAAACAGGCGGAACTGCTTCCAAAATCTAAACAAGAAGCGGCCATATTTTAAGTTTCAGATACCTTTGCACCGCCAACACTAACAATAACCATTCATATCGCATGTTATTGCAAAGTAACGCATATTTATTGCCAATTCTGCTTCCACCCCCCCCCCACTGAATAATATATTACGCCCCCAGGGAGTTTAGAACTAAATTGGCCAGATGTATGAATGTAAATATGTTATTGGAACTATTACTCACTGAAGCTTCGGTAGAGAAAGATGTGTATCTGTATTTGGTCCTTATTAGTTTTACTGATATTAATATTATTGAACTGCTCATACTTGATTGTGCTCAACGCTCAGTAAACGATCAATGAGTTTAACAATCTTCAGTGTGGACATTCATTAGATAGATAGCCGCTTTGAGATTTTTGAACCGTACTTCGAAAGAAAGATTAAAATCAGTCCGCGGTTCTCTAATACTATCGACAATCAATAGCAGGCTTGATGTCAATAAATTCTGCATAAAAATCAGGTCAACGCCTCTAGCGTATGCGGCAGGTACTATTTTTGCAATACATTTTAAATGTCAATCTCTCGATACTTGATAGTACCGAATGTAGTGAATCGCGCCTTTGGTTGTTGTCATTTGATAACAGTCTTTAAGCCATGTCTAGGCCTTGGCAACTTTAACCACTATGACATTAGGCTGACCACTAGCTACGTGGGAAAATAAAATTATATGCCTCTGAATTAAATTGATGTTTCAATTTCATTTCAATGTGCTAGACTTTCTTATAACCTAGAAACGACCTTCCCGAATGTTTGCGTATGTTATTAAGGCTCGTGTAAGTAAAAACTCAAGGATAGGATCGATCTTCAGAAGGTTTTTTAAAGTGAAATTTAGTTTACTGTCGTCAAGAAAACAAATCTAATCATTTTTCTTGTTTCTATTGCATGATCACGTTAGTTAACCCTCAAGTAATGATCCACGAAATATACACAACAGAAAGTTTTTTCAGCAACATATTCTAACATCCATGCCTTTTCATTAAAACGTAATTTGTACAATGCCTCATCACCTTTCCCCAAAAAAACATTGTCCCTTCATCACGACATAATCCTCCTCCCCAATCAGTTCCCCTCCGAAATCCCTTAATCAAAAAATCTATGGAAAACAAAATCCCTGCCCCAATAAATCCAACCCTTTGGAATCGTTAATACAGGAGCAATTAGGAGCTCGGATGTTGGTCCGAAATGGGAACTAAATGGGATAACGCCGAATCCGGCAGAGGGCAAGCTATTTGCATATGCAAGTTGTTGATTGGAAACTGTCCGTGTATTCCGAATCATTAGCAAAGTTGTACTGGTTACTGTAAGTGGATTACGCCGATTGCGGTCGATACAGGTGCTATTGATCTGGCCACTAAAAACACAATTTGATTTGAGGAGGTGGTGGATTGTCTTGTTGGCCGCCTAAGTGGCGTTGTGACAGAGTAACCAAGGTGTTTAGAAGACTATGGAGGAGTTTTCCCTGAGGAACGGAATGTGCAGACTACGTGGTAAGAAAATACCTTTTTGGGCTCGTCAATATTGGAGGTCTTTGTAAGAATGAAGGAAAACCAGAAATAAGAAAATGGTAAACAAGAAGCTAATCAAGTCTGGAAATGATGGCACTATTTGGTGATCTTAATAGCATCGGAAAATTCTTGTATTGTTTAAGAAGACAATAGTGTGAGCTTGATGAGAATGACCGAAACGATATGGATGGTATGAAACGGTATTGAATCTTTTTCCGTTGAAAAACTTACCCTTTAATAGACTATTTCAATGAAAATGTGTTCCATGAAGTAAAATGTATGTACGTAGGTATTAATTAAAGCGCTCAATGTACGTAACAGGCTACAGTAATTAATTCATAAGGTTTCGTATGAGTATTTTGGGAGCGCTGACGTAGTACTTTATTTTATGTTCAGCTTAACTCCTTAGGCAATTCATTCAATATTAATCTCAAAAAAGTAATTCAGAAGTAGAATGTTTGATTTGAACAAGTAAATCCCAAGTCCCAATCACAATTAGGGCTACGTAGATTTTTGGACCAAAATTAAACAGGATTTCTTTTAGTAGGCCAGTCGGTAGAATATAGATCCCTGACATATTTTATTTCTTAACATACTGTTATAGGCAACATATTATATGTTTAAATCATCCACATTGCCTGATAGAATTGTATTGCACAAGGTTTTAGAATAACTTAAGCTGAAATTACTTTATGTAAGTATGTTTGTTATTCTTACAGGAAGAACCTTTTAGACGTTTTTCGGTACACTGGTAGTTAATAACCTGGATTAGCCCATAGGACTTTTTACCTCGAGAAATCTTTTCGGGACGAAGTGACGGGCACAGGCTAGTTATTTAAAAAACAAAGGAAGATATATTAATAGACTATAGAGATTGTTATTACCCAACCGACATAGTATTAAGGTATCATACCATATCCAATCAATATCCCTCAGATCCTTACCTTTCGATAAAATACTACTCCTACCTGTTGCCTTAGACTAGACTTATCTAAAATACACTCCTTTGATCTCCAAGTCTAACCCCATCGGTATCGTCTTAAGAAATTTAACCCTGTATCGTTCATTAATAACCGATAATCACCTTACACGAGATAACGGTGACCACAATGTATCGGAAACCCGTTTGATCATTAGCAAAGTTTGTCTTAACTGATGTGGTCTTAGATTTACCTTGTACTAAATATTGTGTCCGAATTATTAGTAGGGGAGGGGAAGATCAACTTCGCCTATATGGTTAATGGATCAAGAATATTTTTCATTAAAAAAATATACTGTTGCCAGTATTTTTGCGGGCAAAATCCGGACAATACTGGTTATTGAAGGACTTTTTCAAATGCTGATATCCAGCTGCATCTAGACTGGCAGCCGAATCCAACATAGTTGGAACACAGGCTAGGCTGATGATGATGACTTTATCGCTCGCATATACCAACCCAGGTGGTTGTGCCACAAAATATACAATATAACGTTTCCTACTACTTCTTCTTCTTAGATTTTATATCAAAAATACTTTTTATCCATTAAACAAATGAGTTAAGTCGCTTTTCTCTGAATCTTAGACCATAGGTAAGTCCTTATTGAATTATTCGGTCAGTGTTTTGAGATAACCTGTTCAAGCTACTAACGAGGTTTGTTGCAAACGCTTTGAGGTTTGGACTTCAGACAGATAAAGGATAATTGGTTTGCCAATTTGGGATGGCACAAAATTTGGGAATAAAAGAATTGTGAGCCAATTGTTGATGGGGTATTTTTTTGTTGAGTTTGCTTTGCTTGCAGTATTTTTTTTTGCTTTAGGAGTACAGCGAATATCTTTGTATTATTATGTCCGACAAAAAAGTGTGGGTGGTGCAATACTAAAATGCTTACTTACTTATTATAAACAGACAAGTACCTCGATTCTCTACCACTATCGACTTCCGACAACCGGCTAGCTATCGAATTTTGACATTTAGAATGTACTGCCAAAATGTTTTCTACAACACCCGTCAGAGGCGCTGATTAGATTTTCATACAAAATTTCTCGATGACAGGTTGGTTCTCGGCAGTCGATAGTAATAGAGAATTGAGCTAAAGGTGTCGCCATTTACTGTCATCATTAACATTTTAATCTGTATTTTGTGGCCTTATAACAACGTTGATTCAACATGTGTAATGTGTTTGCGAAGAACTCTGTAAATTCGGCTGCTTCATTTCGTTTCAAACCAAAATATTAAAAAGTCCTCATTGTAGACTTAACAGATTTACGTTAAATGCCCAATACAGCCATTAAATATTTCCATCAAAATACCCGAAATAACTATTGCAAGTTCCTGGTAATAAATAAATTCTGGTCCAACGGTTAATTGATTGTAAACCACTAGGTTATTTGTATCGTTACTGTAATTGGATTGCGGAGAAACAGCCTGTTTTCAGAAAGTTTCCGGGAATATCTGGGCTTTTGGACAATAGCCAACTTAATGATCACGACAGTAATTGAGTAAAGGGATTCACGGACAAAACATTAGGTGAATTTTCTATCAAAAGTTTTGTTGTATTAGATAATATTATTTTGGTTTATGAAGTAAGAAGCCTGACGAACCAGCCAGCTCTCTTTCCTAGAAGCAATGCCTTTAGTAACTAAGTTGAAGCCGATATCTTAACGTTTAGATATTTTTCTTATGAACAATTTGCAAAAGAAAAGACCGCAGCTTGTTTCAGACAGACTTTATAAATATCAAATAACATTTAAAGTAACCAATTAGATCGAGCCAGGACTATGATTTAGGAAGTATGAATTCTGTAAGTATATAGTTTCAGTTAACTGCTAGAAAGTTCTTAACCAAAATACTGACTCTTCCTAAATTTTTCAAACTATCTGTCACACTAACTTCACAATTTGATATTGCAATATTCCTAACAATAATAAATGCGATACACAATATTATTCCATAAACATATCAACGTATTGAAAGCCTATATAGTTTCAAGTGAATATATCAATACACTTCTGAGAACGAGCTTCATAAAATCATTTTGCAGCACGTAACAGAAATTCATATACAAGTCCATCATTCAATTTCCCAGCATAATGGCCCTTTAATTATACTGCAGGCCTTGTAAACGTAACATTATACAAACGAGTGCACATGACGTTGTCATTCAATAACGTTGTTAAATCAAACATGCTACAACACGTTCAGGCAACAACAGAATAAAATACAAAACTGCTACAAACAAAGAATTTAATTAAACGAAACCCTCCATTTTGTTATTTAATTATTACACGAGTATCAAAGGACATGGATACGTTTTTTTATCGACATTTACTAAATGTCAGAGTTGAAAAAATCAACTATAATTAGTTCGGAAATGTTTGGTTGGGTATTGGAACGTGACGTCATGAGTGACGTGCGGAGTGACGAATGTATTTGACGTTTGACAGTATTTTTAATAGTTTTTCAGATTTATTGTAGTCAGAACTAAATTGTAAATGTTAGTCGTTTTGCAATCTGTCAAGAGATTTTTTTTTCAGGTTGGCCTAAATCAATGGAGAAGACGTCGGCAATGCACACCTATCTTCTATGGAGTATCGAAAATTTGACATATAAAATGTATTGCAAAAATAGTTTAGTTCTACGGTGCACACCAGAAGTGTTGATCAGATTTTCAAACAAAATTTCTCGCTAGCTAGCCGGCTGTCGATAATTGATATTGGTAGAGAATCAGACTACTGTACAGTAGAGATACTGAAATGGACCTCAAATTCTAGAAATAATTTTCGATCAGTTCTGAAAAATATAAATTCATGCTTGAAATAGAATTAAACGCAAAAGCAAGACAATATTTTTTCAATACAAATCATACTTCGAAACAACAATAACATAAGTAACCTACTAAAATCCTTCACAAAAAAACCCAATCTAAATTTTACCTGACTGTGCCAACCTTGTAATTAGCAGTCACAAACAAAACTAGCACTTTGACATAACAGTTATAATTTTCGAATTGGACTAATAAGTCTGAACAAAATACACTAGAATAATAATATGTTTTTACCACATGTCTAGCCAACTTTTTGTCTATGTTAAGTGTCATATACACTTATTTGGGTCAGCTTTACCGTGTGGTAATGATATATTATTAGGTAACTTAAAAACTTAACTACATAAGTCTATTCTAGGATAAAAATAAAAATTACTTTTTTTTTTAAATCCTTCCACAGGTGTCAGAATAATCGATGGACATACTTAAAAAGCCAATCATTTGAACACCATCTCCTTTTTGAAGTCGGTAAATATACTGCTCAAGTGCTCACCTCAATGTGCCAATTAGGCGATAGGCAATGACGTACGATTTCAATTTCGATCCACTACACTCAGTACTATAGTTTTGCTATCGCATCGAGATTTTGATCTGATCTGAATTCTCGTTTCCTATTCGATAGTCAAGTTGCACGAAATCCCTATCGAAGAGTTCTGGGCTCTGTTTATAGGCAAGTGTAAGCCGTATATGTAACTGAAGTGTTCATAGTCGGCTTATTCTCTAATACGAACCAACTATGCCATTCAATAGCGCAATTATACAAGACACAAGAGCAGATCTTAGTGCGGGAGTTGTCTTTTAAGAAAAAGAAAGAGAATTATGTACAGTCGGTAGTAATGAATATCAAGAATTTGACAATTAAAATTTACTAAACAACTAGTTCCTATGTCACCCGCTAGAAGCGCTAATCGGTTTCGATACAAAATGGCAGCCGGTTGTCAATAGTCGTCAGTAGCAGAGAATCGTCCCTTGGGTGCATGTGTAGGTCCCTTAACACCTTCTTATTAGTACTAAATGCCTATAACGCTATATGGTTTTAACGTCAAAGCAAAAACGATGTATTGCGGGAACGTGGACACAAAAATGTCACACATTTATCATGTTTAGCGGCTTAGGTTTAGGCTTATACAGTTGTAGCGAGTATTGACCTGATGTCTGTCCTATATTTGCTTCTATTGCTCTTTGTTTATTATTCTGACTCCATTTTCCGCTCGAATTCGAAGCTGAAAATGCTATCTATAGTAAGAGTTCCATCTAAAGGAATTAGTAATAGTTTGTGTTATAGCCAGTTACGCTTACAGATTCAGTAAGTGATTTACAGGTTAGGCTCCCATTGACGCGGTATTTCCATAGATGGGTGCCTGATTAGTGATATTAGAATTGGGCGTCTCCCTACTTAGGGCGGTACGTAAAAAGTCGGTATCGCTTGTTATACACTAAGATAACAGGCGTTAAGCCATGTCAAAGGCTTTTCGGGCGTCTTAAAAGACTTTGACACTAGGTTGACCAAATTACCATTAGCCATACAATAAAAGAAACTACAGAAGAAACCAGCTCATTGTTTTTTGTAATGAGTACCGTAAAACAATTTTCTAAGTTGAAATTGCTACTGATTTAATATAACTACTACCTACGAGCAACGTACCTAATGACGTGTTCTTGTTAACACAAAAAACAAAAAAGAAAAATACTCCAAATAAGTAGCAATTAGGTATAAATTTTATCACCAATTTATTATTTACAACGCTAAAAAAGGAAGCGTAATCGCTACGACCTTAAGACCTTTATTTTTTTGTGAAATGGACATAGGTTAATCAAAATATATAGATAATTTCTGTTAGTAAGTGTATCTTTTATAATTCTGAGAAAAAACATGTGGAAGAATTATCAAAAATTTAAAATACGTCATTTATTTGACCTTTTGTACGAATTTGAAGTTTGCCAACAAGAAAACAAATCGAAATTGATGTACGAAATGCACGTCTAAAAATTTAACTGCACCGTACTAAAACCATGGAATACTGTAAGACACAAAATTGCTCAACAATGTTCTTTGAAAGACCCCCTTAAGTATGGCAGCGATCTCCGAGAATTTCATATTTCTCCAATAAAGACCCTTCAATGGGAAGCCAATATTAAAATGGCTTACATCTTAAAATATCAACGGGCTCTTTAAAATAAGGAACGTAATATCTTTTAAGTATGCGTGCTTTGGGAATGATGAGGCGAAGAATAAATTTTATGGAGCTATGTATGAGATAGGAGGTAATTTTGGAGGGAAGAATTGAGTATTAAAATTGATGGTGTAATTGATACATCGATTGTACACCATGGGAAAAAGGAGGGGAAAGAAAGGTGTAAATATTTACTCAACATAATATATATTTTTCATTTTAAAACATTCTAAAATTAAGCACATATTAATATCTGACTTTTTTCTGTAGACCTTAGATCATCTTTGTTTTGACCTTGTTAAATAAAATTCTGCATTGTATAAATATATTTTATTGTTTTATTCCGTTTGAAAGAAAGGTGTAGAAATTGTAAGTTATCTTTAACTTCCTTATACTCGTAATACCCGCTCTATGTTAGCAGACTTTAAACGAATAAGAATAGACTGAAGCTGATTTGACTGACATATCATGATTAGCAACTTTATAGTCACACAGTTTTGCAAACAAAACGACTATCAACCCTTTTAGATATCAAGATTAGTAAATTTATACAGTCACATCTCTCATAATAATGACTTTTAACATTTTGACGTGTGAATTATAAAACTTTAATAGTCCAAACAATGTGGACATCAAAAAATGTGGTCTATTGTTTAGAACAAACTCTTTAAAATGTCAAAACGTGACCTCAGTACGTTTATGGAGTAAACACCTACGTACATTAACGATTGCGATCAAAATGTCGTAAGTACCGGATGTGATATTTGAATATTGTTGAACGTTTTTTTTCAAGAGGTCAGAAAAGGTCAAAGGTTTCAGGTTGTTGAGTTATACGTCTATGGATGGATGACCATATTTGGAGTATGACTGTGGTGTTGATAATTGTTTGATCTAATGAATGCAAAAAATAGTACGGGCTTGATTTTGTCTGGACAGTATCTTGTGTGTTATCTCCTTTTAGTTCTTCAACCTTGACCAAAGTCAAGTATTTATAGTAATTTCGTTTCATAGTCCTCGTAAGATCACAATTATTGCTCTCAAGTCATTATCTATTATAAAAGCCTCAATTTTTATTATAACAAGAGAAAGCTGTCCTTATGTGGACATTTTCAAGAGCCAGAGAGTCATAAACACATGACTTTTTTAGTTCTCAAGAAAAATATTTTCTATTAAACAATATCTATACTAATATTATAAAGCTGAAGAGTTTGTTTGTTTGATTGTTTGTTTGAACGCGCTAATCTCAGGAACTACTGGTCCGATTTGAAAAATTCTTTCAAAGTTGGATAGTCCATCTATCGAGGAAGGTTATAGGCTATATATCATCACGCTACTATCAATAGGAGCAGAGTACCAGTGAAAAATGTTACAAAAACGGGGAAAATTTTGACCCATTCTCTCTTATGTGACGCAAGCGAAGTTGCGCGGGTCAGCTTGTTAAACAATATAAGGGGTGATATAAATATATTAACATACTTTTTTGTATGTAACTCTGCCTAGCAAGAACTCACTTCCTATTTAAGTAATACTAAAAACTCGACTATAACGACCAATAAGAGGATCACAAGGAACCTTTCTTTAAACCGTCATGACCATTCACAAACTCATAGTAAAGAGCAATTAAATTAAGGAGTTCTGGCCTCTTCTCCGATACAGTAAACAGTAATTGCTGGACACTGGACATTGAAAAAACAATCAGCATTATGTTTCGTTGCAGTTGTGTTCGTTGAGCGGAAAATTGGCCTGGACGACGCAGAATAAATACAGAAGGAAAAGTGTAAATTATTTTTAAGTTTCGCGAGACGGACAAAATGTCTGTGTATTTTTTTTAGTTTTGATATCTGAATGTGTCTATTTAACGAAAAATGTACTAAATAAACCTATAGTAACATTTTTGTGATGCAAGCAATCGCAAATGCGTTTAATTCCTTTTTTTTATAAAAATTACAATGGATATTGTTGTCTTTTTCTTACGGTAGTTCTTGGATCGCTAGAGTCATAGTTAACTGCCCCCATTGCGCAGTGGTTTAAGGTCACCACGCCGCTACCATTCGGGTGGTCGTGGGTTCGATTCCCACACGGAACAATCATTAAATTTGTGCGATCGACTAACAGTTGTTTCGGGTCTCGTTGAACTTTATATCGGTTGTTTGTATGTTTGTAAAATTCTCCGCGACACAAGAGCAATTCTAAGTGCAGGAGTTGTCTTTCTTTTTTTACAATGCGCAGTATCGTCCGCACAATACTTTTGTGAACGTAAAACAGTATTTCTGTTTTATCTCCACAGTTTTATAACACTGTTTGAGCTCTGTAATTATTTTTTCTTAATCGTTTGTGACTGTTGAGTAACATCGTTGAGGGACAAAGTTAATAAAAATAGTAAAAATAAATTGTATTACTACATTTCTGATTGCAAATTTTTACAACGGGTTTTTTTATTTCGCAATGTCATTTGTTTGAAGAAAAAATAATTGGGTGCTTCTTTAAGAGCATTGAATTATTAATTTTAACAGTTGTTATTAATTAATTAATCGCATGTTATAAAAAGCGAAGTATCAATAACTTACTACACTACGAATTTAAAGCTGCTTTAGCCATTTACGATGTTAGTGCCATGTAATAGAGGATGGGCCTATTGCCAATTTTTCGGCTACCATCGAGAAATATTCTAATATGTATAAATAAAAGAAACCAACAGCATTTGACTCGCCGCGAGAATCGAACCCGAGACGTCTCAACAATCGTGTACACTACTGTTCAGACCATAGAAATAGGCCTAGTTACAGACTACTGCTATCATTAACAGGTAACTAACAAATTAATCTAGCTTTCCAAAATAGCCTACCGAAACAAGCCTAAGAAAACACGTAACTAACAATATGAAAACACAAATTTAACTTCAAAACAGTTCCCATGTTAGTTTCCTCTACAATTACTCCCATCCCCTTACAATAATAATTGCCGTATAAGACATTCGTCTAAGCCACGTCTTAACGTCAGTTAGACGTAAGCCATCGTACGAGTACTAATTCGTAAGCCAGGTAATTCTAACCATTCCTTAGATTATACTTAATCGCGTAATAATCGCTTAAAACATAGTGCTTAGACAACCCTAGTTCTGATGTTTTGTCGTGCTTTTAGAGTAGACGTTACGACAAATGTCACTCTAAATAATTACTGATAAAGTTTCCAATTAATTAATTAATAAATAGAATTCAGGGTGACTATTATTTATCTCAGTTAAAATATTTTAAAGCCTTTTGTTGTTTGTTGTTTTCCCGTTAGATTATAGTGATTAACACGTTACGTCAAAGCAGAACGGTACTGAACGGTGCCCATCAATTTAACCTACACTAGTTGTCAACTGAGATATGTAATATGCATACCGATTAACAGTACGGGTAATATTTAAGAAAATAGTCATAAAGATGGAAATAAGATAATCTGCCATCAAATCTAGCAAATTAATAATTAGAGTGTTTACTTACTGATATAATGACGGCGTCAGTAAACTCCAAATAACAAAAAGACATTAAATTTTATTCGCATCATTTTACAGTGACCTAAAAAAACGTTAACAAATTCAATACTTTCCTAGTAAAGTCGGCATCATAACAAACACGTGTCGCCGTCGTGTCGTTACCTATAAAAGAGCCGTCACAAAACTAACTCGTGGCTAACCCTTCACAGGGCCATTACCTTTTAATCACACCCTTTGTTTAATTAATTAGGGTCAAAGGTACCTACGATAATAATTTAAGCGGTAAGCTGATTAGTTTTATTATAATTTTAATTAGACCCCAAGTATTTTCTATCTAGGTCCTGAATATAGATGTCATATTTTTATACATTTTGATAATATTTTGTTGTTTCCTAGAATGTCTCAATTTTTTTAAATATGTCCTATTATTACTATTAATCGTCCGGCAATTTCTGTGCGGTATGTTATGTTTTTTATTATCTGGTCACTTTTTAATCATGCAATTCATTAAGGTATCTATAGATTTTTTTTAAATGGATAAATTAAAAAGCTACAATTGGTACAAATAAACTTAAATTTTGTTCCATCTCTTTTTAACCTTCCATGTGAAATAGAGACCACAATCAAAACAAAAGCATATCATCATCTTTACTATTTATTGAACAAACCTTATATCACTGTCAACATTGTCCAACATTCCCAAACATTTATAAACACCTAATAATGACTGCAAACAAAAAAAATCTCAAATTAATTACATGTCAATACATGCCAACATGACTTTAAGTCAAAAGTCAAGAATCTTATTACACATCTAACAATACAAAGCAATTTCAACTGTAATACTCAAAAAATAAGGTGGAATTTTCTATGAAGTGGTGTGTCCGTTCTTGCTGACATAAGAGAAATCAAAACATGTATTCATAGGGACCCATACAATGGTGACTTGACGAAGCAAGGCCTCTATGGGGAAACGTGCCGTTTGCATACCGTTTATGTAAACTTTATGGTAATTTTAATTTGATTCGGTGATATTAATTAAATTTGAGGGTAGAAGGAAAAATAGTTTGGTATAATGTAGTTGCGGATGATTTATTATTGGACGTTTATGGTTAATAAGTAATCGATAGCGGACCTTGGTGTAAGATTTATTGGCATTTGAGATGGGTGTTTTGTTCCTTAATTATGTTATTTTGTTTTGATGGTCTAGCTGGCAGTAGTAGCAAAATTGATTTCCGACTGCAATCATAATTTTGTCTACTCTTTTGAAAATTTCGCAAAAATAATTAATCTTATTTACCTTATTGTATACTTTATAACTGGTCAACTAAGTGTCAAAGTTGTTCAAGCCGACCGACAGGCCTTTCAGGTTTAACGACGGTTAACTTAATATATGAATAATTATTATCATGAAAGAAGGAGCGACTGCCCCCTTGTCGGTCCTCCTAGTCGGTAGTGTGACCAACTGATCAGGATATCTAGTGTTCGATTCCCAGGTAGGGCAAAGTACCATTGGTTTTCGCAAATGTATGTAAATTAGGAGATTTCTCAATTATAGTCTGGACCTTGGTATCGTGCCGGTAAATGGCAACAACCTCTATTACATGGGACTATCATTGTTAATAGCGAAATGTGGGTGTTTTTCATACACCTTTACATATTACGGCTATAAATATTGCGTCAAGTTATATAATATATGTAGTATATGTACGTATGTATGTCTGTGATAATAATAGTTTCGTTTATACACCCACACGATGGACAATGACTGGCACATGCCTATAGGATATCATTACAAAATTAATTATTACTTGGAGAAAACAATACAAATCATTAGTACGGAATATTTCGTAATTGTAATCTATCATTGCAATCTTCTAGGCTAATGAGTTTGCAAACTGAGGTGCTGTAGATTTGCGGCAGATTGTATTGTAAATTAAAAGTTACACAAATAATTTTTTTTTTTTTATTTCTGATTAAATAATAAATCCTTATCTATTTGACTCAGTTATTTATAAATCAAACACATAAAATTGATACATGAAAAAGTACTTGTATCTTTCTAACCTAGTCTACTCAGATCGGTTGCTAAAAACGGTATTTTAAACATACGATTACCATTTCTTTTCTATTTATCTATTGTATAACTGAATTAAAGACTATTCCAATTTGTTCGTCTGGTTGAAATCATCAAATAACCTTTAAGAGTTTTGTTGGAAATAATGCAATGCCTCGATAAAAAAGCAGCTCATTTCTTCAACAAATACGTACATATATTATGTATGTTACTTTTACAACAAATAAATGTATCAAGTAACTAATAATTTCATCTGAAATAAGTATCACTAATTGCCTATTAATTAGATAATGACTTACTACAGTATTAAACTACCTCCTTCAAACATGTCAAGTCACTATGACCTACGTTTTAAAATATTATTAAATTTTGTATACGTAATATCGTAAATCCCTTGCCAGTTACGTCAGAAATACCTATCATGTACTTTGTGAAGCATCAAAGGTTACGTAAGTAAGTACAATAAGTACTGATGGTTAAGAAAGTGGTATATTTGTAGTTCTTTGCTGCTGGTTGAACATAATGACCAATTTGTATAAATTTCACGTGACTGTGAGTTTGACATTTACTGCAAAAATAGTACCTACGGCGCCCGTTAGAGGCGCTGATCAATTTTTCATTCAACAGTCGAAAGGTAAAAAGCTAGATCGATGGCTTTATATGTTCTTCCATGTAGAAACTACGACTCCTAATTACATTTGTAAGGCAATTCCTACAAATTTCGTGACAAACAATCAAAAACATAATAATATTACTGCCTGACCCGAAATTCGAACTATGTTCCTCCCATACACCCGCTACAAGAATTACACTATTAAAACATCATCATTGTAAGTCACAATGAAAAACCAAAGTTCTACATTATTTAAAAACCTTTCACTACAACAAAAGCCTTAAACAGCTCATAACAGTTACAAAAGTAATCCGTTTGAATATTAAATCTGTTAGGCTGAGAAGATATGAAATATTAACTGAATACAATACAAAAACTCTGTATTTTTCAGTTTTACTTCAACAATTGTTAGGTATTAAATGAGTGTAAAGAAAAGGATTTTTGGTATTATGAACACGAGTGGATTAAAATTCTGGGTGAAAATTTAGAGATGGGAATGCTAAATGCTTATCTTGTTTTGTATTACTGTTGTGTTTTTAAGGGTAATGGACTTACTCCCGTTTTTTAAGGTACATTTAACGGTAGTTTATCTATTCAATAGCATTTAAACACATATAACGAAAAACAGTTTAAATAGATAAACTACCGCTAAATGTGCCTCAGCAACCAGGCATTAAAAAAGTGGAGGTTGTCAATAAAGAGGTGGGGCCTAAAATTTTTAAATTATAGTCTTATTTAATAGGTGTCTACCGTTCAGTGTCTGTTTGAACAAGTTATAAGACATATTTATTACAAGTCTAGGGTACTATTACAAGTGTTTTGTTCCTATGTCGTCGTGTCTTTTAAATGTCAGAAATAACAAAACATAACTGGAACTAAAACTTTAACAACAAGTTAGGACAAAAACTTTGAATGATTAAAAAAAGCGGGGATCTCCAAACAAATCTGTCAAGTTGTGATTCGTGAAATGAGTCATTGTTAATGTTCTTGTGACACACCATATGATAGCCTTGGAAATATGCGACTTCCGTATCATGAATGATTGCTGCACAGACTATATTTTGTGAATCATACAAAACAATTTCCTTAGTATGAGAGTTGAACCCATCATCTCAACGCTCACCCTTAGTACTACCGGTGAGCGCAACTCGAACATTTTCGCCACGAAAACCTATAAATATGACAATGGATTACGCTTATTTATTGGGATTAAACTAATAAAATTATGAGCAATGTGTTTTCACATTGCTCATAATTAGAATATAGTATAGTTTGGCAACTAAGAGTAGAAAAGCGAGGGTTAGCGTAGAAACTTGTGCCTCAAGTAGACGACTGTCTTGGACATCACGTCAGACAACTCGCACAAAACTAGTATTTTTTTAACACCATTTAGCTCTACACAAACATCGGCAAGTCTATTCATAGATCCCTATCAATAAAGAACTCCTCAATAATGACATAACATAAAGTTAACCAATAATCCGAGTTGCGCAGTTCAAAGTTATCATACTAACCCAGCTTAATTCCTAGATCCATTCCAAAAATCAAGTACAAGCTTAACAATAATCAGATTAAACTTTACCTTTATAACGGTCGAACGTCCATAAGTAGCTTTAAACTTGTTCCATTACTGTATCCAAACGGAAATTATTTAAAATGTGAAAGCGAAATATTTTGGAACCCAAAAATTAACATAATCCGTGTACGAGCGTACAAGTATTCAAAAAGTTTGCTACAGTTTTGAATTTTTAGGTACCGAGGGTCGGTTATTGCTATTGTTCGATCAGTAAGGACCTTTTATTACGAAACTAATATTGAAACTTTGGGAATTAATGCTGTGGTATAAAGAGATAAATAATATGTTAATATCGGACGTAAGTATAATGTGTGAAATTGAAATAATGAATTATTTCTACGTATTCTTTAGAATTTTCCATTGTAATGATATATGTATATATAATATGGACTATTTTCCTCAATTATATACAAAAGAAAAAATATCACATTTTTAAATTAATTAGGTAGGATATTTTTTCCCATTTGAGGATACGGTTTTTAATCGCTGATCGCCTTAGCTTGCTACAGGCTGCGATTACACTATACCACGAGCCTCCGTCAAAGCATATTGGCGATATTTTTATCTGCAGTTACACGGCAAAGAAAAATTGAAATTGAGAAATTACTTTACTTAATACCAGTACTTTGAAGATTTATTCCCACCAGTAGCTATCCCACCCGGAAGCTAAAAAGCAATTACAATTCTCATTCCAACAAATTCTTCATACAAACTTACACTCGGTTTTAATTTAAGTTCGCCTTGCGACGACCGCACACGAAAATACATTATTTCTGTAAATAAATAATCAAGTGAAATGTAAACATGTAATTTATGAGAACCGCACGATTTTCTGACATTCGTATTTTTTCAGTAATAATACGTTTCTAAGTATCGATAATGGATTTGGTATGGAATGATAAAATTGTAATGCTCAGGTGTAATTTTAGTTGGGGAATTGTACTTGGTACAGTTCAGTATGCTAGTTTGAAGGGCGATAAGGACAGTGCGAGCAGGTGTAGAGGTTTTCTACAGTCGGTAATCTAGATAAGCGTAAGGCATTTAAATTGATATGTAGAAAAATAGTTTTTGCATAATACGCTAGGGGCGCTGTTCAGCTGATTTTCTGGCAAAGGTTGTTGAAAATTGATTTAGAAACAAGCAAAGACTGGTGGATTTAAGAAAGGTACTGAGTGCTTGGAATGTTCAAAATGTAACTTAATGTAAGAAAAGGTTGAAAAACTTGAACTTTCTACTATGTATTTCCAAACCGAAGATTATTTCTCAGAATTTCGATATCACTACTTACAGTAACAAATTAACGTCTCTGAACAGAAACCAATGAAAACGTCCGTTTCCATGGATAATATCAATTTCAAAAAAGATTAAGCAGAAAGATTTTTTTTCGTAGAATGGCTTTAGCATTCGCTGGTCGTGTCTGGGAGGTATTATAACTACGAATGAAAACCTTAATTACTTCTCAGTAACAGATAATAAGATGATTTACTAAGAAAATTGAACTAGATAGTTTTTAATAATTCTGCCAGAGATAGTTTCTGTTATTTCACTTTAATTTTAATTTAGTAGAGAGTTTTAAAGACGCTTAGTGCGAAAGACTAGTCCAGTCATTAAATTTTTTTTTTGTCGACTGAGGGGATCTCTGAATCGTTTTTTCGATATGATTATTATGTTTATATTAACAGGTGTTAGAAGTACCGTAAATAGATTTTAGTAAGAAAACATTTGCAGTTACACGATCTTAGAATCAACGACTTTGAACTATTGCGCCCTTGACAGGACGAAGAAAATTGGTCGAAACGTCGGATAATAAATCAGGAATGTAAAGAAACTTACAATCGCTGATAATAATAAATATAACGGTCACAAAGTCTTTGTGATAGCCAAATTGCTAAGTTAGGTACCATGTTAAAAACGTTACCAATTTTCCAATCTACCGAATGTCTAGCCTTTTCCGTTTTATTTTACAAATTCTCCAAACTCAATCCACCAGACAACACTGTTCGGAATAGTTGCCTACCAATTATATAGGCCATTTCAGCGAAAGCCAAAACCCTTTTTTAGTAATTCCAGTATATTTAAAGGGTCAACCATTCGTCTATCTTAAATTCGCAGTGTAGAGAGACCGTGACAGACAGATAAAGGCCGGGACCTTCGCATACGGACCCCAAAAAAAGGGTTTAAAGGGGTCGAGGTCATCGCCAATATTTACATAGATTCTGGTAATTCTCTAAGTTTGCTTTTTATTCGGGAAAGAGGGTGTGCTTTAATATTCCTGATCTTTTAAGGGTACTTGTGTAGATTAGTTGGTTCTTTGGAACAAAGGTAATAAGGTTTTTTCCCGATCTCTTGAGCTACGTTAATAAGGTCTAGGGATTTCTGTGGGGAAATGTTTGAGGAGTACAAAGATAATATACCTACAACAGAAATATCCGGTGTTTTTGTTTTGTTACTGGAAAACAAATATGGTATTTGTCAGAACAAAAGTTTTGTATTTGATAGCGTTAGATAATTATATCGTATCTGTGACTGAGAAATTGTCTAAGCAATAATATTGGTGAATTACAAAATTTCAGAAATAAAAAGTATCAGATAAGTTTCACACAAAAGACACACCAGTTATGATAATAAGAGCGCCCGTTAACCCATTGATGTCCCACTACTGGGCATAGGTCTCCTTCCGTAATGAATGAGGTTTTTTACATTTCTTTAAAAAAAACAAAGTTATAAATCTTATTTATTGAAAGAATGTACGGAACACCAATATCACTGTCGAGATAAACAAAATGACTATGTACTAGATCCTTGTTAATGCGACAAAAACATATTTACGGCTAAAATATAGAAACATAGATTTCCAAATATCCTAGTAATCCAGTACCTACTATTTCTTTTGTGACCATCAGATCTACAGATAGAAAAACTAACAAAGGAAAATGTAATTTGAAATAGAAATCCGCCATTTTGGAATGCTTTGTTGTGAATAGGTTTTGGTCGTTTAATGAAATTGTTGAAGTATTTTTTTACAAGGACACAGTTGGACTTGAACAGAAAAACAAATCCTATTATTTTTACTTCAGTACTTCTAACATAATTATATAGTTTTTTCGCTTATTACAAAGTTGTAATCTGTTCTTTTGATCCAAAAAAGTGTTTTTGGATGTAAGTTTAAAAAACTCATTAGTCTTAAAACCTTATACTCTTTCAGTACTTCAAATTTGTTATAACTAAATTTGTTTAATTTGTATATAAAGGTTTTTTTCCGTGGAGCTATAAACCATGGAGTTAGACAGACATAAGCCACTTACATTCCTTACAAACTTACGTTGCCTCGTTCACGTCCAAATTTATTTCAGAGTTCCATACTACCATGTCCATTCACTACAAGAACCGAATTTACTGTTGCATGATCTCACAAAATTAAATGTTACACTTTAACATTCTGCTACACCAAAACTTGCTCAATATATTACAAGTTTGACCTCATAAAACATCTCAAATTAAAATCCTTTGTGAGAACATAAAGCGTTTCATCATAAGTTTAGTTAATAAAGCAATAACGACGTGATATATTCCAAACTACAGATGATTGGCCATCAATCTAAGTTTTATTTTCTTATAGACATGTTGAATTTCTCACTCAAACTTAACGTGTCAATAACAAGATGAGATTTTGAAGATTGATTCTGATTGTGACAATAGTTTTGTGAACGGGTTGTGTCTCTTTCTTCTATTTCAAGTAAGAGAGAGATATATATACATATTGGAAATACTATGTGCATTTTTGGAAGGGGCTTTTCTAACATTCGGATTTGATTGATTTTACTTATATAGGCCAGAAAGAGATATATATCTTTTGTAAGTGTCGAATGCAGTTTCGAAAGAGCATAACTCACATTACGACCATACGATATGTGCCCTTTTCGAATTTACATATTTAATCAGTTACGTCTTTTGTGGTTAATGGTTGATTTGATAAATATTACGAAATTGATCTTCAACTATAATTTGGGTTTCATTATCCATACTTTTGTATAGCTATAAAACTATCAAATTTATTACTTTAATGTTTGTAGACAAACATAATGTTTTTGCAAAATATAATTGTGTTTTGATTTCTAGCAATAATTAATAGTTTCAACGTAACATAATAATATTGATTATATTATTCTATGAATATCTAATTACTGTTACGTTTAAGTTTTCATTAAAAGGTAATAATATTTTACAACTATTTGATAATTTTTTAATGTCTTCAATGTAGGTGTTACTAACCTTTATGATTTTAACACGTACGTACAACAAAATAAACTTGTGAGGCAGATTTTTTCAAAACATAAAACGTATCATCTGCCTAAGCGCAAAAGATAAGAAGTGATAATACTATAAACATTCATTTGAAATCTCACGATATGGAAAAAAATCCAGACATACCTACAGAAGACGGTGTAAATAATCTAGACGATGAAGAAGTAGTACTAACGTAAATATGAATTAATCGTTGAGTAAATGGAAGCACTCCCGCTTGGATCTTTTGAGACACAAACAAAAATTGACTAGTTCTACCTGAACTTAATCATCTGCAATAGATGAAAACAGACCAATAAACTAGAAGCTGTAGAGCGATTCTATCATCGGTCGAGTATCGAAAGTTTGACACGGCGAAAATAGTTCCTACGACGCCCGTCACAGGCGCTGATCAGATTTCCATACAAAATTTATATACCTAGCCGAGTATTTTTAGTCGATACAGGTAAAGAATCGAGTTACAGATACAAAATAAATCCAAGAGTTTAAAGAACATCCGAAGGTTATAAATTCTATAGTTAAATTAGTACGTGATTATGACATCCAACCTTTTATAACCACATCAATAGACCGTGACGGGCTCAAAGATATACATTAAAGTTAAAATGTTTATTCATTTCTTACAATTAATTTGTCAGTTTCCACAAAACGAGAAACTGGTTCAGATATTAGCATACTGTTTACTTCATTCGAGACAGTTTTAGATGGATGTGTAACAAACAAGTTCAAGGGAAGTTGCGACATTATAGTAAGACGACTTGGTAGAGAACCGCGGTATGCATTGCTTATCTAGATTGTAATGAATAATTCTGTCTTTTTCTTTTGAAGAGTTGAAGTCAAACCGGTGGCTGGTCAAAAAATCAGCCAAAGTTCTTAACAGCTTGTTTTTGAGTACGAAAACATGAAGACACATTGAAAATAATTAATAATTATAATTATCTATTTTCAAAATAATTATTAAGCAGTAAAAAATAAGTTACCATAAGCTCCATAACCCTGCGTGTTAACCGATGTTCTAAATACTAAATATTGTACACCTCCGCCAGCCACGCACCACGCATACGATTCTCTACTAAGTTGTTGAACTATAGTTGTTCTTTTTGGGTTAAAAGTTAATGTTACACTAATTAGAAGAAGGAACCAAACTAATTAGCATGCTAATATGGAGCATATCGGCGTTTTTTCTTTCCAGAAATAGGTATGGATAGTCATAAATCTATTGTAGATCAAGAGAACATGTGTTCATTAGCAGTTGATTGGATTACCATGATTGATACAAATTGACTAATGTTTTGGCAATAAAATTAATGATGGATCTTAATATTTTTAATTTCCGTAAGTCAGTGGAGTTCCGGGTTTGAGTCTGGAACGACTAGTATGTTTAACAAATCGAATCTTGGTTAAAATAAATCATTAATATGTTATTCATTATTATTTTTTTTGCATTTTATAGAAGTTAATAATATTATTATTAAAATTAAAGGTTATGATACCTTATTTGTTTACCCGACATTATGTTTTATAGAAGTGTTTGAAGACAGCGAAGACCACGAAAATTCAGATTTACCAAGAACTACGTCTCCGTTTTCAAGAAGAATCAATATTATATTTACAAAACTAAATCTTCGCAGTTATTTTATCCGCTTCCAATACCTGCTCTTAAAATCACAAACACCAATTAAAACATTAATATTTGACCTTTGAGACGTCGATGTCAATATTTTTATAGACGAAACGTCGGATAAACGTAGATTTATCGATACATAAGAACATCTGTCCGTGAAAGACCTGTTTGTAAAGATTACATGTTTTTAAACAAATTTCCGCTATCTTAGATCTTTTTTGAGTATTTTATTTATTACTTAATACATAAAATATTATATAATTATGATGCTACTATGAGTTAAGTATCGATATCACGGTAGCCGTTACCTACTACTATCGACTATCTATAACCGAGTAGCTATCGACAAATTTTGTCTAAAACACATGCGCCTCTAGAAAGAATTTTAAAAATCTCGATAATCAGCTACATAAATGATAGTACCGACTAATAAATCCTTAACTTATCGTTATAAATTCATTGTTTAACATGATCCAATTGTCAGTTTTATTGCAACACGTTATTTTAACGTATTTTTTTATGCTTTTGATCTTTTGATTAATATCATTCTCAAACATTGTATTGAAACATACATTATTGTTTTCCACTTCTCAATCATTCCTCACAAACAACTTAAACAGAATTATTCCAGTAATTTGAAGCAAAGCAACACAATCAATGTTAAACGGCAGCACAGCAATTACTCGTGAACTATTATGATCTAGACCCCGATACCGACGACGTAGTTTCAAATTAACTCGCGCCTTGTTTAGAAACACTAAAATACTGTATCCTTATAAAATCTGAAGAGGCAATTAGTGCTACCGATAATAGATTTTATCGTAATTACAAGCCTATCATAGCCAGCTGCGCTCACCGATTGGTATACGATCTGAGTAAGCAAACCTTAACGAAGGAATACTTTTGATGGGTAGCCGCTTACTAGCCTATCAGGCTTATAACCAGCTGCGCTCATCGATTGGTTTACGATCAGAGGAGTAAGCAAACCTTAACGAGGGAATACTTTTGATGGGAAGCCGCTTTGTGGCACTGCATCTCCTCATGTTTGTTGAAAGACGGTCTCAGTTGTGGTATATTAAGAAAAATGTCGCTAAACCTTGTCGATAGCCTTCAGACGGTTTGAACATCTTTGATACTATTTTGAGTTCTAACTATACAAATGAGCTGTGCCTGGTCTTTAACCAACTGTACTAAGGCTTTATCTTGCTATCATCATCTGTCAGTTCTACCTACCAGTCACATTAGCTATATATATTATAGAGATTTGATAAACGTGGATAAAATAGTACTTACTAGCTGACCCGCGCAACTTCGCTTGCGGCACATAAGAGAGAATGGGTCAAATTATCTCCTTTTTTGTAACATTTTTATTGCTACTCTGCTCCTATTGGTCGTAACGTAATGATATATAGCCTATAGCCTTCCTCGATAAATGGACTATCTAACACTGAAAGAATTTTTCAAATCGGACCAGTAGTTCCTGGGATTAGCGCGTTCAAACAAACAAACTCTTCAGCTTTATAATATTAGTATAGATATTAGTATAGATTCAACGATCCGACTGTTCTGGCATATCCGCTGTACTTAATGGCAAGCCCTGAGTACTAAACTTCAGTTGTAACATTAAACCAATTAGTGCCCACAGAGTAAATAAATATTAACTAGTTTGTTTCGGAATAGTGTGCACTACGGCTATTGATGGACGTTGTTTAGGAGTATTTTCGAGCCTCAGTCGATTTCTCCCTATGTATTTTGCTAGTATGTATTTAGAATCTAGGTATATGTCGCTATTCTCTCTAATTAGAGGTACAAAGGTGTTTATGAACGGTTTTTCAGTCCTTACTGACCACTTAATGTGAAAAATTGATAGCTATTTTTATTTAAATACTAGCTGACCCGGCAAACATTGTCTTGCCATATAAATAAAAAAAAAGTGTCACTTAGGGGTATGAAAAATAGATGTTGGCCGATTTTTAGACCTACTCAATACGCTCACAAAATTTCATGAGAATCGGTCAAGCCGTTTCGGAGGAGTACGGTAACGAAAACTGTGACGCGAGAATTTCATATATTAGACATAATATTATAATTCCCATTGTATGTTTTTTTTAAATAAACTAGTATTTTTACGAATAAAAGCTTCATCAGTGTATGTCAAAGAACATCATCTGTATAATTTTATTTATTTCCGTTTACAAGCTTAATCTCATTCAGAATTAACCAGAGAAAGTCTTTTCAAACTCAACACACGTAAAATTTTCACAAGCACATTTATTCGAATAAATTCTACGCAAATACATACAAGATATTTCCCTCCTTGGCAATTACCTATTGTGCCGTAAGTACGTTCCAAGTGGAGGTCTAAATTCTTATCCAGGAGACATGCGTACTGAATACAAGCTCTTCGGTAGCTTATTATATTTATCTTTTTTAATATACCTCGAAGAATATGGAATGGAAATGCTTTTATGATATTGGCTTGGTCGTGCATTTGTTATTGAGTTTCGATCACTTGTTTTGACATGGTTGGGAAGGAGGTCAAGTTTGTTTTGGACAATTATTAGGGTAGGCCTTTACTTCGATATCATGGTAATTTTTACCAACTAGCCACTTTTGGTGCAATAGTCAGGCTAGTTATGTTATTGTTGATACTCGCCAGTTAAATTGAAACTAGCTAACTGCACAGCAGATAGTTTATTACCATCAAGAAGGTAGGTATGTAAACAAAGAAAATGAACTCTAGTTTACTACCACGACTGTAAGTTAGATGCAGAAGGGTTTTTTTCTATTTTATGTCTCCTATTGCCATTTGCTTCATCTACTCTAATGTTTCCTGACCAAATCGAAGGCATATAAAACAGTGATAACAAATGCTGCAGCTGTACAAAACTATTTAATAACAAAAACAATGAGTCAAAACCGCGGCCTATCTAGTACCTTTTCCCTCGGCAACTAGTCGGCGATGCGTAAAGGCCCTTAATGAAGTTACAACATTAAAAGGTAAGGGAGAAAATGAAATAATTACACCCCTAACAACATATTCCGGGCTTGACATAAAACAATTCAGGAAGGTACCAAAAATTTGGTACCCACCCGCTCCATGGGCACCTTAGTAATTATTTAGCGAACAATCTTACCCCTGTAACGTATAAAAACATAATTAGCGCTCCTCGAAGGGTAATCTCTGGAGATTTATCGCGTAAATTAGCGGGCCCCTTAAATAATGGAAGCTGCCAAGTATTTGAATATTTGCGCTGTTCTACAATTTTTTAGAAACCAAGATATTTTGGAAGTGCGAAAAAAGTTGTTGAGATCTTTCTACGAAGAAAACCTCCTGTGTTTTCAAATTTAATAATGTAGCTACTTAGCCTTGAATTTTAAAATTCTAAACAGGTGCTACAAGCTCTCAAGACGTAAAAATATTTTTCTCTTAGAAACTCTAAGGCGTTATACAATTTACGAAATATAGGAACCTACTTGAAAGGGAAATTTGAATTATAAACAGTCTAATCTAGCAGCAAATAGGTCAGATTAATAATTCTGAATTGGCCTCAATGGTTATAATAGTGTCGCAAATGAAAAATATAAAATGAAATTCAGGCAAAACTCAACTGGGTTGTTTTAAAGAACTGTATACTCTTAGGACAAAGGAACTCTGTTCCACCGACAAAAAAATGTTCATTCCAGTTTGCCCTGTATCACTATGTAGGATTGTCTCAACCAACTTTGATGCGATTTTCAGAAAAGTTCTTGTTACGCGTAAGAAATAAATTTAGTGTTGAAACAGGCATAGAAAGAAAGATGTTTTTAATTTGACAAACGTTGAAACATCTCTCGCAAAGCCTTTACCACATTCTTCAACATTAACTTGTAAACAAGCTATTACACAACCAAATATTTATATAACACCTTATATAAATAACTGACCGCTCTTAATAACCTCACCATACGTACCATGGGAATTTGTTCGCGTTGACATTGAACTCCGAATGAAAGACAAACAAAGTATGTCAACTAAAGGAAAAAGGGAAGGAATGTGACCTTTGAAGTCTCCAGCGGAGATGGTGATGAAAGAATTGAAGATTCTGATGCTATCTGAACATGAGATTGTGGATCAAACGAGTACATATATTTCGCAATAATATATTTTGACTTTGAGTCGAATTTTGACTGCCTCCGTAGCACAATGGTTTAGGTCACCACGCCGCTAACATTGTGTCGGTAAGTCTTGGGTTTGATTTCCAGACGGGACAATTATTTGTGCGATCCACAAATAATTGTTTCGGGTTTAGTTGTATTCTGTGTCTCCGTTGTTTGTATGTTTGCAATTCCTAGAGCAGGGGCAATTTATAAAAAAAAATGGTTTTGTGTAAATATACTGCACAATGACGTCACAATCTAGTATTTGTTTTGCAGAATAGGTGGAAAATAATTCAAAATTTTACCATTATCAAAGAAATCGTGTGTTTTTTTTCTATAAATAAGGCAAGTAACTAAGCTATAATCACAAATATACATCTTACTAATTTGAGTTTTTTCAATATAAGCCAGTCAAATACCCAATGGGCTACATAAAACAGATAAGCATAAAGATGTTGTCACATGAAAAACTTGTTCACCTGTTTTCTATGCAACTAAAAGAGATATTTCAATTGAATGTCAACTGACAGCTTTCGAATACAAATGTTACTACAGTGTATTTAGTATTTGTAGGTAAACTGTGAGTTTTACAAGGACTTGCTTGCTGCAAATGTGTTAAGTTGGAGCTTGAAAGAGAAATATGTAGAAGCAGAATATACGTAAAGAGATAGCTTTAACTGGCATTCCGTTATGGTCTAGATAATGAAGCTGATAAAACCTCACGTTATGTTACTTATTGCGTTTATAAAAGATCCAAAAATCCAGTTGTTTTTTTTTTATTTAGATAATGTTTAATAGTGTTACAATTTTTTAAAAATATTAACACAATTTTCTGCCCTATTGCTTGCCGTTTTTCTTAGGATAAAAAAAACTGTAAATGGAAAATGTTACTTTGCGAAAAATCACACCCAACCATAAAAGAGGCGATAATATCCCTGTATTCAATTTAAGGACCTTGAAAGAGATCCATGGGTAAAAACAGGGCGATCCTTTGGCCGGAAACCGAGCAAATAAAAGTAACACTTTACGGTCAAATAAACACAAAAAAGAAAATAACAAAAACACGCTGCTAAAAGCTTTTCCAGAACCCTGATCGTTTACAAGTGATTTTTATACTCTCAAAGTTCCGTATCAAGTTTCTAAATACTGAAATTGTATCGGCAACTGAATCTTTTGCAATTAACGCTTCGAGTTTTAGTCGGTCAAGTCATTTAACTAGAAAACGAAACGCGATCAGTATTCAGAAACTCTTGAATTACTGTTAATGAAGTTAGGTATTGTCTTGCTTGTTTTGGTTAACTGGATGGAAAATTAATTCTTGTTTTATTCATATTTATATATTAGATGGGACAGTTTTTGTCTGATACCTTTTGACATCTTAATTCTTTACCCGAATTAGCTGATTATCGCTTTCGCAATCGCAACGGCAGCTGTTTGGCGACCTTAACCACTGCGCCACGGATGCAGCATGTGAAGAATGACTTGATCTTTATCTGCACGTAATTCCATGATAAATAAAAAAAGGCTACATAATGTTTCTGCAACTACTTGAAGAAATTGACGAGCTTTGCTAAAGCTTATTTAGTTAAACAGTATTACATAGAACTACTTAACCGATTCACGAAACATTCACTTAATAAAGCGTTCAGCATTTTGAAATCCAGGAAATATTTGAAAGATCTCGAAAAAACTTTCCACGCTCAAGCCAGTAATTAAATAAATGCACAATTCCACTGTTTGAGCGGTCTGTGGTCAGTGCTCTGAATGCTATCCGAGAGAACAGGGTGAAGTAAATGCAGTATTATTTTACATACAGAACTTGCTCTCGAACTATAGAATTTGAAGTTAAGTAAAATGGATAACGGTAGCTTAGATTCTGCTTTTTGTTTCGGTACTGTTCTGCTTAATATTATATTTCTATCTAGATATAATCTTCTACTATTTACTGGATTAGTCAGTTCGTTTTACTCATAAAGTCAGAAACGCTAAATGATTTTACTCAGCATATTATACTGCAGTGACTAATCTGACTTTGATCATTTTTACAACGAAGGAGGATTTGAATACTTTCCTTCATCTAAATGACAATCAAAAAACAATTCCGGAGTCTAAACTACTAAAAATAAATTCGTAAACAAAATCATAGAATCAAAACCACACAAATACTGATTTACAAATCGTAACTCTACACTCAAATTCACGAGAGGGCACATGAAACACGCACGAGGCCAATTTATAATAGGCATTATGTTAGGTCGGGGAAAAAGTCTTTTCGCATGATAGTATGTACGAACTTGTAATAAAATCTTTTCTCTATACAAAAAAGCTCGATATTTGGGTACCTCACGAGCTCACTGAAAGAAACCTAATGAGCTGTGTACTCATTTGTGATTCTTGAAGCCAAAGAGATTTTATTACAAGTTCATACATACTATAATGCGAAAAAACTTTTTCCTCTACCTAATATTCAAAATTAAATAAAGGTATATAGACATCAGAGAATATTCTATCATTGTTCCATTATTGTGTAAAATTCAAAGAATGAAAATATATTTACATGTAAGTTTCCTTTGCGTTTTGCATTCAGGCTTCGAGGCTTCCGCTTGGCCTCTTACGGTTTTTGCGACTTTGTACGAAGAAATGTTATACAAAGCTTGTAACAATATATTGAGAGTTCATTGTTTTGGCAAGACTTTTTCTTTGCTCAAATTTAGTGAGTACTGAAATTTGTTGTAAAGATCTTTAAACACTTATTACGCCACATTACGATGTTAGTATATGGCATATTCACTCATTCATTTATTAAGTGGTCAACCTAGTGTCAAAGTTGTTCAAACCGTGCAAAAGCCTACAACAAACATTGCTTAACAATTATTATCATAACTGACAACAACCGGGATCGGCTTTTACCCAACCCTCTAAAGAATGAAAATTCTTACTACTCACAAAACGGCCACCCATCTATAGATTGTCCGCGCTAAGTTTGCTTAACCCACTTGACTGTTTATCGATTAGTGAGTGCAATTCTTAGTGCGGGAGTTGTCTTTCAGCACATAAAAAAAACTAGCTATAAACGCCTCATATGACGTAAGAATTTGTGAATCATTATTAAATCTCTATCTATAACTCTTTGGAACCCCAGAAAATGTCCTAATGGTAATGCCATAGCAACTACTATACGTGCCGTCCATTATACGTGTAGAATGTTCCCTGACAATGACATGTTACATTACCTCGAAGTGCTGTCAATACTCCATTCGCTACTGTAGCTCGATGCTCCGTTACGACTAGCGGCTAAATATCTAACTACGCTTGGTTCTACTTAACTATAGTTTTCATATTGAAACAGGGCAGTATGTTTTGAACAATGTTGTGTGACAGAAAGTCATTTCATGTCAATAAGACATTACGAAAAAGTTAAATTTTGCTCTTAGGCGAATATATTTAGCGTAGATTGGTTTTTTATAAATTGTAAAAATTCCCGTGACAGAAAATGCTTAGTGTAAACCAAAGCAGGCTCTATTATAAAGGCAAAAGTTATTTTCATATAGTCCTATGTATTAAACATCTTTTGCCATTATAAGCATTTTGTCTTTTTTAAATGACAGTATTTCAAAATTAAAGCGTCACTTTACTTGAGTGACGTTCAATATTCACATAAGTGTACAAATGTATACAATTCCAGACTCCTCGGAACCCGGATGGCGTTTTGTATACAAACCTTTACGTTCACAATCCAGAGTTAGAACACGCGTATGAATGGACGCAGCTGGTATGCAAAGGAATGCTATTGAAGAATTCACCATGTAGTGTTGCAGAATAGACGCGCAATGGATAGTGTGCAGAATTTTTTGACCAATAAACCAAATGCTTGTATCGGAATTTGATGTGTGACAATTTATCGCAGAAGAGATGTTGAAAATATCTTTTGGAAGAGGTTAATGAACTTTTAAATTTGAATAATGTTGAAAGATGGATTCGTAAATTAGTAATGTCTAACGTAGACGGTGATTTCCCACGGTATTCTGATTCTCGAGATTATTTAGATAAAGTATATTTCAAAGATAAATGAGATTTTAATGTAAAACATCCTTTTTAATATAACGATAGCTTCAGAAATAAACGAATACAAATAACTATTAAACAACAAATTTCTTTATTATAATTATTTATTAAGCAGATTACTGTTAAATACATGAACAAAAACAGTATCTCAAAGTATCAAAAATGTTCGACTAGCACACTATAACCCATACATTCTAAACCCAGTTAGCAGTACAGAACTACTTCAGTAGCGGTACTCAAACACACCTACTAATATACATAAATCTCTGTAATCTGAGCTATGCTTCTCCGTTGTAATATTATTTGACAAGTCTGTTGACTGTCTAAATGGCGCAGCGGCGGAGAGCTTCTATGTAATGTCCCGCTTTCGGCCACCGCATGAAACAAACATTTGTATGGCCTACAGACGTCCGAGCCTTAGTGTTTGTGCATGTAACAGAATGCGATGCAAAGAGACACAGTCGGTGTCCTCCAGGGGATGATTCTGGGACCCCATTTGTGCGTTCTGTTGTGGTATTTAGGATCGATTGCATTGAAACCTAGAGGATTAAGTCATTAAGATGTAGGGATAAGTGTTGCTGGGCTAATTGTATGCAGACTTAGGATTGACAGATATGGTGATTATTAGTTTAATTGCAGTTTTTATAGTAAAATGAAAATAACAATAGTTTTAACGCGAGTTTATCAATGAAGAAGAGTTGAGAACAAAGTACAGTGAATTACACAACTAAAAAACGAAGAAAAACACAAGGCACTCCATGCAAAAGAATTTTATTTCTAGGTATTTGTAGCCAAACAGAATCTATAACTTTGAGTCCTAACAAAACTCAATTAGAAAAAACTGAACTTTTAACCAGTCTAAGTCAGTGGGCGCTTTTCATTCTTAGAATAATATTTTTTTATGAAAATACGTATTAAATTTTGTTGTTCTAAGTATATTTAGACTTGACTTGTTTGGACAAAGGCTTTTGACTGATTCAGACAAGACAAAGCAAAATAATAAGTAAAGAATAAATTTAAAAGCCGGTTGTAACCTTTGCATTGTTTTTCAAAAGAGACAGGCAGTCTAGATTCCTGACATCCACGTTTCGCAGAGTTTTTACATCATATTTATTTTCTAATTCCAATAATACGTAAGTTAACGAGATCACGCAATACTTAATTTGGTTTGTTTTTCTTCACTGCAGGAATCATAGCGCAATTCTCTGTCACTATCGACAATCGGCTAGCTTTCAAGAAATGTTGTATGAAAATCTGTTTAGCGCCTCTAACGAGGGTCAGAGGAACTAAATACTACAGTACATTTTAAACGTCAAATATTCCGCGAACCACGCTACAGTACCTTTTACGATATTTTATTGCTCGTTTTACATCATACGAGAACAGTAAGTTACTTCAATATCTGTTATATCATTCGTCCATTTTAACGTTCTAGGAATATAGGGAAAACGATAAAAACGAACACAGTACACGAAATAAAAGCAAACGTTATTACAATAGACACGCGGTTCACCCACTCATCTGAATATTATGTTAGTTTTGTTAAGTTTATTAACTTATAAACTGTTTTTAGGTATTTAATAGTACTTTGATGTTTGACGCGTGTAACACCTACGTTTAATAGTGGGTCTTTATATTCATTTTACTATTCCGTGCTAGCTAACTTCCATTGTCTAAATGTTTCAAAAGTGTATTTCAATTAATGTTTTTGAAGGCTAATTTAAAACTCCGATTCACATCCGATACAGTTCTGTTACAAACCTAGTGTGCAGGCAGACTTGTATGAAATACCCGCATTTTGCCAATTGCCCATTGCCACTTAAGGGACAACGTGTCCCGTATGTGGCAATGGCAATGGGCTCGTCCAAATCAAACTCCGAACTACTATCGCAAATAATCCAATACAAATTATTTGTATCCATCTGGTTATGTCTATTTCTGACAAAGATCACCATGAAACGAAAAATAATAAATAGAACTACATAATCTAAAAACGCAAACATTTTAAACCTTAAACTCTAGTTACAGATGTCATTACTAGCTACAAATTACAAAATCATTGTTACCCAACCGCAAAAAAAAGAATCACCGCTACTTTAACCAGCTTACATTTTCACACTTCACAAGACCACTAATTACGATACTACAAAAAACAATGATCGAGCAAAGGCTTTAAAATTTCGATTTGTCATTTTATACCGTGACAAATTTAAGGTATGGTCCCTCTTATCTCGAGTTGGGTCAGGGATTCTGGTTAATAGACTACGGTGATAAGCGAACCTATGTTACTTGTCTTCTATTTTGATATTATCCTTTGTTTTAGGGACACCTGAGTGTATGTGGATGACTTTTTTTTGGTGTAGAGTGAATTTAAAACATCATCTGGGGTGCTGTCAGGTACTTCAGTTAACAACTATTCGAGACTGAGCTGTACATTGTTTTCTCCATTAGATTTAAGTGAATAACACGTAATGTCAAAGTAGCAAAGTAATGAATAGTGATCATCAGTTTCACGTAGACTAGTTGTCGACTGAGATATGTAATAAGTATACTGGTCATTTTAATTTAAGTCGGTATTAGTAGATTACAATAGCTGAAAATATCTAACTCAAGGTTATTATAAACATCGTTCTTACAAGAAGTCTAATAAACACCTCTGTTCGGCCAAAAAATCTAAACCAAATGTCGATACACACAAAATAATTACTACTTAGCACATTATACGATTAACAGTTTCACTAAGTTTAGAGCAACGATTCTTTATAACAAGAATAAAAGGTATTTAATCTATGAACCAATTAAAATAGACTTCATTCTCAAGGTCACAAAAAACCTGTTCACAAAAAACCCATTTTTCTTTCCTTCAACGAAATAAATTTTTCAACGTCATGTACCAAAAGAAACTGAAATTAACAGGCTTAAACACCTAGACCTGACAGGTCTGGCCTAGATTAAGGCCTTTGACCATAAACAAATTGCTTACAATGTTGAGCGTGACAAAAAACGTAGAAAAATGACCCAGACTAACACGTAGTATGAAATAAATTACGTCAATTGATCGCTTATAATGTGAAACGTTTAGATGAAATAAACTGTGAATAAATGGAATAAGAATTGTATGGAGAAGTGTGTTTAGTGCTTAATGTGGATGAAATTAAATTTGTTCAAGACGCTTTGTAGTTTCGCTTGGTGTTACGAATATTCTGCTATATGAAATACGTTTAGATGTTTAGTGTAGCAATAATTATTTGTAACTACGAAATTAAACGATATAATAATGCTTGCCAGTCGTGTCTTGGTTAGTACATTCAAAACATGTATGAAAATACGTGTGAAATTATTTTTCATATAATTTATATCATTTGATAAAAAACTATACCATGTAAAATATTTTTCGATTTCTAGGAAAATTGTGCTACTTAGCATTATGTTATGTAGTCTCATGCTTTTGATTCAAGCATTATTTGACCTATTTAATGTAATACTATTACTTAACTATTATTTAATGTAATATTATTACCAAGGTTTACGAAATAGTTGAAGCTTATTCTTTAGTAATATTTAGCAGTACCAACTATCAAAAAGTATTCACAACCTTCAACACAGTTTAGTTCTTTTGTAGTTCTAAGTATGTGTTTAACATTATCACTGTTAGAAACTCTTATAACATAATTATGTACATACACTACATACAAACATAAAGTTCGTTTTCTTCCAATAGGGGTAGGCAGATACCAGAGAACGCCTCTTAATACAATGGTTAGGATTTAAAAATGTTTCACCTTTTGCTTCATAACCAACGTCTATTTTTAAGTTTATTATTGGAATTAAACATTTGGCTACCATCTCACCCTAAGGTTCACTGGCAGAAAATGCCCCTGGTATTAATTCCGCCTTTATACAGAGTTGTATATAAAGTTTAAAATAAATAAAAGAGGATGAAGACGGGGATGTTACATGGCTATCCAAGAGACACTATCTTCTAAGTTCTGGGGCTGCATTTCTGTAGTAAAAACTTCGATTTCTATATTCGTGACATCGACACAATAAAATATAACTACGTACCAATGTTTACCCATAATTAACTCTGTTTTGTAGCAACGGAAATATTTTTTTTTGTTTAATGACAATTCGGCTGTTCAGTTCCGACAAAGAAGTCATTAAAAACACAATAGAAGTCATTATTATATTTTTTGTGTGACAGACTTTGTAGTTGATAAAAAAGAACGACAAATTAACTTAAAAATATTTTTGTTTAATTGATTGATGTTGGATAACAAGTTGGGTAATCGAACATGTTCGATGATTGGAAATAAATTAGATGATTATAATTAATTAGTATTTTTTTCTGCTGTAAATGATATGGATGTACTTGATGTCGTGAATGTTATTTTTAGAATTTAATTTGTATCATTTGATACGCTCCTCGAATTTTTTTTGCGGGTTTCTTGTGATGACCTGGTGGCCATTAAGAGCATGAGATAAAGCTACTATAGCTTAGCATAGTTCGAACAATTTTATACAAAATATTATTATTAATTTTTCTACTGATGGAATTAAATTAACTGTGTATTTTGTATTAAAATTATTCCCAATCTGAACAGAGGAATTCAATCCAACATTAGTAATTGGCCTAAATTTCCTTCATAACGTTCCAGCAGGAATCCTATTAGAATCTAGATTTATTTTTAACCTCATAATATTTTATTAAATATCGGAATAATATAAACACTGTAACTTACTTGAATAAACTTCGTAATCCCACAAAATAATACAATTAATAAACCAACACAAGTTCACGACACTGAACACTAAAGTGAGGAAACACGCAATCCAGAAATCAGAAACTGAGAACAAAACACAGGCACACACAGTCAGAATTATTCCAATCGCTAGAATCAGTTGGCGTATCGTTGAATCGTAGAATTCGTTCGCGAAGCAGACGGCGTTTCGACGTGGAGACGTCGTGCATACTCCGCTGCCCAGAGGGAACTGAGGTCTTTACTGTAGCAATACCTGCAGCGACACGCACACAAATGCACTTCACGCACACACAGCGACTAGAACTTGCGCTTTTAAGCTCCGTCTCCACGTGTTGTGTGTTTTTTTAATTATTTTGTTTCGTCTATTGTAATTTAGGTGCGAATGGTTTTCGCTTCCGTTAAACGGTGTTGTCTTTATTTTGGGGGAGATTCTCTTAAATGGGAGCTTTCTTCGCCTTTTTAGATTCCAAAAATATTAATTTTAGGGGATTTTTTTGTTCGTGACAGAGATACTATTTTTCTTTTATATAAAATAGAACTATATTATTGTATTCTCTGATACAACTTAATATTGAATAAAACACTTTAAATCTGTATGTCGCAGAAATGTAAAAAGAAATATAAATTTGCACAAACAGACATTTTCTTTACCTTA
The DNA here is from genome assembly GCF_050436995.1 of Anticarsia gemmatalis. Classification (NCBI taxonomy): domain Eukaryota; kingdom Metazoa; phylum Arthropoda; class Insecta; order Lepidoptera; family Erebidae; genus Anticarsia; species Anticarsia gemmatalis. The sequence goes on along the minus strand of NC_134763.1, from coordinate 10,554,439 downwards.
ATTACATAAAAACGTCTTACATCACAAGGCGCTATTATAACAAGAAATATAGACCACCCATTGATTAGTCTCACTAATATCATAAATGCAACAGTTCGTAAGTATGTATGTAAAGTTACCCTTTCACGAAAAAAATACTAGATAGATTTTAATGAAATTGAAATACCAATAGCTTATAACCTGAATTAACATAGGATATTCTACACCGTATAATACTTTTATTTTTATTTCTTCACGCGATCGAAGCAAAAAACTAGTAATTTACATAGTTACAGCAGCATCTAAAATTCACACATGAAATCACTAATGATTTAGAATAACTCACATAAACGATATTGTATAAGACAAGATAAGTCTGAAGATATCTGTTAGCTCAAGGGGTAGTTATTAATAGATAGGGGTGGCTTGTGCAGCTTGAAGTATTGTTAGTCGATGGGTCCGAGGGGGCGCTGTGAGGGATGTGTACTCTGAGGAGGATAAATTGTATAATTTATTTGTATAAGTAAGAGGTGATTGATTGAAATTTTGATTTAAAGAAACGTGTAGTGATATTTGGTTATTGGTCTGAGTGTTTTAAGTAATATAGTGTTTTGGTTTTTGGTATAAAAATATAGTAAAGGTAAGTAAGGCAAGGGTAGTGTGTAGGTACTAAGTGGCTTTTTATACCATTAATAATTTTATTATAAAATAAAAATAGTAAAAGTATAAGTAACTTTATTTAGTAACAACTATTCTGTTTTAAGCATAATTCTCTTTGCTTTTTGTACTAAATTAAATAAATAATTATAAGAGAAATAACTATCTTCTTTAGCAAAACTTTGTTCAGCACAATTAAAATATTAAATTCAATTCTATTCTATATTTTTTCATAATATTTTATTTCACTTATTATGAATACTACATGATAGCAACCAAAAACAAACAAATGTAGACTAAAATAATTGTAAATTTTGATAAAAAACAAAACAAATTACAATCATTATTGTTTGAAACACGCTCGCTTCGTTCCCGAGTGTCGCGTTACCTCAGCACAAATTAGTGTGACTCGACCTTTATAATGGTGCATGTACACCAAGGTCTTGTTCGCTATTTTTTTGATGAAGATTTTTTATGGTTGCAAATCTTACATAAAATATACTTAATTACTTACATAAATGTATTTGTATACACGGTAGTGGCTAGTAGGCCAGTTTCATTAAAAGTAACTAACTGTGCGAGAGATTCTTGACAATGGAGTGTAAACCAACTCTGAGTTGGGTTAGATTACATATAATAAATAATATGTACTTTGAATTCTAATAAAATGTATAGTATTATGATAAGCCTGCCTGAAAAACTATGAACGGTAGCACGTACTGTGCAGGATATTGAGGATATGTCATCGCAATTCTCTGTAGTATAGTAGTAGTTCGTTCTCTATTTCTTCACTCTTACGACACGTTACTAGACCTGCTAAAACACACGCAACGAACACAATTTGCTGTAATTCCCGTAAACTTTTTTCATTACAGTCATACTTCAAAACATCCGCAGTATCAAATTCCATGAGTCACCAACAAGAAGTTAAGAACAAAGTGAAATAACTCATAAATTGTATCAAATTGGTTAGACACCATAAAATAAAATAAATAATATCATTCAAGGATCGTCGCGACGCTATTAAGACCCGGATCTTCAATGTAAAAGGCAGACAGTATCCATTTATCGGGCAACACGCCAGATCATAACTGAGAAATCTTTACCATTGCGGAACCTTTGCCAGTTTAAATATATTTTGTAGATTTGATACGAACATTGAAACTGTAGGTATTTTTCGTTACATTATATTTAGACGAATTGAAGTTAATAAACATTATCAAATTTTCGTTTACAGGAAGGAAGGTATAAGAAAAATTTAAAAATTAAGTCTTTAGCAAATTATTGAAATTCTGCCATTAAATTGCCTTGTTCATGCATCGAGGAAGACTCGAAACATTGTAAACTATTAACAGTCTAGAACAACGTTATATACGGAAAACGTATTCGAAAATCAATCTGAATAACATTTTCCATCCATGACATTTTTTTACCTCTAGGTACGTTTTGATAAAAGATAACTCCCGCAATAAGAATTACTTTTTCTCGCGGCGTGGCCACCACCTTAACCACTGCGCACAGAGGCAATAGTCATAGTTGTACTATTATAATACAATACACACGTTATAAGCCTTTGAGCTCAGCAAAAGATAATCTTAGCCAGAACCGTGAAAAGAAACATTTTAATTATCTAAATATGTTCAGCATAACCAAACACCTTAATCAATATCCTTGATTACCATCACCAGCCTAAAAAAACCATCTTTATAATCCCTATACTCAAAACCTAAACGAAAATTCCTCCGTCCTACATTTTGTAGTAAAACACGAAATGACCGACATGCAACTTGCATCATTACACCCAATAAAGTAAACACACTCGGTAAACATTATTATAGCGACGAGACTTGTTTCCTCAATATTTGTTTAGGCGTCAAGTATATGTCAGTTTGTCGCCGACTACTGCCACTTGACAAGCATGTGTTTTTTTACGAAGGAATTTTCATTTGGTCGTAATCAATTGTGGTGTTTTTTGGGATAGAAGACTTTGGAGGTTTTTTTTTTCGCTTTATGAAAGACAACTCCCGCATTAAAAATTGTTTTTTTGTCGCGGGAACTTTTACAAGCAACGGATACAAAGTACAAGCAGACCCGAAACAACTATTTGTGCTGTAAGATAAATCAGAAAGAAAAAGTCAGTTAGATATAACCTTAAAAACAATATCAAAAAGCAAAATGGAAGTATCAATATCGCAGGTAGGCAAGGTAGCATTTTTTTATATTGAATGTATATTCCAGGAAAATTGATACCAAGACAATTAGTTCAAAAAGAGATATCCAACTACCCGTCATTTTTATTTCAACACAATTACGATTTCCGACTATTAAAGCCAATTATTTCAATTAAAAACTCAAATTGGAAATGTTTGATAGGTCAGGCAACTGCAATTGCTTTCAGAAGTTTACAGGATGCAACGCGATTGACTTTACTTGAAATAGAACTTTGAAACTAGGGGGTTAAAGTTCAAAGTTACAAACTTATTGCCAATTTTGACGGTAGAGTGTAATTTTGGTTTATAGTGTTTGATGACGTCACTTATAGAAATGCGAAAAAGAAAATAATTAGTAGTTTTTTATGTACCAACCAAATATAAATAAATATTGCCAGAACAAAATAACTTCTAAAAGAAGTAAAAAGTCTTATAACACCCGCACTAATGTTATAAATACAAAAATTGCTGTTCTTATGTATCTAATTCTATAGTAGTAGTAGTAGTAGATGTCATAAGTGAAAAATATTTGGTAAGTACGTCCAGAGACGACTTGGACGCGTTCCTGGACGGTTGGCCGAACGTAGCAAGCGATCGAGGTGATTGGAAGTGCCTAAAGAGGGACGGGAGAGGCCTTTGCTCAGCAGTGGGTTGCAGAAAGAGGTTGAATAAAACAATAACTTTTCAGAAATCTATAAGAATCACCACTCAGTTGAGCGGCGTTAAAACTGCTGTAAAACTACAAAGCTTGTCGGATAAAAATATCGCGGAGGTAATTCTTAGAAATTAAGTTGATCGTTGTTAAATGCTTCACTTGCAAGCAAGATGGGGGAAGTTTGGACGTAAACATCTCTAAAGTAAATGTTTTAAGATAATTTCTTAGAAGGTACTCATAAATTAAAGTTGTATTCTTCTTAGTCGTAGTTCGATATACATGTTAAAACATGTACTATAATCCGACAACTTACCCTACTTACTCAGGATTTTTAGTATTTTTAACTGTAGTTTATATAATATTCAATAGTGCTTTTTATACGAGTTTAAGCGCTGTTGAATAGATAAACTACCGCTTAATGTACCTCAGAAACCGGGGTTAGAGGAGGTGGTGGAGAAGGCAAATAAAGTAAAATTTTGAGTGTAGTTTTTAAAACTGTTAGTTACAGCATTTTTTTTATATGCCAATCATACTGCATAAAAATTGAGCATGCCAACCTTCTCCATTAAGTTGATGTACATTGTTCGCAATTTTATTTGCATTATATTTTTATCTACAAACACAACACAGGAAATAGTATAATCACTGTCTGAGTTCTGTAGCTTTATAAAAGTAAATAGTTAAATATATTTTCTTTAAACTTACTAGTTCAAGTCAAGACATTATTCTTTAAATCCTAATTTTATACACTTTATAATATTAGTGTGAGTGAAATAAGAATATAACGACATAACTATATCATTAAAGAACCATTTCTCCGTAACACACAATGAGCTTGATTCTATTATTACCTAGCGTGTTATTTGTATTGAAAATTTCAAATTGAAGTGTAATACCGTGAGAAACCTGTTCCGGTAAATTGCCAGCAGTAATTCACCTCATTTATGACCATATGCTCATAATTACTGTAAAGTAGGCCATCGTGATCGGCTGTGTAAAGTTAATTTTGAGTTAAATTATGAAATCATGTAACAGCTCGCTTGTATGACTTTATAGGCAGGTTTGAGAGTATATTTTCTATATTTAGCTTATATAATTGAATAATAATAATAAGCTATGTGTTTGTTATTACTAAAAGTTCATAATCTGCATTATTTGGTCAGCGAAGTGGGTGTAACGCCATGAATTATGCCCGGGAGGGGGGGTATCATAATACTGGAAGATACCCGATTTGGCCCGATCCAGGATTCGAACCCGGGACCGCTACGCTGTAGTCACCTAAGACATTAACAAATGCGCCAGAGAGATAGCAATATCGAAACTAAAGAAACAACAAATAAATTAATATCTTCCTTTCAGACCCGCTGTAAAAGCTCAATTTGACCATTTATGGTGAATAACCGTCACTGATTCCTGAAGATTACGCAGCGCCAAGTAGACCAATCGCAATAAAATATTACCTATTATATCATCAAATATCACAACTTATCAAAAACCTACAACAAATACATCACAATTCCAATAAGAAAACAATTTGTCGATACTTCTATCAAACATAGGGACGACATATCCGAATATTTGAAGCAATACACCAAAAAAGGAGCTTGATTGAAGACCTGTGCTCCGAGATATCTGGGCAATCTCAAACGGCAGTAATAGGAAAGTTTCAGCGCTATATTTACGCTTAGTAAATGAAAGTAAGTAGGTATACAGGGTGGAATTTAAGTTATAAACGAAAGGCGATTGTTATGTAATATAACTTTTTTTATTTTCAGTTTTGTTAGAAATAACAATTTTTATCTCTCATTTTTCTGATCAATTAAAGTATAGGAAGGTGAGATTAGGCTAGTAGTAAAATATACATTTCGATACTTGGTTTTTCTATTTTAAATTACTGCTGTTGTTTGAATGTTTCGTTCGGTATGATGAAGAAATAATCAATACAAAAATACGTTTAAACAATTATTATTTAATAGATCGCATAATTACATTTATATCAAAATTCAACCATATTTCTGTTTTTAGGCTATTTTTCATAATTTTTGGTACCTGTGAGAGAGTACCCTAAAAACCGGATAAAATGTATGAACTAGGAAATTCGTGAACTGGGATAACCCAGTTCCACATTTTAACCGATTTTCAAAATCGCTCATCCCTTGCACCACCATCGGCGTATAACCGGTGAAAGCAGAATGCCCGGCCCGGGGCGATCTATCAACGTCTCTAAAAACTCAATGTAATCGATAACTAAACGACAACGAGAAAATTCGACAATGGATCAAAGTTCAAAGTTAAATGGTGAGCTCTACTTGTTTATCTTCAAGCGTTTTTAGGTTAGGAGATGGTAGGGAAGTATTTTCTGTTCTTTATCTTTAATTGATACTAATATGTAGTTATAAGGCTATTGGCCAGTGTCATGTAATCAAGGCCTAACCCCTCCCTCATTTCGAGAGGAGACCCTTGCCCAGCAGTGGGATATTAATGGGTTGAATTTATTTATTTATTAATAGTAAAAAGCAATAGGAAGCTCTGTCTTTTTATCAATAACATTTTTATGGCTAAACGGCTATAGCGATGAAAATGTAATATATTGCAATGATTTTATTTTAGAAACACCCATACAGCCAAAAAAATACTACTATTGCTATACTGAAAATCATACAAATTTTGCAGGTCCATAAGTATACCAGAAAAAGACTCCATACTATTTTAAAATAGTCCTTACAAATTAATCCAGTGGCATATATTTTACTAGTTACTTGTACGGGCAGTAGCGTACTAACACAACCATGCATCATGGCTGGCATTACTGTCAGTGCGAGACCACGGCGAGACAAGGCCAAAACATCAAGCTTACCAAGGTAAATAATGTATCATCATGGTAATCCCTGAAGGTATTAGATAATAAATAGTTTAAGCAACAGTTTGCTACTGATTATCGACAACAGAGTAATTATAAACAAACTTTACATGAAAATCTGATCAGCGTTCCACGCTTCTTTCGTGAAAAGTTTTTTTTCTTTAGGAAATTTTAAATGACTTACGCTCACTAGTCAATTAGTATCGGCTGTAAATCGTGCTACCGGTCGCACAGTAGACCTTGAATTGCTTTAGGAAGGTAAAATAACAGACCTGAGAATTATACGAAAAATATAGAATTTTTTTTGAAGCCAAGAATAATTTCAAGGCCAGCAACAAAGGAAGAAATGAAAATAAATCCAAAAAACCCTGTAACATGACAACCCAAAAAACGGTAATTAGACGCAACCGTACTTTTATCTAAACAATAAAAACTTTTAATGATAATTTCAATTAGTTATGCCGACCGTAAATCCATTTCGTTAAACATAAAGGTCCAAAATTTTGTTTTTCCCCCACATTTAGGAGGTAGATAAGAGAATTCAACAATTTCGTAACAGTAAAACCTTATCTATAAGGCAGTGTTTTAAGAATTTGAATATTTAATTTTATGTTGAATGCTTAATCAACATTTATTCATTATCGTCGTAATTTTGAGGTCCATTCATCGTTTTGATGCATTGCCGGTTTATTGGGATTTAACAATTATTTTCCTTAATTAAATAGGACATTTAGTAGTCTTGATCGATGGCATAGTAAAGTCTTAAGATGTTTGATGCAATAATATCGACTAACACCTAACTACGCTACATTTTCAAATTTAAAAGGACCTCCTTGATAAAAAAGGCTTCTTAGTTTATTTCGAACTTATAAGCACCATGAGTTTGAATCCATTTGCAGCACTTTCAAAATATTGCTCCTTGCATGGCTTGTGAATTGTAAAAGTTACAGCGACATTGAGTACTTAACAATGATGCTAATTACCAAAATGCAATTATCACACCAATCAATATTAGACAGAAACATCGATAAAATAAACAGTTCTATTTCAGAAATTGGCAATAATATTAAATTTTCCAATATTTGTCCCGACCTTTACCAGAAGCCCGAGATTTAATTTTGTCACCGTCGGTAAATTTACATCAACTTATCAAAATACCTAATCAAAACGTGTTGGGAACGAATCTACTAATTTCATATTTTCATGTTAATTGTTTAAACCAGTTGGAAAGTTTTAATTTTAATGACGCGTTTGTTATAGAAGTATATTTATTTATAGACAACGTATAAATCATATTCTTGATGTTTATTGTAAATATGTGTATTTTTTTTATATTCCTATTTGTTACAATCATTGCCATGGATATAGGGATTAAGGAAAATATTGTAAGTAAGTATAACAGTAAAAGATACATAAATGTTGCATGTAGTAAGTAATAAAATTATTATGGAAAATTATAGAGATTGGTGTAGATGTACATACCATATTGTAAATCTGGCTCTCAACGATATTTAAATCTGTGTATCAAAGTCTAATCAGCGCCTCTAGCGGGCGACGTCGGAACAATTTTTATAGTCCATTTTAAATGTCAAACTCTCGATACTCGATAGTACCGACTAATGAATCCACTAGGTAGTGGATGTGGAGTGTATAAGTATCTGTACGAATTTTAAGTTTTCATCATATTTTTCATTACTTCTGTTATTTCATCAAGAGCGAAAAGACCACAATTTTAAAATTCAGTACAAACGCACAATCACGCTCGAACACAGCGGGGTAAACAGTTAATAAAGTATTTCGAACTGGATCTTCTTAATCTCAGTGACGGGCGAGCCGGAAATTAAAATATTCATAGCTCAAAGGCTTTGTGAATAAACATCTGTGATTCTGGTGTCGATATAAAAAAAGTATATTTTATGATTGTGTAACACTGTCAGTGGGGGGTTGAATTTGAATGAACAGTTACTATAGTTTTTGTGGATTATAGTAGTAATGATATGTTAGATTCTATAAAGGGTTGAAGCTTGAATGGCCGCTTTAATATGCAGTATATAGTCGTGTGGTTGTATTGTGGCTGTTACATTTTGTTAGAGGTCATGAAACAGGTAACGACAAAGTAGACAGCTGATAGAGAAAAGTGGAAGATAGGAAACTTAAAAAACTAAATTAGTGCGCTATACCTATATAATGAAAACGATGATGATGATAATTTACTGAAAAATAATATAAACACAATAATTAAGTTTATGACCCAGTGGAATTAAATGATCGATGATAAAAGAAGAGTACAATAATAATAACTGCTTGGTTGAACTACGAAATATAAAATGAATCCCATACATCTTTCCCAGGCACACCGCATGACACTACATTCTGAGAACAAAAATAATGTATCTTTATTTAAATCCGTGACGGATTCTCTGTAAAATATTTTCAACATTCGCAAATTTCGTATCGATGCATTTTCAAAGACAGATTGGAACAATGGCACAGCCTGTGAGGGGAACTGTCATGTGTAATATAATATGCTTACTGCGAAAACTACGGAGAAAATATGAATAAAATTTTTACGCATTTTTAATAACACAGTGAAGATTTTTTTTTAATTACCTGTACTGCGATTTTCCGAAAAAAAAAGTACTTGGTGCGTACTTTTTACGTGTATCTTACTGGTTATAAACTTGTCAGCTGAGTATTATGATAAACGCTTACAGTAGTTTGTTTGAAAGGGTAAAATATGCTCTTTTATTTTATTCAAGTTTGTAAACCAATCATTGAGTAATAAAGAAACTTTTCGTTTTTACGCTAATAAAATAATATCTCGGTCAATTTAGAAAATTGAAGTATGAAGGAAGTGTTTACAATGCAAGAAAAGAACATCATAAAAACATGAAAATATTCCGCAAATATACACTAAACCATCACGTATCACAATTTCAAAGATAGCTCTCACTCATTGAATAAAATGAATAATTAGTACTGTTTTATGAGCCGTTGTTATAAACGTCGAGATAACTCAAATTATAAGCTACACTTAAACTTTACGAGTTTCTCCATCTCCTAATTGTTGAAGAGTTTATCAGCTTCGAGAGGTATATAATATATTTTTTGTGGCACAATAAACAAAAGCCTTGGCCTGTTTTTAACGCGTAAATAAAATAATTACGGTACCTCGTTTTCGGACGTTTGCGGACTGTTAGTTTGTTGAAATTCTCTTTCACAGATATTGTTTTTATTTTTTCGTTTGTAGTCTGATATGGACTTTATTTTTTGTAGGTTAATTATATACCTACCTACAATGATAAACCCTAAAGTTATAGATAACAATATCGTTGGTCGCCTATGTCCAGTGAACGTCTACGGGCTGTAATGATGATGATGTTAAAAGTTGGTATGAAGTATGTGGAACACGTTTATAATGGCGATAAGTTGATAGTCATTGTACGTTTGTCTCGTCAATTCTATTACATTATGTCGAAAGATTAAATTAGAAAAAGCTCACGCTAAATACTGACGTAGTTTTTATTCAAATTGAAAAATATTTTTTCCTTTTTAAGAAAAAATGAAGGAAAGAATTATATATGTTTCATTTAGCATAGCTATCGGTCATCAAAAACCTGACTATACTACTTGGATTCTAAACGTTTGAAACCGATTCTTTTATCAATACTTTATTATTTTCAATATACAAGCAATATTTGTAGCAGAAATACCTACATTTCTATATTAGTACTTTTACTGTCTTGTCAACATCCTGTGTATGTCCTAGATTGTATATAGAGCATAAAATGGATCATATTCGCTTCTACTTTATTCTATCATCGAATGTTCTAGAAATAATAAAATCGAATCTATCCGTTCACAGAATATGTACCACCATAATTGTTTTCAATTAATATTTTTAAGAATTGAGACTATACCACGTTTTATTTCATGCAGGCAAACATAATTGTCCGCCATTAGGGTTTATTGTAAATTACTGAAACTTAGACGATAATTGTTTTATATTATTTATATTTTTCTCTTGCGAAATAGAATGCAAACAATTCATCAGTTTTTCGTATTTAGCATCAACTAAGCGGAATCGCGAATGCTGTTGACAATTTCCTGACAAAATAGCTTAAAGATGCTTTTCCTGACGCGAAAATCAAACCGAGAACCTCATATTTGTAGGGGTTATGCCACTTAACTCCAAATCCATTGTTCTCTAAACTTTAACATCCCATACATTATTTCCACTTTGACTCCAAAGCAATAAAAAAAAATAATTTACAGATACAAATATTTCCCTACATCAATTCCACTTAACTCCAAAAGAGTTTTTGTAGAGTCAGCAGCAAAAATTATATCTTGACGATATTTTGGTGTAAGCCCATATACCAAACGTCCTAGTAATTTTTCACAAACCAGTAATTTTGATTTAAGTTATTATAATTAGGTTAGTCAGTTCATCGTCCTCAAAAACGAACACCGTAGGATCAAAAGTGCTATCCTGGTGAAAAGATTGAAAGTCAAGGACGGGATTAAGCTGTTATATTAGAATAAAGTTCTAAATAAAAATTAAATTTCTTACTTAGCTAAGTTAACATAAAATAAATAGTGCAGGTTTTAATGTATAAGATATAAGTTTTTTAACATAATATACCTATATTCTTATATTCAAAGTCAAAGCCAAGTCAAATATTCTTTATTTCATAAACTTTAACAAGTATTTGAAATCGTCAAAATATTTTTTATCTACCACCGTTTCGGAAAAGCTGTTGCTCGTGAGAAGAAACGGCAAGAAACTCACGGCTTGCTCTTGCTTCTTTTTTTGCAAAAGATGCTTCGTGCATTTGACAGCGGCCTCCCAAATGCCATCAAAATGCGGAGAGTACCCTGGAATGAATTTAAATTCTATGCCTTTGTTGGCTATGTCTGATTCTAGACTCTTGTAAGAAGCCTGTAAGAAGCGTAAAAGCTCGATAAACGCTCGCACAAAAGTGGTGCCGTTGTCGGAGTACACGCGCTGTTCGCTTCGATGTTCTTATAATTTTAGTCAAGTGATGTTTATTACGTAATAAGATTGGATGTTCAATATTATAATTATTCAGGGCCTGACCATCAAAGTGTGGAGGCGCTGTTGCATCAGCCAGCATTCACCCCCCAAGAAGTGAGGTTAGCAAGTATGCGTTTAGAAGGCACGTAGCTCCACGTCTGGTGGACTGTAGTTTCTTGTATCTCATTACTGTTGTAATATAAATTTAGCCTGAACAAAACATAACAAGTATAAGGTATTAAGTTCTGTATAATATAATAAATTGTAAATACTATTTTATTTATGCACTAGAGGCCGCCACGACTTCGTCCGCGTGGAAAATTAATTTTAGGCAGACGAATGAAGTCGTGTTTGCAGTCAGATCGTCCATCGTCGTGGAAGACAGGAGACGCGAGCGCCGGCAAGGAAGAACGCACGGTGGCGAGGAATGCCCTCGCGCGCCCCACCTGCGCGTAGTGCAGCGACTCGAACTGCTCCCTCTGCATCCATGTCATCCGTATGGCTAAATATTTTAAGCTGCTGACTCTACTTCTGCTGATTTCTTGGAGTTAAAGTGGAATGAATTATATTTAAATAAAATATTTATTAAAACTGTTTTGGAGTTAAAGTGGAACGTTTTTTTGGAGTTAAGTGGAATAACCCATTTGTAGTCATTTTCCGCTTTTTTGTAGTAACCTACTGCTTGGTTATCACTAAGTTATTTTTATTAGAAAACCAAAGAATAGTATTTACTTAAGCGCATAACACACATCATCAATTAATACAAGAACTCAAGCATTAAACCAATAACTTAAAATTAAATCATAATTACCATGTCCAAACTTCTATCAACTGAAGAAAACTAAAGCTTTTCTGATCACTTTACAAAATACAGTCAGCACTTTCGTATGACAAAGTCAATTTCATTCTCAAAACTCGAAATCTCCATAAATATTCACCTCTCTTTCACTCTTTGAACAACAGAGTGAGGAAGCAATAGTGATAATATAGAGTGCCAATAGTTGGCCGCAGATTCTTAATTTGATGGAATTTTTAGATTTCCATTGATGAGTCGAAGTCACAAGAGATTAAAAGGAATTAAAATTTTATGAGTTGAGGTTTAGCGTTATTTGACTAGTTATTTCTAAAATTGGAGCAATCCAAAGAAAGTTAGTATAGTAACTAGATGACTTTTGCTAGCTATTTATCTTCTTTTTTTTTAATTATTTATTAATACACACTACACCTGACTTTGCATCTTTTCGTGTCCTAAAAAATATGTTCTTGTGGGACACTAAAACAGGCTTAGGAAAAAAAATACATGTTAAGTTTGAGGTACTAATTAAAATATGCATATTGATTAACATGGCTCCTGTAAACATTAACAAATAAATCTTTTGATATTGTTAGATGGGGCGAGCCTATTGCCCTGCACTGTCACTTAACTGAACTCACGTATTTTAAACTTAAGTTATTTAAATAAACTTTCATCGCATGCATCGAAATCAGTGCACCCATTTTTGAGTTACTGCGTAACAAACAACCAAACACACAAACTGTCAAATCTAGACCATTCCCGAAACCTCATTTTACGAAAGCAGAAAATGTTCCCACAGCAGATGGAAATAAAACGAACATCACAAACTAATTATTAATTATGTTTTGTTAGTACAACTCGTCACGTTATTTGTGAAACGTCTGTGTTTATTTCTAATTAGTGTATTTACATGTTTTTGGTATATACCTACAAAACCGCGTGGTTCCGCTTGCGTACGGAGTTTCATCCCGTTACAATATTTTAGGGGTTTATTTTTTTAAGTGTCTATCTTTGACCAAGAGTCGTTCTCTTTTCCTACTACTTTAATCAAACAGGATCAACAGATAAGTCATAAAAGCACACAGAGAGGCAGACTAGCATTTATAACAGATTTTTTTATTATTTAGCAATACTTGTGGACCCGCACGGCTCTGCCAGCGTATAAGTTAGGAAAAATAAAATCTGACTTTCATCTTCTGTAACCCCTTTAGGGGTAAATTGCAAAAAAAATCCTTTTTTAGGAACTTAGGAATCCTACTTACATTCTAACTTCCATTCGTTAGGCTGTGCGATGATTACCAGTAAGTCAGGTAACAAGTAAGTAAGAAACGTGCGGTACCGCTCCCGTACAAAGTTTCATCAATCATTACTAGGTGCAAAGGACATGCTAACCTATATTTCATTCGGATCATTTAACTATCTCTACGCTAAATTAATAAATATTAGTTCCACCACCCTCATAGCAGAGCAGCATACACTGACAGATAGATTTTAGCTTTCACAATATAAGTACGGGTGTTTTAAATGAGTTCGCTTTGATACAGTTTGCGGTACTGTTCCTACAATATTTGGCTGACGATTATGTTTCAACCTAATTTATATTTTGTTCTACATTACAATACCTCTAAACTTTGCTGTACAGAAATTAATTGTTTCGAGTAGCGAACTGTCAACGTTTCCGAATACTTTTACAAACTTATATTGACATAGTTTCATCCGTATACAATAACTTTTTAAAATTTTGTAAATACACAGACATCTTTATTAGGTAGGTATTTTGAGTAATATTATTTTACTATGAGTTTATAAATCCAGAACGAATGTCGACGACACGATTCGTATGCAAACCTCAATGAGTTTGTATGACGGTAGCGGGTAGCCGCTTAAAAACCAAAATCGTTGAGTATGGGACACTTGCGTGGCTTTATGTAGGAAGGGCGTAAATGACTAAGAATTACGAAGTCTCAAATGTAGTAACATTCTACCGACTAAGGTCTTCAGCTCCAACTACTACAAGCTTCTTTGCGTATAATACATTACAATACATCTCGTTTAAAGCAGTGCTAGGTTAAATAAAGGAAACAGATACAACAGTACCTCGATTCTCTCCCACTATCGACTATCGACAACCGGCTAGCTATCGACATTTTGACATTTAGCATGTACAGCCAAAAAAGTTTCTACGACGCCCGTCAGAGGCGCTGATCAGATTTTCAAACAAAATCCCGATGACAGGATTGTCGGAAGTCGATAATAATAGAGAATTGAGCTACTGGTTTAAGTCTCCACAAAGGCACAAAACTTAGGAAATTGCAACTTATTTAACAAGGAAAAGTCTCCACTATTTACCTTCGTCTTCATATTTATTCAGAAGAAATTACACACGAAGCCAATCGCCAATTACACAAAATCGACCACGCAAATACAAGGCTAAGCTAGCTGACACTTTGAGAGTGGGGGCTTCTCAAACATAGTTTCCAATATTTACTTAGGGAGGGAAGAATTTGTAGGGATCCCTGGCCGAAGTCGATTCGCTACCAAGATACGTCACACATTCGTTTATCTGTGCAAACATAGTATTGATAGCGTGTGTTAGTGAAATCTTAAGATATATTGAGGTTTCGAGTGAGGCAATGGGATTGTGTTGTTACAGATATTTATCTGATAAGGTAGGAACTTCGATTGTTGAAATTCTGAGAAGGCATTTTGTGAAGGAATGAGAATATTTTTTAAGAATACGTCTACATTGTGTGTGTATATATTATGTCAATCATTAGTGTTTCGGGTTTACGAAGAAAATTCCCAATCATTGATACAGGGTTTCTTCAAAATTATTCATATAAATAAAAAACCATTCCGCTTGTCATCTACTAAAATTTCCTTCAACCTCAAAAAGAGTCACGACAGATTCAGTCTATGTTAAACGTACGTCACACACATGAAAATCACCAAATCAAAATTTCATTCGGATATTTTTTGCCTTCAAATGGCCTCATAAACCCCATTTCACGCATTTAAACAACCCAAAACTCAAAAGTAACAACGTACGCAAAAGTAACAACACTAAAATAAATAAAAATGTACAATTTCCAATCGAAACTCTACGTTTATTGAAAAAAATCATCTGATTGATACCCGATAAGTAAATTTGATGGCGTCCCTACCTGTATAGCTTTAATTTTTTCCACCAAACAAATTTGTTTTTCGGATTGTTATTACAAAACAATGTTTTTTCAATCACAATACGTTTCTGAATACTTTTTATTGGGTGGCTATTTCGTGAATGTGTTTTATTAACCAACCGTGGCGGAGATAGAATGAGGGCCGGTTTTTTGTTGATGTCATTGTGTTTTGTATTTTGACACTTTGTGAACCAATGTAGTGTGTAGATTAGTAATGGTCTTACAATATGTTGTTGTTTATTTTCATTAGTATATTTTAGTAAGCCGTAAAAGTGTACTTACTTTTAACGGAAAAGTTTACAAAATTTACATAAAAAAAATATTGCCCCGATTCTTTTTGTAATAAAGCGTAGTAAAGTGTAGTATTTATAATAAAGCGATCACTACGTTTAACTATATCTAAATAAAGCTAATGATCCCACCAACAAATCGCTTGTGAGGTTATGTGTGACACGTTAGTTTAGTCAATAAGTTTAATGTTTATAATTACTAATAATTAATTATGGTTTTTAGTAAATGTTGAAAATTAATCAATTGTATATAATAACCGTGTTTGACTCTTTGAAAACTTGAAATTTATGCATAAATTGAAGCCACTTCATGATAGAGGGTAGCTTCCCAATAGCAACAATTAAGTCGAGACCCAAAAGCCGGTACAAAGATAACTTTAATAAACAAAATGTAGATAATAAATTACCAACAAAGAGATACTACAGCGTTTATCGTAAAACGCAATCGGACCATTCTTTTATGTACCTACCCGCATTGCGAACTTCCGTTTCCGGATATCCGGTTTTCTCCCGGTTACCCGGTAACATCAACACAACTCTCGTATCGAAGTTTTAAGTTAGCTCGTAATAATCGTACCGATTTTTGTAATCATTCCACTTTTGTTTTTTACTAACCTTTATAGAGGTATAAAGAGGATGGTTTGTGAACAAAAGTAGCTTAGTCTTCATCTCGGATATTCAACTATCTTGGTGCAAAATTTTATCAAAATGTATCTACTGGTTTTGAAGTGAAAGCAAGAAAGTGATATTAGTATGGAATGGTTAAAGCTAGAATGGTGAATGTATAAAAAGCTTTTATTCGAAGCTTTTTCTTTAAATATTTTATTCTTAATTTTTACCCCAGCAAAGTATTTAAGGATATTTTTATGGACGGAACCATAGGCAAGAGCTAGTACTAACTACCTATTAGTTAGTACTAGCTCTTGCTGCTCTTAGGGAAAAAGTTGACTCGCATTTTTTTTTTAAATTTCAAACATTTTTTAATATAGTTATTTACATTACATACATTTAACTAAAGCAATATATTTTCTAAGATTACGATACAAAGAAATACACACAAGGACGTCACCTACTTGATCTTAGCGTTGATTATTTCATACATCACAAAAGAGCGATCATTATCATTCCTCATTGATTTATTTTTGCCTATTGTCTAAATATTTTTAAACTATGCTTGATTAATTATTTCTGACTCATGGTCAGCTTGGTCATCAAGTTTCCTGTTCTTATCGTGTGAGAACATAAATGTTATAGCAATGAATTTGTATCAATTCATTATTTATATGAGGTTTTAGTAATCTGTATGTCTGTTACTTTTCCACGGAAAAATTAGAGCCGATTAAAATATAATGTAGGTATCCATTATTTAGGGAAAAATCATATAGTTATAATCTACAACAAATCAAGAGGGAAGACCAAAATTTTGTGTTATTTATAAGAGATTTTTGTTCGTTAAGTATAATCTTCGACAAAACGCGGCGATGTTTGAAAGTTTATAACATAATTTAATTAAAAATATATTAGTATTTTCTTACAAATGGAAAACAGCAATAGTCAAAATACTAAATGTGCAACAAAGGATAGAAATACTTGAGTAACTTAGTATAGGTATTATATTATACTTTATTTCGAATAATGTCATAAACAGAAACTAGTATATCAATACAATTGTCTGATTTGAATAGTACTTGTAATTGATTTAATTAACCTATTCTATGTGGCACCATGTGGTTAAGTCCTTCATGGTGGATTATGTTAATTTTGATGGCTAGATAATATACCATACTCGTACATCGATGTACAAGTAGATGGTTACCACAAGGTCTCCAGTTTGATTCCCACGAATTAGAATGAGTAATAGTGTGTGTGAGTAATAGGGTTAAACAAAAAGTTATAGTAATGTGTTGATAGAAATCAACTCAGTAAATTGCAGAGGTACGAATACAATAATAACTACAATATAATATGTACATACATGCATAAAATCACGCCATTTTCCCATAGGACTAGGCAGATACCGTATCGTCCGATAATTCGACAAATAAAAAAAATAGTAGTACTTTTTATTATTTTCGTTGATATTTAACTAAGACTTGTAATTCGCAAATTCAAAATAAAAGCAACCGAAAAACACGTTCGCATTTAATTACTGAAAATTTAGAAAAAAATATAAAAACTAAAACGGATGCAGTAATAACGGGAACAGAGTTTTCTACAGAATGAAATTAACCCGCGCGTGGAGTTAAATTTCTAGAAATAACCGGAAATATTCGGATATTCCCGCCTTATTCCGGTTGGAGCCGGTCTTAACCGGTTCGAGTCGCACCTGGACTGAACGTTAATTGAATCCGCTGTGGAACCCCGGACTATTAAGTTTTCATCCACTAAACATTTATATTTTCACTCGAAATACTTCTACGTGTTTAATGATTTGAAAGTTTAAGCTTTTGGTAATATTTTTTGTCTCTTTTTATTTTGGGAATAATATGAGCAGATTTAATATGAGATATAATAATATGAGAATAAAGTTTAATTAGTTAGTTTTGGTGGGTTTATTTAGAAAAATAAACTATTGCTGTAGCTTTTATTTCCCTTAATACACTTTTCAGGAAATTGACTAATACAGGAAGCATAGCTTTTATTACATTTTTTTTATAAACTATGATGCAATAATTTAAAGACGACGTCATCAGTTTATTTATTTTTTTTCATTTAAACCATACCTACACTTCTATGTTAATTGAAGTACAATTTTTAAAGCTCTTATACAAAAGATTCATTCCTCACAAGTAAATAATGTAAGTTATATATATTGTTAAACCACGTCTACAGAACAGTATTTTTATGAACAAATTTTAGCAAAACTTCAGCTTAAACGAACAAACCCAGAATAATTAGAAACAACCATTACAATATTCTTTTAATACGTATTCCTACAACAAAGAATTAGTATGCAATTGATTCAGACCAAGACTAAACGGACGACAGACGGATTACTCACCGGGTCTATAGAACTAGCCGTGTCTTACTAATTGAAAGAGGATATCGTATCGGAAATCTGTTGCAACTGAGAAAAATACTTCTTTTTACTCAGAAATTCAGTTTTACGGTACTGTGGCGCGGTGGTAGTGCATCCGACTGCTAAGTATGAGGTCCTGGGTTCAATTCCCAGGGAAAAATGATTTTGGTAAAACACAAATAACATTTTCAAGTCATAGCCAGGATGAGACCATACGAGCTTGCAAATTTTGAAGAAGTTATCAGATCTCATGTATGGCCAAGTTTTTAGTCCTACCTACAGTCCCACCCCTAAATCTATTGGCCCTAATTATAAACATAAGTCATGGCGAAATGGTTCTCTGCATATTATATCAAAGATTCTTCTAATTTGTTATTTTTGATAAAGAATTCAATATACTACATCGTAATATTAACGACCAAACATAACAATAAAATTACTAACAATAATTGCCTCTACAAACAAACCTTAGACACAAAACCAAAACATTTCACATGCTACTCGGAATCAGCCTTCAACAATGGTTCCAACAAACATGGAAGAAAAATAATCCAGTGTATTTTTACGCAAGGATCCTTTATACTCTTGTTTCAAAGAAACTTGGAACTGTCCCTCGCGACTTGAGCCCGATGAGCCATAAAATCATCCACATGGGAACGTCACACCTGATCGACTACAAAAATGTTCCGTTTTCAAAGAACTTGTACAATGGAGATGTTAGAACGGTCACAGATATGTGAAGATTGCGAATGTTCGCGAACAAGTATAAGCCGATAAAATACGAAGACACTTGCAAGCCACTGTGCATTATACAGTATATTTTTTAATACTGACTTTGACTGTCAACAATTTCACATGGAACAGCCCGCACGCTAGTTAAGTCTTTTTTAAAATCTTTACGAAATACATTTCCTTTGTCAATAAGAAAATGGTCTGTCTTTAACTTTAGGATTAATAACTGGTCTAGGTGAATTATCATTAATTTGTTTTAAAAGCCCTAGAAGATCTCTGAAAGTCACTTTGACATGAGATCGTACCGCCCTAAAATCATTATAACGCGATTCTCTGCCACAACTGACTATCAACAAACAACTATCTATCGAGATATTATATTTGAAAACCAAATCCGCGCCTCGTAGGAGCTATTTTTGCAATACATTTTATTAGTAAAACTCACGACACCCTATAACACCGAATATAATGAGTTAACATAATAAACGTCATCGACATTACACTCACTGTCTTTTTAAACGCTCATCAAAGGATTTCCGCGCATGTCTGTGACCGTTCTTACTGCATTACTTTTCGCTTTGAGTAATGGTAAATTGGGTGGAATTGCGAAATGAGCTGGTTTAAATAGCAAAATGTGTTTTGTAACGACGGAGCTTCGTATTTTTGTTCAAGAGAATAAAATAATGTTATTTAACTGAAAGAAACTAGAGTGAACCAGTAAATTTAAAAATCCATGGTACTATTATAAATGTGTGAAGTACATACATATGTTTGATCTATTTATCCTTTGTGATCTGGGAACTGTTTAGTAATTTAGTAACATTATAAATTAACACATTAATTATAATTATTAACGGTTAATGAATAAAAAAAAACGAGTAAAAATCAGCTTAAATCGTTAGAGCATAAAATGGCATTGTCTTTAAAGATATGATTTAATTAATTAACTTAAACTGAGTATACGTTTCTCAACAACAAAACCATCTCACAATCCAATTCAAAACCAAAAAAACGACAGCCAAAAATTCCTAAAATTAAAAATTCATCCGCACATCCCACAAAAGATTTCCGACTTGTCCAACTTGGATATCCCCCGAATCTCTGCGCACTTAACGTGGGAACTTTGTAAAGATATTTTTCAAAAAGTTTGGAAATTAAAGCCATTAAATGCAGAACGGTGTATAATTCAGAAGGTCGGTGTACCGTGAGCATTTGATATGGGGTTTTAAATAAAATATTGGTCTCACGAAATTTTGGACATCCAGTTTTTAGGGTGCCTTTCTAAAGATATTTATAGACTGTTAGATAGGATTTAGAAAGGGGGTTTTTGATAGTTTGCTGTTTTACTTCCGTTGTAGAGGTTTATTACTTTAGTTTTGGATAAATGATACTGTTATGTTGTTAGTACATACTAATATAAATAGAATTCGAAGTTCTTATTGTGTTTATTGCGCTTTCAAAACTGTCAAGTCGATTTTTTGGAACTTAATTGGGGATAGTTGAAAGAGACAAAACATAGGCTATCATTTTCCTTTAAAAACAGTATTTTTATGCTTAAATTGCTAGCGAGTAAAGCCGCTTCGGTAAGCTAGTTTCATTAAAAAGTCTATCACCCGATTGGTTTTCAAACTACATAAATTGCTTACATTGAAAACAATACCACTATTTCAGTTTATCATAAACTACAACAGACTATTTATCAATAAATACTGCATCTTTCACATCACATCTTCGAATATATCTTAACTAGTTTTCGTCTAGACACATAAAATTGACACGAGTAAATTGTGCACGACACTGTAAATTTTACACCAATATAACCAACTATGGTTGGATTAACAAAACACAGTGTTTTTAAATGGAAAGCAGTTACGTGCTAAATTGTATCTTTGTTAAGTTCGTAATCCTTTACGCTTGCGATAAAGTATAGCAATTATATTATCAATTTATGAGCTTTTAGTTGAAAATTGCGCGTTTAATTTTTGTCATTCCGTATTATTTCGTTTCTTTTCTTTTCATACGCAATTCTTCTTAACATAACGTTGTAATTAATTAAAGAGAAGTGGCTTAAGAAGTTTAATAAAAAAAGACAGCCGTTTGACCGTTTTTACTACAACTTACTAATAATCAAATATTGAAAATAATTTAATTAGTTTCTCCATCGCTTAGCTTGCAGAAGACACCAGCCTCAACTACCACGGAAAGATGAAATTTTAAGGTTGGATAATAGCCACGAATGCGTTGAACTGGCGAACTTGCATTGAATAAGTTATTAGAGATTCCGTGTTTTATAACGACAAGCGTTTTTAAGCGTTCTATTTAAATATTAAAAGGCTCGTAAAACTATGACGGTTACGTACAAATGGATGTAATAATACACGTAGTTAAGGTTTACTTGAAATTAGAATTAAGTGGTTATTTGAGGTCATAAAAATTCTTTTTTATGAGGCGGTTTAGGTTTCTTAAGTGGTATAGGGCAGATTTTCGCGGCTAATGAATAAGTGTTTGTTCTCTGGTCTCTAACTACCCCTTTGATAAAAGGGATTTTTAGGAGTGTGTCTTTAAATATGAATACGTGTTAGAAGATAACGTATCGGATAAAATATTTTTACGAGCACAAGAAAAGGTTTTGCAGTTAGTGAAATCTTTACTTACTTCCATTTTTTTTCCGAATGATAAAGAAATAGTTTTTGATCTAGTTGATTATTTCTTGAAAAGTGAAGACCTAAACATGTTAATTTAAAAATAAACAGCACGATAAGTTTTCATTTAATCACAACGTAAATACACCAAAATGATTTCTTACAAACTTTATTAATGCAATCAAACTTAGTTTATAAGCTTTTGAACAACTAAAATGTTTAATCTTTTCTTGTCTAGACATTTTGGGTAAAGGGATTTAAGATAAATCATGTTTTAAGTTAAAACAGTTTCTTGGACCTACCTACTACTTACCTAGTATACAAACATAAATCACACTTTCTTCCCACAGGGGTAGGCAGAGAAAGCAACTTGGTACGATCCATACACACTTTTTTTCCTTTATTCACATACATACATCTTGTCATAATGGATAGTATATTATGAGACTAAGTACAAGCTCTACTTAGTTTGGAACCATATGTCCGTTTGGGTTGTCCAATGATATTTTTTTATTTGTTTAAGAACCACATGATCACAGATTGAATTCCCAGGTCCAAGTGTCTAACTAAATTGCTGTACAGATTTAGGTAATGGATTAGATCTCGTGTAATGACCATAGGTAAAGAGCGGCAGTTCCTTAAAAATATCAGTTTTGGAGAGAATGGCTTTAATACGCAACTAAAGGCTTGTTAAACGAGTTATGGATAAGTTACGGATAAACAATTTAGTTAAAGTCAATATTTCATTTGTTAAGCTATTCTATACTTATTGGTGAAATCAGACATGGCTTGTAATACAGCAATGTTGTATAGCCATAGCAAAAGGCATATTCGCGAAGAGGTTTAAAATAAATAGCGTTTAAGTTAATAAAGACGACGACAAGGTTGGAAATTGTGTTCCAAGAAGGCTTTATTGAACGCAATGCTTTCAGCAGTGCAGATAAGAACAGCTTTACTTGAAAGGAATTAGAATATAAGATAGTACTTTGCAGAATTATAATCTAAAAGAGTAAATTCTGAGTTTAATTTTCAAAACAATTCTGCAAAATATATACTTACCTATATTTAAATAATTTATTTAACCTTTAAGCTTTTAAAAGCGCAAGAAAAATGCTTCCTCAATCTATTTTCTTAGTCTATTTTTTTAATATCTATTCCTGATAGGTATGTAAAGTATAATCAGCAACAAACATATAATTAAGATGAAAATGAGAAAAATAACTAAATGCATTGAAAATTTCTATACTTCTTACGATACAATCACAAATTTTAGGTTTTTCTTAAAAAAAAGAAAACAAAAATTCTTAAAATTTTAATCTGGTTTAAAAAACCTATAAGAAAATTTTCAAGAGCTACTACAGCTGTTTCAAAAGCATATACAGTTTCACCACAGCCTTTATAACAAGTAAATAAACCAACCTAAAAATATACAGGGCTCCCTAATTTACAATTTTACTGGCATTTAAGCGTTACCCGTAAAATATATCAACGAACAGAATATAAAATGAAAGGTTGTATTAACATAAGAATTTCATCAGTGAAGCTATGTGTCCTGTCCGAGCATCGGTCAATGTCGCGACGGATCTCATATCCGGATAACCAGGTCGTTTTCAGTAATGACTAAAGTAAACTATTCAATGACCGTGGTAGAATGCTTTTTGACGGTCCTAAGGTTGTAATGAGTTTTGTTTGCCTGTTATGTTGTGTCATGTGAAAATTGTTTTATATTTTGTTAGAATTACTGGTAAATGGGTTAAGGCATTTTTTTTGTTTCAAGTCTAGAGTGTCATGATGAAGAAAGTCTATGTCCTATAGTCTCCTATAAGTAGATATCCTAAATAATTATTAAAATCTTGAAAATTGCACTTTGGTCTTTTTATTTTTTTTCCACGCAAAAATTCAATTGGCAATTTCGAATCTATCACAACTGAAATTTCTAAAGAGAAATAAATTTAATGTATTAGTACTTAATAAACTACGACAGACAATAATAAAAGTTCAAGTGATCACTTTTAATTAAACGTACTGTAAAAAAAATACCGCTTATTTTTTTACTATATTACGTAGAATTAAAAGCGTATTCTTACACATTTTTACCTACCATTTATAATCTACTTATAAGTCTTTTCCAGACACACTTAAGCACCACAACAAAAACATCTCCACCCTAAAAAAAAAACAAAAAACTAATTACCCACATACTCGATACGAACCAATTTAACACCGCAGCTAATCGAACCATTCACCAAATTGATTCCCGTAGAAGTAGACAATGTTTTCTTTGCTAATAGAACGACAAACACCCTCTGGAGGGATTGCTTGTCATCTGTCAGAATCCCTTTTCACCGCACCCTAGTAGGTAGGGAAGGAGAAAGTTACAAGTGAATAAGTTGATGTTATTATTTATGGGAGTTTTTCGAGTCTGTAAGTGGTGTAGTAATGTTGGAATGTTTGTCGATATAAACGTGTGTTTTTTCATAGTTGTTTTACATTTTGATTTGGAGTTAACGACTGTAGGAATGATTAGGATGAACTAAAATTGTAACGCATAGGTATACGTTGCAGTTAAAAAACCCTTCTTATTTGATCTTCCGCATTTAAAATTTAGTGGTTCATATGTAATTTATAAAAGTATGTTTTTTTTTCAGAATATTTTATTTACTTTTTCTTTTTAAACCCACAATTAGTCTAAGTAAATAAATATTTTCTATTATATCTTGTATAATGGTATGGTATGATAAAGACATTAAAACCTATTCTAAAGAAACATTTGCAATTTTCTTACGAAAGAACTCAAACTCTCACTTATATCATTTTACCTCCCCGCCCCGCCTATGTTTTCCAAACAATTTCTTCGGTTGATAATGTCATAATGAATGACGATACAGAGCAGCGGGTCGAACACGATGGAGCCTTTTATCCTTGTCTCAGATGAGTTCATGATGTTAACGCTGTTTGAACCAGGATATTCCGTTAATTATTTCATTGCTTGTACCTATTTCTATACATAGAGTTTCATACAAATGTTAGAAAATGTAGAATTACTTAAAACTTAATCGAATATCTGATAATAAATATGAAGCAATAAATATATTTCCGGCTTAAGTTAAATCAAGATACTTAGGTTTAAAATAAAGTAAACCATCTTTCGATCGAAATAGCATATACTTATACTAATTTAGCGAATATTGGCTACTTATTCGCAATTTACTACTCTTTATTAGATAGAAATGAAAAAATCTTTTAATGTTAATTACACTAGTTCAAACAAAAAGGAGAAATATCAAAATAATCTATTCGTCAAAAGTGTTTGTTGGATATAAAATACACCCATCGATCGTAAATACCGTGTTTGCTACTACATACAGATAACGCTGCCTGAGTCCTGAACTACTATTGAGTTAAAAAAAGCCTTAAAGCATGAAGTAGAACATGATAAAATCAAATTTCAAGGGCCTGAATAAGCACCATCACAATAATAACCAACACAATACATAACAAAATGTATATTATATACCGTTTTAATAAAACTCAGCATCTCCTTGGAAACATAGTCAGTCATCAAGGAAGTTTTTTCCTTAACAACCTGAAAACAGATTACACAATGAAACGAAATGTTTACCGTTTTCATTAAAACAAACAAACATAAAGTAAAACAAACAGAAAGTGTTTGTCCTTACCGAAATGATGTTTGCCGTTGCTTATCTGAGAAATTCTGAAACCGATTCGGCGAGTATTAAACGAAAGAAGGTGTTTTCAGATATTTAATGAATAATTTGTTTCGTTTCCTGATCGAAATTTCAAGATTAAAAGCTCCGTAATCGATGTTTTAAATATCCGGAATATTAAATACTAAATATCACATCGGCGATGTCTTGAAAAAGGATCAGGTCCTGTATGACATGATGTATGGATGTGAGCGAGACAAACAAGGTTTGTAAGGATCGTACCAAGTGACGTTCTTTGGTTTCTGCCGACCACTGTGGGAAAAGCACAAATAATATGTCTTAAATTTTTTTACGTAACGATTATTCAGAGGCTTGTATATTATATTTTTTACGGCACTTTGGGAATTAGAGCTTTATAAATATACTTAAAAATTATCTTTTCTCGTCTCTATCATTCTTACTAGAGATACTGTTCAGTGTTTAAAATAGTTAGCCGGTTGACTATCGCCGACAGTAGTACATAAATGCGCTATTGTAGTCCCAAAAAACAGTGTCAGCTACTTCGCTTTACTATAAGACTGTAAAATAGTTTTGCATTCATGAGCATGACCTACGCTACTCTTAGTTTCTTAGATCTATAAACAACACCTTACACGGCAATAGAAATAATGACAAATTTATCTAAACGGAAATTGTAACTAACGATACACATTGCAAACACGTCGCTTATGCTAAATTAGCAACATTAAATTGTATCGACTGTAAAATCAGAGATCTGCAGAATAGACTATAGTTATTTTTTATCATCAGGATTGACCGGTAATGTTTAGCGTACAGATCAATAATACTGTATAATTTTTTGTCCAGTTAAAGTGCGCAGGATAATTGGGCCTCATGTTTATAACAGGAACCTATTTAAATTGCCCATAAGTTAGATATAAGATAATAAAATATTCCAACCTTAGTTATGCAATTTAGATGTAAGAACTAATGACGCATGTCTAGTGTTATTCCGTCACGCATACGCAGTTAATTTGTCATCAACTAAAGGATTTCCCTTCACTACATTCAAACAATATCACCGTGCAAAGCGGCTTTGAACACTACACTAAGTGAGTCGGCTTTTAAAATTATAGAAATTTTGACTGGTAAGAATTAACTAGCGACTTGTTCTGACACTAAATTTATACGATATAAAACAATAATAATTACTATTAATATAACATTTCATAGAAAAGCAAAACAACATCCCATTGAACAGACAGTATCTGAAAGCAAACACAATGATTTATGACAGCCATGACAGCATCTTATATACGTAGTTGTCATCATCATTACAATTATCGTCAAGATTTTAATGCAAAGCCGTCTGTAATATTATTATATCCTTTGAAATAAAAATATATAATACCTAAAATAAATATCTTAATATTGCAGCTTCCTGCCTTCTCTTGTCAAACAAACTGTTAACATTTTTAATTTAAACAAATATTTTGTTTGAAAACGTAATGGAAATCTTATCTCGTTACAAAGTAGTTAGATCAAACATGCTGAATATAGAAAATTTTGTTTAATTTGTCCTTGTGTTTCTTTACTTTCTAGGCCTATTTATGGAATTCAAATAAAGTTTAATCAGGTAAGCCTATTCAAAGGTTTTGCTTAAGCCTTTGATTGATTAAAGCAAATACTTAAGTTATTTGCGGCGCAGTATATTATGTTTTTTAGCTGTTATTGTAACCAATGATGACAATTACCATAAATATTTACAATGCACTCATTGATAGCAAAGCAATAAAATTATAAACGTCACTTTATATGTGGGTACACAACAAGGCACAATGTTAGTCCCTTTATATTTAATTATAAATGCCATAAAATTTATAGGAATAAAGAAGTCTAAGTTTAAATTTTAAGTACGTTTTATCATATCTAATAAAACGTAATGTGGAAAAAGTATAATTTACGGTAATAATAGTTTTTCTGTGGTTATATTACATGTGGTATAAAGCACAAGCTTTATACCATGAAATTAAGTTTTCAAATCAGTGAATTTTTAACTCTAACCATAAAGAAAACGTGCAAATATCTCCACTAGTGTTTTCTCCTGTTATCGCAGGCGACGTCACGTTACACACTTATCTACGACTGCAAAGTCAAAACCTCTAAGATTGTGGTATCAGTAGCTACAGGTTTTGCGAGAATGATACACTACGCACTTTCTTACATGACAGTCAACGTGTTTTTTAGTGAGTGTTCAAGGATTACCCGGGAAGACTGCTTGACAAAAGGTAAGCTCATTACATTATATAACTTTTTTAATAAAAATAAGTAAGCGTACATTTTCTTAGAATATATTTTTATATTTGATTCCATAATACAATTATTGAGTCTATTTTAATTTTCAATACCTAATACTTGAGTAGCAAAAAAACTGTAATGTTAAATAAGTAAAAAAAAAATGTTAAATAAGTACGTTGGGTTCAGTTATAAATAATATGTTGATTTCAGCACAACAAATCACTTTTTATACCTTTCATTAATCCTGACTAATATCACATCCAATACGCACATACGCAAATAGCTTTTATTAAATCATTTTTGTGATTAAGTTATCTTTAGCTTAGAAACATTATTTTTGCAGTTCAAGACTCAAGACATGACTGAAAAAGAAGAATACAGATGTTTCAGTTTTGACACTACGGATGAAAGTGAAGAAAACTCTATAGAAGAAATAGTGCTACTAGAACCAGGAGTTTATATTCCCAAGAAAAGTGAGTATTTTTGTTAACTGGCTTGTCATGACACTAAGAAAATATAATTCTCGTAAGTGTAGATGCATTTTATCAATTGTTTTGCGATATACCTTAGCAAACGTGTTTCACATAAAATTACTTTAAAATTGTAATTACACTATACGTAAATAAAACTTTATTATGATTGAATAACCGAATTTCTTGTACGAAAACTTATAAAACTCTTAAGCCGACAATATTATAATATTAGGAAATATAAAAAAAAATCTTCTAGTCTATCTTACTCATTAAGGAAAAAGGCATACGTTTATAAAATGAGTCCCAAAATAAACAGCTATACGTAATAACCGTATCAAAATCTCTTAAGCTTATGATAATAGTAACTACTGCACCAAATTATATCATCTTAACAAGATTTTATGTTATAAAGAACAAAAGCCACGGCAAAAGAAAAATATTTGTATATAATTTAAAATATAATATCTTGAACTGTTATCATTTAAGCTTTGAGTTCAGCGACTTCGTGAATAAGAAATTCTTCAAACAAAACACTGTTAGAACAGACACGTGCCTTCTTTATAATAGATAATAGAACTAGTTTAAAGTTTTCTATTTGCTGTTAAACAATTATAAAAGTTGAAACAATAATGGTTGTTTAGAGAAATTTTTTTCTTTAAACTTTTTAATTATTATTTTTTCGGCAATGACATTTAACTACTTGTTAATCAATGTAATTGATACCATCTATTGTCACAATAAACAAAAGCATTTTACAAAAAAAAATATGTACAAACCAACTTTCAGTTGGATGATTTCTACCATCAACTGAAATTGGATGTTATTTTTCCACAGAAATATCACATCATCAAAAAAACTCACGATCACAAAACAAAAGGATCGTCTTCAAGAACGGAGAATTCAACATCGACAAACCAGACTCGTTCCAACGAAGTATCTTCTCCAAATGGTTTATCACACTAGTCGAGGCACGATGGAGGTGGACGCTTCTCCACTTCTTCACAGCCTTCACCAGCGATTGGCTGATTTTCGGCTTCATCTACTGGATTATTGCATTGACCCATGGGGACTTGACTGAGGAACATTTACCACCAAATCAGAATTCAACAAACTGGGTCCCTTGTGTCGAAAATATCTATGGATTTACTTCCAGCTTTCTCTTTAGCATCGAAGTTCATACAACCGTGGCTTATGGTAAACGGGCCATTACCTTAGAATGCCCCCAAACTATCACGGCTATGTGCTTTCAGTGTATCGTCAGTCAAATCTTCCAAGCATTCATGGTTGGGATTTTGTTCGCGAAATTGACAAGACCTAAATCAAGAACTCAAACCATTCTGTTCAGCAGACAAACTGTTGTTACCTTAAGAGATGGAAAGCTATGTATGATATTCAGAGTAGGTGATGTGAGGAAATCGAGAATTCTGAATATAACTGCTTCAGTGTACGTGCTAAAATGTGGATATATCAGTGATGATTTTGAACAGACTGAATTAAAAGTTGAAATGGATGGCTGTGAATCAACATTTTTCTTATGGCCGGTGTCTATCATACATGTGATTGATGAAAATAGTCCTTTATATGGAGTATCTGCTGCAGATTTGCTGTTAGGAAAGTTTGAAATTTTAGCAGTGTTTGAAGGGATTATTGAGTCGACTGGTCAGCAAGTGCAAGCGAGGACCAGTTACACGGAGAACGACATTTTGTGGGGACATAGGTTTTTGCCTATGGTAAAACCAGATGGTGAAAGAAATATGTATAGTGTAGACTTTTCTAAACTGTGTGAGACTGAAAGGTTTGACACGCCTTTGTGTTCAGCCAGTGAATACAAATCTGTGGTGTCTTTGTATGAACTTGATGAGTTCTAGGATGTTCATTAGTTGCTCTTATTTTATAGTATAGACACAGAGCTGCAAATTTATTATAAAGCAGGTAATACCTAGTCATTTTATTTTATGTAAACATTAGTAGTGAGTTTTAGCAATTATTTTCAATGTTATAAAATAACAACGATTTATTTGTCTAATGTATGATAGGCTTAAAATACTTCAAAAAAATAATAGATAAGGTGATACGGAGTATCATTATCTGATTTTGTAAGGATCTACATCAATATTGGTAGGATCTGTAAGTGCAATGTTAAACGAAACTTGCATGCTTGTATGCTGGAAATAGTCCTAAGGTTTTTTGAGCTACAGGACTATCTAGAAGAATTTAAAATGTATCAACGTTCTCAATTCCATATTTGATAGCATACATTTAGCGACACTCGACCAGTTCTAGGTGCAAATAAATAAATCATGCGATGTAGAAATTCAAAGATAATTTCAGACCGTAACATTTTGTAAAGCTAATAGTTTATTCCCAATTTGTGATACACACCCCGAAATTGATATAATTGTCTTCACGAAATTAATATCGGTACATTAATAAATTTATTGTATAAACATTTATTGTTTGATTAATGGGTCATTTAATATATAGTTTCTAAATTGATTTTCATCTCTATTGCTTTATATTAATTGATTTTGATATTCATCAACGTTTTGTTCAATATAGTTATTTCATTTGAACAAACAATTTTAATTAAAAGTCAGACTAATTTGATATTGGTATTGATGTTCTAGACTTGTAATTGAGCGTAAATTTCATATTTGAAAATTTTATAAACCTAAAATATTTTCGGCAACTAAATTTTAAATATTAAAACTATTTTATAAGCTATTTATGTTGTTGAAGTAAAAAGCGTTTCGTAATCCTTAGTAAATTTCTTGGAAACGTAAAGCTGTATTTTCAGTAGAATTTTATTCAATGATATTAAAATTATATCATGCTTGCATAAAAGCATATTCTAATGCAAAGATGTTTTTGCAAAATAAATACACTTTTCGAATTAGATCTATAATAATGTATTTTCTTATCAAGAAATCATCGCACTAGACAGAGATTTTTCTCATGACGCGAGAATAAACACACAATATGCATGAGTAATGATAAATGCTCAACCGGCTTTTCCCCAACGGAATCAAATTCGATTGAATCAGATTCGAACTTATGTCAAATCGTACCTGTAAATTTCAAATTCAATCAAGCTCAAATGAAATTATTTTCATTTATTTTCATATAATTTAAAGCGGAAGAATTTTCATTATAAACCAGTGTTTGATCACACACTACCTCTAGTTTGGATTGACATAAGCTCGAATCTGATTCAATGGAATCCGAATTCGATTCTGTCAAGAGCAGACGTCTTAGATGTAGCCAAGATATACAAAGGTGATAAAATAATTCAAACTAAAATACCTAATATGAATATTGAACCAACAATTCCACTCAACAACCGATAAGAAGAGTTAACATCAATTCCCGAAACTTTACAAAATAGATGGATAAGCATAACTCGAGTCTCACCTGCTTTAGACTTTACTAACTTGAACCAAGTTGGGCCGAGAACGCTTCCTTGTAACAACGCTTAAGATAAAGTACTGCCAATTTATTAGCAAAACTTAAACTATGACACTGTGAAGTTGATTGTACAGAAGTTTAAATTGTTCTTGCGAGTTTGATGATGCGGATGAGAAATGGTGTGCTGTTTTCGCTTTAGAATGAATTGTTTTTAGTTTGTTAGTTTTATGAGGTGGGAATATGATGGAATTTTCTATTTGGAAGCTGAAATGAAGATAGGGGTAAAGTATATCACCCACAATAGAAAAATATATAGAAAACTACGTGTCACGGGGACCTTTGATGAAAAGTAAAATGTAATGTAACATTATTTTATTGGGACACCTATTTTGGTTTCTCAACTCGATTGGATGTGTTTAGAGTGAGGAAAATTCAAACTTCATTGGTTTAGTAGTAACAAGAGAAGTGAAAGGACTTCCATACGGGAATATTAGGGTTGGCTTTTTTCCCGAGAAGTGTGTAGCATTACGCAGAACCTTAACTTTGCTGTGTTTATTTTATAAGGCGTTTTACAATTTCAGACATTCTCGAGCTTGCAGTTTGTATAGGAAGAATTCAAGCTAAAGCAAGGAAAGTGTGTTGTTTATATATAATTTTATATCTCTTGCATTTGTTGTTGCAAGTGGTTTCACTTCAATGAAGATAAGCATACCTATAGGTACTTAAGTCAAACCTATGTTGAAATGAAACCTGGGATAGCTTTCATAGACATGAACATGAATGTAGAAACCTCTAACAACAATTTGATCTTTGATTATTAAATCATACTAAGATACTACTGTACTTTACAATGTAGGTATATGATACAATTATTGATCACGTTGACAATAATCAGTAATGAGTAGTAATGACTATTTGATAGACGTTAGTAAAGAGGACAGAGAAATAGAGTGTTACAGGATATAAATTTCGTGAGTTAGAACCAATCAAGTCCTAACTTGTTCTACTGGGACTCACCTGCCTAACATTTAAACTATGTTCAGGCAACTAATTAATTGTTAAATGGGGGCTCAAATCTAAGCAGTGATGAAATTGAAGGGCCTGTTATCATAGCTAATGAATGTAGCCAGCATGTTCATCGTTTGTTTAGGTAGCCCCGTAATTGGGACCGACATTAATGAGCTGGAAGCAGATTTAAGACAATTGAGAGACAATTTAATAAGATCCGCCATTTTGGTAAGAAATACATTTTTTAGTTTTTTGAGTGTTTGTTCTGGGTGATAATTTTAATTTTACATTACATTACAAATTAATTTTACTTTCACTGTGGTGCAATAGGTATTGTATCTGACTGCTGATCATGAGGACAGGGGTTGAATTCCCGGGTCACTAAGTGATATAAATAGGTATGTCCTAAATTATATTAGGATGTTTCTCAATAGTAACCTGAACTAGTGTAGCGTGCTCGATATATGGCAACAGTCTCGCCTCCTGTTACCTAGGATTAGGTACTAATCTATCGTTCTATGCATTTTATTATAATTTTTTAGTAATGTCAGCCTATTTTTTAACAAAATATATATTAAGATTCAATAATTTTCTTATGATTTGTAAGTAAAACACCTTCAAAATTATGCATAAACCAATTAAACGTAATTTGAAGGAACTCAATTGGGATGATTCAAGTAAATATAATTTAAACGCCTTACGAAATTTATTAGCAAAGTTTTAATGATACAAATTATTTCGTTGTGATAATAGGCGCCTAGTATTTCAATCAAAATTGAAATGAATTGGTAAACATTTTACGATCGGGTTGCTTTATTTCAGTTGTTAATGTGTTGTTATTTAACTATATGTATAGACCGACAACTTAGAAAAGAGCCTTGGCATACACGCCTCACCTGAATTAAATCGATCGATCCTGAGTGTTTCCAAAATAAAGTAGGCTCTACTACCTACATACTAACTACTAACCGTATGGTTAGTGGTCAACCTAGTGTCAAAATTATTCAAGCCGCCCGAACGCCTTCGACATGGCTTAACGACTGTTATCATAACAGACAGCAACCAGGACCAAATTTTAATTTTTACGTGCCCTAGAAAGCACGGAGACGCCTAGTTCAAATACAGTTCACTGTACGGTCACCCATCTATGTAATGACCGTGCCAAGGTTTGCCTAACCCATTGATCGTTTATCGACCGGTGAGCGCAACGGACTACAGATTTTAGTCAGCCTAATATCATGTAAGCAAGTCATCTAGATACA
This sequence comes from Anticarsia gemmatalis, assembly GCF_050436995.1. Taxonomy (NCBI): domain Eukaryota; kingdom Metazoa; phylum Arthropoda; class Insecta; order Lepidoptera; family Erebidae; genus Anticarsia; species Anticarsia gemmatalis. Next base: position 10,520,265 of record NC_134763.1, on the reverse strand, counting down.
TCTAGCTAAATTAATCGGCCCGCGTCCAGGTGTCGTGACGTCACAGCTCGGCATCACGGACACTAATATTGTACGTGACTGAGAACGTTCACTTACGTGTTACTGATTCTTAGGATATGTATTCACTATGTAGGTATAATTATTACATTGCACCTATGTTATGACCAATGGGGATGAGGAAAATTGTACCTACACTTTTAAGAGCTGTATAAAAAACTGTGTCCCATTCATAATTTTACTTCTCTTTTAAAAAATCGTCGCTCTCTTTTAAGAATAGGTATCTACCTATCTAAATCTAAACGAATGCACATTTAGTTGTAAAGTATAAATAATAAATAATAAATAAATCATTTTATTTTCGAGCTACAATGGCTCATAGATATATACCTTACAAACTAACATATATATTAAGTATATCATCACTATGTTAGTAGCACTTCACTTAAGCAAAATACCTATGTATAACCGGGCGGGAATCATTTATACATTTTACTATACCAAACAAATAAAGTATCGTTACCTATAAAATACTGATCGGATTTGAGACACGTTTAGCATTGTAGTGTACAAGCAGCAATAGATTAAAAACTGTATTAGTGGATAGTAATGGAACTAGAACCTACCAATTAAGCACTTTCTTACCCACTATTAAAGAACATCGGACTTATTATGCCGGTAAATCTTTTTACGAGGACAAAGTCGCGTTCAGAAGCTACTAGCTACATATTTGCTACAACCCATTCATGAAGTACCAAAACAGGCACAAAAGAATTTAATTACAACAGTAACTGTATTCAAAAATCCCTAGAGTTCGCACAAACAAAATAACACGAAAACATTATTTAATATTTCCCAGTAATGTTATAACGGTGCATGCTGTTTTTGATAGTAATATAATGCGAGCATGTCCAACTAATATGCTTTTAAATTTATTACAGTGTTTAACAATTTTAGTTGAAATTTATCTCTTTAGCGTTCATGGTGTAAAACTATTATCGTTCTCGTGGGTTGACTCGTTTACAGTAGAATTTAGGTCAGGCCTTTTTGTTAGTCTATATATTATATTATGTACCTATGACTATACTTTGAGTAGGTACCTATAACAGGCGTGATTGTACGTTAGAATACAACGTTATGTAGGTATGTATGCATTATATCCTCCGTGGCGCGATCGGTAGTGTATCCGACTGTCTTAGATTCGAGTCTCGGGTCGAGCAAAGTGCCATAAGTCTGTTATAATTTACACTATCATGCAACAAGTTGCTACCATGGCTTGTTCCCTTCAATGTATGGGTTGGGCTTGAGGTCAAATGTCATGTGGCAAACAAGAAAATATCACACCTAGCTAGTTCATCTCAAATTAAAAAAAATTAAACGTACACAATTAAATCAGAACAGTACCATCGCTATGAATAAATAATAATATAATACATAATAATAATATGTACTTACGTCTACGATGGAGCAGCAGCGGGAACGTAGCGCGGCAAACTCGAGAGTTCGGCGCCAGCGCGTCTGGATCCTGTGACGACACTGACACTTCGCGCGGCAAATGCACTGCTCACCTACTTACGAATTATTATCACTTAAGTTTTGTAACTTATTAATCATCACTAATCACTACGAGTACTTATCTTGAAAAAGCAATGCACGATGTTTAAATTTTGATTTGTTAAATGTGATCGCCATCTCGACGGATACCTACAAAGTTTTTGTAAATCGGTGTTGCATTTAGCCTCCACCCTCATTAATAACAAATCTACTCCCTAATCTTAAGAACGTACACGATTCGTATTAGGCACCGCAAACACAACACAAACACTCACTACGAAACAATAATAAACCATCAACAAAACAATGGCTTCCGCATCACAGTAAACACTTAAACATTTTTTTTTTAAGTCAATACACGCAACAATTACTATTACTATTTACACCAATAACTAAAACAAAAACTATATAAATAAGCGTCCTTTTTGAGAAAAAAATATGTATGTTTCGATAAGTATGTCAAGGACACAGGTTCGCGCGGCACTGCAATGGCGGCATAGACAAAGTACATCAAAAATCGTGACAGCGTCGCGTGCGCCGCCGACCAATAGCAGAGTGGCTAGGAAAGAGAGACTTTCTTACTGTTTTCCTATTGGCCGGTGCAACATTGTAGTGGCATTCATTCTTATTTTAATTTCATTAATTCAAATATCATATGACTCGTGAGCCCGGTGAATGAACTTTATGTTAAAGTTGATTACGTATTGTGGAAATTTCGTTGTTTATAAAATTAATTATTAATAATGTTTTCAAAATAATTTATTGTAAAATTAATTAATGATTACTAATAACATTCATACTAATTGTTGTCTTTGGATCTCTTACCCTGCCCATATGTCGATGAAGGAAACAAGTTATGTATATAGTGGCTCGTTGTAGACTTTTAAATTTCTGACTAGGTACTTGTAACGACTGTCAAAGATCTTTGAGATTGTCAGCCGAGACCCACTTCTAAACGTGCCTTCTGAAACATGGTGGAACTCTGTATATATAATATAGGCACCCATCCACAGACCAACCTCGGAAAGCGCAGCGTATCTGTAATTTCTTAGCCACGAGCTCGTCATTATGTAAGTATGTTCTAAAAGCTAGTACAAATATAATTGAAGTAGTATAGTTGTTAGAAGCATGTAGCGTGTATGTATCGAATGATCTCACACACGTGCTATGTTCAGTCGGATCGGTATCGTAAACTACACGCCTAATGCATCCTACATGGAACTGGTAAACGTATTCTAGGCTGTAGGGCATTTTGCAATATATTTGAAGTATTTTAACTTAGCGGTGCGGTAGATGTGGAGAAGGGCTATTAAATCGCCAGGTAAAAAAATGTATTGTAAATTAAAATAAAATTAGTTTAAGAAAAAAAAAATAAAGTGTGGATTATATATGCGTTTAAGTCTACGTATGAACTATCCAGGGAATGTCAAAGAATAGAACCCACGACATACAGTGCAATTATGTGTCTATTACCACCTTTACCATAGCAATACATTTTTAACAAACGGGATTACTAAAGAAAAAAGAAGACTTAAAAATAAGTCCATATACCTACGACATAGATGCGTCCATATGTTTAACATATCGAATCATATTTCGAAAACTATGAAAAGTTTTAAATCTTTACTACAAAAACAATAGTGACCCAAACTATTTCTTTACATTTAGACCACAAAAGTTTGCAGCTCCTTAACAAAATAGCGTTTCAAATATAAATATGTTAGAATTCCTCTCTTCGTTTCGTAGCTCTTTGCGATGAGGGCGTCAGGTCAACCACGTATCGTGGTACGCAGCTTTGCACTCCGCTGTAAGGAGGACAGAGGCGAATTAAAATGGCTAACTGTTGGCTATCCCTTTGTAATAGTAAATGGAATTTTATTGTTTGGTTTATTTTTAGAGAACAGTTTTAAGTCTAATCGACTATTATTGATAAGTATATGAAAACTTTATTAGCGCCCTTAGCGAATTTAGTACGGACTTCAATATTAGTAAGTCGAAGGTACCTGCAAGATGTAGAAATAAAAGGAAAAATAAAATCTTTAATTTCTATTACTACTTAGAGGTATATTTCTACTTAATCGGGCTTCAAAGATAGATAGAAAATCGATATCTAGATTTAAAGGAAAATAATCTCTCGATTAGTTAATTTGACCAATGTAGCTTTAGTTTGTAGTCCAGAATGCCAGATGTAGGATTACGAAATAGTATAATTTGCTTAATAACTTGAAGAGAGCAGAAAGAAACTGTTACACTCGTCTTGATTAGGTAAGACTTTACAAACGAAATAACTGTTAAGAAAATAACAAACTGCTTTTTTTGTTAGTATAATTCAGCGCAGCGGCGCCGATAGCCGAGTGGCATAAGTTGGTACCTCCCACGCAAGTGGTCGCAGGTTCGAACCCGGGGCAACACACCAATGACTTTTCGAAGTTATGTGTGTATTAGAAATAATTATCACATGCTCCAACGGTGAAGGAAAACATCGTGAGGAAACCTTGCGTGCCCAAAATTTGTTTAATACATTTATTGAGGGCATGCAAAGTCCCCAACCCGCACTTGGCCAGCGTGGTGGACTCAAGGCCTAGCCCCTCCCTCATTACGGGAGGAGACCCTTGCCCAGCAGTGGGACATTAATGGGTTAAATTTATTTATTTATTTTATTTAATTCAGCGAATATTTTATTTTCGTTTAACACGTGTATGGAACTTCCTTAAATTATAATAATATTAGTAAAGCAAGATCAAAAGCGCAATCTCACCAATTTAAACATAAATTAAAAACACACAAATAAAATAAGACACACCAACATTTGATCAAACATTTGTCCCAATACCGACCAACATTCGAAGTAAAACCACTGGTCAAAAGCGAATACAAACATCTATTCAAAAGATTGACACGTACCGGTATTTATGGCAACTCTAACTCAAGGCCAGTATGTAGGGCTGCCCCATCTCTTAATAGCAATAGGCTCTCAATGGGCAGATGCTTTTACCTGGCGTGCACTCTCTTCGATATTTCCTGCAATAATTCACAATCGCGTCTTCCTTACACAACAATTCCATCTATTGGAGATATATAGAATGTTGCTGACAGTGTGTGAATTTGGGAGAAGTTGAAATTGTCGGTTTTGGTTGAACTTCAAGACAGAAAGCAGAAAATTCTGTATTTACATTGTAACAAAAATTACCGTAGGTTTTATTCTTACGTGACGAATCTTGCAGTCTCTCATAGTCTTTATACTTTTTTTTAACATTTCTGTAACGGTTATTGCAGCAGCAGTAAATAGCGAAAGTATTTTTATCTAACTGCATAAAAATCTGATTAAGCAGTAATCCTGTAAATATTGTTTACTATTCAGCAAAAGCAAAGCACAAAGATAAACTTTAAAAATTGACTATGATTTACTGAAATATATTGATATTCCAAGTATTTACATTGATGCAACGTATAACTTCTGCTATGAGTAACGTAAATGTAAATCATAATACAATGTTGCAATGTCAAACAAACTAACAGATAGTAGCATTTGTAAGCTCCTTAACAGCTTACATCAAGCAACAGTGTTTAAATACGTCATCTTAGTACATATATATGCTTATTTACCTTAACTGCCATGAGACGAGGTTGGTACAAATGTGAGCATGGGACAGTTTTGAGCTAAATTTGATTTCATTTTGATAATTTCGATTATACTGTCTTGTTTGTTTAAATAATTATTTGACGCATAACCGAGTGATGTCCGCGAAAATCTTCAAAGGACTTTGGTTTTTTGGTCGCTGTTTTAGTAGCCTTGTAAACGCATGTTAACTGGGTACTTATGAGTTTTAGCAACAGCGTTAAAATAATTTTGTACTCGAGTAATACATGTATGTCAGTACTTTTTAAATCGTTATTTACCGGGCGTACTCACAATAAAATACCAAATTGTTTTTCGTAGGTCCTTTCTAGAAATTGCTATTTTAGGTATAATAGAATTGGACCCATATTGACTCCAGCTGTAATTGAGCCTAGAAAGCCTTATTTCTATAGTTTTAATTAAATGAATTTCTTTTTTTGCCTTTAAAAAGTAATATACTCAGGCCTTATAAAACCTTTTGTAGTGTCTATAAATAAAATGAAACAGCCATCGTATCGGTCCAGTACTCGTCCAATTGTAACAAGTACGCACTTTCTTTAGTTAAAGTTTTACGACACGCAGTAAACCGTTCATGTAGGGAATACAATTTCAACTATTCTGTTTAATGTTAGACTTGTTTAAGACTACAGCTGGGTTAGTATTGTTTTAGTGAAGATTTTTATTACAAATTGATTATTTTAATATTGTTTAATACTATACTTTCTGGCCTTCTCTTAGGCTGACAAAAGATGAAAATCATAGTATTTTTTAAGTAGAACTGTTTTTGTGACAAAAATAATTGTAAAAAGTCTAGTAGTTTTTGCTGAAATTATTTCTGTCACGAACTTATATGATATCTCGTACAAAATGATATAAAAGAAGGATTTATAATAATAATCTTTTTAATTATCAATCAAAATGAGCCGATTTCTTAACACAAGTGAGACACTGCAGGCTGAATCAAAAGCTATTATTATTACCTCTTTGAATAATATTGGTAGAAATAAACTCATCATCTACCCACTTCCGCTCAGTCATTTTCCCATACGTCTTATTTCCTATCTCCCCACAACATAGTATGTAGCTGTTCACGTAGCGCTTTATTGCGTCTATATTTCAGGCAGTTCACGGTACGCCGCATCACGCTATTATTTATGGGTTACGCTCCGTGGGTCCAGGGTTCGATGCCGACGTCTTAACGCTTGTGATCGATCATTACCGTGTGTAATTCGTGTAAACACAACCTTTTCGTAGTTTACGTTTTATTGGTGTTTGTTTGTTCTTTGTTTTTCAATTTGTTTGTGGATTTGTTAAGTTTTGTGTTTCTTTTGAAATGTTCTATGTAGTTTTTTGCTCATATTGATGGTTCGAATGGTATATGGCACGGTCGTAGCAACGATATACATGTACAATTATCTATTGGGCTTACATCAGTTTAAAATTATCGCTAAAATTGACGTTGGCTGATAATTAGAATAAATTGAGTGGGCTTCAATTTGTGAAGAAATCCTTCAGTTCTATAAGCAATCGAATTCAACAACAGATGATTACCCATCCAGTGACGAACCTTCCTAAAATTTATACCTATAATAAATCCGAAGCGGGATTAATTTATATAAATAATCTATACCTTATATAAATAATTATATAGAAAAAATCTTTACCTAAAACCTTAATAATTTCTAGTAAAAGCTCATCCGTTTGTCTCAGTCTCGTGGGAGTCCAAACAGCTATTAACATAGCTTTGTGGAGGCGAGCCAACTTTCTCTTTGCAAAACTGTATCGGCTCACACTGAGGTAATGAAGTTTTGAGTAAGGTTATATTGATGACTATATTAGTGGCTGCCTCCTGCCAACGAATTTTTCAGGTGGAAATATATTTTTATATTCTCCCTTGCTGAAACGTATAGTTTTATCGGCTAAGGTATAATGTATCTGTTCAAAAAGAGACAAAGTATAGGGATATTTTTGCTTTGTTAAAAAGTGATTACACATTTATTTTGTTTATCCAATTTTGTCTCCCGGAATGAAGGATAGTTTAGGGTTTGTGTCTTCAGTTTCGTGTGCATAGCAATTGCTGATAATCGTTAAGTACTAAGTTTTCGGTTACTGCTGATATTTTTTTTAAAACTCATGTATACTTCGACTGGTCTAGGAATTACTCCTAAACGATCATGAAACAGAAACAGAAACGTATATTTCTCACTTTTCTCTATTAATAGTATTACAATCTAACCTTCTAACCTAATTTTACGTACTACAAATCTCCACAGCTTCTAGTAGCCTAATAAACTCGTACACAAAAATCAGTCGCCCAATAAAAACAGATGTCACCAACATCCTGCAGAATACATCAACTGTTAGAACTATATGCCCTCATATCTCAACACCTGATATTTTATGTGCTCTCGCAATAAAACTCAGAGTAGACGATGAATCGCCGGTAATGCTGCATGATATAATGGATTGGATATAAAATGTGGATTCAAAACTTGCGAGGCCATCGTTGAATTTGTGGTTCGATTGAGTTAGTGTTATGTTCTTTAGGATTATGGTGGTCATCTTTATTGACCCGCTTTTCACTTCCGAGGAAAATTTTGTTGCAAAAGTTAGAATGAAGTAATAAATCGATTAGACAGCCATAATTTGTGATAGTATGCCTCACTTGCTATTAAATTACAAGTTACACAAACGACTACGATTACTGCAAAAAATACTTGCTTTTTATTTCTTCGTTTTAATAATAAGACGTTATTTAAGTGAGCATTTCAAAAGTGATATTCATTAAAACAGTGATTAAAACATCTTATTTAAAACTGCGACGAAGAGGCATCTCATAATTATAAAGCAAAGTGCCCGCAATCTTCAAGCAATACTTCGTAGAACCGAGATAAAGAATATTCCAAGAATCATCTGTAAAACATTTCCTATTACCTTCAACAAACAGAAACAAGCTGACCGTAAATATTTCAATTTGAAAATATTAAAAAAAAAAACTTGTACAAATAAAAACATTATTACGGAACATGTCGACCAAACAAGTAGGATGGTTCCCAATTTTCTTGTGGACGAAGGCAAGGTCCAAAATAAATAAATAGAGGTCCAATCACGCTTTAAGTCAACAAGGGCTGCAGTGGCGAATGGGAGTCCTGTCGAGCGAGAAATGATGGGGTCGCGACATCAAAAATACTTGAAAGACGACTCCAAATGTGTGGTAGTTGAAGAACTCTGAAATAATTTACGAAATAATAAGGAAAATGGGAAATATTCTGGAGCAATTTAAAACGAACGTGAAGAACTTTGGAATCAAAATGAATGATACGGTTTTATGTACATTAATTACGGTTGCTTGCCGCTACTAGGTTATGTAACAGCAGCTCTGTAATATCGAGCTGAATAGATCTGTAATATAGACTGAAAATTTTTATATGAACACTTTTCAAGTTGTTTGGCTTATTGATTTAATTTTAAAGTCTATACCATACTTTTACATGAATAATAATACTATACAAGTTAACATAATAGGATGCTAGTTAAGAAAGGAGAATGGGCAAATTAGTATGGAGCCTGGGCGATCCGCGGCCAAACTTGATTTAATGTTTTTTTAATGTAGTTTAGTCCTATAATTTCCGTGTAGAAGTTTTATTGCCGCGACGCACTTATATGACGAACAAAATACATTTTTGTTTTTGAGCACTTTTAATAGTATAAAAACATATTTTTGGCTTATATTCGGAGATTAAATAAAAAGTACTATTTATATTATTGCATACAAATGTAGACATTATTAATATTCGAACAATCATAACATGTAAATATATAAATATCGTAACAAGTAAACATCTTGCTCTTCTATAATATATTCACTGAGACGACTTATCTATCTTGAATGCTCAGCTTAAAAACCAGGCGTTCATAGCCAGTTGCGCTCACTGGTCGGTAAACGATCTGTTGGTTAAGCAACCGTTGGCGCGGTCATTCTATAGATGGGTGACCGCATTGTGGTATTTGAACTGAGCTTCTCCGTGCTTTCGACGGCACGTAAAAAGTCGGTCCCGGTTGTTGTCAACTAAGATAACATTCGGGCGGCTTGAACAACTTTAAAACTAGGTGAACCATATGATAGATAGATACGAGTTACGATTATTGTTCATTTTGATGGCATTGCAATCGTTATAATAAGATGTAACGTTATTACACAACATTAAATACATTACAGACACGAAAAAATTGTATTTGTTCTATGAAATTCCATTATATTTACATGTCAATATATTGTTTCCTGAAAGGATTGCAGCGAAACGTTCTTAGTAAAAGTTGTTCCTAGTTATCATTACTTTAATTTGACACTACTTTCATTAATGGCCGCCGACCGCCCAAGAGTGCCCATTCTCCTTTATTCATATTTTACGATAAGTAAGTATACGAATGTAGTAACTTTCAAATTAATCAAACCAACACTTTGCATGTATTTATTGTCTATAATTGTGATATATTTTCCATGACAACTGCTCTGTGTCAAAAGCCTTTATATCTTGGATCCGTGTTAACCAAAAAGTCAAAGGGTGTGCTATAAATCAGAGAGAACGCGATGCTGCACCAACAAAGATCCAATCAGGTTGAATCTGAGAGTGGTCCAGGGCATTTTCTCCTAAATTCGCTAGTCCACAATTCGGCTGGCGGCAAAACGTCAGGCGTTGGGTAACCGCGGTCGAAGCCTGTCCTAGCAACTACAATGATGTTTGAAGATTTAAATACGGTACATTTAATTGTATTACTGTTCATTTTTATTGATTTTTCGAATAAAGTAATAATTGTGAACACCTTCAGCGTCACAAGACAATAGAAAACACATTGTTGGTCACAATTATATTGAACAAGTGTAAAAATATTTGATATATGCATGAATAAATCTCAATTGATTTTCCAAGGTTTACTTTCATTTTGCTGCAAAAATAGACAAAAGGTTTATAATTATTTATTATTGTAGAACAGGCTTCCGAGAAACGTAAGAAAAAATGGAAGAAAGCAACATTAATCAAATAATTTACGTTTTCTATCATCATTGTAACGCAATAACTCAACAGATAATTTAAAAATCCATTACATCTTACAGTCAACTTACCACATCCTTCCCTTCGTACGTCTGAAGTGGCAGCGACCATGTTCATCAGTCTGTTTCATTGGAAACACTACGGTCTGTACTTAGTAACTGGACTACAGAACAGACTAAGATTACACAATATGTCCTAACTTTGTTTGTTTGGGACTACAAGGATATTTTGAATTTTCTGTCTAGCTAGCGAATAATTTATCAAGTATCGATTTAATACTATTAAGGTTTTGTATTTATAAAACATAGTATAACATCAACTAGACTACCTTTATAAATCTTGTAATAGAAATTTTGCTGTCATTAACCTCGAGTGGTTTAAGTTGGCACCTCCCACGCAAGTGGTCGCAGGTTCGAATCCGAGGCAACACACCAATGACTTTTCGAAGTTATGTGTGTATTAGAAATAATTATCACGTGCTCCAACGGTGAAAGAAAACATCGTGAGGAAACCTTGCATACCTAAAAATTTGTTTAATACATTTATTGAGGGCATGCAAAGTCCCCAACTCGCACTTGGCCAGCGTGGTGGACTCAAGGCCTAACCCCTCCCCCTCGTTTGGGAGGAGACCTTTGCCCTGCAGTGGGACAGATATGGGTTATTAAAAAACAAAAAACCAAAATTGCGCAATTTATTAAGATCTTATTAAAATTACAACTGAAATAATAATGTCCACCTCTACCAGGCAATCATATGCACTACTGAATGAGCCTCAAAGACTACAAACCTACTAGATGTACAGTTGAAACTGACTTAAAACGTACCCTTCGAAGCACGGAGAGGCTGAGCTTAAATACAAATAAACGACGACCCATCGCTAGAGTTGCTTAACGTGAGAGTGGTTGGTTTACGCAGCTTACTTCAGTAACACATTTATACAAAAAAAAAACTATCAAGGAATCCAATTATTTAGAAGTCATTCCATATTCCCAAACATACTTCTAAACAAACCTTTTGTCCGTTACTGCATAGATGTTTAGTTGAAGTAACAAGGCAATATTTTCTATTCAGAACTATGCAACGTGATTTGTATGGCATTGCTTTGTTTGTTTCGCTTTGTTATCGACTACTGTGTAATGGTACTGGCTTTTATTTTGTTTTTAGCTACGTTCACTTGTTTGGTCGTATGCTCTTTGGAATTTGAGATCTTTTGTAATTTGACGAAAAATGTTGAAGTACAGGTAGAATTTAGTAGTTAGTCGTTGTTTTTAATAAGAAAATGGAACCTTTCCATTTTCTTTCTGCTTAAAAACCTTTCAGGTCAGCAAGATTTTCTTAACATCTTGTCTTATCAAATATACATACTTTGGCCCTTAATCCCTTCTAATACGATAAATGCGGAAGTAACTCCAACCTGTGTCTTCTCGTCATGCTGAAAATTTCAATGTAAATAAAATTTCTACAAACAGACTTTGAGCCCGAGAAAGGACAAAAAATATGTTTACATTAGAAGACTATTATTAAAAGATACTTATATAAAATTACACAACTGCTAAATAGAAATACTATTCACTAGTATTACCTATATATTTCAGTTGCTGAAGTTATCGTGGCAAAGTAAAGATGATACAGTTGACGGTACGAAAATAAACTCGAGTCAGTTATTGAATAGAATTTGTGTGACCAGTATTTATTATCTTGAAGATCTTTTCTCCTACAATAACTCTTCAGTTCACTGCAGTAATAGATGGTCTTCAACAAATTATTCCAACTTTCTAGCAGTTCCCGACAAACATCTATTACGCTATTAAAATGATATCTCTTTTGGTTCAGCAACTGAGTAATCAAGTGAAATGAGCTTATAAGATGAAATTTTGGACGTCGTCCAAACTTCCGCAAAATGTAGGCATGTTTTTATTTAAAGCATCGCTGTTCGTTTAGAATTTCAAGTCGAGAGATCTTTTTAAGCTTCATTTTTGTGTGAATTTGTTAAAATAATGCTTTTGCTGCTACTGAAACAAACGAAAAATAATAGAATGCTATGGTTTGTAAATTAAAATTGAATTATAATACGATTAACGTAACTAAAGCATATTCTTACAAAATTATTATGAGAGCGAACCTTTCAAATCAAATAGTTTCGTATTCATCACTATTGACGCTATTATAGTAGTCCACTACTGGGCATTGGCCATTCCAAAAGCAAGCTACTAAACACCGAAGTGCCTTTTCCCAATTCCTATAACTCCTTATAATTTTCTTCAAATTTCCTTTTTATCCTCTTCTTCAAAATTAAAACCTAAAACCCGAATTGGAAGCAAATTCCAACAAAAAAGCAGAATATAGTTACTAGAATAAAATATACGTGCTAAGTCTCCCACATCAGGTATCACGTAACAGAAAAATTATAAATTCCCTTTGTCCAAAAATACCTTCAGAAGATAATCCCTTATTACACGAGGATTAAAAAAGGCCCATTATATAATCCCCAAAAAGGGAACCATCTTAAGTCTTATTAACTTTAGATTGCAATAAACTAGAGTGCGCTATACGTTTATGGCTGAATTAAGAGACGTTACGTAGTACCTAACAACATATTTTTACTTTACACTTAAGTTTTGCAATAATGAACCTTAAAGCTTCAGAAATAAGGGTGATGGTAGTCGCAAAATATTTGGTAAAGACATCGTGTTTATGGAATGGTTTAGTAGGGAAATATCCCTTTTTTATGCGCTCAGAATGGCAAAGCTTATGTATGCTTATATTAATATTGTTTATTCAGTCGTAAGCCTGGCTTCATTTTTGCTATGGGAATAGTTACTTTGTATGTTAAGAACAAAGCCTATTGTTCTAGACTTAAATATAAGTTTAAGATGTATGTTAGTCTGGAGTTTTACGCGTAAAAGAAAGATATTGTTTTAGACGCTCGCGATGGTAATGTGAGACGATTACTTTTATAAATGTGGACAGTTTTTGTGTTTTATCGTGGGTGTTAAGGAGCCTACACACTGAAGATTTTTATGTCGGTGGTCTATGTTTCCAAGACAGTCAATAAGTCACCAGCATGTTTGTTTTTAATTTAAAATTTTTGACATATAGTTATCGTCATGGCGGCAGGTCGGCGACCTTGAGTGTTGAGTGTTGATTCTCTGAGAGAGAGATCAGATCGAAAAAAAGTTTTACCTATTCGGTGAAATTTGGTTTTTACTTAGGTATATATTAAATACATTCGGAATATACAGTGCCAAGTAGCTAGTAAATTTGTAAGAGAAATGGGCACGTCAGATGTCTTGCTTTTGTTTAAACTAATACAGTTAACAGTGACGTAATACTCATAGAAGGAAGAAATATCGAACCCTTATTTTTAGTCGGGCCTAATAGCCATTCCTTACTAAGAGTACTAAGAAAATTTTCAGAAATCACGTGGAATATGGTAATTGAGGACACATTTCTTGACTAAAGGAGCTATACATTAAGAATAATATAAAATAATGGAGTATTCAAACTACAAAACTGTATGAAAGGTTCTTAATTCTTGAAACGGTTAAGACAAATGCGGTGTCATATTTCGAGAGGTCATAATGTCTTGTGTTAGATGAACAATTTCAGACGCTTGATTGCATTAATGCATATTAATAGTATAATGTAACGCTTTAAAATGGATATCTTGGAGTTAAATTACAATTATTTCTGAGAAATGTACTACCCATTTGAAAATTGCAAATATTATACGAATTAAATGATCAAACTAAGAATTAAATTTTGTATGAACTAAATTCATAATAATATTTTCTTTAATATATTGTTATTTTCATTAATAGTAATTTAGGTTTCTTATGACGATAAAAAACGTAGATATATATTTTTTTAGTCATCTTCATATATACCTCCAGTTATTATCTTAGTTTGGAACTTTTAAGTACCTTGTGTCCTAAGTTTGTTTGCAAAAAAACGAATTAGCAGTACGTTACTTTTGGTTACTTGTTTTATTCACCCGAGGTCGTAATCTTATATAATTAACGGATAAGGAAACAAAAATCTGAAAAATCGCAGTAGTTTAGTAAAACATACAAAATGCCTTGAAAATTTACTTACACAAACTGTAAAATTCTCAATAGATCAAATCAACAAGAGCTCATTAACATAAAACAAAAAACAAACTCAATCTAGTCTACTAGTCCATTGTCTTACTCCGTGTCAACAATTGCGTTACCAGTTAACTAAAATTAGCCGACATTGAAACAACTGCCCTGTGGGGCCTACTATGTTTTTTTAACCTGGGGATTTGGTGCTCTTATTTTTCCGAAGTTTCGTGACTGCTTCTATGGCGCGATGAGTAGTGTAACTAACTGCTGATCGTAAAGTCCCGGGTTCATTCCTGGGTCGGCCAAAGTACCATTGGTCTTATGTAGTTTTGTTTTAAGTACAATATTTCTTACTAGAAGGCCGGAGTTTGGTAACAAGCTCTATAAATGGCAATAGGCTCGTCTCCTATTACAAGGCACTAAAATTGTTAATGGCGTGAGTGTATTTCATACAACTCTCTGTACATTAGGCGTGATATTATGTATTAAATTTTGTTACAATATCGATGTTTGAGCATGTCTAAATCGAATTTAGATTTAGTTAGAAGTCGTCAGAAAATTCTGAGATTTCGATCGGAGTTACGCTTACCTACGTTGTAATATAGTAGGCCCCCTGTTTAACGGCTCGAGCCGTTCGTTGCTTATATTGTTCGCTCAATTTTACGGCACCAGCCGTAACCGTGGCATTAACCGGTTATATTCAGGTGTCTGTTGAACTTTAAATACTTAGATACGCAAATACAGTCGTTTTACATTTTAGGAAGCGGTCTGATCTTCATAGAAATTGTTTTAAATAAACTGGAAATTTTTAATATTTAACAAATATATTTTAGGTCGCAAATAGTTTGAATTTTGATATGATTTGATGTTTTGTGAGGTGAGTATTCTGTAGATGTAAACAAAGCTAAATAACATTTAGTAATCGAAACCTTTTTTTACACAAAACTATTAACTTTTTAATTAACGTCTTTAAATTGAAAGCGATTCAATTTTGCAATATTCCTAAGACCAAGTAAAGCGGGTTTTTTTTTCCTAAGCATTGCTGCAAATGACAATTATACAACACTTATCTTTTAGTTAAACAGTATCACAAACACTTGCAAAATTAATCCCTGGTTTCTTCTACATTTAGCGGTAGTTTATTTATCCAATAGCGTATTTTTTACACAAGTTTAAACGCTATTGAATTGATAAACTACTACAAAATGTACCTCAGAAACCAGTCAATGTCATAAGACAGTCTTCACATATATTCAAAATGCAACAGCAGATATTCAAAACAATGAACAAACATCTAATGCTGAATTTTCCATTCACCCACTTACATTCACATTGTATACACTCACAATTATATACACTATACAGCCGTAGGTCACAGTTACTCAGTTTTACGGCTTGAGTTCTTAGTTGCTTATATTGTTGCTCGAGTTTATGGCTCCAAGTCCAACCGCGATATTGGAAAGTTACCTTGTATCAAGCTTTTAATTTGACTTCTGTGTAGTTTGAAATATTACTGAAATTGCAAGACGAATAGCAAGTTGGGAATAAAATAAATTGTGTAACAGTACCTTTCGTAGAAATTTAATAATCCTACTTAAATTAAAAATGCGAAAGTTTGTGAGAATGTTTGTATTGATGTTTGTTATTCTTTCACGAAATAACTATTAGAATAAAATTTGGTACATACATAGTTTATAAACACAGAGGATACTTATTACTCTGGGAAATCTTTTCACGCGGACGAAGTCAAGGGCCGAGGCTAGTTCAAAATATTTGTCTATATTACTGACGTGCTACGGATTAAAATGTAACTAGGCAAAGAGAAAACTATTCTAGACTTCTCAAAATAAGTTCCATGCAAACGTAGGTAGCCATTTATAAAAGCTAGTAATTGAATCATTCTGATAAAACATCTCAAATTTCAATTCGTCGTACAATTTAATTTGCGATACCGATACCAGACATAGTTTTTTTTTAATATAAAAAAATATTGTTTTATAAATTGAAATCGAATCATACTTTTAATACACGCACTAATTATTGTAATATAGACGTCGTTTTAAAAACAATACCAATTCAATATCGAAAACAAAAGTTTAAATTTAGTCCAAATTATACTCGGAGATGTTTTGAGTGTATTTCGAGACCAAAAAAGTATCAAAATACAACTGTCACAATAAAATAGAAATAAAATATATACTTTAGTGTACATTGCCTCACAATTTATTAAAGTTATGTCTCCATTTAGCCATCCGTGAGAAGATTTTAAAGTATACAATTTCAAAACAAATAGAAATAAATGTATCTTTTTTCGTACATTTTTTATTCAACACACATCTCTAATTTAGTCAGAGAAATATCCACAAATCATGAAAAATACAGAAAATAATATTTTTTGCGGATTTTTGAAACAGAATACTGCAAAATGCTGAGTCCAATAAAATAAAAATAAATATTTTTGTCGAGAGAGACGTGTTCGGTGATTGAACTGTAGTTTTTTATTGGTGAAAATGGCATTGACACCTCTCGCATACAGCCAGCTTATTCGAATAGAAAAATCGATTTGATCAGCCATGTCTGTTGTATACGTTAATTTGATTTTTAAATGGATAAATTATGATCAAGTTTTTTTAATAAGTCAATATGCGAAATGTATGGATGATTTCGGCTTGAATTTGAATATGTTACAAATTAAAACGTGAACTGTATTAAGTAGTTACTTAGCCTTTATATAGACCATATCAACTTTAATAAACCTTTGATTAAAAAAAACTTTTTCAAACCAACAATAGTTTTATTGTAGTTTTTATTCGTATTAGTTCCTATGTACTTAGCAATGAAATAAGTATGGAATAGTTAATTAATTATTCATTATAAAAAAAACATGTCACCATTCTTAAGCGATTCATTAATTCGGTTAATTTCCCAAGCATTTTTATTATTTTGGGAGCAATGAAGCTGTATCAGGTAAAAACCGTCACAAAAATTACCATTTCTTTTAATTTATAACGTTATGAAAAATATATTAAAAATTTTACAACCCTCTTGAATTTCATCCCTCGTATCTAAATAGCACTTTAGAACATAAGTGCGAACGATGCTCATACACTTCATAACAGCTCCTTAACGCTACGACCAGCTACGAGTTTGCTACGAACGAACTACGAACGTAGCAACTTATTGAGAATAAAATGTATTTTATAAAAATACTCTAAAGCGTTGTAATTGTGGTGTTCTTTTATATATATTATTTGAGTGTGTATTTTCTAATATACTTACCTAACATCTTATTCCTCGGTTTTAAACAAACAGTGTTAATACATCAATTTACATATCATTGACAATTATTACGGGCTACTATCCTTTCTCTTATAATTTTTACTTTACTTTTGTTTTCAGCTATTTTAAAAAGAAAAAACGTATTTCTTGTTCAATGACTCCAACTGCATTTTTAAGAAAAAAAAACTGTTTCTATACCACAAAATATTCAAATATATTTGTTTAATCTCCGAAAATATCTTGAACAAAACAATCATTTCACCTTTTCATACATACCAATACAAAACACACGTTACATTTAAGCTGAAACTCTACTTATTCCACATAATAAAAGCTTTAAGATAAGTAAACAAATACACTAACCCGTAATGTAATGTTACAAGCGAACGTTTGCTCATTTGTTAAAAAAACATCATTCAAGTAAATAATATACATTATACATCTTTTATATTCATGCCCCATATAAATACCTCTATCAAAATGATTTAGACGCATGTGCTAGTCTCATCATATGTGGCATTTTTTGTGTCCGTGATTGGTGTGCCTATTCGTAAAGTTCCTATTTTTTCAAAATTTTACGCACTTTTTCATACTTTCTACTTTTTTAAACTCGGGTTTGGTTTCCGACCAATTATTTTCCTTGAGCCACAAAATTCAATAATAGATTATACTGATAGCAAATTATGCTTTTGCATATTCAATGTCAGCAGAATACTTGTTTCTTTAAGATGTAAGCACGCTAATGTGCAAAAACCTTAAAGATATCATACGAGTTCGTCGCCTCGCAATCCGCTTAGTATAAATGTGTCTCTTTCATACATCCTATTAAATATATTTCTGTCTCGCTCTCACAATTCATAATGTCATATTAAAGATGCTCTTTGAATTATAATGAGGGACTATCTTTTGTTCGTGGATTTGTCTGCGATGGAAAAGGATTTAATTAGACGGTTGGTTGGGTTGATAATATGGTGTAAAGAAATGATATTTGTTATTATATCATCGTGTGTAGGGGTTGGAAAAGGGTGCGTTGTATTTTTAATAGGATTTCTTTAATTAAATTAATTCTCGTGAAATTTTATGAAGGGATAAATACAATTTGGTTCAATTCGTGTTTATTCTGTTTGTGTCTTATGTCATGGTTTCTTTTTGTAAGTCAAAATCTTTACATACAATTCGGAGTCGAACCCAATACTGATTATGTACTAAGCCAAACCTTGTTTTATAGTGGGACTGCTTTAAAAATATTTTCTCTTGCATTTTTTTGCACATATTATTTTGATATTAAAGCCCAAATGATTGTAGCAAGCTTATTAAAGTGAATTAAATCATCTAATTCAAGAACAGACCAACAGTTTTTATTATAAGACCATCAACAATGTGCTGTTGAAATAAAACAAACGTTGTAAAATATAAACTTTATATTTCTTTTATTTTCTGTACAATGTTATACTAAAACGTATACATTTGAAATGGTTTTTATTTGGTACAATATTATGGAAACCCTTGGCTTAAATATGTTGACAAAATAATGGGTAAAGAGATAAAAATTAGAGCATAAGAAATTATAGAAGAAAACCTTGGCGGAGACTACAGATTTCTCTTTCAGATATTTATTACGGTATTATAGTAGTAAAACACTTACTCAATTTTGAGTGATGCTCAAATCAGTCAATAATATATGGGTCAAAATTATACTTTGAAATCAGTTACTGTTGCTTAAACAAAGTTCTACTTTGAAAGTGAAAGATATCAGCATTTGGCAAACGATTCATATTTTTTAAAAAATGTATAAGTAAAATATGTAATATGCAGATTCAAAGCTTATAGACGAAAGATGTAGACTTTCTGTCACTTCGCCACGAGATTTTTAAAACATATACAGAAGTTTACAATTTATTTCTTATAATGGAGATGTGATCATATGAATTTGTAAATGTAGGTTATAATATATTACAAACTACAATTACAGAAGTACTAAATCAAAAATTGACACACTGGATAAAATCGATAGCAAACATTTAATTTCAAATAAGTCACAAGGGAAATCTATTGTGTGCAGAATCTATGTTCTATTTGTTATCTATTTCAATAGCAATTACAATATCATAAATACTGTAGTCAATTACTCTTTGTAATTTAAATTATAGTAGTATGTCACATCTGTAGCTCGATTTTTTAACTATCGACTACTGACAAACGGCTAACTATCGAGAATTTTATATGAAAATCTGATCAGCGCCTCTTGCGGGCGTCGTAAGAACTATTTTATCACAAGATTTAAAATGTGCATCTTTCGATACTTGACAGTACCAACTGTAGCGCGCTGCTGAACCAATATTTTATACGCGATCTGTCTATTATGGAATCTATATCACACCAAAGTCGCTGTCCCACTGATACTGATTTGATGCAGGCAAGACGACGTTTGCATTAAAACGTCATTATACTTATACGGCTGTGCGGATTTTGATGAAATTTGCATAAAGATATATAGATAGAAAAACATCCGATATGATAAGGTACTTTTTGAAAAAAAATGCCTATAATCTGCTTTTTCATGTTGTAAAAATTGCTTACGAGCAGAACCACGTGGGATAGGTAGTATAGGTATAATGTAAACGGACTCAAAAGCGAAGGATGCAAGAAGAATGAATAATATACTTAGAAAGACGTTAGCAAAATGAATTCAAACCGTGCTTACCCATTAATCTTGTGAGACAAAGGAAATAAATGAATATATCCATCAAGTACTTTGTATTCTTTGGTTTTTATGTAAACCTTGATTCTTATAACTAAATATGTATTACAAAATGGATTTTAACATTCTTCTTTTAGAACATATAAAATGGCAATCTAGGAAATAATACTTTAAGAATAGTATTTACGACAATGTGACGTCATTTATACGATTCATTGACCTATCTTATTACAGTGATTTTATTTGTCAGTTACATAATATTCATTTAAACTCCATAATACTTGTTTTAATAAAAAGCAATCTTCATTCATATATTATGCACCATTTATCTGTATGTATGTGAATATAGCAGCAACCACTGGGATGGCTATAGACGTAGACGTAACAACGATCATCTTTCCATTCACTCTACACTCCTTGCCTACTTATTTAGTATGTATTTTTGACCTTTCGCACAACGGCTTGCAGCTGTATTCATATTATTTCATATTCACAAAAACCACGAACTATAATTGTACGATTTAAAACAGTTAAATAACATTTTCAAAGCCTTTGAATTGATATCATTTACATATTTAACTTGAAATCCAAATATATGGTAGTTCCATGTATTATTATAAATTATATTTTTACACCAAATATCATTTTATAAATATACATTTCAATTATTATTCCTTACTTTAATTATACATATAATTATTTTAAGAAATCTATACGTTTATCGGTGAGATGCGTATCTACCAACTACAACTATTTAACTAAATACATTTATATGGAAATTCGCTAAGACTTCATCTTAATACCCGTATTATGTAAATATGGCAGCTAAATTGTTTTAAATATTTTCTATTACATTTTTGGTAGATTTACAGCTCTCTTTTTAATATAATTTTTTTTCTTAATTGTATAATTTTCATACATTTTGATATTCTCATAAATTTCTTTATTACAATAGACTTTTAATTTCATTTTGATGTTTGCTCTATCTTAATGTACATTCAAATAATTTATTTGAGATTAAACATCTTATTCTCTGATTTTCTGCTTATTCTAAAGCTAATATTTTTCTTTCACATTAACTCAGTTGTTATAAAAATTGTATCCAAATATTTTACATTAAAACACTTTCAATCATTTTATATGTCACAGATGTTTTTAATATTAAAAAGAGCTTTCCTCTTAAATTATTAATTATTTTAATAATTATTATGTCCTAGCTCAAACCAACTACCAAATTGCTATGTACAGATAAAATTATTTATAATTATGATAAGCAAGTAAAGTAAATTATTTATCACTAAAATAATACTGTGTCATGCATCCACCGCATCTATACACTTCTCAATATAACTCAAAATAATTATTTTTTTCTCGAAATAATTATTCAATAATTTTTAACTCAAAATAATTATTCACAAAAAATATTCAATACAATTCAATGGCATCATTCATTTTTATTGAATAAGTCAAATATTTTCAAAAGTCACAATTCATATATCATTCGAAAAATGTAATTGAAAATAATTCTCGCCGGCGACAATTTTGAATAGTGTCATAAAATATATTTTTTCTTTGTGAAATTTAATAAGATACAGAAAATACGTGAGCTTTGTTCGCTCTATGATAAATGCTGGCTATATATTACTATCATAATATATTATATACTCGTATATATACTGTGTAATATAATATATTATATCTCATTGTTGATAGTCTCACGTATAGCGATTTAGTTGATGATTTCATAGTACTGTTACTGTTTCAAATGTAAGGTGATAAATTCTCTCACAAAGCTTGTAATATTATATGTATTAACATAAGTTATAACGAATGGTGCTTTTAAGAGGTACCTTGGGGTTTAATTTAGATCTAGTTTATTATAGTAGATGGTCGTTAAATCTAAAATGCTATATCAAAATACAAATTAGAATCTGTCTGAATGTCATACAGGCAGTCAAATGAGGCTTTGTTATAAATGGAGCATAATATTATAATATACTCTGCTAGAATTTAAGGGCTGAGTTTGAGATATATCATACTTCAAGTGCAATGGCTAAAGGTCTTCGGTCCTATGGGAAAAAACGGGATTTCGCGTAGGTAGGTTATGACTTAAGGTGGACTCTAGGACGTTTCGGTCGTTATCTAGAACTTTAAAAAATGAGTCAAAGAGTTCACACATACTAAACGATATAAAATAATTTTGTGAGCCTAAACATAATATTAGGTCGGGGAAAAAGTCTTTTCGCAATAGTATGTATGACCTTGTAATGAAATCTCTTTGGCTTCAAGAATCACAAATAAGTACACAGTTCATTAGGTTTCTTTCAGTGAGCTCGTAAGGTACCCAAATATCGAGCATTTTTGTGTAGAACATTTATTACCAGTTCATACATACTATAATGCGAAAAGACTTTTTTACCGACCTAATAGAACGGACGAAGAACGGTATTCAATAATATTTATAGGTCGTGTAACGATTAAAACATTACATGCACTCTCAAACCATTTTGCCTATGCACAAACTGTGAGCCAAAAATTTTCAGTCACCGTTGCACTCAATAACGAGGCTTCAAAAAATGTCGATAAAAAGAGTCCGTTCAAAAATCGCGAACGAAGCCTTTTACTTTATACCTATATATATGTTGCATGATGCAGTGTTTTCTGAAGATAATAAATCTTTGGCTTTATCGTAGTGCCGACTAGGGCCGATATTGTGCCCAACATTTTCTTTTCCATGGAATAATGGTTATGGGGTATGATATTATGTTTTGGGTGTGAAGTGGATGAATTTTGGCCTGTTTTATTGAGGTCTTTAAAAGAGGTGGAAAAATAATTTTAAGTTACTTTTAAAGATATAGTTTTAGTGACGAAATAAAAAAGTTTTGACATTATTATCGAAATGTTTTATCAATGTATAGATATTTTGCATTTTACAGTAAAAAGCAACCTAAAACAAAATATTCAATACTTTTCTCTACATTACGCAATGTGTGAGAATTATTAGAATTATAAGCTTGTTATAGCA
The DNA here is from genome assembly GCF_050436995.1 of Anticarsia gemmatalis. NCBI lineage: Eukaryota > Metazoa > Arthropoda > Insecta > Lepidoptera > Erebidae > Anticarsia > Anticarsia gemmatalis. The sequence goes on along the minus strand of NC_134763.1, from coordinate 10,496,951 downwards.
ATCAAAACCATCATGACCTTTATGTTATATATTGAATGAAAATCAATAAAATTTTAATTTTGAACTTGTTCTTTCCCGAACTTTCGTCTCGTTCCAATGAGAATTATTTTCTATTACATAAAACATCTCACGTTTTTAAACTTTTTTCACAGTGATTAAGAACTTCAAACTATTTAAGATAAAATTCCATTTCAAAGATTAAAATTGATAATCCACTTACTAGTTTTCAATGTATATTAATTTTGCAAAACTTAGTTTGAACTAATGTTTGACAATTAAAACTTAGATTAGCATTTGTTTGAGAGTAAAACCTTTTGAAATTGAAATATTTCTAATCTGAAGACATCCATTAAAGTGACGTAAAATGCAAAAAAAACATGTCTTCTTAAAATCATATTTTAAGATTACATATTTTCCATTTAGACTTAATGTACAAGTATCATACATTATTCTATATCAAAATAAAGAGCTTAAGTCAAAGATTTCGCGCTCATTATAATAATAATATGATATTTTATTCAAGTACATAAATAGAAAGTTTCTTTGAATAACCCAATGGGCTTACTAATTATAAAGGATACGGCATAATAAGTTTAAAAAAATCTATGTTCCAATTTCAATGGTTTGATCTTAACATAATTTTAACGATATTGTTGGTTAAAATGATTAAAAACACAATTCGTGAAAAAACATGGAATTTCAACTTTAAATAATTATCCATAATATTGTGGAGAGTGGTATAAATAAATAATAATTATATAACATGAAATTCCAATTAATAAAGTTTAAATAAACTCGAACTGGTTTAATGTTCGTTGATTTTAAGAGTCAGTTTGTGTTTCAATTGTGCCCATGTGTCTCGTTAATGATGTTTCTTGTATTTCATCTTCGCTTCGACTGGAATCTGAATCGGCTGCAATAAATTAATTAAATTTAATTAAGTAGATAATTATGAAATTGGTATTGATAAAGAACTTAATTTAAACATTAACGAGTTGAGCTTCCTAGAAATAAATAAATAATGGATCAGTATAAACTTCTGTAGCTTTCTGTTCTTTGATAAAAACATATTTTACTTAACATGCAAATAGATGACTTTGTCTTGGTCATAAATCATTTTAAATGGTTTCTAAAGAAATATAAAAATATCTCCAAAATAATAAAAAAAATGTGAACTCTCCTATTACCAGATTTATATTTTACGAATATTTGTGTGAAGAACACGAGTATCTGATTTTGGTCTGAGCCTGACTGTTAATAAATTGATCTTAATAATTATGTATTTAAAAACATATACTTAGTAGTAGAGTTATTTACCATGAGGCCTTGTATCCAAAGCCAGTACAGCAAGTGGCGCATCATCAAGTACACCAGACCATCTAGCAGCTAGAACCCTGGACCCTCGGTGTCCCCTCACCACGACGGTTGGAACCACGTTGGAGCCGATTGAGGACCCACCGTACATGGACACGCCCACGTTTCTTCGCAGGATCGTGCTAAGAAATAAAAAGTATATAAATGATTTTGTTAATAAACGGCACGATTTATAACTATAATACCATCATGTGCCAGAGACTATTATGTCATTGGAAAATCTGCTAAGTACATAATTTATTTTGAATTGTGTCTTGTATTTTGGTTCAATTGACGACTACGTAATAAGCTGCAAAATCGAATTCTCCATCCAAACGATCTATATTCTTTTGTACCTGATTCTAATAAAATAAACCAATTTATATTACCTACTAATAAAACGACCTTACTAAGTAAGCAGTAAGTCTCGCACTATACAGTTTGAAACAAGTAATCTACTATATTTTTTTCTTCTTCAATCTAACTTACTTTTAAGACCACGTGGACAGAAGTGTTGCGGCGAGATATGAAGGCATGTGAGGTTGAGGAAGACGACGTCAAGGATAGGGCGAAGTGGAGGAAGAATGTAAGGAAGGCTGACCCCACTACCATATGGGACAAATAGCCAGGTAGAGAGAGAGAGAGAATCTAACTTACTTTTGCTCCGAATCCCTCGGCCGACTCTTCTTCTTGCACATGACTATCATTGCCACACACAACGTAGTCAGTATAGTCAGTAGAATCAACGATAACGCAGCACCGACTAGTAAAGCTACGCTGTTGTCAGTCACTGGTGGTGACTGTGGTGGAGCTGGTGTCATGGTTTGGAGGGAACCTGGTACGAAGAAAAAAGGATATTAAGGTTATGATGATTTCAGATAACAATAATACTTCTAATTTTAAAGACCGAAAAAACTCTAATGACTTTCTTAAAAAAAGTTGCGTGTAGTTTAATAGCTGATGTATACTTTTGACATTGCCAAGTACTATTTATTTACTAGATCTACTAGGCCATATAACTGAATTAAAAAGAAGCTTAACTAAAAATATACAGTACAATACAGGTACAATAAAAAGAGCTACATTAGAGATAATAATCGTAGGTAGGTAATAGTTTTTTCATCTTACGCTAGGGCAAATTATTAACTAAGTAATTATTTACCTGGTCTATCCAAATCATCGGCAGCTCTTATATTCACGCTGTGCAACGCTGCAGGTCTTGGTGATCTTCCTCGTGGTGTTTCAGCGTACACCAGCAATGTATATTTGCCAGGAGACAGAGCATCTAGTGCAAATTGAGGCTTGTCGTTTCGCACTCGGTAGACGGCTTCAGTCAATCCGAAGGCGGAAATTCCCTAAGAGGAAAACAAATGTTTTGATGATAAATATTGAAAGACATACATTAAGTGTATCTTATCCACAAATTGTTACTTTTTAACACTTGTAACGGTTTTACCGCGACTTATGCACATAATACTACTGTGAACGAGTCTTAACACAGTTCTAGAAGGAATGCCGAGTCTCAAATCCGTAATTCATCACACCAGGCTCACTCCTTCCTTGATCTAGGAGTAAGCCCTTGCTCAGCAAGAGTTTTGCCATTTATGAGACTATCTTTTCCTGACATCAATTTAATCAAGTTAGGTATGAACATTATATAGTTGAAGTACTAAATAGAAATTTCTGTAAACGCCCACAAAATAAAGTGATCAAAGTAAAACAAATACACCCCAGTTTTGAACACAAAAGGAAAATACACTTCACAGTTCAACACTCACGTTCATTCGATAGAATATACATGCAAAGTCAACATAAAAATATCTGTGATCCAATAGTACTACAAAAACTGGCTATGAATTAACCGAACTCGCCATACAAATCTATTGAGGACAGTTACTGGTGTGTTTTCGAGGGTTTTTTAACAATTTTTTATAGCCTTTCGATGGTATTTATGGTGTAACATAGTAAATTGCTGTGGTTTACAAAAGTCCTATGTTTTCGTGATTTTGTTGTTGAAACGGATTTAAAAGAAACTTTAGAAATTGGGTTTATTTGAATAAATTGGTCCATCTGGCGATATTGAAATTACCTCAAAGGGACAAAAACATAGGTACATATTATATTATGCATAATTACGTCTATTTAAATAAAGGTTTTATCTAGAAAAATTGTAAACAAAGTAACATTATTACTTTTATTTTAAGTACGTATTAAAAGATGAGGTCTTTAAGACATTGTGGGTTATTAACAAAATAATCAAGTCATTAGTAACACAAATCTGGACGGCAGTGATATAAAATATTATTAAAAGAAATTCTGTTACCGTTTTATTAAAATGCAATTCACGGGATCGCGGTAGATGCTTCAACCAGCTGATGAAAGGAAGATGACATTAGATGAAAATATAAATCGTAGACCATATAAAAATTGCGAAAAGGGTAGGTTACATTCAGGATACAAAGATTTATAAGTACTTGAAATTGTAATTGCAAATTGAAATCTGTTTGCATTAACAAGAGACAGACAAAAATAGAGACTGGCAAGTATAATAAGGTGGAAGGATTAAATAATGACGTTAATAGTGTAGAAGGTGTTGATGGTTCAAAGAAAAAATCTTGAAATTTTGGAAAATTAAAATTTCAGTAATGATCGTGACGAAAAAATGGTTGCATGGTACAGGACAATGGATAAATATGAATAAGATGAAAAGGGTCACAACATCAAACAGTTATTGACATGAAGACAAAATGCAGGTCACTGTTAGCACGGCATCAGCCACGCTCACCTGGTCGTTCATAGTGGAGATTTCATTGAGGTCGCTCGGTTCAGCGCGGTGGCGTACCTCCAGGACTTCGAGCAGGAACTTCTGGGGTAGACCGCCATCGTGGCCCGGCTCGCAGTGGAGCAGTTCGTTTTCTATCTCGCAGTTGTTTGGCGGTTCAGGTAGCGCTGGACAAAGATGAATTGTATTTGTTGATATTGAGAAGAATAAAGTACAATCGACTTCTGGACTCGGATTTATGATAACCTTCTGTTGTCTTTCCAATAATTAGCGACTATAAAATAATATATTTAAAAATCCTTGCTAAGATGCTGTTAATTTAATTTTGTTGCACTGCATGAATAAAGTGTTACGCAAATATTTATTAATATAGTCGATAGTATTCTATCGAAGATAACTTTCCGTCCAATTTTTTGCAGTACAATTTCAATTTTAAATGTCCTTCTATACAATAAAAAACAAATCATCAAGTACCGTAGAGAATATCGTGATCCCAAAAACTTGAAATGATGTAGTTAGTAAAACTGGATGATTAAAGAGATGTTAATTGTGATGTTTTATAACAATACCAGCAGGCATAATCCTGAAGAGGCAGGGTTCCCGTTGGTTGCCGACATCATTACTGGCCCAGCATGCAAGCCAGCCCAGATCTTCATTTGTTTCTGACGGTAGACCGTGGATCACAGTACTTGTAGTTCCCATCACTGTGACATTTGATGCAGGTATCTGAGGTCAAATAGTAGTATTATTATCAAGTAATATTTATTTGTGGTAGATGCATTCTGATGCTTTGTTGGTGGTGTGTGGAATAAATATTTTTGTGCGTTATGTGCTGATGCTAATAACATATTATTCTTAGGTGATGTTCATATTATACAATTTTCGTCCATGCAGATGCATATATTGGCTATAATTTTATTGTATTTGTTATATTTGAAATTGTTACCATTTCTGAAGTCCCCTGAGTCTGAAATAAATATCCTGGATCTCAGTCAAGTTTAAATATTACGAACACATATAGAAAAGAAAGTACACGTTTCAAACCATAACCTTTAATACGGGAAGATATTTTTTAATGCACTTTTCTCGATACTCGATTAAATAATTTTTAAACTAGCAGTCTAGAACTTCGTGAACATTTTACTCACGGGCAAAACATCTTTAGTTCCGTTATAAGTCCAGTAGAACCTCAATGGTCCAGCATCACGGCTGACTGGCGCTGATACAGAACACCTCGCCCTGACTTCACCACCAGGTGCTCCGGCTAGTTGCTGGATGACGTTGCCTGATGCACATTCTGGTCGAGCTGCAAAAAATGAAATCTTTAATACTGACCTTTATCAATTGACCAAGAATGCAAATTGCAAAGACGTTTTAACTAGTTAGTTTATGTGTTATTCCTTTATGTACCTGCTATTGTAATCACTGTGACTAGTATTTCATTGTTACTCTTTCTAGTGTTTTTGTATTTTAACTTGTAATGGTTTTTCATGAGCGACAATTGTTGATATACTCGTAAAAACATTTGCTAATTATCCAGTGTAGTAGGTATGGTAACTCTGCTGACTGCAAAATGGAATGATGAGAACGGATTTCATCACTTGACTGACCTGGTCTTCAACTTATTCTGACTAAATACTTTCTCCAAAAAATATTTTACTACAGCTAAGTTATTAATACTCACAAAGGACATTCAAAGTGAGTGGATCACTCAGTGCACTGCCTTCTGCATTCCTTGCCCGACACCTGTATACTGTAGAGTGATGTCTTCTCAAACCTCTGATGACTAGTCTGTTGCCCTCTATTGACATACCGCCGATGGGATCATCTCTGATTAGATGGACCTGGATCAAAAAGAGCATTTATATGTCAACTTTTCTATGATTCAACAACAGCAGCTATTTTGTTTTCATGTTTACAAGCTGACAGTATGTTTATATGCGGCTTAAACCTCTTGCCTATTAAATTAATTTCAAGAATGACGTAAGGTCAAAGAGATTCGACTACCGATTGCATGATCAATTTTCGGATCTAACATATTTCAATGTGTGTGGGATTTCCTAAGCTGGAAAATTCCCAAGAGTAAATAAAATGTATTACTATAAACCTAGTTTACTTTAGCCCCAATCATTTTAGTTGATCAAATTAAATCGTTCCATCGATTTAACGTCCAGACTAATGTCCAAAGCAAAAACTAATTATGACAGCCACAGCGCGTTATTATGAAGTTATTTTCTACTAACAAATTGAATTTTCACGAAGAAACAATTAAATACTCATTATCGTATCACGCTACTCAAGACTTAGTGGAACATGCTAACTTACTATTTACCTTAGAGTTCGGAAATTCTGCAGTATTTTGTGTGTTTAAAATAACCATACTTAGGGACAGTTTCTTGTCAAATATGGGGGTTTCAGACTACGTTATAATATAATAGCATATAGTCAACCCAGTCCGTTGCGCTGTACATATTAGTGCATCTGTACACACTCTTCAAAGATTGTAGTTAACTAAGCATGCTGTATAGTACAAATGCTTGCGATAACATCGCGTCATGTGAGTGCCATGCTATGTAGTAGAGCCTCTTCGCTATACCATATAGTTTGAAACCACCTTTATGAATAAAATAGTGTCGGATAACCTATTACCGGCTTTATTATGTTATGAATGAAAAAATCTCTGTGTGCCCGCAAAGCTCTGTCTATGAACCGCTGAACTGATTTCCATGAAATTCAATATGGAGATAATTGAAAGAAGACCCTAAGATCAAACATAGCTGTTTTTTTTTCAAAACGACTTTTAATCTATCTAGTGGGGTGATTTTTTTCTACGTAAGCAGAGTCACGCCTGCTAGCTATCTATACTAATATTTTAGAGCTGAAGAGTTTGTTTGTTTGTTTGAACGCGCTAATCTCGGGAACTACTGATGCGAATTGACAAATTATTTAACTGTTGGGTAGCCTATTTATTGAGGAAGGCTATAGGCTATATTACATTAAGCTAAGATCAACAGGAGCAGAGTACCAGTAAAAATGTTCCAAAAACGTGGAAAATATGTGACGCAGGCGAAGTTGCGCGGGTCAGCTTTAGTTTTAAAATAAAAATAATTCATCATGTTAGTTGGTTGATTGATTACAAGTTTGAGAACATGAACTTTATTTGACTTGATTGATTTGAATTGAAGCCAGAGCAATAATTCAATCAACAGTATTCTAGACAATGAACTTGTGACCTACAATAAATTATTTATCTTTGATGTTGAATGACGATTAAATACATAGGGATGAACAGGACAAACCGCTTAGACCTTAATTTTGTTTGTCATTTCGACCTATTTGCATTAACGGACAACAACTACTTATTCACATATTTTATTCATGTTTGATTTTCTTTTCAAGATTTTTGTTTGTCTGTCTGCCTGTCTGTCGCTTTACTAATATAATAAATACTATACATACATAACATCCCGCCTGTTATACCCGAAGGTGTAGACAGAGATGTATAAAATACACCCACGTTTCGCCATTAACAATTATAAGAATAAATTGTATTGCTTTTTTCACTTCTGCATTGCAGACAACAGCCCCAAACTTTATACAAACTAGTTCATGCACATAACATTTCACTACCATAATTTAAAATATAACAAACTCATTTTCTAGTTTTATAACATTATCGGTGTATTAACGACTCGCGAAGCAAAAGTTACGTGGCCTCTGTAATCAGATCCGCCTCTAACTTTCAAGGTCAAAGGTCACGCGTAATTTTGCCTATAAGTAATTTCCTGTAAGCCAAATAACAAGTTTACGCTGTTAAAATGTGTCAGCTTTGGATATAAAACCTTTTTATAAGTAATTTTCTACTTTTTGTGAAGTATTTGATGATTGCTCTTTCTAACAGCGATCCGATATCTGGATACCGAGAATTTTTAAAACAGATCAAGTAGATAATTTCTAAAACTTTCTTAGACTATTTAAAATTTAACCGTGCTTCGTTGCAATGAACACCACCAGATAAATGAGTTGTATGTATGATCTGTCAACCTCCTGTGATCTGATAATAGCCGCCAGTTAGCTAGTGACCTCGGTCTAAGCAACCAGTGATGAAACGTCAAGGATACCAAAGTTTTTACCTCGAGAACACATAATTATTACTTGCAAGTAGCAAGTAATAATTATTGCATTAAGCCTATTGCAACTTTGATAGAAGTCATGCAAGGCAAAAGTCTAAAAGCTTTGTAACAGAGAATAATCGATAGGTATTTTTTTAATAACCCATTTCTGTCCCACTGCAGGGCAAGGGTCTCCTCCCAAACGAGGGGGATGGGTTTAGGCCTTAAATCCACCACGCTGGCCAAGTGCGGGTTGGGGACTTTGCATGCCCTCAATAAATGTATTAAACGATGTTTTCTTTAATTTCTTACCTCAGTCCCTTTATAAAAAGTAAAGTTGACAGCCGGTGGCGCCGCATCAGCGGAACACAGAAGCTCAGCATTCTCGTCTTCTCGCAGTAGACGAGGTTCTTTCGGCTCCACTAAAGAGATTTGTGTTACTGGTGGATCTGAAACAATGTTAATATTATTATTACTATTACTTATACAACTTCTTTTGCAAACTCGTAAAAATCTTCTGACGTGTAAACTAATTAGTGCTTTTTGGTAGATACGGTTAAAGTCGTAGAGTGCTTTCACATCTTACATAGACTTTGTCTGAGTTACACAATGTCAATACTTTATCTTATATCGATAGGAATCAGAACAAGACAACTCCTAAAGATTTATGTAGAAACAATAAGTGATACATACATAGTGCACATCCATGATTGTAGAGGGTGAATGAGAGCCAAATATTTGAAATTGTTCATGCAAAAAAAAAGTACTACATGTGTTTTATACTCCCACAGTCAGCTAATCCACAGGATCTAGGTAATATTAGATTTAGGAATCCTAAAAATAAATATTCTAAAGAGAAACAAAGAAAAATCATCACGGTTAATTCCCTTAGGGGTGAAAACAGACTACGAAATTCCATTTTCTTTTCAATTTGAGATCCAAACCAGCTTTCATTCCTCATCTCATTATTCTTTCAGCATTCTAGCCTGCCTATCTCGTCCATTAACAAATAGATTTCCATTTTAAATTCGAGACGAAACTGAAAACTAGGTCATTGATTGTTTTCAGACTTGTTTTTATTAGCTACTAAGTACGAGACCTGAATTAATAAGCAACGATGGAATACAGTAGCACGATTCTGTACAGTCGGTACTTTCGAGTATCAAAACTTTGACATTTGAAATGTACCGCAAAAATAGTTTCTATGACACCCGCTAGAGGCCCTAAACTGATTGTCTTACAATTTTTTTCGATTCTGTACAGTCGGTACTTTCGAGTATCAAAACTTTGACATTTGAAATGTACCGCAAAAATAGTTTCTACGACGCCCGCTAGAGGCGCTGAAACGATTGTCATACAACATTTTTTGACAGCTAGCCGGTTGTCGATAGTCGATAGCGGTAGAGAATCGAGCTACTGGGAGAAAGTTGTATTCACATCAGAGTGTGATATACTAAAACTAAATTAGGTCAAACTTTCACATGCATTGTGAAGTTTGCACCGAAAATGTTTTTGTCTGAATATTATTATGACGCAGGAAAATGTAAAATGAAATTGACACGTGTAAGAGAAGTGTAACCGTGGCGGTAGAAATAACTTTTCCTGGTTTTTGAAAACTAATAAATTTGAAATGTTTTTGATGTCTATAGTTGCGAATTAAACAGTTGCATATTTTGTCAATGGTACTATTTGTTGTTGGTACGTTTACCTGGCTTTTGGTACTAAAATCGTTACAATTTTTGATAAATATCATACGTTCATAATATAATATAGTACAGGCATTAATGCTTGAGGCACTATTTATCTTGTTTTAGAACCTTACATTTTCTGCAAGCAAGAATCCACATCTAATTAGCAAAATTTCAGGTCATTGAACTAGCAAACTTTATACGTAAAATTATCAACCTAAAAGGACTTTCAAACAAAATCAATAAAACAAAGTATATCCCAAACTTGAAATTCTAATCATTCAATGATTGATTAGACTTGTCGCCAAGTTACATAAACCTAACCTTTTAAAGGCCATTGAAACATAATAGTTCCTAGAACTCAGAACTCCCAACTTCTGGATAACAGTATTAGGACAAGCGAATTTGATTACTGATAGAATTCATAAAGTGATTTCTTGAACAAATTTGAAAGGAATAATATTTTGGGATTCGCGCTATTTCTAAGAACTTAGAAATAATTAAGTTAACATTTAAATGCCGGGACATTTAATACTTGTTCAAACGAAAGTGGGACGTGAATTTTTTCGTATTGTAAAAACAATTTTACTTTTAACGGTGGAAATAAGTTGAAGCTTATATCTAAAAATAATGTGATGTTTTATAACTTATTTGAACCTCGCTCAAGTGATTTTAAAAGATGCGCTGGAGCTACTGAATTTGTCTCAAAGGTCTAAATGACCCATATGAAGCCACGAAAAGCTTAACACGTTACGTCAAAGCAGCAATGTACTGAATAGTGACCATCAATTTGCATACACTTGTTGTTAACTGATATACGTGATATTTTATTCAGTTTTTTTTTAATGACAAAAAACAAGTACCTAGAAAAAAGAACTGGGTAAAAAAAATCGGGACTAAATATAAACATACGCGTCGACTAAACAAATTTCTGTTTCTGTCACAGGTTTGTTGTGTATAACAATCATAGTTTTAGCCATGATTGCATAATTGCAAGTGAACCAAATTATCTTTGTTCAGTGGTCATTATCGTATATACAAAGGACCATAGTAATATGCACCTCTGTGTAGAAAATTGGCCAAAATGTTCCAAATAATCACAAACAGCAATTTAGTTTAAAATTCTAGTTCTACATTCAGGGGTGCTCACCCCCGAATGGACGAAGCGTGAAGATAAGTGAATATTTCTATTGGGCCAGACAACAGCAGAATTGTTTATTCAAAGCACGGATGCTCTGACAAAGTCGGACCTACATAACGCTTGGGACGTAGATCAAGTAGAGATATAGAAGAGTAACTATTTGTTAAAATAGACAAAGTATTTACAATACTGATGACCTGGATGTATTCCTGGATTGGTGGCCGGACGCAATAATAGGCAGAGGCTGGAATTCAAGGCTTTGCTCAGCAGTGGGATATAGATATAGGCTAATAAAAAAAATAATAAAAGAAGAATATTTCTTGTTTTTATTTTTTCACTTAGGACTGGAAGAAAAAAATATCTAAATAAAGGTATTTTTATCTCTTAATTTTATTTAAAGACAGATTATTGTTTAAAAGGCCGCTTAAAACAGAAACTGGGGCGTTACTCTCAAACAATACTTTATGCATACACACTTGAACTTAGTCATTATTCGTCACACTTGTTTCTATAACTTTAAAAAATGTACCTTCTGATTCACAGCTCCAAAAAAATTTTATTCAATGAGTAAAGCCGATCTACATTGAGAAGTATCTCATACTCCTCTATTACTCGGTTTTTGACGTACGTTTAACGTTAGTTTATCTATTCAATAGCGTTTAACTTACTCATATAATAAAAACGCTATTGAATAGATAAACTACCGTTAATCTGCTTTGTTCATTAACGTAAAAATCTCGATTGCGTGTAGGCATAATATTCCTCAAAAATATTAAAATAGTCTTTGTTTCAGTCTGAACCTGGGGAACAGGCAACAGTACAATTATTACGTTGTTTGTTTGTTTTGCAACTGGTATTACTGCATTTCGTACGTGCATAAAATAAGTTTTGAAAATAACGAATTTTATTTGTAATTTCCCGCGTGCGGTATAAAAAGTTGTTTTAGCACTGTTTTGTATAACTGAGTGGAAATTTAATGCTTTGCTTGAGTTTGTTGATTGGTTTAGCTATTCTCGTGGGCTTTTTATTTTATTATTTGTTTTGATTTTTCTGTTCCTATTTCGTTTATAGAGTTTCTGGTTAAATTAAGCATTATTTTTGCTCCGATCTTCGCAGAATACACTGCTAATTTACTCGCCTACATTGTCACGGGAAAAAACATGCAAAATACAAATATTTTGTGTGTTTTTTCTATTATCACTTTTTGTTAGTCTGTCTACATACTCAGGCCGAAAAAGACAATTTTTATCTTTATTCATTTATAGTAAGTATTGTACCAAACATCACGCAAGTCAAAAAAATATTTTAATATGAATGTGGATAAATTTAGAAAGTATGGCAATTTTGCTAGTAGCTCTGTGCGTTTTCCATAGGTTACGAAACGTTTTAGTAGACTACTTATATACTAGTCAATAAAACATCAACTACCTAACAGATCCAGTACTTGTCTTAACTTAAGGATTTATTCTTCCCCATCCTTCATGTCTCCATCTCTTACTTCATCACATTAACCATAAACCATGTTCCATCATTGTCAAACTTAACCCGTCCATCTTTAATCCCGCGTGTGCCCTCACTTGTTTATATCATAACAACATTATTTAACATCCCCACACGCGCACAAGTTTACTAACAACTTCAAAAAGTTAAATAACCTGACTGTTAATTTTGAAGTCGTGTTTTGTTCACTTAAGATTGGAGCCAATCGTTGAGCAAATGTTGGAGCCAATGTTTGTTGATTTCGATAACGCAGATTTTTTTACCAGTTGCACACAAAGATACGTATCCGGTGAAGATTTCACTTATGTATTAATAAACAATCTATGATCCCGTTTTCAAATTATTGGATACTATCAGTCAATATCGGTGTATAATAATAGTTTCAATATCAAAGTGACGTATACAACTTATAAATCTTATAATACATTATTTTGTCAATAAAACATGTGTTTTTCTGCGGTACTTTTCTTCAATTGAACTCTCTTGAAATTATCTCAACAGTCGCAGCAATAACGAAGACAAAATTAAAATCAATGTTAAACTAAACGTTCTTGGAAATACAATCAGCTAATTAATAACAAAGCAAAAACAGCTGCAATCTGTATCCAACTCCAAACAAATAGTCCTTACAAACATTGGTCCAAACATTGGCAAGCATTACACTTGAGGCCGTACACTTGACAATAAGTGATAATGTTTTAACTTGACGAGATAAACTTGGCTTACGTTTTTGAAGTAATCTCTTTAAACGTTTATGTTTGTAGCACTATTTCTGTTTAATGTAACTGAGTATGAGAACTTTGTATTGTCATGATAGTTTCAAACAGTTGGCAACTGTTCTAGTTATGCCTGTGTATATGAATTTTCATTCAGCATAAACATATTGGAATAATGATATTTTAATACTATTTACAAATTAAAGAATGAAAAGTTGGTAAATTTGCAGAATGAAGTCAAAACAAATATATATTTTTTGTAGGCCTCTGTAAAAAAAAAATATCTTGACTTGACTCAAAATCTGTTAAAATTTCTGCGGTCGTAGTGGAATCGTATTTAGTTGAGCTCCCACTCATAAATTTCAGATTTGAATGTCACTTTAGGAGAGAACTTGTTTTTGTAATTCTCGTTTTAATAACATTATTCTCTACTTCGTAAACTTACTAAAATAAACACAAACCAGTAACCACCAAAGCTTTGTATGTAACCTCAACCTACACGTTTAACTTAAAGATACACTTAAGTTCCGTTTACTTTATCAATGATCTCAAAATCAATCAATTTCGAAATCAAAATAATCATGACACTTAAAAATGACTAGCCAGTTATAAAGTACTTATTCCTTCCTATATTTTCACTGCAATGCATCTTATACACAGTTCAATAGCATTAGCTGATTGGAACTCAAAGCGCATAGTTTTTCACTGATCAAGTTATCTGTCTTTCTATCTAATCAGTTTACTTCCACTCACTGTTGAGTATAAGCCTTCATTACGGTAACTCAATAGTCTAGACACCTTATCAACTAATAGTGTTAGTCTTAAATGGTAGTTTACTGAGTTGTCTTCCTGATTTTCTGAAAATATTGACAAAGATCTAGCAGTATTTTTCGAAAACAACTCATTCTGTTTATAGTTTAAAAGAATCCTATTTATATTATTAATGGGAAAGTTTGTGAGTGTGTTTTTACTCTTTAAAAAAAAATTAATCGGCCATTAATCAAATTTGATACACAGATACTCTATAACTTAGATGAACCTATAGGATGCCTTTTACAACAGGAGTTATTTTCACGCGGTCGAAGTTGCGGGTAGAAACTAGTGCTCTTTTTACTACATATAGATATTTGCGTGAAGCACTGCGTACTTACCTATCATGAATGTATAATTTATACACCTGTCATGATTAAGATTCTTTTATAACCTGTATATGACAAATAATCACCTACAGAATTACACGTTACATAGAATCATAATTTCTACCATAATTAGATTCCCAATTGCACTACATTTGAACCCCAAAACAGACTAACTCTTTAGCTAAAACCTATCCATTTCAAACTAGAAACAGTTGCAAATACTCCATAATAAGGCCGTATTGCGCAGTATCGTCGCAGCACACGAGGCTTCGCGATAATATTTAAACTTGGGGACAAACTTGTTGGCACACGACTCCGGTGAACAACGGAACTCTGCCGCCCCCGATATCTACTGTGTGGTGTACGTTTGATATATCGTCCGGGTTTTCACTTGTTTTTACTGCTGGGTCAATTATTTTGTCCGCTATTGTATTCGTGGTGTTTGTTTGAACGTTTTAATGCATTTGAACTGGTTTGCGATAAAGTAAGTGGAAGAGTTGTAATCGGGTAAAAATATGTTATGACGTATCAACAAAATAAATGAGATTTTCATGTATACAAATAACTACTAACTAATTAAACAATTAGGTACACATAATTTTGAGATGGAGGAAAATATAAAAATGGTTTTCTAAGGCCAGGTAATTAACCAATTACCACCAAGACTAGCTTTAAAATTTTTTTTCGAGAGTGTTACAAAAGAATTTGAGAACAAAAACCTGTGCTATATGATTAACAATATCGCTACTTCGGGGAAGAAAGGGCGTAAAAGCCAAAATAGCAACTTTACAGGGGAGCGAAAAAACGATTTTTTTTTTAAATTTTGGAAAATAACTTTTTTTCCAATAGAGTTAAATTCGAATGAATTGGTGATATTTACTTGCATTTAAGTGCTCTTTAATATCAAGAAGCTTAATTTTAAGTAGACCTTATGGTTTAGAAGATAGGATGGATTTACGACCCAAAATTTTAATAAAAATGGCTTTTACACCGTCTATAAATACGTACTATAGGACGTAAATCCACAAATATCTATAATGCTAACATACATCGTGTCGTATAAACCATCTTTAGACAGTGAAAAGGTCGTAATGACTGCACCACTTATAACAATTATCGTGAGTAAACCTACAATTATTATAATTTTGTAAGATTTAATGTGGTGAATATTGAAATTAAGGTGCATAGAAGCTCAAAATAATAGCATAATAATTATTATTATCTGATTTATCATAGTTCTATATTACAAAATTTATTATAACGAATTAGGTTACCTACCTGTTAAGTTAAATGCACACGATTCATGAATAGTGAAACAAAAGAAAAGATTTAATTGAATTGAACTTTGATTATTTTCATTAATTTAAATTTTAAGTTAACTGTGATAAATAATTACTATCGTCTAATAAAAAGTAAGAAAACGAAACAAAAAACAGAAAAGGAAATAGAAAAAAAAGAAGATTACTAATTATTGTCAATTTGATTTGATTTATGGATGAATAAAACTGATTTGCATCTTAACTAAATTTATTTATTTAATACACCAATACCTACATAGTAGAATAAATTACAAACATACCATTATTTTATACTATTTTATCAATTTTAGTTAATTTATACGTAATAAATATTGTATTTACGACCAAATATTCTTTCATACTATGGTGATACGCCCTTATTAATTTGAAATAATTAAATAATGTCATATACGTCAATTTTTTTTAATAAAAATGGTTTTGGTGAGAAAAAAATCATGGGGGTAAAAGCCATTTTTTTGGGAATATTGAAATTTTAAATATACAGATCGATAGAGCGTCGAAAACTAAACAAAGTTGCATTATTAACTCATTTTGGCCAAAAGTGGCTTTTACGCCCTTTCTTCCCCGAAGTAGCGATATAAATAAGAACAAAACTTCTACTCACACATAACATCCAAAGTAACAGAATCTTCAAGCGTGTGAGCCGGGAACCATGGGTTGGAGACCCTGCAAGATAATTGTCTTCCACTGTCCTCTCTCCTCACGTGCCAAGTTAGAACACTCTTCGTTACTTCTCCATCTACATCGACCTGAGAAGAGAAATAGTTGAAGGAAAACATCGTCATGGAACCCTGCATGTCATTGTTTAAAGTTCTTTCACATTTCTTTATGGCATGCAGAGTCATAAACCCGCATTTGGCTAGCGTGGTGAATTCAAGACCTAGCCCCTTCCTCGTTTGGAAGTGGTTTGCCCAGCAGTGGAACAGTGAAAAATTGCTTTAATTTTCATGTGTGGTGTTTAGTTGCATAAAATAGTAATTGAAATTTTTTTTTGCTTTACTACGGTGTACCAAGTGTGGATGAATATCGGCAGGTATTAATACAGACGAGAAAAAGGCATTTTGATTAAACTGAAATAATATTCTTTGCGTTTACAAACTGCGAGTCAGTTTCGTTATTATTAAGTCGCAAGATTGTTCGCATGATACTTGAGAAAGGTACCTTATTTGTGCGTTTAAAGGGCTGGTTTAGATTTAATTGCATTGTGGCATTGGTAACTCGCTATTAAAAATCAGCCCTTATATGGTCGAATTTGTTCATGAAACTTTGACATTAGTGAGGCAGCTAGTTACACAATAATAAGCACTACAATCATCGACCTCATAGCGACAACATCGAATAGTCAAGAGCTCGAGTAACACAATTCAAGTATTACGAGTAAACGGTAATTATAGCTGTGTTGAGTGTAGTGTACAGTCAAATGCCAATGCGTTTTCAAGCAATTACGTTTGTGAATCCAAATTAAACTGCTGCGTGAACAAGTTTCGGGCTTAGTTCGTTTAAGTTTTACCACGATAGTATGGAGATGGATAAAAGCCTGAGAGTGATCGAAAACTCAACTTTTATAGTTTAGGCTCATGTCACATCATTTTAATGGCATCTTGCCAAAATTATTATCATAAAAATATCTATTCTATAGGATAGAAAAGTCTTCTCATTTTGTCACGGATACAGCATTTTTGTAAGCAATCATGATATTAGGCCAATATTCAATACAACATGAAAGAATAATTTCACTTGAACAGATGTTGATGTAACACATAATTTTAAAGTATGTATGGAAACTTCTCTTCTACTCCAACTCATTCTTACGCTGTTTTTTACAAGGGACGATCTTTAATAAACTTCTCTCTTTCTCCGTACCTGTGTCAACGTGGAGTCCACAAGCTGTGAGTTGATGAACCACTCGATGTTCGGAGCCGGCTTCGACCCTCGCGTGGTGCACACGAATGACTTGTCCATGCTGGCTCTTGTTGCACCACTACCAGTCACGCGGACGTATTGGGGTTTTACTGTTTAAGGAAAAATACGATTAGAACGTTTTGAATGCAAAAAAAGATTTACACACTAAATAAAATACATGTGTCTGCAAAAGATGGAGTCTCAAAACTTTTTTTTGGCGAAATATGCGTATAGTTTACGTTTAAGAAATTGAAAGAGATCACATTCGCAAATAACTAGGAACTTTAGGAAACTTGTACAGATTTTTGAAGGCACTGTAGCTCCTAATCATTACTCAACACTGCACTGTGTACATTTCACATATCATTCAATCATACTTGATATGTGAATAGCATATTACGTATAACTATTGGTATATATTCAGTCTAATCAGCTAGTCTTCTATCCAAATCTTTTGATTTTACTGCCACTCTGGGTTAATTTTGATTCCAGTCATTATCTATACGAATCTATAAGAGCGATAAATTGACGACTATTAGGTATTTAACCTAACGTATCCAGTTGGGCAAAGTTCCAAGTGCTTTACTTGCTACTTAAGCCCCGCCATACGTAGTAATGTTAAGGATCTCTGCGATAAAATATACTTGCTATTCGTGTTACGATAACAGTAGCAATAATTTTGTTAAACAGAATAATCAAAGGAAATAAAGAATAAAATATTTAGTATTCAATATTATTATGGAAAGTCTTTTTTTTAAGCAACATTTTTCTACTTAATTTATTAATCTATTCGCGGTTTGTGAAGGCCAAGTGAGTGGTAGGCGAAAATTAGTTTTACGCCACAAGGAGTAGTTACATCAGTCCATCCGTTACCACGGTCGATATAATTCGATTGAAAGTGGCTAGCTATCGAGAAATGTTCTTTAAAGGAACCATTTTCTACCAAATAATTATAATAAAACAATATGAACATTCTATGGAGCGCAGTTTGGTGAAATTCGAAATACGAATTTAAAATTTAAAAAAAAATCATAAAATGTTTAATAATCCGAACCGAACCAAATATTTTAGACGAGGCTGTATGAGCATTGTTTCCTCTGCCTGCTTCAACGAAGGCAAAAGAAATAGGCTGATTCTTTTTTTGTGCTTAATATTTCGTTGAACAACATTTATAATGACATTTTCATATTATTGATATATTATTATTGCTAATACGGTTTATCGTTTACTATATTTTTTATTTATGAGTAAAAAATACCTTTCGTGATTATTTGTATCCACTATATCCTATAGTTTGTCTAAAATTTGTTTGAATACAATTATTGAAAAATATAATTTAATTTAGAGAACAAATTTCAGAACAGATTTTTTTTTTTTACTGACTCATGTTAAACGTCAAATTGTCGTTGCCTAATAGTTTGCGATTCTCTGCAGGATTTCTTGCGGTTTTTTAACGTGTAGCTCGATAGAAAATGTGTAGTACTTAATAGAGTGAGACCCTAAGGACGCTATAGTGTTGCTGATGGTTAAGACGGTTTATCATTATTATGAAGGTAGTATTGAGCTTGTGTTGTTTTCGCGGTGTCACCGCGGTGCACGGTACACGTTCCATGGATTCGGAGGTTGAATATTGTTATTAGCATAAGTGCGCGCTAACATGTGACACCTATTGGAACTCACATTAAACACGTAATTGCGTTGAGCATTGCTTTTCAAAGATGAGTGCTCTGAGTGATGACGAATAAGTGAAGTGATAAGTGATAATAACTTGTAAGTGTGTAGGTAGTGCGTTCGCCGCACGCAGTGTCAGTATCGTCACAGAATCGAGACGCCACGGCGTCGAACTCTCGAGTTTGCCGCGCTGTGTTGCCGCTGTTGCTCCAGTGTAAAAGTAAGTAATATTTTATACTCATGGCGGGAGCTTCATACTGTTTTGATTACGTTATTATTTCATGTTTAACATTATTTTTTTTCTAACAACTAGGTTATTTTACACAGTAGCTACGACAAACCATAGTAGCAACGCGTCGTACGTAATAATTAAATATAACTTAGCCACATTTAATTATCTTCATTTTTATTACTGTTGCCAGTTTCCGAAGAACTGTCTATAAAGCTCAACTAGTAAAATTAACCAAATAACCAAATATTGCTACACTAAAAAGGCCAAACACGTACAACAGTAACAGTTAGTGAAGATGACTTCAAAAAAAAATTACTCACAATATAACCTAACAGTAACGTCTCTTGTCTGTGGCTGCAGTAATGGTGGTTCGACCCTGCACTGCAACTTGGTGCCTGTCATCTCCCTGGACAGGTTGGGCAAGTGCAGCTGGCAGACTGAACCTTCTTTCGTGAAGGCTAAGCGTTCCTCGCCTCTGTACCATGAGACGTCTGGTGGGGGTTTACCTGGGCAAAAGAGAGATTGCTGGTTACCACTGTTAAGTTACTTGCACTGATAAAAACGGCCACCACTACAGTGATACTAAAAACTTCGTACTTTAAATTTTGACAGTTTTCTATCGATTTGTATATAATATCGTCCCCGTAGAGCGAAAAATCACTAACTAACACTTAAGTGATTTTGAGATACGAGGTGTTTTATGTCTTAAATGACAAAAATAAATATAACTTTTTTCGGAGATTAGTTATCGATGCATGAAAGGTTTTGTTTTGAAGATATATTAATTAAGTATATGTTATATGTATTAAACCACGAAAATAGTATATAAATTATTAACTGTAAACGATAATTTGTTTTACCCCAAGGTTTTCCTATTTATCTGTCACTTAGTTACTTTTCACATGTAGTTAGTTAGTTTTCGCATCAGCATTTAAATATTATACTAGTAACTAAAATCAGTTAGTTATTTTAGGAGTAAAACATATTTTACATAACTATGTCTAAATAAAATACCCAACTAAATAGACTTTGCTTATTTATTAATTTATTGCCTAATTTAAAACTAGTGTCCTATCAGTTGAAAAGTATAAAAGTAAAACAACATTCTTAGGCAACATTTATTGAAAAAAAACTGTCTTTAAGTATACAAAACCTAATTAAAACATAATGAACAAGAACTCGTTACAAAATCATCAATAGAACAGCATTAATGATGTAGCCACATCATTTTCCTCTTCTTCCTCGAGCTAAGTGACGTCAGGCTCACATAGCCTATCCAACACATCGTTACTAACAGGTAAAGATTCATACCAAGGATAAAGTTCGCTTAGTATGACACCTTTGACACAAAGATTTAACAAATCTTTCCTTACAGGGGTGTATTTACCCTAGGGCTAGAAGGGCTATAGCCCAGGCCGGTTTCCTCTCTTGGGTCTGCATCTTGTCGGGGTGAGGGGGCTTAGTAGAATTGAAAGGTTGGGGAAACAGTGATCGCGAGTAACAAAAAATTACTGCGCGTGTCCCTCTGTTTGCAGAGGACACAGGTGCGGGACAGGTGAGCCGTCAGTGGGAGGACGGGCTCAGTAGGCACTCACACTGCCCCGAGCTGACGAAGAGCCAGGCCGCTGCCGCCCTCGTCAACCGTCAGTTATCGTAAATCCGTCCATCCTTGACCGAGGGCCTTGCCTTAACCGGCTGGGTCGCGAGGAGACCACCTCTGTGAAAATCCCGAGTAACTCCAGCAGTGGCGCCCCCTTTAGGGGCCTTGCGTGGTCAGAGTTCATTCGCTTTGCGGGGACCCCCGCGCCAGAAAAACCAGACGCAAGCGGCCACTGGGGCACCTCCCGCCCTCCAGTAGTATAAGGGTCACCGGATTATGGGGCCTCTACCTCGGTGGAACGATACTTGCCACCACACTCGCGAGAACTGTTTGGATAATATAAATTTGAAAACGAACCCAAATGATGTAAGTGGGAGAGGCGAGAAGCTCAAACCCGAGGAGATCGGGGGCAAGAAGCCCAGCCGTATTGACTGCATAGCATAGTTGCGGAGGGTCGGAGCACGCCCAGTTTTAGCAAGTGTCAGACAATGACCCTAAGGACAAATTCACCATCCAGCTGGCGGACACCATCCTCACTCACCACTAGGCAGTGGTGGAGGTGGCCGACAAATCCGGTCACCTCAAGGGTGACCTTTATAAAGTCCCTCAAAGACGCTGCCAGGAACGTCAAACTGGCAGTGTCGGAGTCGAGCAGGCAGTATGCCACGAAGGAGAATTTGGCGCGTCAGGCCCAGAATTATCGCTTGCAAGAGGAGGTCGATCACATGTCACAGGCAACGGCATCAACCCCCGCGCCAGAAAAACCAGGGGCAGCGTCCTCAGCTGTACCTGCTAACGCATTCGCCACGCCACCGCCACCGCACCGCAGCTCACAGGTCTCCGGACCAAGGAGAAGCAGGGTAAACAGCCGCGTCTTACAGTGCAGTGGCTTCCAAACCGCCGTTCACTAAACCGACGGCTGCCAAAGAGTAGCAGCTCGTCGGGAAAAATAGCAAGGCGCCCAAGGCTACGGAAGCCGACAAAAAGGGCAAGAAAATCAAAATCAAATTATTTATTCATTTAGGTCAAATATTGACACTTATGATAGTCGTTACAATTACTGAATCTACCACTAGCTCGGAAAGGGGGTGGAGCCTTATGAGAAGAGCTAGCAAGTAACTCACGGTTATTTATTAGTCTCTGATCATACCGTATGTTGGGAGCAACTACTAGCATGTGATAATAAGAATATGGGCAACAAGTGAGCACATTGGTTGTGAACAATATAAAAGAAAAAAAGTGACAGTTTTATGATTAACATCAAATTGTATGTAACATCACCTATTTGCATCATTAAGTGCCCATATTTTACAATATTTAGACCTACTGCTACTGAGTTTATACAATTTATGGCAAAGTTCCCTAATTTCAAAGAATCCTAATCAAGCGAGCGACTGTTGTCGTTTAGATACTCATCAATTCTGTAATAAAAGAAGGAGGAAGAAGAAGGCGCCCAATCTTCGGGCTCCAGCTGCACCTGAAGGCGGCAAAAAGCGGTGCGACATATAGAGACGTTATTAGGGACGCAAAGGACGAAATAAACCAAGCCGACAATGAAATAGTCCGCTTCGGGGTTGCGGCTACGGGAGCTCGAATGTTGAGCTCCCAGGGGTCAGGGACCGGAAAAGCGGATGCCCTGGCCTCTAAATTGAGGAAAGTTATCGGGGAGGACACCTTCCGAGTGTCCAGGCCCACAAAGACCGCGGAACTGAGCATTACAGATCTGGACGACTCAGCCTGCCCAGAGGAGGTGAAGGTCGATTAAAGCCGATTTAATAAATAAAATTGATCAGGACAATGTAAAAAACTAATTTGTTAAAAATGAAAATAAAGTTTAGTTTTTTCATTCCTTGATGGGGCGGAAAGCTGGCGGAGCCCAGGGCGCGCCATCTTAAAATACGTCTCTGCGAGTGACTGCAATAATGCGCGGGCGCGGCGAGGGTCCTAAGGTCAAAGGGCGTAATCTCACTAAGTAGCATCGTATCACGGGACATAGTTACCAACCTTTCATCTAGTAGTGTTTTTGCTGAGTGAAAAGTAGCCAAAACATTTTAATTATAATACTCTAATGTGTTATGTCATCTACAGTCAGGGAAAATATTAACCAGAACACTATAGTTAGTTGTCGTTTTTTCTTTTAAACGTCTGGTCTTAAATAATATAGCTCGAAAAATAATTAATGGTAGTTAGTTACTTTTCGCACAAAATATCACATACAATAAAATTACTAAGTCACTTTGATGAGTTTTCGCATTACTATTTTTTAAGACATGCCTATAGGGAGTAATGCGGAAAAAGTAGATAAGGAACTTTAATGCGTAAGTATCTTTTTCAACAAAGAAGAGAAAAAGTAATCAGGTTACTTAGTTACTTGTAACTCAACTGTCACAAATCAAATAATGTACTTAATTAAGTCTCGCGATTTACATTTTTCTAAATAATTACGTTATGAATACGAGAGTAAGACAGAAATATGGAGAAAAAATTACTGATTTTATTGGTATTTATAAGTCGATTTTGAACATTTTGTTACTTAATGACTTTTCGTTCTACGGGGACGATATTTAAATGTCCAGGTGATATTAGTTTGAATCGCATGCGGAACAAATTATCCTTATTTTTAAATGTACAACTATAGGGTTAAATTTGAAAATATATTAAATGTAATTGGCGGGCTACAAATACACAAAAATGACTTTCTTGGGTACGTTTCTGAACGCCTTGACTTAGAACAAGCGTGACGACCACTTGAATCATCGACACTTTTGTCGACGTCGCTCAAGAAATTAAATATGACATGTACTTACCTCCAGCCGCCTGACAAGATAGAAGTACATTCTGACCCTCTCTGAAGGGTCCGGCAATGTTGCCCAGAATCTCTGTACCCTCGTAATCGTATATCCGAGGTGGTTCTGGTGGAACTGTTAACATAAACAACGTATCCAAATAAATATTTAAGTATTTATTTTTTCTTGATACTTTTACTTCTTTCCATAAAAAAGAGCTATAATTTCATCAGATTTTAAGTATATATGTTACTGTAAAAGCCCGAACGGTGGTAAATCCTAAGATTTTCCGGTATAACCTAAGATTTACCAACTCGCAATGGTAAAAGTCCGAACAATTCTTTTATTTCGAACTTTTACCTATACTCACTTGATGATATCGAGATGTCGCCGGAGCCCCGCTTCGCGGGGCTCCTCCTTCTGGGTGGTTAAAAAAAAATAACCACGAAGGCTAAGGTGGGAGCTTCGCTTCGCTCGCTCCCACCTTAGCCTTCTAACCTAACCTACCCATGTCGCTATGCCCAAAACTCCTGCTTTATAACTATGTCACAGTATATAATTATACCGTGAAATAGTTATAAACATAGTTATGAAGGAGGATTTTTCTATATATCGTAACATAGTTTTTAAACTCTGGCTTGTTCGGACTTTTACCATTGAGAGTTGGTAAATCTTAGGTTTTACCGGAAAATCTTAGGATTTGCCACAGTTCGGGCTTTTACAGTAACATATACACACAAAAACTTGTCCATACAAAATATGTTTCTAATAAGTTTGCGTATTCAAGTTGCTAATCCACTTAACCAATATAACTTAGCTATGCATCACTATAAAAATATTGACGATCTCCGTGGCATAGTAGTTAAGGTGGTTGCCATGCCACTACCATTGCGTAGGAAGGTCGGTTGTACTTTGTGCCCTTGGTTGTATGTTTGTAAAAGTCCCCGCGGCACAAGAGCAATTCTTACAAATCCTCAATCGCGTTTTTTTATATGAGTTTAAACGATATTGAATAGATAAACTACCGCTAAATGTACCTCAAAAATCGCGGGCTAGTGGAGAAGATGTCTTTTAAAAAAAATTTTAATTAAATTGCCGTAGATTTTAGTTTCTCAAAACCTTATGCACTTACCTATAACAGTTAAGTTAACCCTATAATTCCTAGTCGGTGCATCAACATAGTCGATCCTGCACCGGTACACGCCCTCATCCTGGCGGGCCACCTTCTCCACCACGAGGTGAGCTGATGATGGGTCAGACTCGTTGAGAACGAAGTGGGTTCGAGCTCCAAACTCCCCGGCTACGGCCCAGTGAGTTGGCGCGCCGTTTCTGAAGTCCACTCTGAGAAAAGATAGAGAAAAAAGCTGTGTTGTATTAGGTACCAGATTGCGTCCGTGATTCTTAACGGATAGGATGTGTTTTCAGATTTACAGGATTAGGTCATGTTTAGACAAAAGTGTTTTTACGTTTTCTATTGACTATTATATATATCGTTGTACGCGTATAAAATCGGCAGTACGCTCAACACAAGGAAGTATAATATTTATTTTATTTACTATTTTATGCTAGATTAATTTTACACAGATGATATTTTGAAATTAAGGCAAAGTCAATAAACACGTAAAGCTAGTTTTATAAAAAAACTATTTCAAATGCAATTTTATTCTTCACCGCTCATAAAATCGTAGATCACACGATCAATTTCACAATTGTAATTCACCAACATATTTTACAACTGAACTTAAATCTACTGCACTAAAATAATATAATAATATAATAATAGCACTAAAAATGCACTGGCAAAATTCACCAAAATTTCAACAGTACATTGTAAGTGGCCACGTCATAGGAAGGATGCAATACACGGGAAGAATCCGGCTTCCGTGTTGGATGGCGTCCAGCAAAGCGAATCAATGAGAGTATTTGCTTAGGGAGACACCAGACGACAAAGGGTTCAGATCAATAAGAATGAACCAAATGCTTTTTGGTAATGGAATTGTTGAAATGCGTGATACTGTTTTGCTGCAGCATATTTTGAGCACTTTCAAAATTGCCACTGATTTTCTCGGCATTATCAATGCGTGGAAAGTTTTGTTAGTTATGCATGAAATAATATTTGACTTATCAGATAGTATCTTTTACTTTCTGATTATAAACATCGAATATATGAAACATATCAAATGCTTTAGCTGTTTGTCAGTAAATCGTAAGAGCTTAAGACTATAATTTCGATTTGAAGGTTCAATTCTTGAGTTAAAATTACTATTCAACTATTTTTAGGCAAATTCATTATGTTCTTTTAAAACACCTTAAAATTAATATTATGCCATTAAATTTTATTCGGAGCATACGGGTCGATCTTCGATTTGACTTAACACGTATATTTAGAATAACGCTGATGAGTTCCATTATAAAAAACTCATTAGCTATCCAATTGTCAATTGCGGTAGAGCGTCGCCACTGGGAATCTTTGTACTGACCAAAGTAAAAAAGATTTCCATCTTCACTACCATGTAAAGGCTCCCTAACAAAGAACGTATAAGAGAAATATTTGCTTAGACTCGCCAAGCGAGTCCAAAGCAGAATAAATAACTTGGCCTCAAGAGCAACTGTATTAGAAGTGATATTAAGAACCTTTTGTTTTTTCCGTTGGTATTTTTTTGTGTAGATATCAGTGAATTGATACTGTGTGAATTGATGCAATTGTATGTTATAACATACAATTGCATTGCAAATGCAATTGTATGTTATAACATACAATTGCATTTGCTTCTTGTCTTGATTCTTTATTGTACGTAGGCAATAGTAATGATTTTATTCTTGATAAATTGACTAATTACTAACAAAATTTTTTTCTCAAATAAGACTATGAATTGCATAATATTTAGCTTAAAACTGACAATTGAAGAACTACGTCTATAGAGTATTTTTTTCTTGCTGACTATTTTTTTTCTTATTGTATTTTTTGAGTTTATTAAACGGTACTGCTTTAGGCACTTACTACGTTATAGTTTTGAATCTTCTAACATGATAAAATACTCAAAAGTCCCTACATAATACTCTATGATAGCAGCTTAGTTTCGAAAAAGGCTTTTATCATCTCAAAACGCAGTAGCACCTAATACCTTGACCAGCCAAGTCTACTTGGCGGTCTGCCAAGTAAATGTACACAATACTACCGAGACAAACGTACCAACAAAGATTTAGACATGCATAAAATACATTTTAAATTAAGTATAGTCGCGGGTAGTAATGTAGTTCAATTTAAAGATTATGAAAGCCAAAGTCGAATATCAAATATTACGAGTACTTATAGATTTTATCAACGCAACATTTTTAGTTGCTTATTCCTGTACAGGTAGTGCAAGGTTTTGTCATTAATGATTGTTATTTTTTAAAACTAGGTAAATTAAAGTTTAAGTGTATGATTATTACATTTATTTTTAGCTGTGAATATAATATTTTTATCAAATTGAATAGATATCAAATACCAACATGTCGTAATTTTACGTGAAAAAGTAGCAAACATACTGATTCTCGATTTGATAAAATGTTGTTCTATTGAATTCAATAACTATGTAAAGTATAGAATGTAATGATGTTATCGCCGGTGACTGTACATTCACACAAGCCTTGTCTAGACCCTATGAATATCTGTAATACACAAACTATGAATTTCAAGAGTTGTGTTCGTAGTTTTATGTGTTGAAGATTAATCAACTTAGTTAAGAAGACATTCGTATGAAGGAACTGTAGTTTAGATAGCGGGATATTGCACTTGGCAGTTTATACGTCGTAAAGACTATTGTTGAGGAAATCTTAATGCAACCAGAACTATGACGATTAGGATAGTAATTTAAATACCAGTAGTCTGAAGATGCAAAAGCAGAGAGTCTAGTTTGATTTTCTATCACTATTGACTTTCGACAACCGAGTAACTATCAAGAGAAATATTTGATAAATGTACAAGGGCCCCTAGCATATTCCGAAGGAACTATATTTGATCAAATATTTTAAATGTGAAATGCTACTCGATAGCGCTTAGCAATGCTCACTGATAGATGCGATAGTAGTGGTATTTAGCATGGAAATGATTCAAAACGGTAAATCAATACAATGGCTACGTAGTTTAGCAAGAAATGAGAGCGGTGATGCGGCCATAAGTCACTAAGAACCTTCTCTTTCATTAATTTAACATCAAAACTTCGTAGTCTTAACAAGGAACGAAAATGTGTTAAAAAAATCAAATTACTAGCGGTAACAAAAGCTCCAATAAATTTCTTCGCTGAAACACTGAGCGTGTGGTAAGATTTGGCACGTCGCCAGTTGGTGGCGGTTCGATGCCGGCTCCCTGCGTCGGTAATGACCACCTGATCTTGTAACTTAGGACTGTTTCGTAATTAATCGGCTTTGGAGATGATTATATTCGAAAGGACATCGTAGGTTGAAAATGTATAGTCAGAAAACAGCTGGTTCTTTTATTATACTTATTGACTGATTTTTAACCGAATAAATTCCTACTCTTCTCTCTCCCTCTCTTCTTAAGTCTAGAATAACAGATGGAGGAAAAGTTGTCATTTACAGAGGAAATGTCTCCTCCTATTAGATTTTTAAGTTATTTTAGAACAAACAAACACACTTGTACCATGTTTCCTATGCCCTTTACCTTTGAGGGCAGACAACATTCTATAAGGTGATTGCTTTTTAACTGATTAATCGAGTTACTGTAAAAGATATACTAAGAATTATTTAGCATAGTCCATTTCAGCGCGTTAGCAGTCCCTAAATGCAATTATTCATTATTACAACTCGCCCCGACTTACCCCAACTTTTTCCACTTAAATTTTAATTTACCTACTCCATCAAAAGTCACCACCAACTAAAATCTTGAAAATCACAATTGAGTTACACCATCTCAACATCTTATAAGTCAAGCAAATTGCAATTAAGTAGTCCACGTTCAGTCTGTGTCAAAATTTAATTTAGACCCCCCCTTTCTGATCCCCTCACCCCCTTCACCACCCCTCGGGAGACGCGGAATGATGCTGCGATTAATTCAAAATTTCAAATTTAGTTATCCATATAATGTAAATTTAGTTCGGTTAGACTTCCATTGGTCGTACGCTGAAGGTGGAAAATTCCTTAGGTAAGTAAACACTGAAATGGTCATCGAAATTGCTCGTTTTGATATAATTTAACGGGTGCAGGTGTTGCGTTTATGCTGGTTGAAAATTGGTTCATAAAAGTGAAAACTGTTCGCGTATCGGCAGGAAAAGAACTGCATGATTACCGTAAGCAAAATCCATACATATGTAATGTTTGTTTAAAATTATGGAGATGCATAGAAAATTAGGTTAGTGGCACTTTTATTTATATTCAGAAATGTCCTTTTCGATGACCACAATCGACAGAACTTTATTCAAACACTGAATAGTACCCAACCAGTAGCAGTACCCAACTAGTTTATTTGACAGATTTACCTCGTCAAGGACATCCATTGGGGGTAATCTAAACATTGCACAATATATAAGTGCATATATTTGTATTCGAAAATAATGAAGAATTAACCAACAAAATTACTGTGCCATTTAATTCATGAAAATCTGTATAATATCGACCTACATTCTAAACACTTCCACTACATCAAAACGTTCTGATCAGAATCTTATCAGCCGCAAAGACCAATAGAAATAATATCGCGAAGGAGATCGTAAAGCTGTAGAGCTCTGCCCTAATGCCGCCGCAATAAACTACTGGCTCTACTCGCAACCTGGAGCTACTAATGTGATAATATTTAGGAGAGTGCAACTGCATTTTATAATATTTATACTTTAAAATATTTTAGGTACTTGTTTTTTGGAGTATTGTGGAGTAGACGTATATAATGAACTTATGAGACATGGTAAAGTCAAATAATATATGTTGTTGAAAGTTATGTATATTTGTATTAAATTATAAATCGATGTTCCTATTCAGGATGAGCTAAGTCTAATTTCGCTCGTGCATTTTTTTAACAATTTTAGATGTTGTTATGTGGTAGAGCTTAAAAATATAAGTTGTGATAATTTAAACAAAAAGATACAGTCTACGCAACACAATCTTTGAAAAACTTTTAATAACAATATTTTAATAATTATGTCAATTCTAACAATCTCTGAGTAATTTCTGTACAAGAAACGTAGAATAATCAAACAAAACTATAGTAGTAACATTTTATTGAATGACCGTTTTCATTCCAGGCATTTTGGTACTTAAATAGAATGATCCCGAAAACCACCTCACACGATATTTTACACGCCAAACTTTTTCAACCAATCTAGATAAGTGATCAATAAAAACAATAACACCAAAACATAAGAGCAAATTAACCTTATTTTATTCATTCTATTTCTATCGCAACTTCTTGTTAAACCCTAGATAAACCAGTTAACAAGAGCTCTGAAAACACAAACGATTTCTCCAACCTGTTTTGCATTTAAAGGATGTAAAGGAGGCGGGGCGGTTCAAGTTATGTTGGTCTTTGTAAGAGCACTCTGAAATTCCCCTTTTATGGGTATGTCTTAAGTAAAATATCTATTAAATAGGGGCTTCATAGACTTAAATCTAGCCATTGAAGCGTACCCTTTATTGCAGTGGATGTTTTTATTGTTGGTTTACTAT
The DNA here is from genome assembly GCF_050436995.1 of Anticarsia gemmatalis. Lineage (NCBI taxonomy): Eukaryota > Metazoa > Arthropoda > Insecta > Lepidoptera > Erebidae > Anticarsia > Anticarsia gemmatalis. Next base: position 10,466,350 of record NC_134763.1, on the reverse strand, counting down.
TTTAGTTTTCAAAACTATCGGGATATTATGAGGTAGTATAGTGGAATAGTGTTCATATCGATGTTTTATCACCGGCTTGGTGCTTCGGATTTAAATGAGAATCTGTTTAGTGTTCATAACTCATGGATCAGTTCTATATTTGAGTGCTACCTACACATGATCAGGTAGAAATTATGATGTGCTTGTATAATTTGGTATAACAGTTTTGTGTTATGATATTATTTTGATATATTTGGTGCTACACGTTTCATAGACGTTTCAAACTGTACTAAGGTTAAATGAGGTTAAATAAACTAACGAAAGTAACACTAAATTTGCATTGCATTGTAATATGGTTCATCAAAATAGTACTTATTAAAATATATTTTCAAGAAATAGAATAACGTGGCTTGCTTGACGCTTTGGTCAGATTGCATCAGCTATGGTCGTAATCTCTTAAATTATAAATTCTGTTATAATATTTATGTTAAATAGTACTTTATCTCTTATCAGATTTTTGTTTAATTTTAGTCTTACAATAGTCTTTTCATTTAAATATTTTAACTTATTGCATAGATTAACACATGAGCCAATTCTAAGTCTCTAATACTATTCTACTCAGATGAAGTCGCGGGCAGAAACTCGTATAGCTCACATAACATATGCAGTTTGTAATTATTCAGTTGACGGACTTCGCTAATGCGATGTAACTCGAAATTGTTGCATAATCCTTATGAGATCTTATTCCTGCAAAGGATAAAGTACAACATTTTATGCAATTTTAATTTGCTGATTGTAATTAAGTTTATTGTTATAGTGTCGGAATTGGTTGTTTAATAGGGAGAATAATGTGTAAAAAATATTTTGGGTGGAAAATTATTTACATCATATTTTATTTACAAACATGATACACATGTTATACTCGAAGGTGTAGGCTCATAGTAATATCTGTAAATAAAACCTAACACTCATGTAACCTCCAAGTAAGTCTCTCCTTATTACACATGAGGTTAAATTCCCTGTATATAGTTGCTCCTCGACTGATTGGTGAGAAGTCTGGAGGCTTGCCAACCTTGTACCGGATGAGTGTTGAGGAAGATAGATACTTCTGCGGCTGTGAAGATATTAACAACACAATATGTGAGACGTTTGCCTAAGAATTATGAATGTAATGGCAGGCAAAATCTATAATGCATGGATATTTTAACAAACGAAAGATTTTACTGGCTAAAAATATAAATGCTGTTGCATGCATGCAATGCATGCAATTTATAAGTGCGAAAAATCGCTAAGTAAAGACATGTATGATTAAATACATTTTGATGTCTTTCATATGGAGATAGTTGATAACCCAGGACACACATGGATATATTTTTTAATATGATTCGAGCTGGTGTGTGGTATTTATTCAGGTTATAAACTGTTAAATTTGGGATAGATTCTAAGAGATTTATAAAATCTATCGTAATCAGTTTTCTTACAATCATAAGTGACTGTACAACCTTTGCCAACACTGTAAATACAGTCAGCTTTAGAAAGAATTTGTATTAAAATATTAACACACAATATTTTTCGACATATACGAAATAAGAAGATGTCTCATCAACTTCTCCAGGAAAAACACTTCTTTTCAAAAACGAGATCATATAATAAGTAGTCTATGATACACAAGAAGACGAAACCAACAAAATACAAGAGAATAACATAAATAATTTATAACAGTTAATACATAAATGTATTGGAATCCAGATACTTTATAAGTAGGCTTTACAAACTAAATATTTATTGAAAAAGTTTCAAATGACTTATAGATCGAGTGGCACTTCTGAAACACGGCCTCAGTAGGATTTATCTTTATGTATTCACGGTAAAATTATTTATCAGTTTCTAAAATGTATTTTAAATAGTTGTGAAATTGAAATGGTAAATTTATTTATTTTGCTTTAGAGTATTACACAATTATACTACCTTTTACGTAATCGCAAGATGTTAAATTTTATTACTGGATTGGACAATATTAAGTATTCCTGAAGTTGAACAATTACTACCTGAAAAGTGATTTATTTGAACAATCCCTGGCGCAGTTCTCTTGCTACCAAAAGACCATGTTTCGCATGGTAGCAAACTACTTTGCTACCATGCGAAACATGAATCTTAAGTCTATCATTTCTTTTACAAACGTACAAACGGCGGATACAAAGTGCGACCAGACCCGAAACAATTATTTGTGGATCGCACAAATAATTGTCCCGGGTAATCAAACCCATGCCCTCTCGACGCGACAACAGTGGCGTAGTGTCCACCTTAACCACTGCGCCACGGTGACCATAAGAAAAATGTCTATAAAAAGTCAGACCTCATGAGCGTGTTCAGGCGTTCAAGTGAAACAGCTGTCGTATCAAAAGTGTATGAACTTACTCCTACATATATCACTCCTTTAAGATGCAGTACTAATCCAACACGTAGTATTTCATATTTCACCACGAATTTGCTAACCAAATGCGGTTGATACATGCAGATTCTAAACGCTCGGCTCCACACGGCTAATGTGAATTATCTACGTACCGTCTTTAGTGCTAAGCTTGAGAGTATATGATGGGTAGTTTACTTTTTAATTATTTGGTGTATCAGTAATAAAATATATGCTGTACAACGTCTAATAGTTTAAGTATGGCAATACAAAGACGATTCAATTGATTGTAGAGTATTATTTACACAATCGTGTATAATATAGCATGAAATTCTGCTGAATGTTTTCTAGGTTTAAAAATGTCCTGCTTTTTGTTGTTTAAAGAAGTTCAGAATTAGGTTTCTTAATTTTTAAGCACATGAGCGGCTTATTTATGTCACGTGAATCCTGAACGATGTTTTAGGTTATTGAGTAGTGACATGTTCTTTCAAAAATGGTTATAACACTGATCATTATTTCCAGCAGAAGCAAAGATCGCTATAACTTATAAGTGTAGGCAGGGAAACTCATATCAAACTTAACCAAACATTCCATTCCAAGAAAAAAATCCCTCACAAATAATACAAGAACAGGTGTCAAACAAGTCCATCCAATTAATTACTGTAAAAGTCGAAGGCAGAAAGTTTGGGCTTATTGCCCTCGGATAGATCCCTGAGGAGGAGATTATCTCGGCTCAAGTTCACTAAGTTCGACAACGTCGTTAGCAATGGACATTGTTGCAGGAGAAACATAATGGGAACCGAACATTTTGGGAATAGTTGGTACAGATTTTTGTTTTGGCCTTGAGGTTGTTTATGTTTTGTATAGCTTTAGAAATATACATTTTAAGATGGATTGTTTAGCTAACTTAAAAATAGGGTAAAATGTGGAGAATACTGTAATGCGGGATAACAAAAACAATCTTTAATCATATCTTTAAAATAATTGTGGCTAAATAAGACCAATACAATGACCACTCACCATACGATAAAATAAAAAAGTAACCCTAAAGGTTTTTTATAGAACAATCAAGTTTGCTGCTATTTTATTTAACCTTTGAAGCACGCAATAATAATTTCTAAAACACACATAACTTAAAAGTTATTGATGTATTCTCTACGTTTTCAACCCTCGACCGTTGCGTGGGAAGCGGATACGCCTATCGATGCTCTTCCGAAATTATCTGATCGTTGCTAAAAATATCCCAACTTTCCTACACTCGTAATCCCAACAAATCCATTCTACAAATAAAAATGGTAAAAATACACACTCGAACTCGATAACTACACAAAAAATACAATTTTGGCAAACGTTAGGAAGAAATTCGGTCGCACTGTATCGAAACTATGTTTGTTAATCTACTAAGTGCGGGATTATAAGAAAACCGGAGCGCAGTAAAATACATAGCTTTTAAAAGATTTTTTTGGGGAAAAAAGAAATAAAATGATTCGTTTTTGTGAATGGGTAGTGTTGCAATGAAGTTAAAAGGTAGGTGTTACAGTGAATTGTATTTAGATTTGCGCAACTTGGAAAAGGTTGAATTGCAAGTATACATTTTACGCACTGAATTGGTAGATAAGTAGGTTCTAGAAACTGCTAATTAAGAAATTTCAGGTAGTTACATATTTTTTTTGTCTAATTCAATGTAAATATGTTACGTAAGTTCCTAAAGGTAGAATAGGTCTATCTAGAGTTTTAATTTGAAACACGATTTAATAACTTCTTGCTTAAATGTGCAGTTAGATTTTACTGTTGTGAACACAAAAATAAATTATTTCTTTATTTCGGGTCTAGTGGTACTTTATTACCTCAGTATTTTGCACAGCGGGTTTGTGCAAATCTAGATGTACTAAGTATAAAATTGTACAAGTGAATACTTATGTATCTATAAGGCACAGTTGTGGCAGCTGTGTAAATTCCCCACGGATCACTGAAGTGTAACTAACTACTCCGCTAATTTTGACAAATGAGTTGCTCATCGATTCCTCTAAATTGAACGTACCTGTTTTACGTATAAGTTACTTATAAGCTTGTATTAACTTTTTTATTTGAAAACCAGTTTGCGATAATAAGAATTTATATAGTGTATAGGTAATAAATATTTCTTTTATCACACAATTACACAATTATTACAATTACGTCTGTTATTACAGTAACAAAGACTAATGCAACACGAATTTAAGGGCAAATCGTGCTCCACAATTTCTTTTTACAAATCGAACCCCTAAGGAAAACAAAGGCATAAGTGGAATTCAGTCACATTACAAGAGAACTTAAGCTTCAAGATATTTATCTAGTGTTGAGCTATTCAAAATAGTAATAAAAATACGTATTCGTACTTACGCCTCTATAGCATCGTATACAAAGTAAAACCAGACCCACACAAATCTTGTAATTTATTATTGTGTATTTGTATGGTGTGATCGAATACTATTTCACCAAGTATGTAAAAATATTGCACTACAAACGTTGACACAAAATTCTGTAGGATTTATTACTCTTCACTAATTAGGAAAGGTTCTTCAAAGTATGAAAGCTTTCATACCTGCACTTAGCTTGCATAATTGACAATATAACCCTGTCGCACTAAGTGCCGAAGAAATACCTGGTAGTCGGAGTGAGCCTTTAATGAAACTGTTAAACGAGATGTTTATTATATAGGGATATTGGAAATTATTTTTCAGTCGTTAATTTATTATGAAATTCTTATATTTGTTAAATGCTAGATTAATATAACTAGTTACTTTAAAACAGTTTCAAAAGTAAATTGCCTGAAAATATCCTAAAAACACCAGCTAGCTGTCCCAAAGTTTAGAGGTTTATTTTAGAAAAAAGTAAATTATGTTTGATTCCAGGTTTCACCCAAAGCTAAACTTCATCAAAATCGGCTCAACAGTTTAGCCATGAATTTACATAACAAGATTATATCTGCTTGTGTATTGATAATGGTGCCTCATACACTCAAATGGCAAATGATAGAGACAGAAACGTTTGCCAAATACGCAACCAAGTAAAACAATGTCCTAAAATCCTTCGCAAAATTCAGTTTATCTTAAATTGTACTAAAATAACTATCAAAATTCAGGTCAGTAGTACAAGCGTTGTTCATTACTAGTAACAGAATCCTTATATCACGTTGCAACAAACAGACAGATTAATTAAAGCAATACAGCAAACGAAGACGTTTACAAATTGTTGTAGAGAGACGGACAGAATATCGATCCGACTGTACTACGTTTATTTGGATGGAGATTTTAATGGACTGAAAATGTTGAGGAGTTTTGTAGTGTTTGAGATTTTAGTTTTGCAGAACATAATTATTTAGCAATGTAATCTATACTTCATATTAAAAATTTAAGCCATTAAAGGCCCATTGCTGTGCATGTATATCCTTCCGATATGAGGGAGCTTCAGGCCTTTAATTCAATATGAATGTGGAAATCTATCAGTTTGTTTTTTTAAATTACACTGACTAAACACGGCCAATTTGGTCTGTACACTATACCGGCTGAATCAATAAAAAGATTTTTATGAAATTTGGCAGGACGATAATTGAAAACTCAGATTATACCATAAGCTAATCGACTAGCCTGATAACGAGGTTTCGGGTTCAATTCTTTATTTGAGGTTTCACTATTAGTTAGAATGTTTTTAAAAAATATAAGCATGAATTTCTCTTATTAAAAAGCATGTATACCACCAATATAAACGGATAAGATGTTACTTACACCAGTCTTGTCCTATTGTCCAAAAACTAGTCCCTATCTTTTCCAAAAAACGGAAACCAAAACATCATTAGCATTCAGCAACCAGCCGATATTTTTGCGCGTCCCGATTGTGTAACCATTCAATTAGGGGGCCCCTATCACTGGCCGTGTAATAGAATGTACCACTATTCCTTCGCTTGTGTTATAAAAATTGCAATGCTTTTTTATACGTGAGGTGAATATGACTACGAAGGTTATAGTGAGCACGGTTGATATAAGGGCGATGGAATAAATTAGGATGGGAGAGAAATTTTGACCTAAAGTCGGTTCGGTGTTAATTTTATACGGTTTGAGCATTTTAAGGGTTTGAAAGTATAGCTTTTGGTTGAACTATATCAGATTTGTAATGAATGTTAGATAATGGAATTAATATTATAATCTCCCAAAGATAGAGCAACCTTCTGAAAGTGTTTACATAATGTTTCGTTCGTAAGTAAAAAGATCTTTGGAAGGTTTTGTGGTACATAAATAGTTTCTAGAATGTTTCATCTTCTACTCATTGCTATCTTCTCTTACTCAGTCCCAACACGTGTAATTACTAAAAGAAATTTTAATTTCAATTTGACGGCGATAAAAACTACTATACTGAGATTTTTAATTCAAAAGTTCAAAAACTCGGTTCTAATAAATAAACAACGTTTTTTAAGCTCTTTCTCAATTAAGACTATTAGATCAATCAACTCCATCACATCATTCATTGATCTGGCCGTAATTAACAAATACAACGTGACGTCATTATTAAAACTACCCTCACAGGGTGAATACTAAATCGCTAGCTGTTAATGGATCGTAAAGGATGAATCAGGGTTGCCGACATTGGTTTTTAATTAGATGGATTTGTACCTTTTTGTATTGGGTATTTGAGATCACAATGTTGGAAAATAGAACGGTTTAATGAATGAGGGATTTCTCATTAATCTTTTGGTACACAAATTATTAATGGACGCAAATCAAACTACTCTCGAAACTGCAATTCGTTGGTCATACAGTATATCTACCAATAATATAATTTTTTTTTCGTGGTAGTGTTAAAAGCAAAGTTATCCAAAAGATCTGGCGAGCAGCATTCTTTGTATCGTGTCAAACTATGCATTGAGAGAAGTGACCATCTTTAACGCTGCCCCTCAAACGGTGACAAAATTTATAAAATTGTTAGCTTACTGTATCTTAGGCATTATGGGTCTAATTCTAAAAAAAAAGAACTAACGCATTTATTTCAAAATAAGTAATTTTATTCAATGAAAAATACAGGTTAAGTTTTAAAAAAAGAAGATTCTGTCTCATAAATGATCACAGCTCATATTACTTACTAGCATATACAAAAAATAGGTAAAATGTGCACACAGCATCTCCATTTAACCCTTCAATGAAACACTCGCGATAATATCTCATAACAAATGAACACACAGATCCGAATTTCCAGCAAGTCATAAATCTTAACATCAAACGTCATCAAGTGCCGCTCAGAATATAATTAATTGTTACAGTTTTGTAACGCAACTGGTATTCACATAGCTAATTTGTTACAACTAACCTTCACATATTTAAGATTAATCTAGTTATAATTTAAATAAACAACTGCTATGGTAATATTTTGTCTATATTTCGTTCGTTAAGGGAAGAATCCTTTCGTATAATCTGTGAAATATCAGCCGTAATGTCTCATAAAAATTAATTACTTACTTTTTACAAACATAGCTACATACAATATATAACGCCTGTTATGAACGAAAGTGTAGGCAGAGATGTTATTAACGACATGTTTACAAAATCCAGGCTACTATTAAGATTTTTTTTATTTAAGTTAGAAAATACTAAAGGAATCGAACTCGACACTTCATCATCAGTAGTCGGACATATTACCAAATTTCGCCTCAAATGCAGACAACAATAAATTAAACTCAAAACTGGTATACTACCACGAATTCAAAAATCATGTTCATCATCATCACCTTAAATAAAGATTTATTCGACACAAAGTTAATTTTCAAACATGACAGTGTTTAGTGGCAACCAAAATGTTATTAGCACCATCCCAAAATGATAATTCATTTCAATTATTACATACCACTAACTTGTCACCCGTATTTACGACCTGACCATACAAATCATTACTTATGTTCATTCACTGATTAAGAAATGCAACGTGAAATTAGCTTGAAAGACACATAAATAATGCTTTCAAATAATCATAATGTTATTGTGTGGCATCAATAATGAAAATTGCAATTTTTTGTCTCTTTCTGCCTACTCTGGTCTGAGAAAACATCGTGATTTTATGTTTGCATGTAAATGTATAATATCTGTTTGCTGCGCTTTTACAGCTAAATTACTGTATCAATTTTGTTAAAAATTTGCTTAAAGAAACAGAGACGCAGTTTTTTTTTAAACTTGATACCAATTGGATATCCGACATACTACACTTAATTTCGAAAAATATTTTTCTATTTTATATCCCTTTATGTGTATTTTTACTGGTTAAAGGCCTACCCTATTTCCCTTCAAAACTGTCTGTTTCGTGTCATACCCCATCATGACAGACCTTCAAACGCCGCTATATTATCGTGCTACTTGCACTATGGTAAAAATAAAACCAAGTAAAAAAATGGGAAAATTCACATGAACACCAAAATATTTCTAATTTCATACAGTCAAACAAACCACAGTAAACAATTTAGCGACAAAAACCTAAACACACAATATTAATGATAAACAAAGCGGAGATACAGACGGTTGATATCACTTGATTGATGGCCCGGGGGTTGAGTTCGACAGCACGGAATATACTGGTGTCGTGAGGTTATGATAACTGATGTCGGAAACAGGATGGTGTATGTGTTTACTATGATTAAGTAGGTTTAATAGTTCGATTTTTAACTACAGATTAATACGACTGTAAATTATTGGTTTGAAATGTTAGAGAATTGATATTTATGTTATACATGTATAATAATCCGCCATCCACAATAATATTGTAATGCAATAGTATGCCTGTTATGCTTTGAGAGTTATAAAAAATTCAAAAATAAAATGTCATCGTAGAAATGTGGTGAAACTAAAAAAAAAAGAATTCTAAAGATCAAAATGCACTATTTCTTAATTTAATTTGGGATATAACAATGAAAATCGCATCCAAATTAATTAATTTTAGTGTGATGTGTAGATAAATGTTCAAACATCCATTTCAAATATGAGTATTTAAATAACTGTTTTTGTATTCAATAATAACTAGAAAAGCACAGAAGATTTCAAACCTAGAGATCTATGGATAAATTGTCATCAATAGAAATCTAACGTCATTCGCTACGTGCATTTATGACGCACTCTCTAACACAGTGACTTAATGCCCTATTTATTTTACTTTCATTTGTAGTTACGAGGAACTTTACGATTGATGGGCAATCAATTAGTAGTGATTGCTTCATGACAGGATCTTGAACAACATGATACCTACAATAAAGATACGTATTCTATCCTCTATCCTACGTTTTTTTTATATTAGGTCGGGGAAAAAGTCTTTTCGCATTATAGTATGTATGAACTTGTAATAAAACCTTTTCTCTACACAATAAAGCTCGATATACCTCACGAGCTCACTGAGAGAAACCTAATGAACCGTGTACTTATTTGTGATTCTTTACGCCATAGAGATTTATTACAAGTTCATACATACTTTAATGCGAAAAGATTTTTTCCCCGACCTAATAGTAGCAAAATAGAACTGCCTCTGTACGCGGTTGGTATTTTCGACTGCTGATCTCGAAGTTTGATTTCCGGGTCGGGCAAATAACTATTCGACTTTTATCATTTATGTGGTGTGTCTAGTAGCTAGCCTGGTATATGGAAATAGGCTTTCACCCTGTCCTCTCTCCCTCTTCATGGGACTAACACTGTTAATGACTAAACGTGGATTTGTTCTTACACCTTCGAGATTGTTCATTGTATCAATTGCATCAAATTCGAATATGTCTAGCAATTGTACAACCCAAATGTTGTAACACCAAACAAAAACCAATTCCCAAATTTCATTTATCAGTCAGCCCGGTACTCGTATTATCAGTTTCCTACAGTTTGACTCATTAAAACAGGTCTAGAAGTTTAACTCCAAGTAGGAATAAGGCCAGTGGTAAAGTTTTAACGACGTGCCAATATGTGACGACTCTCGGTCGGATTCTGACTTCACGAGTTTCTTTAAGGAATTTACTTTTTTGCTGCGTTTTTTGTTCTGTAATCTTTGAATGTATGTGTATTTTAGTATTGACGTAAATAAAAAGGGAGGGGGGGGGGGGCAATGCCAGTTGCACTCACTGGTTGGTAAACGATATGTGGGTTAAGCAAACTTTGAACTGAGCGTCTCCGCGCTTCGGAGGGTACGTAAATCGTCGGTCCCGGTTGTTGTCAATAAAAATAACAGTCGTTAAGCCACGTCGAAGGCCTTCGGGCGGCCTGAACAACTTTGACAGTAGGTTGACCACTAACCATACCATAAGAACGAAGAAGTGCAAATACATGTATTAAGTTTTTATCATATAATGTAATGTCATCAAATATTTATCAATTCATCCTCACAATCTCACTAACCCCTTAATTTCACAGAAACGAGACATTCAGAAGACAAATACACAACAACATTCACAGACATTCTAAATTGCTAATTTCAATAGAAATAGGCTTTCTCCGTATCCCGTCACTGTTCAAACCCTATCTAGTTATCAAGTAAGATCGTGTTATACACAATATACAAACGATATAGTATTTATACAATATGTATATATACATCGTGTATACGGTATGTATAATGTATATTACCTATTGTGGCTCTGATTAAGCCATTCAGTTGGAAGACAATAGCTTTATTTAATATCGTGATATGTTTGATGTGAATTGATTGCATATTGATGTTTGTTTTCTAGTAAAAGTGATCGATTTGTGATTGTAATCTTGTCATTTAGTTGAAATAAATAACAACAATATGCAAGATGACGAAACGAAATACTTACCTTTTCTGTCAAAGTTACATGGAATGAATCTACAACTAGATCAAGCAGTATTCTTAAAGAATTTTTGTTGATAAACACGTAAAGCACGTTGATATAAGGTTAAAACGCTTGACAAACACCTCACATAAATTACAGATGTCGGTTCTTTCCATGGCAGAATTTTACAGGTGATACCTACAAAATAGACATTAGTATTACTCGATATCAGACTCTCAACATTGTAAATCATTCATCAATATTAGAATAATAGATAAGCAGGTCTAAATATCGTCTTAATACTTGCATCTTACTAAACATAACATATAAGTAAATACAACATAATCTCACGTCGATTCAGCACACCATAAAGCTATGGTATTTCGTTCCGTTCCCGTCGCCCGCTTCATTTGTCTAATGGAATAAAGCCTGCCTGTTGATTGGAGTTCTCTGCTTATGCCGTTTTTGTATGTAGCGTGCGTTTTTGTTGCCTTTGTGAATACGGAAGAGATTTTTTTTCGAACAAATGAAGTTTTGAGTCGTTTGTGTTCTTTCGTACTTTTTGTGAAGTTGAATTTAATATACGTGCTAAAAACTAGCACAAAAATCTAAAATAAATTGAAAAAACTTCCTAATAAAATGATTCGGCAGTAGGGAGAATCATACAAACAACGGACAACATTTTTCACCAAATGCGATATCTATTTGTACACCAATATATGGGTCATGTGAAAATTCAGTATGAATGAAAATCTGATCAGCGCCTCTAGCGGGTGTATTAGGAACCACTTTTGCCGTAAATTTTAAACGTCAAATTCCCGTTCCTCGATAGTGCCGATTGTACAGTATTGCGCTACTGTTCTTAAAGTTCATACGAATGCACATTGCGTATTTTCATTATGTCCACATTCAGACAGCACTCAATTTCACACGTCCAATCTCAATACTTAAAAATCACACATGGTTCATTCAGTAACTGATCAAATAATAAAAAATCCCTTATCTCAGAGTCTCGGGTCGTAAATATTGAACGCAAACTTTTACGACGGACAGACCGACAGGCTAACACGTCGTTACTCCTTAATGCGTTCTTAGGTCTTAGCCGATGAACGCAGTAATGCTTTAAGAGCTTTAAGATATATTATAAAAGAACGCGTTATTACTTATACGTTTTACGATACGATTCGAGAAAGGTTTTTGCCACGTACTTTGGAGTCGTGATTACGAATTATTTATATTGACTACAACGTGAAAGTAAAGCATGTCTTTTCTGTAAATTTATATTTATTGAACTGTTCAGCGTTTACAGTATGATGAAAGAGTAAGTGTGTAAATGTAAATCAAAAATTTTATAATGAAAAACTGTATTTGTGTTCTACTTTCCATGTATCAGATTAAATTAAAGACGTTCAACATGCCTTCCATTATATAAATTTTAATTTGAATAAATATAAATGAAATTATTTTCCGACTTCAAACGCCGAAAATATTCAACAACAAACATACATACATAAAACACGCCTTTTTCCAATAGAGATAGGCAGAGACCCAAAAGTCAAACATTGAACAATTCAATTTAATTAAAAACAATTTATTATACAACTCAACTTAGTTACGAATCTAGATATATAAACACAGTATATACATATATACAGCCTTTATATAACACATGAAGCTCACCCAAGTGACATACAGATTCATCTGCAAGATTAAGTAACGTAGCATCCGTCTGCGGCCGGTCCAGATGCTGAATGGGTAACCATTGTTCACATATCGAGATCTGTGACAATATCTATATTCAAATAGATGTAGAGATGTCTGTGCATGCTTCAATACGAATATATAGCGAGATTGTAGTCGTTTTATTTGGTTGATGTGTCTTTAGAAAACTGAAACTGTGGTTGGGTTTGGTTACCGGTTAGGGCCAAATGCTTTTAGGTCTTTTTTTTAATTCTAAATTATAAAAAACGTTTCGTTACATGCCCGGAACATGGCAAATAAACTCGATCTCTCAATGCTTATGAGTGACTAATAAAAATGCAACTTCGTTTGCGTGTTATTTTATAAAGATTATGTTTGACACTACATATCCAAAACATCCATGCAATTTATCAAAATGTGTTCAGCAGTTCAGCAATGAAAGCGACGTAGACAAGTGTTCAGTTTAGTATTATTTAGTATTAATTTAGTATCTTGCGCCACGGAAAGCATTAACCCGGTTTAGGAATCAAGCCCTAAATTTTTTGCTTAACAATCACACTCAGTACTACCAGTCTACTAATAGACAAAATACTCCATCATCTATATCCAAAATATCGTCTCCATAACAGTTTATCATATAAAAAATGTAAAGCATATTACCGCAGTAAACTGATTTGGTACGCAATGAATATTGATGGCTGACCAATTACCGGGCGTGTTCGTCAGCGCCGCCATTCACAACCAAGACAATTAAACGAATAATTGTCATTACTTTCTGACGTATGTGTATTAAAATTATTATTATGATACCGCTCCATTTCAACTGCAATGACGTCATCGTATTTTATTTGAGAAATGATTTTTGATAGTGGAGTTGTTTTATGACAACTTACCTATGGGTAAATGTTGTATGAATAATTGATTAGCGCCTCTAGTGTGTTCCGCAAGAACTATTTTTCAAGTTATTTTTGATGTCTATCTTTAGGTACTTGCTAGTAAGGATGTATTTAAAAATAGTGTTTAAAGGTGATATTTTTTTTCTGTTACATTCTCAACTTAACAGCTACTCGGATGTCGTTACTAGTCGCGTTTCTTCATTATTAATTGAACTCATTAATGACATGCCTAAAGTCTGCATACACATTTTCTGAAAAACACATATAGCAGAGACAATAGCTTTATACAACAGCAGAAGTCTTAACTTACGTGTAAATAGGCATTCTGTCTCCCTCTTTGAACCAGAACATAAGGGCGACTTCGCTGACCGGCGCGGCGAGGTCGCACGGCAGCCGCGTCATACCACCTGGCGCTGACCATACTTGTATCACATCTGAAAATAAAAATAATACTGCTATTATTAAACCTTATAATAATTAAAATCTGAAAAAAATGGGATTGTCAAACAAACATCGAGAACTTTTGAAATTACAGAAAAACTGATCAACGCCCCTGGCGGATTTCGTTAGAACTATTTTTCTGACTACTTTCTAAAGCCACATTAGACTCGCTTTATCGAAACTATTTTTTTGACAATAATGTTTGGGATGAGGTGTTTAGTTAATTTGAGACATCATGACTTTTTAATAGATTGTTCCCAATCGAGCTTACTTACAATTGTTATTGTTTAATTTATTAAGCATGTCGTCACGAGTATTCTAGGAAATGTGAACGTTTGTGTCCATATTTTCCTATATTTGAAATCTTTTTAATATAACACAAGAATGCCTTTCTATATTTACATCCAGAAATCCTTAATCACAGCCAGACACAACAAGCCAGCGGCAATACCCATCAAACATCTAAACACTCCGTCCTCATTATATTCGAAATCACATTCAAAAGATAAAAGTTTTTTTTCCAAAGGAAATCATCGGGAGCCGTCAAAAAAGAACCGGTAGTATTGTCCGTCACATTAGTACAGGAAAAGCTCGTGTTTAATGACGGCTCCGGAGCTTTTGTGCAACCCCTAGGTGGAGGGGTTGGGGGTTAAACCCCCCCTCTCTTGACTAACTCGATTCACACGTTTCGGGACGTTTGATCTCTATTCTCTTTCAGTGTAGGATGGCCATGAATAATATTATTGGGGGTTATTTATTGGGTTTGTTTTGGGGTTACGGTTGATTGGTGTATGGAATTTTGTTTTGGTATATGTGCTGCTTTGGAGATAGCCACTTGCAAATATTTCTTTATAAATATGAAAGCTTGGCGCATTCCTTCTCTTACACTATTGTCACGGTCATATTAAAAACATGAGATTTTTTTTGTACAACAGCACATAAACTGTACTTGAAATTTTTGTTAAAGTATAGTAATAAATATTATTTATTTTAAACTTTATATAGATAGGTTTTTCTACCAGTCTACCTTGGTGATGCAGAGATTGAAAGAAGTAGGTGTTTAAAAAAATATATTATGTTGTTGACTTATACCAAACTTCCTCTATTTTCAAAATTAAATGTATGGTCTCTCTACCCGACGTGGTATTCGACGTTTCGTCGTCTCGCCATCATTACGTCACACGACGTCACTACTTAACAGCGCGACTTGCGATAATACACCCCCACCCCCTCTTTATATTGTATTTTCTTATAATTGAAAATTCCCTTTGATTTTTTTGACCTTTTGTCGTTTGGCTTTTATTAAGAATTTGGTTTTGTTTCTGTATTGGCCCGTTTTTGGTATAAATTGTTTTTCAAAGAACAGTTCCTGGAATGTAGAATATTTGTTTAGCAACAGGTCTCTGTTGGAATAACGTTTCATTGATTATAGTTTGTTTTTTCAGGCAGTTACAGTACGGCAATTGGTTACGATTCTCATTTAAGCGCAGAAAAATATTTTAGATTTTTTCAAATATTGTAACGACACATATTTTTCATAACAAACATAATATATAGAGGCATATTATAAGGGCTTTGACATGTGCAGGTTAGAGTGATGATGTAAAGAATATCTTATTAAACAAATAAAACGGTGATCGTGTCGCAAATTCATAAAATCTTTTAATTATTTCACAAAATACTTAAATTATTGACTAAGAATTTTCTATAAAAGAAGAAATAAGCTATTTTCACCAAAATAACTCACACCAATCTCAACTTCACAGCTTTCACCGTGCATAAAAAACAATTCTCCTGGAACGGCAAAGAAAATCGTGCGACCTAAATATTTTATAAGGAACAAGACATATTTGGCTCGCGAAAATGAAAAATGTTGACGTTACAGTAAATAGTGAGTGTGTAGTCGCGAGTTTTTCGCATGTTACAGAACATTAATAAGCCCTAACACAAATTGGAGTGAGCGGCTAACATCGGCGCAAGAAGTAGGCTTTTGGGATTGTAGCACTTAAATATTGCAAGGAATACTGGCTGGAATTCTTTTAAATTTTCTGTAATGTAATGTCTTTTTTACTTTGTGTGGTAGTATGTTTTATGACTCTCTTTGTACGTTTTTGCTTGGCGAGTCTTGAGTTTGGTCTTGTTCGATAGTTATAATTTTAATCCGAATATATTTATAGAGGTAGGTAATGAATTTAGCAGGACAATTGAAAGACCTGTGTCATCTCTTTCTGATATATTTGGTGCAATGAATATTATGATAAATAATAATATCGAAATACACAAGAGTTCCACAAAAAAGTTGTCAGAGTTATATTTATTGTTACATTTAATTTCGATCAGCTGTTCTCATTATAATTTGTGACTTTGTGTTTGTAAAATTATTTGTGACAATAAATCCACAATGCTAAATGCTGCATGCATATAATGATCATTTACCTGTAATATCTTCAAATCTAAAAGGACCTCCCAAATCGCACCTAGCATAAATTCCTTGCGTACTATTAATAAACCTTTACGAATGAAATCATTTGGAATACAGATAAAACGCTATGTACCTTCCGCCTACGTTCTGTACCATGTACCGCATAACTAATAGGTAATGTTTACCCCCCCCCCCCCTTCACTACATCAGTAGCTCGATTCTCTACTACTGTCGACTACCGACATCGAGAAATTTTGTATGAAAATCTGATCAGCGCCTCTGACGGGTGTTGTAGGAAACATTTTGGCAGTACATTCTAAATGTCAAATGTCGATAGCTAGCCGGTTGTCGGTAGTCGATAGTGGTAGAGAATCGATGCACAGTACACTCGTTTGACCGATCTACGGCCTATTATGTTAGTGTTATAGCCACTTTGGCAGCTCTTAAGTTACCACATGCCATTTGTATCTTTAAGTTGGAAGGTATAGAGTTGAAATTGGAGTGTCAGTATGCTGTATTACTTAGGTTATTGTAATCTATGAAGTCATCAATAAATTAGTTGTTGGTTTGTTGATGTTTGAATTAAATATTATTGACCTACAAAGTACATTTCCTGAAAAAAGCATGTGGTTCTTAATATTTTTAAAATCTACCAGACAGACAGAAAAAAAATCGTCATCCCTATTATTTATAAAAATCTATAGTACTTGTATTAGGCCTTTAAAGCTCTAAGCCTAGCTAAACTACTAATAAGTGGTTCCCCATCTTCTACACGTCTGCACCAAAAGTTGCTTAACTCACCAATCATTCATTCATCAACCAATATCCTTAACTGATTATCCTTATCATCATCATTTTATTATGAAACCGTAGCTTTATGCAACTATAAAATAAAAATGCATCAACATATTCATTACTGCAATTGACCTTCATTTGACATTGTGGTAGCGTGCACTCGATAATGTACATAATATTCGTAATACATACAACATGTCGTGTTACTTTAGTTATTTAGTAAAGTTATGAGTCAATAGACTGATTTTTATTAAGATAGCATATTTAGCAGTTAACTTTTATGCTGTGGTACTAGGGACAAAAAATCTTTTCTTACAAAATTAAACGGAAGTTCGTTAAATTTGGAACAAATATCGTTTACAACCTAGATTAATGTATACGATACTTTCACGCAGATGAAGTCGGGGACAAAAAATTGTGGAATAGCATGTAATAAAATTATGCCTAGTTATTAACCCAGCATAGTGCGTTCAAATCTAATTTTTCCCTCATTCCGAGAGCAAAACAATGGGTTAAATTAATTTTTGTTGTCATTTGAATAACTCACACTCGGAAACTCCACACTAGACAGGGCTTTTATTTGCTCTCGGTTGGCTACAACCCCAAAACACACCGAATAATCGTAGCCACGGCAAGAATACCACGTTAAATATTGCCAAACATGCAGTAAAGGTTTTAAAAATCTATTCTTCCCTCAATCTTTTTCTTTCGCCGCCTCATCAATGGCTTAACGTGCCGCTTCCGAGAGCCCTCAATAAGTGCAAAGTGGTCTACCATCGGATAGACAAAACAGGTGTAGAGTCTCTCGTCGTAGCCAAAGTAGCTTGACTAGGGACCTTTAAACGAGCGGCGGCATAAAACGGTTTTGATTTAAAGGATTTTTTTCGGCCTTTGGTATGTCTTTAAAACGAACTAGTATTATAAACGTAAAACGTTGAATAAATAGATGGATGTTTGTTATTCAATCAAGCAAAAACTATTGAACAGTACTTATTCGAGAGAAAAATTTAATTTGATACCCTAGGAAAAAAAATAATGCTGACGATAGCGCGAGAAGCTATTCCACCGTGATTCTACTAATATTAGAAACTAGCTGACCCACGCAACTTCGCTTGCGTCACCGAAAATATAGATAGTATAGATATTAAATACAGTTACTTATAAAACAGTTGAGGAAGTTATCTTCGTATATTAAATCAAACTTTTATTAAATATGTTTGTCACATTGGCGTGCCAATGATTTGACATACGTTTAATTTCAACATAATAATATAATGGACCCAAAAAGAGGATAAAAAACGAAGCCAAAACAAATGCACAGTCCCAATAATTAAAACCTTAGCAAATCTACCAAATTACATTATTGCCTCTCTCGATACCGTTTCTTTTGATGTTCCCCATTCCATCGGTACGGACAAAATTATTCGCTTTTGATTTCAATAAGATCCGTTTATATTTTTCTCAAACATTTGATTGATGAATCGGGAATTTTTATTTATGGATCCCCTGATTAGTATTCGTGTTTCCATTCGTATGAATAATGTTGAATTTATTTCGTTTTCTATGTAATTCAATGGTTTATAAGTATCTTTGCTTAATATTGAAGTGAAAGATGTTTGATATTGGTTCTTAGTAAAGCGTTTTACGTTTATGATTTAACTAAGTTCGCCTCTTTATTGCTTTACAAAACATAATATTATGTAAGTAAATATTTATCATGCAAAAAATGTCACTTGAAAAACGTTTTAGCGCTTTATTGGTTATCATAAATAACTATATGTAAATTACCATTACATTGTGTCCATGCATTACATACTTTACATATATAATGATAATTATCATAAAACACAACTATATAACAACAAATATAAACTATACTTTCGTCACCTTATCGAGCACTTTTTCAAGCATAAAGCTGACCTGATAAATATTAACAAAAATATCAAAATCCACGATCACTTCACAAAATAGCACAAAATTAAAACACTATACAAAACAGGCCAAAAAATCGACTCATTTGTTTCGCAATCAACCATCTGTATAGTATATACAAAGTACTGAGCAATTAAATCTTAATCGAGAGCATCGTTAGCACTGGAATGTAATGGGACACATAATATAGCGGTTAGTCATGAGCGAAAAATTTTACATATGCACATAATAATTGACACTCGGCCCTTTGCCGGGATTAATATAGTGGATCCACAGAACGGTGGAGTGACTAATCTGTTTATTGTGGAGAGAGAATAGAGTTGTTTATTGCTGAAAAATATGGCAGCATATTATTTTATCTAATAAGTACGTAAATGGTTCTGATTATCGTCTATCAAGAGTATTTTAAAAAATATTGCCGCTAGTGTATTCAAAAGGAACTATATTTTCATGAAAAAAATTAAACTTTTGATACCGCGTGTAATCACGCTTCTAATTAGTTTGCACAGGCGTGATATTGCACCTAAATAAAAAAGTAATAATCATAATGTTATCATACCTTATTCCCATGATAGTGAGTAAGGGTACCTGCAAACTGCTTTGCGTTGTTAACGCATCTTGTTATACGTGTTAATCTGTTACTAGCTGACCTTTTTGGAAAAAACATCTGCGGTATATTCCTATGGTATCCATATTTATCTAGGGCATTCTCTCTCTGCACTCTAATTAAAGATTCAGGAACAAATAGACATTCAGTTCTCTTTCGATACTACTAAAATACGTAGTGATCTTTATAAGTCGGGGCCGGACATCCATGGAAATTAAACTTTTCCATTCTAACTCCATTTGTCCCGCACTGGACGGATCAAGCCGGCTTCGGCCCGCACATTTATTGTGTCGGGAATCCAGGAACAATTTACATACGACCTGCTCTCGTAATCCCTAAATCGTTTTGAGAGAAATCAAAGTTTAGGATTTCCAAAGGGTCCGATTTTAAGGATTAATTCTGATAGGGTATCTGGCTTCAGGTGTTTACAGAATTAATTTTGCCGCAGCCATTTTAATTTGAAAGGAGATTAGGAATTTTGCTCATTATATTTTAAGCTTCAGTTGGTTTTATGGCCTATAATATCTTCCTGAAGTTTGAGGATAAAACCGTAGTTGATTAGTGGGTAAAGATGTGGGGTTAGCTTTAAAAGTGTATCATAAAATATTCAATATCCTTTTGGTCGCTTAGTACATAGTAGTACTTTTTTTCGATTTCATATTAATTAACACACTTTAGATATACTAGTCGTTTTAGCTGAGATTAGTAAACAATGAAATACTATTATTTTATTTGATAGCTTTGAATTACTTAATATATTGAGAAGACTACTTTAATTTTTCAACATCAATTAAAGTGAAAGTATATGCTTAATAGTGGTCCTTTGTTACTCGTTTTTCGGACGTAACGTAACAAAACTCAAAATAGACACAGATTCACCACGTATCAAAATCCACATTGACCACAGCTTTGAAACTGCCTACAAACGTCAAATAGAACTTTGTTATTGTACCTCGGAGCTTCGTACCAATCATATGCATGTTGACGCCTATGAGTCAACTGACAATGAATGCGAATCAATCGCATGAAGGCACCTTTAGAAATGTACGCGTCTGCTCAAAATGTATTATCGTAAGGGACTGTTGAGTTCAATGAGTTGATTTGAGTGTTTATTTTGGAAGATGGATATGTTTTTGGCAAATTTTTGAAGCGAAATCCATCATCTTTGGTACGAATGTTGTGGTAAATTGAGCTTTTAGAACAACCACACATGTAATGGGGGTATTAAGTTTGCTACCACTAGTGCATCATCGGAGATATTACAATTTATTTATCTAAATATTTTAAGTTTGCTCAATTAAACTACTACTAAAAGTAGGTGTATGATTTACTGTATAATTAATAGGGAACGTTCGAACGTTGTATGTTGTCTGTTAATTTGTCAATCAAAAAAGCTTTATAATTCTCTTTGATAATATGTATTTTATACTTGGTAATCATTATAAATGAATTGATAAAAAACTATATCTCGTTATTCCCCGTTGCAGTAAAAAGGTTGTCCTACCCAGAGATACAGTAATGGTTTTAATTTATAACTATTATTTGGTCAATCGTAAACTATCCTACCTTTATATGATAGCTGCCATAAAACCCTTATTATCCTAAGCATAAGGAGGTCTCTACAGAAACTGTAACCAATAATTATGGGGACGGTCGTTGAGGTGAGATCTGAATAATGGCTGGATGAATATTGCTGTTTATACTGGTCTTTATGGAAAATGGTTTTGTTTGTATGTCTTTGACGATAAGATTTGATTTTTAAGGAACTTTTATGCTAAAATATCTGTAGATTTCTTCTGAATAAAACTACAGATTAGATTTGATTTCTAGTAGTTGCGAAAAATGTTTATTCCTCAACGGGTGAACTCAGCATATATTTATTTTTGTTACTTTGAGATTGATGCCTGGCCTCTATTTCTTAAGTTAAGACTAATAATATTAACTTAATACAAAAGTCATCAGATTCTGCCCTATTTAATAAAACATTTATATAACCAATATGCAAATAAAACCCTCTAAATCTTAATTCAACATTAAAGACATGCCAAAATTTTCCACAACTAAAATATTCCGACCATGATGTTACCTATTCAAATCAGTGCTCCTCGCAAAAACCCTAGTACAGATTGCGAAATATAATTGACGGTTCGGCCCGGTTCAAAACTATGGAGAGAGCTAATTGTGTTCGTGAGTTGAATATGGATGAGTTGCATCGATCCGTCGGCTAACGAATATGGGGCTTTCTGAATCGTATCGGCCAAATATCAAAATATTCGAGGTGATGTTTGTGCTGTTGAGATCTGGGAAGTGTTTGAGGAAATTTTAAAGCAGATTTTTGTTTGTTGATGTCTTTGGGGGTAGTGGTTGTTGATTTTGAAGGTATGTTAGTCGGCTATAAAGTGATTTAACCGCCAGAATAAAGTTGAGCTATAATATTGACTAGTAGCGCGATTCTCTATCGCTATCGACTATCAACTAACGGCTTGCTTTTAAGAAATTGTGTATGGAAAATGTATCTGTGGCATATGGTAATATGCGCACCCCCTATTACATGGGACTGTTATTGTTAATTGCGAAATACGAGTGCATTTCATACACCTTCGGGTATAACATTTAATAGTAATTTACCCGACTTAGGAATTGAAACTTAAACCCCATGATCAACAATCGGATACACTGCCGACGGCGCCACAGAGAGTCTCTTTTATTTTCATCTATATTGCTCAGTATCATTACCACGATATCTCCTTTAAAACGTCATCTTCACCTCAATATTTCATTAAACTGAACCACTCACATAAAGAGCTCGTTAAACCAAGGATCAGGTGTGAAATGTCTTGAACCCTTGCCCTTTATGACGCGCTTGAATCATGACGCTCATAATCAGTTAAGTGTACTTAGAATATAACATAACAGTCACCTTTCCTATTCGTGTTATGGTTATCATATGGGGAAATTATCATTAGCAGTATGTTAGTAGGTGATTGTATAAATTTTAAGTATATTTGATTTTAAATGACATAGTAGATTAATTTGTAGTGCTTACTACACGTTACCGTTGTGCGAAGTTGGTTAGTTTCATTTTAAATATTGCTTTGACTCAAACTCTGTATCCATTTTTGATTTACTTGTAATTGTCTCCGTGTCACCCATTTTTTTAAGGTAGAAGACGTCAATTTTAAGTATTAGCAGACTCTACCTCGTTTAAAGTGTATCATAGATGACTGGTAGTCAAAAATATGTTTTATTTACCCGAGCGCTCCAAAGTTCTTTATTTAATGTAATACTGTCCCACTGCTGGGCAAAGTCTCCTGCTGTATCAAGAGAGGGGCTAGGCCTTGAGTCCAACACGTTGTCCGACTAGTTTTGAGACTGCGTGCTCTCTTAAATATACTTTTAGGATAACCAGAAGTGGAAGCAAATAAAATAAAATACTAAACACATAGATAGAACAGTTTTACTATAAGTCACAATCTTTAGCAAATTAACAAGCTCTTTACACATACAAACTGAATCACTTCAAAAATCAATTACAGACAAATAAATAATGAGAAAAATACAGCGTGACCATTCAAACGGGCAGAGGTACCCCTTAGCTAGTGAATCCTATGGAAAAGAGAGCTCAGAATGAGCTCGCAGCCCTTTTATGGACTCGGTCACGTGACCAACGTCACATTTCTTTTACTTCCTCTAATACATATGGCATTTCTTTTTCTTCCTCTAACACGGCCTCTCCTGACAGGAGGACGTTCTCGGACTCCTCTTAGATTCCGCAGGGGCACCGCAGGGGCACCGCAGGGGCTCCGCAGGGGCTCCGCAGGGGCTCCGCAGGGGCTCCGCAGGGGCTCCGCAGGGGCTCCGCAGGGGCTCCGCAGCTACGGAGGTGCTAGGCATAGGCCTAGTCAATCTCTCGTACGTGGCAGCTAGCCCAGACGTTGATTTCAGGTCACCTTGACATCATCTGAGAACATAACACCAGTTGTAAAACAATGAAGACAAAATCTATTTTGTTTTAGACATATAGTTATACACAATAAAGTCGTACACAAAGTCGTACACAAAGTCGTACACAAAGCCGTACACAAAGCCGTACACAAAGCCGTACACAAAGCCGTACACAAAGTCAAACACAAAGCCACACACAAAGCCACACAAAGCCACACAAAGCCACACAAAGCCAAACACAAAGCCAAACACAAAGTCATATACAAAGTCATATACAAAGTCATAAAGTCATACATAATAAAGTCAATAAAGTCACACACAATAAAGTCTATAAAGTCAAAACAAACCACAGAGAGGAAGCCCTGCGTTCGCTATCTCCGGTGTGAGAAATAGAGGCCACTCGCATATTTCTCACCAACACCAACTACTGGTTACCACCTCAGGTCATCACACCGAGGGAAGATATAGACAGAGGCACGTTCGCTTCACACAACAACAGCAGACGTAGACAGCAGCCAAACGCCAACATGTCATCCGGGAAACCGCTTCGGCCAGCCACTCGCAACCACCAATGCGAGGAAAGCACTTCTCATCAGGTCATCTAGAACGCCGCATCGGCCATCCACAGTTGCGCTCACCGGTCGGTAAACGATCTGTAGATTAAACAAACCTTGGCGCAGTCATTCTATAGATGATGAAATCCTACTCGTAGCACAGTAGGTATCAAACTAAGCTGTAGCCATAATCATTTACCATCATTACCAGAATACCTCATACCTTACCATACCTTACATTACCTCCGTTACCAGAAAATAATACACAAGCAGGAAAATGGCATTGACTCTTTACCAGATAAAACATGACTTTTATCATCTGTGGTGTTGACCAAAAAGTATAGCGTCGATCAGTCGCTCAATCAGGCTAACATCGTGTACAATGACGACACTCACACAACTTCCGAACGAAGACAAAGCATAACCGCAATTAGCCACTCCACCTCGGTTTGCACTGACCGCCTGAGCCACACAGGCAGCACGGTCCAGAAGGACCGCAGGGGGCGCACGGCCCACACGGTGCCGCAAGGACAGCCGCCACACGGACACCCATCTTTCTTACGCTGGACTGCCACGGTACGTGGTTCTCTGGATCACTCACAGCCGACGACCACAGACGGCAACGCACACAGACAGGGCTCTTTCAACGGTACGCGTTGGTCTGTGTAAATCTTCATTCCAAAATGAAAGTACATATCGTCGTAGCAACTGCGGCTGTAATAACAATTACCAAATTATTATGCGTTCCAACAAAAGTAAAACGAAACCTTGTTTGATCACAGTAGATAACATTCCCTGTTCTGTGATCCTTCCAGTGGGATCATGGAGAAGGATTCGGAAAATCTTATCATAATATGAGACACACTCGGATCCCGTCGCACCACACCTTTGAAGTTACTGCCTCGCGACGAATACCGGCGCACAGCCACAGAAGATCTGCGCTACCACGGACAAGACCCTTCCGATGGAGTTTCGTGCGCGAGCTGGTCCGCGTCCGTCCGTGATGGATATGAACGCGATGGACTAGTTATCCTACTGAGTTCTTTTTTAAAAGACAACTCCCGCATTAAGAATTACTCTTGTGTCACGGGGACTTTTGAAAACATTCAAACAACGGTCACAAAGTATAACTGGACTCAAAACCACTAATCGTGCATAGCACAAATAATTGTTCTGCGTGGGGATTGAACTCACAATCTCTCGTCACAATGA
Source organism: Anticarsia gemmatalis (assembly GCF_050436995.1). Taxonomy (NCBI): domain Eukaryota; kingdom Metazoa; phylum Arthropoda; class Insecta; order Lepidoptera; family Erebidae; genus Anticarsia; species Anticarsia gemmatalis. The sequence goes on along the minus strand of NC_134763.1, from coordinate 10,440,674 downwards.
TAGCGGCGTGGCGACCATAGCCACTGCGCCACAGAGACAGTTAAAACTGCTACTATACACATACAGTTGTTGACACTCTCTTATTTGCTGATGATGCAGCGTTTGTCTCAATTGTCTCTTCCACACCAGAAGAACTACAGAACATTGTGGACAAATTTTCAAAAACATGCCAAATTTTCTCTATGTCTATCAACGCAAAAAAAAAACTGTCGTGATGGCACAAGCCGTTACCACAAAACCTACCATCTATTTAAACGGCACGCCTCTAGAGGTTGTAGATACATTCTGTTACCTAGGTTCCGTAGTATCAGGCAATGTCCCTCTCGATGATGAGATTAACATCCCTATAGGCAAGGCTTCTACGAGCAACAAACATCTGACAAATCGCACAAAAATGCTTGTTTACCAAGCTTGCGTCTTAGGCATACTCTTGTACGGAGCTGAGACGTGGACATCATATGCTAAGCAGGAACGAAAGCTCAATAACTTTCACATGCGCTGTCTTCGCAAAATCTTGGGCATTAAATGGGAGGATAAGGTTACAAACGGCAAGGTACTTGCTATCGCTAAGCTACCTAGTGTCATGGCTTTACTAAAACAAAGACACCTTCGTTGGCTAGGACACGTGCATCGGATGGACGTTTCTCGTTTGCCTAGAAAAATATCGCTCGGTGAAATAGCTGACGCTAAAAGACCTGTCGGCCGTCATATTACCCATATTACGTTATAAGGACAGCGCCAAGCGCGACATGGCATCATTTGGCATTGATCACTTGACCTGGGAGAGCCAAGCTGAGGAACATAATGCATGGAAAAGGACACTAGCTGACAGCGTCACTACTCACGACAGCACCTGGCTCAACAAGTTAGCACATAAACGGACACTACGGCATTTATGTGCCTCCAACCCACCATCGACCTCGGTTGTCACTCCCGCATAGATCTTTTAAGTCACGAACGAAGATGTTCCCTCATTACTAATTCATTCCTCTATCTGACGCCACCTGAATCATCTGCAAAAGATGCACACAGGCCAATGATGACACATACTGCCCTATTTTTTAAACACTAATAACTCACTCAATCCATAGTCAACGTTCATCATGGACCGTGGACAGCTAGCTCAAGTCTTTTGTCAACAAAACCTCATAACGAACCGCGTTGATCTCCATCGCACAGGAGGCTCGTCCGCCCCTCGTCCCACGACAGGCCGGGTATGGAGCCCGTCGCGTCATGTGATATTGCTGTAGGGTTCTTTACTTTCGTCGCAGTAGCTAAGGATCAACATGTCTGCCCACTCATCTCGACGATAATTACAATGTTTACGATCACGTTCAGTAACGTTCAACGACAACGTTCTACCTGCCTGTTGGAATGATGCATCTCCGGTGTAATGACATATGAATCGTTACCTAACTCTGATACAAATTTCGAAAACACTGAGCTCTGAAACATTCTACCACAGTCTGTTACTATTAATTCTGGTGTACCGAATAAAGAAACAACATTTGTAAAGAGTCGCTTTAACTCATTAGTGCCTTGACCAAGCACAGGACACAGCGAATAATATTTTTGAAGAACCGGCTATATACAAGTCAGAATCGCGCAAGAAGGGTTCCGTACCACCATCCTACTAATATTATAAACGCGAAAGTTTGTGAGAATGCGTGTATGTATGCATGTACGTATGAACGTATGTATGCATGTTTGTTACTCTTTCACACAAATACTACTGATCTAATTACGAGATACTGCCTGGAGACAAATACGACAAGCGCAGGCTTTGCAATAGGGTCCCGTTTTACCCTTTGGGTATAGAACCCTAAAAAGCATCTATTACAATCAGAACATATCGATAACCATTTGATTGAGGTAGAGGACCTAATACATCTGCATGAACTATGTATGTCTAAGAGACATAAGGTTTCTACCAAGAGTGTATTGGTTGTTATGGAGCACTCGGTACCTTTCTATGCGTTTAACAAATAAGACAATGATTTGTGTATTTCTGCACAAATGATCTTAAGCAAGGGAATCAAAAATGATTTCTAACAATCTCTAAAGTCCATATTCATCGTGGAAGACTCTAAGAAGACTAAACATTAACTGGATTACGACTAAAATAGTCTGCGCGTGACATTCATGTCCTTTACCCTTACGGTACTCCAGGGTTAAGTTAAAATCATGTAAATACATCCACTATCCGGCAACACGTAGCAATAGATTTATTTTTCTGTTGCGTGAACTTAAGTGCATTACGGTCAGTAACCACTTTGAAGAGAATACAGCCTAAATAATGTCTGTAGTGCTGCAAGATCTTAACAGCTACTAGAGTCTCGAGCTCACACGAATGGTATCAAGACACCGCTCCCTAAATTCGCTTACTAAAATAGCCAACCGCTCGCTTGAGTCCGTTTTCATGAACTTGAAGAAGCACCGCACCACACCCAACCGTGCTTGCGTCATGCACACGCGCCCGCAGCCGCGGTGATTGCAGCGATGGAGTTGCATGTGACACATTGGCAGCCGTCGGCTCGCAAGGCGTACGCTGTTGTTCCTCAACCATCATAGACATCGACAAACGATCTAGAACATGTTAAATTTGTTGAATTAGTAGGTGAATTAGAGAAACATATGGTCTGCCATTGAATTATGACAGCCGCAACACATATCGCAACTTCTAAAACAGAACTCGCCATTTCTAGAGCGTAAATCACACCAATGACAACGCAACTCGGGTCTTCCAGGGCGGCTCCTGCTTTCACAACCGTTATTGGGCATATTTACAACATTTTTCTTAATAACCAAGCAAGCGAAAGTTTAGGACATTTAGCTTCAATAGCGATGTTGTGCACAAGAATAAGTTTGGAACACTCACCAGATCTCACGGAGGTACACGACGATACTTACATGTAAATCAATAACTCACGTAATCCGTATTTATAACAATAAAATACGCTTTTGTAAAATCTCATAACCGAAAATGTCAAAAGAAATGTCAAACTGCCGTATTCAATGGTCAGAGCGGAATAGAAGGCGTATGGTGTATCCCACTTCTGATTTTAGGATAACCAGAAGTGGAAGCAAATAAAATAAAATACTAAACACATAGAACAGTTTTACTATAAGTCACAATCTTTAGCAAATTAACAAGCTCTTTACACATACAAACTGAAATCACTTCAAAAATCAATTACAGACAAATAAATAATGAGAAAAATACAGCGTGACCATTCAAACGGGCAGAGGTACCCCTTAGCTAGTGAATCCTATGGAAAAGAGAGCTCAGAATGAGCTCGCAGCCCTTTTATGGACTCGGTCACGTGACCAACGTCACATTTCTTTTACTTCCTCTAATACATATGGCATTTCTTTTTCTTCCTCTAACAATACTATTTCCAGTAAGTAGTATAATACTATAACCGAAATAAACACACTAACACTATCCCAAATTACCAACGCAAAGGACATTCTCAATACATCCTGCACACGTGCTTTGTCCAGGGGTTTCCACTAAACGTCATCATTAGTAACTAATTGCACTTTGCAGTGTACAACGGATATTGCTCCGAGTGAAGTTTCGTAATGATACCTGGATGAACGGATATGTGGGCTAATTGTGATGTAAACTGATGTTTAGTAATTTAGTCCAGGAAATGAGATGATATCCTGTGTAAATATCGGAAAAGTATTTCTTTTAGCAATAGTATTTTTTCAGTGCCTAATGTTTTAGTACTTTAATGTAGTAAATTAATAATACTCCGATTCTAGGACGATTTATACATTTATTAAATTTCGATAACCTTAAAAATATATTTCAATGTTCAAATTCAATGTTCAATCAAAATGTTTGTTTGTACTTTATTCATAGTTTTGTTACTTCATCAAGTACTGTATTATTTGTTCTTAATTTATAGCTTCACACTCACATATAAGTGTGACTTTTTATTAGTGACGTACCTAAATATCGTTATCGTTAATAAATAGCTAGTGAATATTTCTAGAATTGTAAGAATAGTAGCTGACTTCTAAAATATCAAGTCTTGTTTCTTAATCTGACTTAAACGTATATCATTAATTTGAAATTTCATACGAAAAAAAGACCCTCTCACATACAGTTCAACCCTAACCTACAAATACGGACTAGAGCCGAGAATTAATACATCACTGGCGTTATCTCATTAACGCAGTAGTTAGCTGAAGATGATTGAGTGAGCGGTTATCACTGTGACGAGGGCTGCTTCAACGAACACGTTGTGAATGAAGGTCACTTTATGTGACCTTGAACTTGAACCGAGTGTTGTCTTTTAAAGGTCAATCTTTTGTTTGAAGTACATTCGAATGCCGATCATGGGGTTTTGGGTTTGATTACTGGGTCGTCGAAAATGCTATTGGTCTTTTTAAATGTATGTTAGAATATTATTTTCTTATTTATGTTAGTAGACTGGAGTTTGGTAACGTGCTCAATAAATTGCAATAGACTCGTCCCCTATTACATTGCACCAATAATATTTTTTCATGCATCTCTGCCTACACCTTCGGGTATAAGGCCGGGACTCCACCAAAGCAGAGATGTGTGCGGTGTGCTGTGTGCTGTGCGAGAAGAGATGTTTTTCAGCTCGCGGGACTCCACCAAAGCGGAGATGTGTGCGGAGTGCTGTGTGCTGTGCGATAAAAGCGTTTGCTCGCGCGCACGGTACTAGCAAGATGGCCGGCCGGCGCGCGCGCGGGGTTCTGCGGGTTGCTAGCGGGCGAGAGGGGGGAGGGTGACATCGCTCACTGCACGCCGCTCACATCTCTCGTCTCCACTGCGCGTCGTCCGCGCACAGCTCACATCTCCGCTTCCATCGCGACATACAAATATTACACATCTCCGCACAGCGATCTCCACTGAAGCTGAGCGGAGAGGAGACGTGTCAATAACTCAATTCTATTGGTTGTTTAAAAAACATCTCCTCTCCGCTCGTCTCGTCTCCGCTTTGGTGGAGTCCCGGCCTAACAGGCGTGTAGACACTGCGTTATGATAAAAACTGAAATCAATCAATTTGTTTAATTATAATTTCTTTTCTTACGACTATATTTTATCGTAAAAGAGAAATCTATAGTTAATGTTTTAATTTCAATTAGAATAATAATATACCAACTAACATCAATTTCTTTGAAAATGATAAATTATATCCACTATGCCATTGCACATGACCAAACCATTGATTCAGCTACTCATCGCAAAATTTCTAACACTACTCTCATTCGCCGTCACTGGTCAGCTCTAGAGATAAAGGTCTCAATGCAAACACACACAAGACAATAACTAATTCAGAACGTAAGCAAACAATACATATTTGTGAATGAGAATGTTCATTTACTGAGATAGCATTCAAAGTTACTAGACAGCCGATATCTTTGTTCACGATGCGATAGACCTGTGTGTTTCGTAGATATGACACTGTATAATGGAGTTAGGTTTTTTTTCTTGTTGTGTAATTATTAATTCATTGCAATTATTCGATTGGAAATTTGATTCGAGTTTAAATTATAGTGCAGACGTACGTATTAAAACTGTGTATTACTGCAGCTTTCAAAAATATTGTGTTGAAATTACTATCGTTGAACACTTTTGCGTATTAAGTATTATTTTCGAGGTCATGATATTAATTACCAAAATAAAATATTATTTTGTTTTTAATATTGTGTGGTGCGCAGAAAATATTTATTTAAATGAAAGTCACGACACCACTTTTAAGTCACTGCTGCACTGCTTAGAAATAATGAATACATTTCCTTGTAGTTCTTAGATGAAACTGACTTTCTTAATTCTTACCGAATTTCATATAATTTCACATTTGGTTCCTCCCGATTTTTTCTTGAGTGAGCAAAGATGCTCTTGAATACAGACTATAAATTACTTAAATAACCCGTTACTCATTATCCCTCTAATAATAAATCCAATGTTCCATCTCAAAAAAATGCCACCTATTTCTCCTCTACACCAACTGAACTCTGTCGTCATAGCGTCCGATACGATTGTTCGGAGCACTTCCAAGTTGCGCATTCAATTTGCATCCAACAGTGTTGCACCAACGCTCATTTTTACTCGGAACTAGAACGGCCTCTGAAAGAAACAACCCATATTGTTCGTTCGTATTCCGTTTGCTAAATATGGCACTACACTTTTTTACGCTTTTTTCCGTAGATTTTGCACTGCTTTACACTTTTTGAAAATTTTCATCAGAAATAATGGTTTTTTGATTAGATTTTTGGGTTCATTGCAAGACAGATAGATTGGTATAATAAATTTTGTCACAATTGTCCAAACTTACATTTATTGAACAACAGTTTAGATAAAAGTCAAGAAATCTAAGTATAATTTTGAGCAAGTTTTTTGAACTATTATGGCCCCTGAAAGAAGCAACTCATATTGTTCGTTCGTATTCCGTTTGCTAAATATGGCACTACACTTTTTTACGCTTTTTTCCGTAGATTTTGCACTGCTTTGCGTATTTTGCACTTTTTGTCATAAATATGGTTTTAAAATTGTGTTTTTGGAGACTGTTTCGGGACAAACATTTGTTTGTTTGTTCGTGATAGAGCTTAGTCGCTATAAAGTAGTTTGAAAGCTAACCAAATTCTATCAAAAGAACTTTTTGTTATGATATCAGTACCATTTTACAAAAAATCGATAAGTGAATGAATGAAACTTAGTGTTTTATCATACTTCTGGCTTCAGTGTATGTGTGTATACTATTGTATACAGACAAAAAGTTTTTACAAATTACCTATGTCAAGTACCTACGCACGCACAAAATTGTTGTGCGTGCGTGATTTTCATTGTAAGAATATTCCTAAGAAAATAATTCCTTTTACTGCATAACCGTTCCGTATTACAGTGAAATTAGTGACAATACCAGTTACGTATCACTTAGACGTCGTTCATTAAACCATTAGTGCACTAGTTTACGTTGTTACGTGTCTGTTGCGGGCTGATTCTCTCGAGATTATTGATGTTTGGAGATAATAATGTTGTTTTACTATACCTCGTACGTTTCATTGAACATTTGCTGAAGATTGCTGCTGATGATGACATAACCACCTTATTTATATCACCACTATATTTGTTATTCTGAAATCTATCTAGCACAATATAATTTAATATCATAATCATCTGTATTTGGTCTGAAACTAGCTTTCAGTCTTAGTTGTATTGGTTTATATGAATTTAAATAAATATACACTGGTATTATCTTCTTGTATATAAACATGAATCGTTATATTATGTGTTGCTAAGTTCAAAACTCAAGAACGGCTCAATCAATTCGACTTGTATTTTTTGTTCTTTTTAAATTGTGTTTAGGACACGGGAAATGTTTTTATGTAGAGAGAAAAACTGCGTAGGTCAACTATTTATAAATATATATCACATTAAAAAAAATGACAGTTGAAGTTTTATTCTGCGAGTGCTCCCAAATAACAGCGTTATAATATAATTTACTGTAACAAATTAAAAACACAGTGAAACAATGCAAGATCAACACATTCTAACCAAATATTTAGATACTTTAGCACCAGATTATTTTAAATTTCACGCGATAATAGTCCCAATTCCTCACACAATAAGTACTACTAACAACATCAACATAACAATGAGCAACACAATAAATGCTTACAGCTACTGTAAATATATAAGCTTTTGTAACACAGCATAAAACAAGCAGTATGGAAACTAGGAACACCAGACAAATACACTTACACTTCGACAAAAATTAGAAACGATTCCCTATTGAAAAGATTGCGAGAGGATCACGTTGGAGTCTCTAAAATTTTCTATAGTATATATTTTTTATTATTATCAAGAATTTGTGTTGCTAATTTTTCTTAGGAAAGTAAACATCATATAATTTTGTTTAGGTACGTTTATTTGTAATCATTATCATTGCATTTACCACCAAAAAAATACTATTATATAAAATCGTTACTAAGTAAAAAAGCTTTCTGCGTCTTTCTTATTCCATCTTTGTACATAATATATGTAACTGTTGAAGTGTTTGTCAATTTCCGTACTGTTTATAAACCTACTGTGTGACGCCTGCATGTGCTGTCGTTGCGGAAATTACTGAACAAGTGCATTCCGCAACTACGCTCGAGAAACTACTCTTGGAAACATGTGTGTATAAGATTTGTAATTTTCAAATGGATTTTTGTATTTGGTAGGAAAGTTTGTAGTATTTTGAATCGCTTTTAGTCACCCTTTTTTCGTTGTTAATCTTATTAATTAATGTTGAGCGATTTTTAAGCTTAAGGCTTGCTACACACATATTCAGTTGGTTAGGCAATATTGTAAAAACAAAAGTGGCTAGAGTCACTTGTTAGACTTGTGTCGATCGTATTACAATGTAAAAAAAAAGCTTCTAGCATTTTGGACTACGCGAAATTGAGATTTCTGTAAATTTTGTAAGTAGCAAAAGGAGTATTCTAAAATAAGCGATTATAGAATTCGATTTTTTTTAAATCCATTACTATCCCACTGCAGGGCAGCCTTAAGTCCACCACACTGGCGCAGTTGGGGACTTGCATGCCCTCAATAAACGTATTAAAGCAATTTTTAGGCATGTAAGTTCATGTTTTAGTAATGCATGTTTTCCTTCGCCGTTAGAGCAAGTGATAATTTATTATTTCTAATACACACATAACTTCGAAAAGTCATTGGTGTGTTGCCTCGGATTTGAACCTGAGACCACTTGTGTGGGAGGTGCCAACTTAAACCACTCGGCTATCACTCCTTTTTTTATTACAATAACATTTTGTTTTTATTTTTCTGTCCTTTCTCCTCAGTAAGTACAGTATTCCCACATCGCAGACCACCCATACAAATAAAACTGCATTCAAGTTTAATCTTCGCATTAAAGACGGTCGCAGCTGTCAGGAGCGCGATAAAATGGGAGCGAACGACATTGATAATGCAATGTCACCTACGCGACAAGTTTACATGATATAACGCTTGTTGTGGCTTTAGTTCTGAAAAGATGGCTAAAACGAAGAAAATATATCGACTTTTATCAAAGATGGACTATTTCGATACTACAAAATTCGACTGCCTTAGTGGCGTAGTCTGTTGTGTATCCGACTGCTGAAAATGAGGTCCCGGTTTCAATTCCCAGGTTGAACAAAGTTCTATAGGTATTTTCCAGTGGTCTACATTGATAACGCAATGTCACCTACGCGACAAGTTTACATGATATAACGCTTGTTGTGGCTTTAGGTGCTGGATAGATGAACTATATGAAGAAAGATGAACTATTTATGAGACTACAATAAACTAAATTGACAGGGTTCAGTAAATGTACGATTATACAGCAAATGGCTGCTGAAAAGGCAACTGTTCAGTACACAATTATAATTTAAATTGCGATTCTTCTTTACAGAAAGTAATCTTTAATCTGGAACTATCCGTATTATGTAACGTGTAAAAAAGGACCACCTATTGGTTACAGAACTTTAAGTTGTGATTTAAAATTTCATAACAGAAAATTCCAACTTACATTTACTTTTATAGAATAAATATTATGTACCTCTAGAGTCGGTAAATACGCTGGACCTAACGATTTACAGTTGCATAGTTATTTTACCTTGTATTCTGACAACGTACGTTGTAAAAGGCCAAACGTCATCAATTCCCTCCTTCAGCTGTAGCTAACAATAATATTTAAAATATAAAACATTTATCTTAAGGCACAAACAGTAGTAACTGTGTCCAAGTCCTAACTATAAAATACATAAGACGACTCGCCGGCTGTCAACGAGTTAGATAAAGATGGTTCCCAGTAGATATCTTCACGTTTATCTTTGCATAAGTAAGAAGTGCTCATAGCTCTCGTCGAGAAACGATCAATGAGAAATGTTAAGTGTTCTGTGTAAGGTCAGTACGTTGATGGGTAGCCGTTTTATGTTTTAGCTGTGTCTTTGTGCCTCTAGTTTATAGATCACAGTTAAGTGTTTTATTAAACTTAAAGTATATTGCTGACAAAAAAAACCTTCCACTTTAAAATACATCGACAAGTTTCAATATCAGTATTTATCTTCATTCAAAATGCAAGTTTAACACTATTATAATAATATTCGTAACAAATTTCAAATACACAAGTTTTTATTATTAAATTATCACTAAGTACTAAGTAAGTAAGTAGTTAACTTAATGCATTATTGCGTCAAAACAAACAAGACACTAAAAACTCTACGAATTTCCTTAGCTGTCAACAAACTTTTCCGTCAACAGCTCCCTATTTCGCGTCCTACGCACAATACAAGTTGACATGTCCCAAAAATATCAAATTATAAATACAAAGTAACAAGATACTTTTAAGCTAATGTTCCATTTAGATGTTAGAATGTACTGCGGTTACAGCAACTTAATACTTTCCTTGACATGATAGGGTAAATTTAATAATATTTTTATATTTATAGAATTAGGGGATGCTTCCAACCCTAAAATAGAAGACATTTTTATTTTCTTCGCTTGAATTATTAATTGTTGCTATATTTTACCTGTAGTACCTTGCAATGATAGCCGAGTGGTATAAGTTGATACCTCCCACGCAAGTGGTCGCAGGTTCGAACCATCAATGACTTTTCGAAGTTATGTGTGTATTAGATATAATTATCACATGCTTGCTTAAAACATGCATGCTTAAAATTTGTTTAAAACATTTATTGAGGGCATGCAAAGACCGCAACCCGCACTTGGCCAGCGTGGTGGACTCAAGGCTTAATCCCTCTCTCATTACGGGAGGAGACCCTTGCCCAGCAGTGGGACATTAATGGGTTAAATTTATTTATTTTATATTTTACCTGTTCTTGCCCACGATTACGTCTGTATTGTGAAATGTGTCTTGAGATACGAAAAGATTTGATAAGCCTTACAACTATAGTTAGTTATATGGCTTATTACTCGCATAGTTCCTGTTCCCGTAGAATTTTCAGGATAACTATCCTTTCAGTCTCAAACTATCTTTGTACAAAATTTCATGAAATCAATTCAGCGGTTTAGACATGAAGAACAGACAGACAGTTAGACAGAGCTATTTTCACATATCTTATCAAATCTGTTTCGCCTCTCATGAGACATTACAGCACCCAACAACACGACGAAAAAGCTTAACTCTCAACTGAAACCCGCCTCTTCTTCTTCTTAGCGTGTCGATGGCAAACAAATTATAGTATATTATTAAAACTTAAAATAGTGTGTGACACTTATATACTGCCAGCCCAGTATTCAGCTAAACCCGCTGACAGCAAAAATATTCTTCGCCAATATCAACTCCATACTAAAAAGACTCATCACAGACATAATTTAATGCAAACGGTATACGTAGCAGTGAGTTCATAAAATAAGACATTTGACGCAGGCTCCGTCATCTGCGCTAGAGGAAATTGCCCTACTATGAGTGGATGAACACAGTTGCCATATTGCGAGGTCGTTTTCCATTCCAATTTTGTGATTCTCACTTGAATAACGAGGTGTTATTGGAACTATAAAAATCTTGGATTATTAATATTTATAAGATAAGCTGTGTGCTGCAGTCTTACTTGTGATTTGAAGCGCTCATAGCCAGTGGTGCTCACCGGTCGGTAAACGATCAGTGGGCTTAGCAACTGTTGGTGCGGTCATTCTATAGATGGGTGACCGCATGGTAGTATTTAAACTGAGTATCTCCGTGCTTCGCTCCGTGTGCTGCAGTCGTTAACCCATGTCAAAGGCCTTTCGGGCGGCCTGAAGAACTTTGACACTAGGTTGACCACTAACCATACGATAGACAGATTGACCATGGATTCAGTATGTACAGCCTTGTCTACGAATGTAGCTATCATATTCATTACAGTAGTACCTCAGATATCCGCAGGAATTTCGCATATAGCGGAATTAAAATTACGTGCTTTTAAGTTGTATTTATTTTTCTTTTTGTTCTAGCAATACCCATCTCACAATAATATTAATACATTATCTACATCATATTTTAAGTCTATAATCATAGGGGTAGGCAGAAATCTAAGACCGAAACTAACTACATTCCCTGCTTCTTTTACTTCATTTAGATACAAAAAAGTTTTAAAATAATATGTACATAAGTACATGAAATAATATTAACTGATCCTCAACTTTTTTCTTTAGAAAAACGAATAGTGCACCTTAAAACATAGGAAATTATAATGTCATACTAAATAATGTACCACAATAAGCTAATTAGCGCACCATCTGTTCCCCACAATGATTCGACGTAGACAGTGAGGCTCTTCATCCGTGGTAATCATGTATGGATGAGCAGAGCGCGCAGTATACTGCAGTAATAATGTCATACGAGTGACTGCTTGAGGCGAATGCATCGTGATGCGAATCTAAGATTATATTCTGAATTATAATGTCAAAGAGCTTGGGTATTACAAAATTTGTGTTTTGAATAACTGGCGTTAGATTGATGTTAGTTTCGTGTGTTTGTTTAATGTTAATTTATAGTTTTTGAAGAGAAAATACGGCTTTTTTATATCTAATGAACTATAATGTGATTTTGCTAAGTTTTTAAAGTTGTTATTTGTAAGAATTTAAACATAGGTACAATAAAAAAGTAAAATGCTGAATTTTTTTTTTTTGGAATAGCTATTCCTTAGATCCAGCTCTTCCAAGCAAATTAATGAAAATAGTTTAAAATAGGCTACGATCTGCAGAAGTGTGTGATCACTTTAAAAGACATAACCCCGATTCAACCACTTCTAAATATTTATAAGATAGTTTATCAGAAAATAACTTGACAGTGATTTTCTACTGTCACTTTATTAAGCACTTATTTCTGACAATTAAATATATACTACGAAAGTTGCCCTTCTGGGCACAATTACTAGCGTACTTATAAAATCCTATATAACACAATGACAAATAGTTCGTGTCTTAATCCTCGTCAGAATAATTTAAACTGACCTTTGTTTCTATTCGTAGTGAGTTCTCATGGAACGATTAATACAAATTTGGGCTCGCCTCATCTCAATTATGATCTCGGTCATCAAGATGACAACAAAAATGCACTTAGTCATGCAAAAACTTACTGTCAAGTGGGAGTTGACGATATTATTATGAGCGATAAAAGAAGCAATATTTTTTAAACCTGACTAGATATAAGTTCAACTCAGGTAGTAAATATATTATGAGTCGAAATTACTACTGAGTTTCGTTTTCAATAGTAGACGCTGGACTTTTCCTCATTGAATAAAAAAATATAATAATGTATCCAAACATTATCAATAAAAATAATCATATAAAATCATTTTTATTTTTCAATCCGATCCGCGCTCCAAGCGTGTTCCGTGTGAACTAATTGTTTCAATTACTTTCGGATTTCGGATCGGATCAAACACTATACAGTAAGTAGAGGTGTTATGAACTGTTTTGTTTACAACGTTGGGCTTATATAAAATGTTGTTAATTTTCTATCAATAATCTGATCCACGTGACCAAACTTAGTAAACAACATAATATTCTAAAACAAAATAATGTTCCTCTAAATAGCCACATATATTTTAAAAGATAATCGAGTAATCATCTCTTTATATTTTTCTTTTTCCTGTTACGAAATAAAAGGAAAAAATGAGAAAAAAATGGCTCTACGAGTTCTGTTAATAAGAATACAGTGTCTTATCTATAAGGGGAGGAAAAGAGACGAAAAATATTTTTTTAATTCGTAGACTTCGCTCGAGGTACATCTCAATAAGGATTATCTTTAATTATTTTTCAGATTTTGCGAAATAATATTCTATTTTTAGAAATAATCTTTTGGTTTTCTTTGACTACTTTAGTACAAGGTGTATACGGTAGTGATTTCGAGTGAGTGAGATCGAGAACTGAACCCGAGAGGTTCAATTCTCGATCTAAAACCCTGCTTTTATTTTGTTTGATTATTGATGTAGTTGCAAAATTTTATAGGGGTTTTAGGTAGAATACCTATATATGTTTTGTCAAACATCGCGTTTTTTTACATAAGAGGGTTAATTATAGAGGCAATTCGTTTCAAAATACATGTATCCAGATTTCAATGCTTACAATGTCAGTCCTATAAAATAGTAGTCAGCCTTGTTGCCTAGTAGTTTAACTATACCGCTTATTCCTCCGTCAACAATACCTTACTATTTAAATTACTAAAAAAATCAAGAAAACCTAGTTATTAATAAAACTAAAATATTTTCCCAAAGATTTATAACGTCAAGTTAGCAGTACCCTAAATGAATCCTAGCCGGGTCTTGAAAAATAGTCATAAAGAAAATGTCACCACTAAGGATGACTAATGGAAAAAATTACTCATCAACTAAATTTAACTTCTAGGAAACGCTATTTTAGTCCTAACTGTATTTTAAGGTAGATTGATGACGAAAATGTATTTCGGGAAAGACAAGTAATAAAAACTGCTGATGTTAAAAATAATATAATTGACTGCACGTCTGATGCATCCTCATCTCTCTGAACAATAGTTGCTAGTCGTGAAGTTAAAACACTGGTGGACATTTTATTGAGTCGTTATTGTGTGGTTAGGACTAGTCCATAAAAATTGTTTCCGGGTTTTTTGGAACTTGTGCATGCATGCTGCACGCTTTTAACATTTATTCGAAACTGAAATAAATAAATTTAACCGATTAATGTCCCACTGCTGGGCAAGGGTATCCTCTCGTAAGTAGGGAGGGGTTAGGCCTTGAGTCCACCACGCTGGCTAACTGGGGACTGACAAAAGTTTCAAAAGATACATTCTTCGTAGTAATTAGTAGAAGTATGCCTTAAGCTCGCAGTCTCTTGTAAGAATATATTCACTCAAGATTGACACGTAACAAAAATTGACGTAAAAATATTATCATTAAACGTTCAATTACCTTGTAAATTAAATACATCCTTTGATATAAAGCATCAACTTTTAATGTTTCTCCGATCCTGATTGGGAATCAAGACTCTCCCATATTTTCCGAGAATCGTAAAAAGGCAATGAACGTCGTATAAAATTGCCGTCTTCTGAACAACCTACACAATATTAATTAAGTTATCAATGGTCTTAAAAATGTGGTTTTTATTGAAAATCTATGGTTTACTTCCGAGAAAAACTTTCATTTGAAGCATGAGTTTAATAGTATTTAAAAGAAGTAATTATTTTTGAAAGTTTTCCCACAACTCGTGTATACTGAGGAGCAATGCCCTACAATTATGGAATACAAACAACCAGCGCCTCTAGCGGGCTCCGTAGGAACTATTTTTTGCAGTACATTTAATCGGTCTAGCTTGACGGCAAAACCGAATATGTTTAGATGTACCCGATCGATACAAGCCGAACAAGTGAAGTAATTATTTTGAGTCAGTTTTTTTGTTCGATTAATACCTATTGGCGAGCTGAATATGTGTGCAGCATGCCTGCCAGTTTAAAGTACAATATTTAATTAAATAACACACTATCCTAGAATTTTTATGATATTCATCCTTCATATTTACAATGATAAATAGATCATATAACTAGATAGGTCAATAATCAACTTCCAATACACTTACGCCAAACAGACGTCCTCAGAATTGACATCATTTATCTCCAAGTTAGCCCAGCATCACCAATATTGGCCCAGCGAGGCGCCAATATCAATTACTCTAGCAATTTTAATAACAATACTATTAATCAACCGGTTAGTCCTAATTCGGAGCTACGATATATTACGTACTAGAACGCACGCGCGGATTTACTCGTGTGTAATTTGGATAAAATAAAAGTTTAAGCAGTAAACTATGTTTGATACCGAGTCCCGAGCTATCTCCGTGCCAAATTTCATCAAAAGTGGTTCAGCGTTTTAGCCGAAAAGTTATAACAAACGGTGGATGGGGCATTTATTGTAGACTATTTTTTGCCTGCGGTTCCACCTGACTGTTTGTTACCTATGTCATTGTTTAATGCCGACTTCCAATATCATCAAGCTACATTTATTTCATCATAGAGCATAGCCTAGCACAGAGCATAACATCTCAAGTAACATTTGTTACTTTTCATTCTGACCACTGAATTGATTAATGATCTATGAGTGAAATCGTAACAGCCTCATTAATGTATAATAGATTATGGGATTTAACGCGAACACGCATTTTACCCTAAAATGCCTAACGTTTTTGGCGCAGGTTGCACTCGCCTGCGGCCACGTCGAGTGCAACCTGCGCCGAAAGGTTAGTTAGTTTTTATACATTAAACATGCAACGCGAAGTTTTAAAAGTTAAGACAGACTCATTGACCGACAGACCGATAGATTTCTTATTTATCATATTTGTATGGATATGTTTATGTATATGTATAATGTACTAGTATATAGTAGATTAAAATTAATGTACGCGATGACAGCACGTTCATCTCCTGTCAGTGCTCTAAGATCTGGCAAATTGTTAGGGTTGCCACTTTATAAAGCAGTATCATTAAATAGTATGAGCTTAATTGTCATAATAATGGTTGTATTACTTACTGATTGGGATAAAGCTAGTTACTGTATTTCAACAATAAATTTGTAACGTTTTATTAATAAAAAAAAAATATTAAGAGTATTCAGATCAAAGATGTGCATCAGCACTTTTGCTTTCTAGGATATTTGGATAGGTTATTTATTTTATTACGACATTTATTACGACAAATCCATATCCAATGTCTATCAAAATCGAAAGAAGCGTTGTCAAATCATACTTTTCTTAAGATTAGTCGCGATTTGTTGAAGTCAACGTGACAACCCTAGCGAACCTAAAAAATGCTTACACAAAGATTAATAGTACCTATTAAGGGTTTCTTTAAACAAACAACATACCGTCCTATAAGATATTAATAGGCAATGACATTGAACTAATATAATATAGATTTTTTAGAGCAATAGAGACTAAGTGGTTCAGCATTCGCCAAACACGCAAGTGGTCAAGAGACAAACCACAGGCACCGAGTATTTTTTGATACTTTATGCAATATTTCATTTTACAATTAAATTAAATATAATATAGATAGTACCTTGTTTACTTGACAGTTATTAAAACAATCATGTTGCATGTTCCCAATGTACAATTGGTCTGCAAAACATACTGCGAGCTAGCTAACTCTAAGCTAAACTGTTTGATATCTTACTCCTACATGTCACGTTGGTTTGGGTGATTATAAATGAATACAATAATCGGCAAGGTAAGCCAAAATTTGTTTTTTTCCAAACCTATACTAGCTGTTTATAGTATAAGTTTGGAAAAAAAATAACATAATAATTAATTATTTTTTTTAAACCATCCAAAAGTATCCCCCAACCTTTTCCATAGGTCTCGATACTCGACCGTTTCTTACCAATCACCGAGAACCAAGACGTAACCTTTAACCTTACGAAAAGAAAAGTAAAAGTCGCGATGCCTTCCAAAGCATGGCTTGAACATCAAACACATTTGCCATCATAATCTCCAATTCTCCAACTGTTTACAGCGGCATGTCGGCCGCGGATCGTAATAGCGACATTCGCACGGCGCCGCATACATAAAACATGGGCCCTTTGCCGCATCGCTCCAGCTATGATCTAATAACGTGCTGCGTAGTGAGCTCTGTTTCCATTGTGAAATACGATACGATGTTTTCAGCGATGTGTTTGATGATATGTCTGAAGAATAAATTACTAGGTATCGCTTGAAAATTGTAGTTCTTTTGAATATATGCATATTCTGTCAAATACATTAAAGTCTGTTTTTTTGTGATCTCTAATGCTTATAAAATTATTCAAAGGCCCAAGAAAGGTGTTATGCTCAAATCTCAATTATATTATAGTAATAAGTTTAGTAAGTTTCCTCAAATAAGCTTATTTATTAAACTGATTAACTACATATAATGTCCTATTTAAAATAAATAGAAATATGTTACTGGTAATCCTCTCACAAGTCAAATTTCAATCAAGCAAGTAGAAACTGTTGTCAAAGAAATGTAAAATTAGTTATTCTGATATACTGAAATCCATATATTTCTAATAAGTAAAAAAAAAATCTTTGTTATCGACTAAACTCATGTTAAAAACAGATACACCTTCATTTTAAATTCTTTAAAAAAATTACAAATTATCGTGTGTCAACGGACACAGACCTACTAACTCAATTGGTAGTGTTCGCCTCTTTTGATGTTACACCGTCTTTTACACGCTCGCTAATGCCACCTTCTAACTATATCCAATTTGCTCTACCTCACATAAAAGTTAAGTAGCATTCCGTAGAGAGAGGGAGTATAGAACAATAAGGAACAAAGTGTCAAAATTGTATGAGGTGCCCCTGATTTTGTTAAGGGTGTCAAATGTGGATTTATTTTCTTTTGTTTCGAGGTGATGGAGACGTGCGAGTATATTTGGGGAGTTGATTTTATTGAGGGAGAAAGCCTGCTTTGATATAATTTTTGTTTTAAAATTGTCATAAAGCTAATCAAAGATCGGTGCAAGTGTTCGGTGTTAAAAAAGGCATAACTTGTAATTAAAATTACCTACCCTTTTTGTATTCTGTTAAATATCAGCAACAATCAACATTTTTCGACATTTCTTGCTTGAGAGAACATGATTTGTTCAATTGACTTTAAGTTTCAGAATTGTTTTGTTTTATTAAAGGGTATATTCCATAATAATACAACGAAAGCTGTTCAGAAGGCTCTAATGAGAACAATAAACTCTAAGATTTCTAGTAAAAATACTAATCAAAGTCCCAAAGGTTTATTTAAGCAAAACACCATATCTCACTAAAATAACATTCACCATTCAGGCTTCGTGTTCATATGTGCAACATCTTGCAATCCTACATAGAATTAACGTCTCCAACTGAATGTATAAATATTGTCTGCATTACCTATGCATTCCGCCATGAATTTACATGAGCTTGATATTGTAGCTCAAATTGTGCCTTTTAGTGTTTCTGTGTGTGTTACTGAATTGTGGGGTGGAAGGGAAGTTAGAGTGGAAATAGGGGTAAAGAAAATAACGAAAAAGAATAGAACCAAAAAATAAGGTAAAGACTAAAAATAAAAATAAAATTACTCGACTATTAATTGAAATTTTACTCACATTATATTTCGGCGCAACTAAACAAAAAACCTTGAGTATATAAAAAAATGTGTGAGAATCTAATTTCAGGAGATTATCAAAAGAAAACTAAATTCTAAGCAAATGATAAAAAACCGGATAGTAACGACGTACAATATTTATTAACGACAAGAAAATCTGTAACCACACAAAAAGCTTGAAGAAAACTACAATAAATAAATAAGCACAAATAAAAAAGAAAATCCGAAAATCTAATACGCTACAGCTAAACCGTCTCTCAAAGCGTTTCCGGGACTACGGCGTTAAAATGAGAAAAATCACAATTTTGATCACGTATCACACAAACGCGCTGTTCACATGATTCCGTCTTTGTGGTAAGACCTACCGTTTATTGCTAAAAAGACAACGATTACGTTAATGGCTAGTGTGGATAAGCAAGGAAATTGGGATTGCTTATTTTTTACGCACTATTGTGTTTACAGAAAGGTTCTAGAAATAATATTGTATTTTTTTTTTCTTATCCCATTACCGTCCCACTGCAGAACAAGGGTCTCCTCCTAAACTAGGGGGACGGTATTAGGCCTTGAGTCCACCACGCTGGCCAAGTGCGGGTTAGGGACTTTGCATGCCCCTATAAATGTATTAAACAAATTTTAGGCATGCAAAGTTTCCTCACGATGTTTTCCTTCACCGTTTGAGCAAGTGATTATTATTTCTAATACACACATAACTTCGAAAAGTCATTGGTGTGTTGCCTCGGATTCGAACCAACCACTTGCGTGGGAGGTGCCAACTTAAACCACTTGCTGCTCACTGCGCTTACCTTTTGTAATTTATCCAAGAAAATAATTTTTAATAATGTGAAACGCGCCTTCAAATGCTTCATCAAAGTTTTTTCAAGTTTTTTGTATCTCAGTTGATAGCCGTTCGATAGCCACTATCCTGTACACGTATAGTATACGTTATGTCAAAGCTGCAACGTACTGCTCAGTGTCCATCAAATTGACGTACACTAGCCGTCAACTAAAAGCAATACGCGCTAGGTTGTATGAAATAAAATACACACGTTCAATACTCCTAAACTTTCCGTTACATATCTAAGAAAAGTAAAGTTAAGTCAGGTTGTGGCGGACGTCAACAACTACTACTACTTGAAATAATAGAATGAGTGAATTGTATATCTATACTATAATATTATAAAGCTGAAGAGTTTGTTTGTTTGTTTGAACGCGCTAATCTCAGGAACTACTGGTTCGATTTGAAAAATTCTTTCAGTGTTAGATAGCCCATTTATCGAGAAAGGTTATAGGCTATATATCATTACGACCCATAGGAGCAGAGTACCATTGAAAAATGTTACAAAAACGGGTAAAATTTTGACCTATTCTCTTTTATGTGACGCAAGCGAAGTTGCGCGGGTCAGCTAGTTTTGTAATATTTCTACACAAATGTTGACATTCAGTTCAAAATAAAATAAGTTCTAACTTTATTAGTAAACGTAACAAGAGATCAAAATTATATCACTCATTAAAAAACGCATTACAAACTTAAAAAGACTATAATTAGCCCAAAAATACTCATTTATTAGCCCCTCAAAACGTAAACCGTCAATACTTAACTCACAACGGTGTAAAAATCCATCATAATCTATTTTAATGCGGCTCCCCCATCAAAACTGTCCTAAATACAGAATTGCATGGCGACACCGCATATTTAGGGATCGGCATGCGTTGGCTCGAAGCCAGAGATCAACCAGATTTAGCCCCTGAACTAAGCGCCACCTAAAAAAAGTGGTTTTAGCTACTGTTTAGTTTGAAATTAGCCCTTTGTAGAAGAAAATAAGAGATGTTTAATGACATTTCACTTTTGTTTTTCAAGTCAGAAAAGAACAAGTACGATTCTACTCCTTATTTTTACAAGGAAATTGTAAAATATTATGTTCTATTAATTTTGTGATAGCTCGATTATTTAAAAGTGGAAATTACATGTTTGATCAAGATCACGCTGATTTAAATTTGCGTGCGGTTATTATAATTGCTTCACATCGTTATGAGGCTCTCAAGTCAGAAAATACTGTAGACTGGCTGCACCTTGTGGCCGAAAAATAGCCGTCTGTCAAATATACAAACAGGCTATCGTAGACTTAGAATCGAAACATGATTTTCTACCGAATTGCATTTTTTCGTACTAAAAACAATACTTAACCTATCCCAAAAATCGAACCCAAGACTTCTTTAAATAATCCCACTCGCTGCCTAGACCACCGCGCTTGCTAATCACCATAATACTTATAAATAAACAAACAATATCTACTAACGGCTTGCAGTAGCTACAGATTAAACCTTTACGACCTAATGATAAACAGTTAACAGCTGAGATTAACTCTGTGTCCTTTTATTATTGTGTTCGATAGTAAAAACTTTGTTTTATTTAGTTAGGGATTTGTCAATATTTGGTGATGGGGCTATTGACCTTCGACGGAGGAAGAAAGGGTTGAATTCAGGGTGTTGACCTCTGAATTTATCGAATTATGTTTTTGTTGGAAATTAACTTCTCGTAGATCCCGATTTTTATGTTAATACCTAAATAATGTGTAATTTTCTATCCGTAGTTGGTTATAACAATTTCATGGTCCTTTCATGACGGCATTATATAGCGTTCTAGTTTGTATTGGGAAATTAATCCATACCACTACATGAGTTCTGTATACTATGTTTATCCAAAGACGTTACTTTCCTGCTGCCTGCACTCAGCTTCAGCAACCTATACTATTTATTATCTAACTATGTTTAAAGCCTCGCTTTACCCCTCAATAACACCAAATTACCCCAATCCCGAATTACAACCCCCAAAAAACCAAGTTTCATAAACTCCACCACAATAATTAAAAGTCAACGACATACCTCAGCTATAACTGTCCTCAGAAGGAAGCTAGCACTTGGCTTAAAGCCAAGACGGTTATAGCCACACGTAGACACGTGGTCACTGAGTTTTTGTTATTGTTTGGTTTGTTACATTTTTTGACAAACATCAGCTGATTGGGACAATCCTAGAAATAAAAGCCAAGTAAGTTAAGCCAGGATAGGTAAAAACATAAAAGCTAGTATTATGTTTATTACTGTTTTATGTTTCCCGAAAAAACGGCAATGATTACCGCATTTTATTGTATTTTCAAGATATTGCTTGCAGAATTGAAAACTATTACCTAATTTTTATAACTAAATTAGATATATTATTATAAAATTTGACATCAATACATTCATATTTTGCTCCAATTAACACTTAAACCGGGCAGAAAAACCCTATCCATATCACAACAACATCATGTTTGGAATGAATTAAAATACAGACCTTAAGATCCGCTTTTTCAAAGCTAGTCAACAAACATACGGTCTTAAAACCTATGTTTTTATCAT
This sequence comes from Anticarsia gemmatalis, assembly GCF_050436995.1. Lineage (NCBI taxonomy): Eukaryota > Metazoa > Arthropoda > Insecta > Lepidoptera > Erebidae > Anticarsia > Anticarsia gemmatalis. The sequence continues at coordinate 10,418,187 of NC_134763.1, read as the reverse complement.
AATAACGCCTACGTTTTTAATCAAGCTATTTCGTTTAATCCGATATATCGTAGACTCGTTAGTTCAACGCATTTTAGTGAAGACAACAGGTGCATGGGCCATATTCTAGACAGCTAAAATTATAGCCGCTTCTAACGACTCCACGCATCTATTCTTAACCGACGTGAAATATATTTCAATATACTAAACTATAAACTAGAGTAGTTAAAGTCTTTAGTAAAAGAGTCTTCAAAATAATGGCTGAAATGCTCATAATCTTAGAATTCAAAATATCCTGCATTTTTGAGTTTAAGTGTTTTCCTTTGATTACTCGACATTTCGATTGAATTGCACCGACCGTGGTCATGAGCTTACTGATTTTTAATAAGTACTAGATGACCCGCGCAGCTCCGCTCACGCTTTCTTGTTTTTATTTTATACCGTGCATTTTCAAATTTATTCACCTTTTAATGTATAATAGAAAACGCCGGCTGACTTTAAGGTATTTTAAGGTAAAATGCGTGTTCGCGTTAATTCCCGTTTTCTATTATACATTAAACATGCAACGCGAGAGTTTAAAAGTTATTCTCCTTTTACACCTTCTCTGGACTTTCACAAATAATTTAAGACCAAAATTTGCCAAATTGGTCCAGCCGTTCAAGAGTTTTAGCGAGACTAACTAACAGCAATTCATTTTTATATATAGACTGAAAATTATAATCATGGCATGGACTACTTCGGAAATGTTTTGTCAATTACTAATTAGAAGGAACTGATTTTCTATTTTCAATTACAAGATCACGTTCGGTAGATATATTGAATACTTGAGATTGTCATAAAAGGGGCTTTGACTTTGATAACGTAGGCTCGCTTCCTTTTTTACTCAGGACTAAAATCGAAGGTGTCAATTCCTGAACTCGTTTATAGTTCACCTCTGCTTATGTCTCCGGGTATAGGTAATTGCCTAAAAATAAAAGAAAATTACGATTAAATATAAAATAGAATTACAATTTGTTCAAAAAGGCCAATCAGATGAAAAAGAATATTGCAATGGCACGTCACTCTTCGCGATCAAATAAAAACTTCCTTTAAATTTTAATACACGAACATATTTAAAATTAGGTTACCTAAAAACTAGGCGGGTGCAAAACTCCAGAAGTAATAAATCACCATCAACTGTGGACATTGAAATCTGGTGCGTGACGTCTGACATTCACTCACACGATTGTCGGCTTCATGATAAAAAATATTTAGAATTTATATTTTAACTAGCCCGTGAGATCGTCTACGTAGACTTTCTTAATGAATGTCGTATATTAATTGAAATAATTTTAGTTTCATTTATCTATACTAATATTATAAAGCTGAAGAGTTTGTTTGTTTGTTTGTTTGTTTGAACGCGCTAATCTCAGGAACTACTGGTCCGATTTGAAAAATTCCTTCAGTGTTAGATAGCCCATTTATCGAGGAAGGTTATAGGCTATATAACATCACGCTACGGTCATTAAGAGCGGAGTAGCAACGAAAAATGTTATAAAGACGGGGAACATTTTTACCAATTCTCTTAGGTGACGCAAGCGAAGTTGCGCGGGTCAGCTAGTCCAGTATATATGTATGTGATACTTTGCTACTACAACCTGTTATCTTAGTTAAAATGTTGTGGTGAAGCTACATGAGATTATAAAAATATATTTAATTACAAACACGTAAAGGGTCAACGTGGTGACCTAGCCCATTTTAAATTCCAGAAGGAAACTGAACAGGGCATGTTATTCGATCAGTTATTCTAACTAGACAATAAATTATAAGTGAAAAAAGTCATCATGCAAATAAATTTAATAAACGTTTTAGAGAAGTTACTATGAGTCTATAAGCGTTTGTTCTTTTTTGTTGTGGAAGAAAAGAAACATTTTATGGCTCTTAGCAACTTGGGGCATTTTACTCCGCAGAAATCAAGAGATTACTTAGAACGAAGGCAAGACCTGAATGAAGCTAGGAGCAACTACTAGGTATTAATAAAACACTAACGAAGAAGTTGTTTTTATGAAAGAACAAAAATATCAACATGAATATTTTAATTGCAGCCTTGTTGGTTTGTAAACTATTTTCAGACTAAAATAAAAATATGAGCGAAACATTTTATCCTGTACTCCAGGTTATTGCTCTTTGAATAATTTTCTTAAAAACCTAGTATAATTATGTATTAAGCTTTTTATTTTAAGGTTTGAGCTATGGTTTATTCATTCATCCACTTGCCGCCGTTTAATAGAGCCTGAGGTTATTGCAATACACTGAAACTATATAACCAAAGTTCAAGCTATCTTGGAGGAAACCTCTATTAGAATTGAAATATGACTAATGACTGTATCTATGGCGCAGTGGTTAAGGTCGCCACGCCGCTACCACTGCGTCGGGAGGTCGTGGGTTCGATTTCCACACGAGATTGACAATTATTTAATTTTGTGCGGTCCACAAATAATTGGATCGGGTCTGGTTGTACTTTGTGTCCGTTGTTTGTATGTTTGCAAGAGTCCCCGCGACACAAGAGCAAATCCTGGTGCGGGAGTTGTCTTTAGTTCCTCACAAATTTAATTAACATAACGACAAATATATACATGCCCAATTACCCACTAATTATACTGCTGGGAAACAATAAAGATTTGGTGTTATTTAAACACATTTCATTCAGACCTATTGTCATACAATTATGATGTTCATAATATCGTTCCAGAATATTCGACACATAATAAACCATCCTTGTTCAGTTGTCACATTGTCAATTGGCAATGAGTGCTACGTGTAATTACCGGGGGTTTGAACCCAGCTGATGCTAAATACGACTTGCTATATTTAGACCGACTAACACCTGTCTTGGTCGTAGAAATAGTTTATGTTACTGCCAAAGAGATGAACTCTTAGAATAACCGTGTTTCAGTCTCGTGTTGAAAACAATAGTTAAAAAAATTGTATAAAAGCTACACTAGTAATGTACTAAAAACTAATGCATAAAAATATTGTTCGCTTGTTTGTTTTATTAACCGGTACGGCAATGTACCGATTTAAACAAAATGTTGTATTGTGATTGATAAAATTCAAATGGTTCTTGCTTCTTGCAATATGATGCATTGCAAACACCAACATTCTTGCAATTAGTTTGGGGATAGATACAATTCTGCATACACAAATAACGGATACAATTTGAAATCAAACTTACAATGTGCATTGTACAACACGCCTTCACCAGGAATCGAATTTATATATACAGTGCATCAGCATTGATAGGGCTATTTTCCAAACACTCCGTATTCAGCCATCTTCCGCCCTCCTTCCTTTCCCAAAGTCAACACCCTTTATCACAGAAGGGTCAGTTAAAAAATTACTATCATTTATTACGAGTATTGTCCTGCAAACTGTGATAAGTTCACCCCATAAAGAAGGGGGGAGTAGGGGGTTGTAATACCATAATCGGTCAAAGAACCCTCACGTCGCTTAAGCCTTTATGGGATTAAAATAAGCCTTTAAAGAAAATGCTAGCTGTAATAATAATGTAGCAAAAATACAATCGGTGCAAAGGTAATTTACTTACAATGTATAAAGTGTAGGTTCAATTCCCATTTGATACGAATATTGTTATTTCTTAATAGATTAATAGTTTAGCTGGATTTGTTTTTATACTGTGCCTTTTACACACTAAAATCTAATAATAGCTAATGTGACTATATTGTTAACCCCGTATTTTCAGCCATTAGATGTTGGTTATTGATAAGAATATTTGTCTGATCCCGTGTCATCAGATATCTTTGTGCGGAATAAAATTTAAAATAGTTTAACTATTTAACCATGAAATCATAATAAAGACACTAGCATTTATATAAAGAAAGAATAGTACACAGTATCAAAGTCCAAATAAGAAAATACAGAAATAAAAACATAATAAATTAATCCACACATACTCTTCACAACATAAACAAAAACCAAAACTTTTAAATCACTGTCTAGATCTTCAAACAAAGTTGTGGCTAAGCCGTGCTTCCCACTCAATTAGCCACGAACTGCTCCGAGCGGTTAGTGCTTAACTTGCCAACTTAGATGCACTAAACCTTGCACTAAGATAACTTGTAGAAAACATACTTCAAAACAATTATTCCTCACGTCATTCCACGCTGAAGTATGGTTTAATCTTGTAACTATTTTATGTAGTTGATAGAAGTAGGTCCGTGTTTGAGCACTTTTATAATCTTGCAATATTTTGGCAATCGTTTTATACAACACTTTTTCTGTGTCCCTATGAGGTCAGACGCAGGAATAAAGGCTTGACGCGCTTTCTGAGGCAGGAAAATTTGTAACCTTAAGTTCCCAACCCCAGGCAATACACTGACACATACACATACTTCTATGTATCGGTTACAAAAAAATACAATATTATATCAAGAATCAGCAAGTAATGACAGGAATAATTATTTTTAAGTTCTACAAATTATCTTAGCGTAAGTTTCAAGCAAATAAAAGATGGATACCATTTAATATCGACGTGAAATACCGTTTTAAGCAAGGCTGTATATAGCATTCGCTGGCATAACATAATGCGCCGTAATGCGAGACTATGTAAAATGTAGCAACTGTTAACAAACCAAAAATAAATAAATAAATGCGCCAGTGTGAGGACGTCTTTAGTAATTGTGTGTCGATGTATGATAATTTCAAACAATTTTAAAATAGTAAACACCAAGTGAGGGTAGGCGCAGAAACTCGCGCCACAAGGATACGACGCTTAGCAGCTACATCAGTCAGCCCGTGACCATAATCGGTATGACTTGATCTAAACGTCGGACAACAAAAAAATCATTGTAACCTTTAAATTCCCATCGCGTGTAAGTTCCGTTTATCATCTTTGTATTATGTGAACAAATAGTGATAGTTTAAAATTCAATTGTGAACCTTTTGAACTCCCGGTTTCTGAGATACATATAGCAGCAGTTTATTTTTATTCAATAGCGTTTAGGTTCATAACATGACAGTTTGAATAGATAAACTACCGCTAAATATGCCTCAGAAACCGGTGAAAACCCGGTTTAAAACTAAGATGCATAAACGTTTTATAAAGTTAATGTGTACGCGTAATCCAGTGTGTTAAGATAAATAGTCGTAAAGTGAAACGTTTTAGATGTTGATGATCATATTATGTAGTGTAAATAAAATAACGAGAGGTGAGGTTTTATTGCCTTGTTAAGTGTTAGTTTTATTGTGGTGTATTTTTGCGTGATTGAATGCTTTCTTCATATACTAAATTTGGGTAAGTTGTTACTTTTTTTTACACAATTGTACACGCTTACATATATTATCACGCCTGTTATACCCGAAGGTGTATGCAATACACACAAATTTCGGAAGGTAACAAAATTAATTACATATAATAGTAACGATTGCCACATAACAGGTATATAGTCCGACCTAGGAATCGAACCTGGGACCACCTGGATACACAACCGACCACGGCACAGAGGTAGTCAAACATTATCTTTATCAATGCAATAAAAGTCTTTGTTTAAAATTAATTAGGACCATGGTCTCAATCAAATTTGGAAACTTAGCTCTTAAGGTTAGTCGTTATTCGCATTAATACATACATGCATCTAGTAGTTTTGTTATATACATACTTCATATGAACTTGCTTAAACAAAATTAATTGTGATCCAGCTCAGTGAATTACAGCGTTTGTGTAATGCGGTCCATTACAACTGCATTGTGGGTTATGAGATTTATTTTATTGCCATACAAAGAACAACTCTTGTAATTAAAAACGTTTAAACATAACATTCCAGTTGCTCAAAACAAAATATTGCGAACATGGTCAAAACAATATTGAGCGCCATTTAGTGTCGTTAAACAAAAAATAGAATTGACTTGCTGTAGCGCTATTTTCTACACTCAAAAACATCGAGTAGCGAGCGTTTGACAGTACAATTGTATCTAAAATTAGTTCCCACAGAACACGCTAGAGGCTCTGATCATTTTTTGTACAAAATTTGTTGATACCTACTTGATTGTTAAAACCATTTGGCGATTAAAAAAAGTGGCCAGGAGTCTCTTGCCAGCTCTTCTCATTGGCCCTACCTTCCGAACTGGCGGTAAATTCACTCTCTGTATCATTGCCATCATAAGTGTCAGCATTTGATCTAAATGAATAAATTATTTGATTTTGATTTTGATTGTCTATAGGCGTTATTGATGGGAAATGGACTTCTGAAGATCTTAGTTTTAAAGGCGCTGATTAGTTTTTCACGCATTTTTATAAAGGTAGTCGATAGTCGAAAATTCTATTTACAGTTGTTTAGCTAGAATAAGATGTATATTGCATCACTTTCGTACTTCTAAAGCCTGTTTATTTTTATTAGTATCAGTTATTGTTAGTCTTAAAAGCATTCGAGTGTTATCCGCAAAAAGTAATGAATATTGAAATCTTACTTTTAAAATACAATATCTATTTGAAAGATGGTACAGGTCGTTATTATATTACTACTATAAACTTAGTCTCGATTGATGATTATGTTGTTAGTCACTATTAGCTTATTTGGAATATTTATACATACTATATATAATATACATATACATATATGATGCAAAGTCAGTTTATTGGCTACCCTTTCAGGGTTTGCTATTGTCAAATGCACTTATCAGCTGTACATCGATTCTCTACTACTATCGACTACCGACGACTGGCTAGCTATTGAGAAATTTTTGACGAAAATCTGTTTACGCCTTTAACAGTTTACCGGGCTTCGTAAGATCTATTTGGCTACACATTTAAAATGTCAAACTCTCGATACACAACAGTACTGACTGACTGTACAGAATTGCGCTACTGTTTTCCTGAAATAACTTTCTAACAGCACCTTAGGCGCATAAAAATACATGCAAAGGATATAATATCTTAAATTTGCAAAAAAGTATATGTAGATTTTGTTTATTCTTTAATCCAACGAGTTGAAAACCAACTAACCTCGTTAAAGCAATATTAATTAATGCAGCTTTGAAGAGGGTTACTGGCTATTTTTACTCCCAGGACATTTTATTCAAATTGTGGTGCGCTTCTTAGCTCAGGATTCATTTCATGAGATTATTTATTATAGCTGCCTTTCTTTGATTTGAAATAGCTCGGCGTTTACTGTGTTGAATGTTATCATGTTTTATTCATGCAAGGAATTGGATATTTTACTCTAGTTTACTTTTGAGCTAAATTATACTGGTTCTGTGCGATTTTCTAGAGAGTATCGAGCTATTGAGATCTATATGATACTTCAGCGAGTTTCTACTTCACCTGCTAGGGGCTTGGCCTGTTTGGGCCTACGGGAGGATAGCAATTAAGTTAACATCAGACGATAATGATAGAACATCAGGATACTGATAGCAAGTAGATTGAATCAGTAATATACTAGCCAACATATCTGGTGCCTGAAGAGGTTAGATTCAATATTGATTGAGTTAAAAAGTTGACCCAATCATTGTTATTCTACCCCGAGGCAGGATGGACTACGATATTGTTGCCGAACTCAACTGTACGAAATACCAAACTGTGACGTCACAATATGCATAGTACGGTATGACGTCACACCGTGCGTGTAGATCCTAGATTAGCTTTCTCTATTAGAACTGTAGTAGTAAATACACATTGAACTTTTCATCTATTTCTGTATAGATAGAAAGTCGACCCGATTCCCTTTATTCTGGCTGACGTCCAACGGGATCCAATATGTTGTTGCAACGTTTTTGTCCTGTGTCAATAACGGTTTTTAACTTAACAAGGTTTTTATGGATGATGATAATTAGGATATTGAGGGAAAAATTAAATATTCCGTGGTAGTAGCCACTTGGTTATACATATGTTACGATAATTTAGCGGGGAATTAAGTCTCTTTTTGACACTTCATAATTATAAACGCCTAGAATGGATGGATTAGCAAAAAAATCATGCCTACTGTATAAGCCCTCCTAAATATATAGTTTTTAGATGTTTTAGTATATTATGTTATGGCGGCAACAGAAATACTTCGTTTGTGAAAAAGCAAAGTCTTAGAAATAGAGTCTCTTTTACTCTTTGAGTACGGACCCTAAAATTGCATTTTTATCGAGAGTTTTGACACTTAAAATTTACCTTAAAAATCCTGTTGTTCATACGATGTCCGCTAGAGGCGCTCATCAATTTTTCATGCATAATATCTCTTATAGCTAGCCGTTTCTCGATAGTCTTTGGTAGATAATCGTTACACTGTGTCACACCTAAGATACGAAGCCAACACACTGCAAATAAATCTGCCGCGATATTTTCGCTTAACGAGCTGCCCGCTATTTACGCTTGAACTTTAAATACCATACAGTTTGTAGCTTTGATGTGTGTTATTGTTATAGCAGCTGCAGTCATACGTGTCATCGGTGAACTATTGGGAGCCGTGGGTGGATAGTTTAGTGGTACAGATGAATGTCACTGGTCGTTATACTTCAGTTAGCAGGGTTGTTTCTCGTCATAGAAGTCCGTTGTTGATCTACTAGAAAGTTTCTGCTAGTAAGTAATAGGCTGTCTTATGCTGCACTCTGGCGCTTACATATGTCAACACAACCTTATAGTCCATTGATTGAAAGTATTGTGAAATTTCCTGTTAATGAATGACATGACGTTTTTGGTTTCATGCGCATATAAAGTATACACACATTGAGACTGATATGACAAAATCAAAGTGCCTCGTCAGTAGAGTAACGATACTACTGTTTCAGTTTTCGATAGTGGTTCAACGATATTCAACTACTAGACTTTAAAGATTTCGCGTTACATTTTATTATATAATAGAATAAAGGAATTAACAAAAGCACGCATTCTACCTTTGAATGGCAAAATAATTATATAATTAATTGACTGGTAGGTTTCAAAACGTTTCTTCTAGCAATGCAATCTAGGAACAATCTCAACTATTTTCATCAAATATAATTAAACTGCATACTTCTAATATTTTTGCGTATGATTCATATCACTTCAAAGATGTTAAAATTAAGAAACTATTTCGAAACATCGTGACGAATATTTGCAGTCGAGCGATATTGTTATTTACAGTGTACGTAAATCACCCATTTCCTTGGCGTTTTCAAACATATGTTTATTTTGCTTTGGCGCCATGAGAATAGTAAAAAAAATGCCCGATGACTAATTTTTATATAACGTGTATGAACTCAGACATGAAATATGTCACTTTTAGATTCAAATGCAATTAAATTGAAATAATGGTTTTTTATCAATGAAAATTTTATCGAAACGATTTATGAAAGCAGCTGCTTGAAAAAAATCATTAGGTTTTTACAAATTTACCGATAGATTTTTCATAGACTGCAATCAAATCTTTTATGTCTCATTATTTTGTGTTTCGTAGTAGGTATTTATCTACCTGACTTTCAACGATTATTTCGTATAATTAGAATTTATGTTTGCAATATTTCACATTATCACCATTATTATCAGACACTATAAAAACATAATCTTTTCTCTTCTTATAATTCAGACATTTTTTTATAAATATCTACCATTACTAACCAACCTTAGTTTATTTTCAACACAATACGAGACTCAAATGATCACACCTTCTTCCACTCTTCGTATTTTGTTATAACTGTTTTGATTTGACTCATCCGAACTTGTTCGTCAACAAATCGTACAGATCCCATATTGCATTCGGCACCGAACGATAGAAATCCATCAACAGAAACATTTCCTCAGGAAGTACGTTTATAGAACGAATGTTTTAGCGATGTTTCAAACAATCCTAGCATAGCACTACTCAGTTTAATATAATGTATTATTAGAAAAATGTTTAGAGAATGAGTGTGAACTGCGACAAACTTGTGCGATTTCTTCACTTGGTACTATCGAGTATCGGCTGTCAGGCATTTAAATTCCATTTAACAAAATAGTTCCTTGGGGGCACGACAGGGGCGCTGCTTAGCTAAGTCGTCGGTATTCAACAGTAGTTGAAAATCACTACTCTATAGTATGGCGTAAATCTTAGTCGATTTCCTGAATTAAGAAACTAATTTCATCGTAATGTTTGTATTTATAAACGTTAGAGTAAATAAAAGTGGTAAACCTATAACAGCAACTTACGTGAGTCTATGATCTCCAAGCTCGTGTCTATCAGAGTCTGTATCACAATCACCATCACCATCACACAAAAGTTGATATCCCTCGCCATCATCACCAACTGGCGTCCTTATCACATCTGTATCATCTATCACACTACACATTGATGTCACTATATCACATACACTCTCAATTTTTTTCTTCAAAACATTTTTATTTTTCATCCATTTCAAAATTTCCTATTGGATCGATGCCAATTTCTATTCTCCCTTTATTTTTTGCTACCGGAACTGTATCTGAAACGAAATAATATTATTTTTAATAAACTAAACACTTCTTTTAGTTCATGTTTATTCAGATATACTTTATAAATAATGTTTTATTTATAGGAATGGTGAACATATGTTTGGATGGAGTGAGAATTGGGTCGGTTTTATTATGTTCTACTTATGTAATATTTTTAATGAGTGGTCGATGTATAGATGGTAATCTGTGTGCGGTAGAATGTTGCGTATCACGGAATTTATGGTTTTGTTATTTTTCCTAATATGTTTGTGTAGTGAATGATTTGATGTACAGTTGATTCACTGTATCCTAAACACGGATGTGTAGTAGCATGTGGAAAATAACATCGGATAGTTGATTTTATCCGAGGTTTGTGTGAACAGAACGCAGGTTTAATTCAGATTGTGTCTTTTTGAAATAAATCGTTTCTGTTAAATGTGATATTTTGTAAACATTTTATTTACATAATACTATAACCTTTGCTTCAAGTTTGGACCAGATTTTAATTTCTTTACTTCACTTCGAAAAGTTGTAAACTAACATACACAAAACCCCATTGGACATTGTCTTCTTTAGTTACTTTACAAAAGCATAGACATGTGTTACTTCCACATTATTTCCTCTACTTCATAATTAATATCAAACAGTTTATCAATATCACCTATGATTAACACAACACATAATAACACGGTAACAAGTGTTCCGGTGATTGAGGCACTACGTTCAATTTATTCGGGACCCTCTTTCACCTTGTCCCAGTAAGCGACACTTAACGCCCTTTTATGTAGTCGATAGGTTTGTTTGTTATTTTGTAGATCAATCTATGTTCAATATCGTAGGTAGGTATGCTATTTAATGACATACGGAACCTGTAGTACTTATATTCTACACAATTTCAAATTTCTTGTTTAATTCGTACAGCTATAAAATTTATTGAAAGTGACAAAATACTGTAGAACTTATCAGAGTTTAAATGTCATCATTAGCAAGATATCACAAGATCATACTTAATGCAACTAGAAATTCAACATGATTCTTTACCACACGGGTAGTCAGAAACCAAAGACCTGTTCTGATAACTATTTTTTTCACATCATTCCGTTTACAAGTCCCAACAATAATTCTAAAACGTCTCGAGGTAAGATAAAGCTATATCCACCACGACACGTCACTTCCTCTCGTGCCATCTCTTTCTAACCCCCCCTCTCTCGCTCCCACCACGGATGCGCTTCCTTTACCTTGAAATTGTTAATTAACTCATTCAATTAGCGTACAGGACGCGTGACGTGGCCGCTTCATGTGTTTTTTTTCGGCTGAGCATGAATAATATTTTGGTTGGATGGTAGAAATTATGTTTCTTCAATTTAGTACAATTTATCTACTATATTTTACTTTTGTGTTCTAGAGAAGGACATGCACATTACTTAGAGTTTTGTAATATACCAGAAATAACCAAAAAAACTATATTTCTGAATTAATAAAATTCTGTGCTATATCGATTTTTTACATTCATGAAAAATATGCTAGCAGACCATATTTTTCTTAAAATTCTAATTAAAAATTGAATTTCCGAAATGAGAATCTCACTGAATCTCACTGCCAAAACAATTCGTGTAATTGAAAAACAAAACTCCACTAAAATAGCTTTACATTGCCGGTTCACTACTAAACATACATCACGCCTTCCAAATTAAGCATTCAAACTAATTCGCGCACCTAATTTACGCCAGACCAAAGCGATTGTTTGCGCAACGTACGTGCTAGGACAATATAATTACGACGGCTAACGTCATTGGGGCTGGTAGGATTTGCAAGGTCCATGTTTGTTCTGCAGCAGCTAATTTATGTGTGGTGCAGTAATGTGATGATTTTGGATGTAGTCTTGGTGTTGTTATGGTGAAATATGGATATATGGCTTTGTTTAAAGCTGCTCGGCATTTAGGGAGAATTTATTGGGGGCTAAACACAGCCTAGTCGTAATAGATGTGTGGTTTAGCTTGATATTTGAACTAAACAATAAATTGAGTGTAAAAAACTTGTTAATATTAGTCGGAAAGCTATCTAAAGAGACTTCAACCGATCTAGAAGCTTGATTTACGATCCATCTGTCCTCAGTACCACCCAGTTGTCTGATGATAAACCACGGTAAGACTGGTTGTCAGACTTTCAAGCTTCTGACGTGGGTAACGACAGTTGAAAATCTCTGAAATTGACAGCCGGGACTCACACTTTAACATGCCTTCCGAAACACGGAAGAACACGATATGATTATATTTTCAACCATCCACAAAATTACCTCGGCAAGCGTAACTTAACCTGAGAGATTGACCCGTGCAGCTGTTATACTTAACCACGAGTTCCTTATTCATAGGGGTTCCAAAAACAATAAAATTAACACATCCAATTCTTGTCAAACATGTTACAGAATCTACGGGTAATTTATTTATATTTAGTCAACTTGTCCCTCTTTGTACATTTTTATTACAAAATTGACATGTCTATTAATCAAACTGACCGAGAACAACAGTCTTCCCTAATGTTCTATAACATGGCTGTGCCCCTTATTATGTGACAAAGCTACACCATGCTTCCCTTTGTTGAACAACATAGGGGTCAGTTTATATCAGAAGTCAATTCCAAAAAGCTATTATTTTCAATCGATTCTAAAATAATAAGCGTATTGGTAAATCTCACGATTTTGTTGATTGGGAGACTTTTGTATTTTAGTAATTTTGGTAGTAAAAAGGAAATTTTCCAACACTGTGAGTCACACACACTGTTGTCACAGATTGTATTTAATCCAAAAATTACAGGACTTTTCATGAATTCAGTTAACAACTAACTACAGTTACTCTTCAGGTGCGAAGAATAGAAAAATGGATCATCTAATAACACTGACTGCACACTGCCCAGCACCTGCCCTGCAAGTTTAGTAAAGGGTCACCCATCCAAATCTCAACCTAGACAACATTGCTTAACCTCATCATCTAACCACTAATGCTAAGCGACAAATAATCCCCAACTCAATGAATTGAAGTTACCCTCACGATGTTATCGGTGGTCGCGTGACTAGAACATTTTGTACTTAGATAAGATTGAGGGTCGGCTACTAAATGCGGATGCGGTTAATGTGAACCTTTTATTTTTAGATTTGTACGCTAGGTGTTTTGTAGAGTGAATTAAGGGACGCTATAAATGTGTTTCCGTTGACATTGAATTTTGTTAGATGTGGTTTTTTTCTTTACATCGGTTTTACTTTTAGAATTAATTTTCGTGTCATAAAGTTTTACGTTGGACATTCAGCTTAGGAAGTTAAACGAAATAACAACAGAAAATATAAATATTTGTTTTGTTTATTAAAATTTTACTAATAAAAAAAAGAGATTATAGCTGATTTATACCATAAACTTCGCAATCATCATCATCATATCAGCCTGTAGACGCCAACTGCTAGACATAGGCCTCTTATAAATTCATATGTATCGACTTTATCAAAAGTCCGGGCTACTATTGGTTGCGTACTGGATAAAATGGCAATAAGCTCACCCCTTTTACATAGTTCTTACTTTGTAAATTGCAGAGCACGGGCAATATTACATACAACTCTGCTTACACATTAAAGATATAACGGCCGTGATGTTGTATAATATATAATTATGTTCTATCAAAAACTAGAAAGTGATTGTCAAAAACTCATACCGATTCGATAAAATTCTAGCTAATCGTAAACTGTTGATCCAACACTCTATTACAGAAACTTTGTTTTGTCTACGTTTAATTTGTCTATTTTAATTTGGGATTAGCTAAGTGTGTTAGTAGTTTGTCGTATGAAGCGAGTGGCTTGTTTTCTTGTTGTTTCACTGTTTTGAGCATGATCTAAAAATGATATCGAGGTAGGATTAAGGGCTCAGTTTTGGAGTTCAGTTAAATCTAGATAATTATAATTTAGAAATGTAATAAACCAAAATATACAAATACTACATGCAAAATATTAATATATGTTATCCGATCAATTCCTTTCCTCCTTCGTACCTGTATGGCAAAAGTCTAGTAGATTAAAATAATGTTAATGCCGCCAAACTACATAATCAAATAATAATAATAAAATTATCATTTATTTTCTTTAGAAAATGTGTCTTTGTCAATCTGCAGAGTCACTCTATACGAAAACTATTATTTGCATATCCAATAAAATAAATTAAAAAGACCATTTCCTTCATCATCATACTCATCAAACTAATTTTTCAGGGTACCCAATTAAAACCTTAGTCATGTTAAATCCTTCATCAACTTAAATCTTAATGATCATTACCAAGAATCCTTCACAACTGAATAATTACACGTTGCACCAACACTCAACAAAGTAGACCCTCCAGTGTAAAAATAAAACACAACTTTTGAAGACGTCAAAATATTCCGAAGCCATACAAAGTCTATAGTAACTCATATTTTTAGCTCCATTTCATACAAAAAGGGTGATCAAGAAACATTATTTTCTAAGTACAAACAACCAATGATTCATATAACTAATACTAATTGCCGTGGCGCCACCGAGACAGAAATTTATTTAAAACTAACCGCACGTTTCTGAGAATCTCGATAGATCAAAAAGACATTGTTTATACTGAAAATATGTTTTAAGATGATTTTAAATAAGTGTACCGACGATTGATACAAGCTTAGTTCATAATCTTGCTCTTGTTGCTTACCCGCTGTTTAAAGGGTGCGTCAAACGCAACGCAAGGCGATGCAACATATCGTGACCAACGTGACGCACTATGTCAAAATAAGAAGAACTATCGTGTCGCTTATAAATTTCATAAACGATTGAATTTTGTAATGTTATTTGCAGCGATTTTTGGTCTGAACCATGCTTGCGACTCAATGTAAGATAAATCATCTTTTTCATAGTGCTTGTTAAAATAGTCAAAGACGCGATGCATCGCATTCATGACTGACGTAGGACACGCCTTAAAGGTTTTGTTCTATCTAAGACTTTGGTTGCTGTAATGAATGCAAATGACCCACATATTATACAAGTTTGTACACTTGCATCGAGGTCGGAAGAGCTTAGTAAAATGCCCTTTTACTTTCACTTTGCATGCCTTTTACTACGCGTGTCAAATATATGATCTACAAAAGATTTTTAAGGCGCGTGTATGGTAATGCTCAGTAGTTGCTTAAAGAACACTAAAATGCAAAACAGAAACCCTAAATACTGGTAACAAAATTAAACTCAAATTAAAAGATATTTTTTTTATCACAATCAATTATTCAAAGTTAAATCCTATAGGTTTGCTACTCAGATTTTAGACCAATGCCAATCAGCAACATAGTAACAGTGCTGGAAAATTACGGATGTTACAAGTCAGTTCTATTTCAGACCTAACACCACCTAACTACCATTACCATCACTCAGCAGTTCTCCAAAAACCACGCAAATATCAATCATATTTCTAGAACATTCGTCAGCTTCACCCACGCGACCAATATTATCATGTACTAAACAAAAATTTTAAAACGAAACATGTATCTAAATATCCCATTTTACAAATGTTTTAAAGTTGTATGACGTTAATTGAATTAATGGGCTGATTTTTAAAATAAAGTGGATTATTAATATCGTGCTGTGAAGGGTCTACTTTAATTTATGTGAAGGAATGGAGATAAACTTTGCCCGTATGATATTAAAATTAAGTTTTATGGATATCGGTCAGTTAAATCTATACTAATATTATAAAGCTGAAGAGTTTGTTTGTTTGTTTGTTTGAACGCGCTAATCTCAGGAACTACTGGACCGATTTAAATAATTCTTTCAGTGTTAGATAGCCCATTTATCGAGGAAGGCTATAGGCTATATGTCCATATTTATGCAAAAAGGAACCACACAGCAAATACATACTTTTGAGATATCAAAGGTTTTACAAAAACATGTGCAGCTCTATCAGTTGTAGTTGGTTCTGTTCTGCTTTTAATAAACCCTATTTCTGAGGCGAAAATCGCGTCGTTCTTTTTTGTATAAGGTTTTAGACAATTTCTATATTAGTATTCTGCTAAAAAATAAAAATTGAAAAATTGTCGTGTGGTTCCATTTTGCATAAATACGGACATATATCATCACGCTACGACCAATAGGAGCAGAGTACCAGTGAAAAATGTTACCAAAACGGGGAAAATGTTGACCCATTCTTATGTGACGCAAGCGAAGTTGCGCGGGTCAGCTAGTACGTTTATAATTGTGTTGGGTTTTTAAGTACTGTGCTAAGTACCTTTACAAAAAAATTACATTATAGTGTTACTTGAAAGAAAATATTTCTCAACAGGATTCGAAACCTCATTTATTTGGTAGACATAAAAGGAAACAATAAAAACAAAAGATAAAACATAAATCTAAAAAACATTCAAGCTATCAAAATAAATTTATTGAAATGTCATTTTGTATTAACTTCAAATACTTTCACCCATTTTAACCAGGAAACGTAACCGAACCGTACTTCATAATTCACTATGACACTCCCGCATCTATCAATTTCAATATTTTTATTTATAACCGCGTCAATCATATGCACATTTTTCTGAACACCCCTCTTTACATACCCTTGTCTTTCTCCACACCATTAATCTCCTTGACTTATAGTTTCTATAATTAGTAAAATTGTTCGAACAATGCGTACGACATCATCTTTAACCGCAGAAAGTGCTCCCAACCGTCTCAAATCATCTACAGTTTACAATATGTCACTTAGATCAAAGAACTTTACATCAAACGCTAGTGTAATGAGTCGCGGACTTTTATCTTCTACAATTTCATACTCTACTTCTTTTTCATTAAGGTTTATTTTACTTTGAAAATTGCCACCGTCTTTTAAAGAATACAGGTTGAAAAGATTTATTGGTGTTCTTTTTTTAGCTTGACGACAAACTTAGATTTTAAATATATCTATAATTATTTCTTGTTTATAGTAACTTTGACGTACATTTAAAGTCTTAGGTGGTTTTCTCTTTAGTTTATTTTTGTTTGATTTCGTGTTGGAATCTGTTTAGACGGTGATTACCCTCTGACGCCAGAAATATCGGCGTTTTTGAAACTGTTTTTAGAATATCCGTTTATTTGTTAATCTGTTTTCCCTTGGGGGCTATATGTTGCATTCAAACTAATAGATAATTGAGGAAACGCGCATCGTTGTTGAAATTGTGGCTTTGATAAGTTAATTTGGTGAAACATCTTTCTTCTTGCTTCACTAGTTCTTTCTGCTATATCCGTCTTGGTAGCAACAATAATATTTATGCGTTACTATTTACGTCACTATAAAAAAAAATCAACAGACCTTTTAGATTTGAGAGTTCTTCCCACTATTTAATATTACTGGGCAATCGTGTATCTCCGTCGACTTCTACCTGAATAACCACTGAGCTGTACATTGCCTTTCTTAAAAATGATGTCCATTAATACTTTACTTCGAGGCACAAGACTGGAGTATCATTCAATAAATTAACTTATTGGCTATCTTCACACGCTAAAACTATTTCAAGAATTTTCCTAATCGTAGATTTCCTCAATTACTGTTCCTAATTAGGTAAAACTCGACTCAGCAATGTGGTTCTTGCGTCACGTATCCCATGAACCGTTTAATTCACCACCATAGGTGTGGTATCCTGACATCATAATTGTTTATAATTAAACTCTATGGCAGCTATAAATAATTTAATTAAAACACTTAAAGGAGCTTCATAAAAATTAAAGTAAACATAAATTTATGATTTATTGAATGGGGAATGTAATAAATTGAGTTTTAAGGATTTGAAGGTCAATTTGATTTTATGATTCCTTGTTAGAAGATTATTTGGTTTCGCATCATCTGCAACCAGTATGGTTTCGGAAGAATGGTTTACGGCACCATTGTTTTTTGCGAAGTCTATTAGTCATAGTCCCGTTTTTATTCATATGAACTTAATGGCTTACAGCTGATTCATGTATTGTAGTCCTCTTAAAATATATTTCCTCTCTAGCTCCATGAATAAATAATGCATAATTGTTATCGTAATATTAGCAAACAAGATATCTATGCCCCACTATAACTGTGATGATAGTACTATGCCTGGAATGTGTGCATTCTAGGCATCAAAGCATAGAGTAAGGATAACTGTTGCTTTTCTCTGCAGAAGTCAATATTTACTCGTCTTTCTGATAAACATCTTTCTCATCTCGTAGTTTAGAACTTAGAAAAGTTTTTTTATCGGCACGTGTGTGTTAAAGAAATAGCCACGCGTGTATGATTATACAATAGCATCATGAATATGTATTATTAATTCTTTTTACTAAATAATGCTTGAACTAAGACCTACTAAGCATAGCACACGGCTATGCGTGTCATTTCTCTTAACCTGATCTTATCTTACGTCAACTATATTTAATTTGGGCATGATTTATCCCAATATAATAAGTAATATTTATGTGGCCTTTGGTAGTTGTTCAACAAAAACTTTTTAGCTTATTAGGGTGAAAGTAATTAATCAAAAATTCAGAAACCCACGCAGATTGACTTCACCCTTATTTATTTTTGACACATCGGTAAAGCTAAATATGGAATCTATTTTTAACCCCCGCATCAAAGATTATTTAGTAGCAGGATAATGACAGATTGTCAACTTGTCATATTTTTAGTTACTTTAAATCTATCAAACTTTGAACACCTGGTTTAGGATGCGGCTGGAAGTTACCCTTTTTATATAGCTGTAGGTTTTGAAAAGCATCATAATATCAAATATTAACTGATAATAGTGGTATCTTGTGCCTCGTCGCTATTAAGATGAGAGTTTACCCCAAATTAGAAGAAATGCCAATTAATATATAACAGCAAAATATATTGAACCATTCTGTGTAAAAGGTACATTCAGTATCACTAAACTGAGAACTCTTGAAATCAACGTCATCAATTTCAAACTGTAGAATAATCTAAACTAGCAACAAGCACTTAACATACATCTGCTCTAAAAGCAACAATTCCTAAATCTAAACCTAAACATCAAAAAAGCATTTTCCTTTTGCTTCTCCGTACAAACATTTATAAACATCGTTTAGCGTACGTATTTCAAAAACTCCACACACAACATTTGTAAAGAATAACAATGCAAGTATGGCTAAACGTCGCGTTTCATCCGCGTGGCTTTTGCTTGACCTATTTCATTCTACAATCGCCTATCTGGGTAACGATTTACATCATAAAAGAATTCTCTAACATGTATTTTGAACCCAGCAGTACAGTCAGGAGCAAAAATATGTGTACACTTTTACCATCTTTAGTTTGATTTGGTCAATGATAATATTTCTAAAAATATCAACTCCAATAGTAAGAAAATATAGCGGGTATTTGTTATTATCAATGATCAGCTGTTATCAACTATTATGATAAACGCTAATTGTGTGTTTTTTCTGTCTGTAACGATCGAATTACAATATACTATATAGGAGATTATTGAAGACCTGGAGTCAACCATACTATTTATCCTTTTATAATCATCAAAAAACCAACCTCTTAATGGATTAAATAGAGTACAAAACGAAGCAAGCGAGCAAAGTGCCAGAATCAGTTCAAAAAAAATGTTTCAAAGTAACATTTATACATATTTATACTCGTAACTGTACCTTCTTACACGTTCAAAAGTACCGTTCTCTGGCTACCGTCAATCATTTTTGGGACATTTTTGAAGGATGGACCAGTTTGTTGAACTGAAAATGTCTAAGCTGTCCTGTCACTGTCAGCCTTAAGGATTGACGTGGAAATGCAGTTTGAAATGTGCTGTGCATGTTTTCTAATCTTTGTTAGGATTTTGAGCTAAAACTGTCAGTTTTGAAGTTATGCACGTTGAAGACGGAATTTTGGGACAAAAGTATCACAGTGATTTATGGAGTTTTTGGCTATAGTGTTTGGAGAATGTAACATTGTGACCGTAATATTCTTTTTATTTTTATTATGAGTTTTGTATTAGTTTGAAATAATACAATAGTGAACATAAAAATATAGACGAACATCTGACAACACGACTGACATAGTGACACAGCCTAAACCACTGGACGGATCGAGCTGAAATTTGGCATGCAGGTAGATGTTATGACGTAGCCATCCGTTAAGAAATGATTTTGATCAATTCTACCCCCAAGGGGATAAAATGGCGGATGAAAGTTTGTATGAAAATTCTGTCCTAAGTCACAAACCACGCGGACGTCGCGGGCAAAGGCTATAAATGTATATAACGATTATATAAGAGATCTTTTAGCATTACTATATTATTATTAGCACGTAATCATGACAGTAAATACTTGAACCAATAGCCACTTGCAAACGTGCAAGTTGGTTACTCTTTCGCGCTCGCTCATTAGATTAGTTAAGATTTCGCGTAATTGAGGCTAATCTGTTCTCCGTTCATAGAACAGACGTTAGTCATTACACGTTGCGACTATTGTCACTGTACGCTTTTGGTATTGCATTCTGTTTTAAACTAGCTAGCAAGCGAAAGGACTTTAAACATATTCTTCTTGAACAACTCGTTCTATCCTCGTAAAAGAAGACAGAAGTACATCAAATATTTTAGTCGGAAATCTTAGAAAATACTTTTTGTGGGCTTTAATAAAGTTTATATTAAGATATTTCCCGCTTACCAGACTCTCATGCCGCTATTCGCCATTTCTTTAACTATATCTATATCGCTATGTGAAACATAATTGTATTTAAAATTACTCTAAGCCATGGTAATTGCAAATATACACTAAATAGAAATACATATTTTAGCAGTAAATCAAACCCCCAGTATGTATCTATTAGACTATAAATAACCTATTTCTATTGAAACTGTATGAAACACAAATATTTTTCATATAAGCGGTCTTTACTAAAAAAATGATACTATATTTGATACTTTTACCACAAGAAATTACACAACAGATATAATATAAGTACAAGTTGAAAACACAGGCAAAATGCGGTCATTTAGATACAAATCATATTAAAACGCTTCAACTAAACGAGACATGCGCTAGAACTACAAAACAAACAGATATGGCCTTCAATTATGTGCAAGACACTTCTCACGCGATGTGCAGTGGCTGTCAATCATTTGTACTAGTCTATTACATTCTTAGTACTATGGAGTGGTCGGTTGGATAATGTATGATTGTAGGATAAGATGGGAATTGAAGTGGGTCTGTGAGAGATCGTTGCCAACATTTCGGCAATATGATTCATATTGTTGATCTCAAACGCTCCATTGTAGGTTAGTTAGCAGAGGACACCAACAACTAATGGATTTCAAAAAAATGTGTTTAAATTGCAAGGCAAGAACACTAAGCCAGACCTGGCAATCAAACCCTAGACTGGTGATTACCTGTCAGCTATTCCATCACTTAAACTTCAGTCAGACAGTCGATTATATTTAGAACTAAATCTATATGTATAAGCTTTAGTCTTCTCTCTAGATCCTCCCGTGTATTTTTAAGTACTACCTCATGTTCTTCCTTAAGATTGTGCGACAGGATTTTCAAACATCACAATAGGTTCAGCCATTTCGGAGTAAAAACACAACAGACAAAGTTCTTTTCGCATTTATATTACGTAGGATTATGCTCATTGTTGTTTTCTACATGAGCCCTTAACATTCTTTAGTAATCTTGTATTACAATTGGCGGCATGCGCACGCGTCGTGTCTGCACTTCTATCAATTGTTAGTAATGGCCGGGATTATCTTACACCTCATCTGTCTAGGGAATGTACTTAGTTAGATGGGATAGTCTAGCCTTTATAGTAACTAGAACTATTCTACTTATTGAGACTCTTTATACTTGATAGAATATATTGTATGTTACTGAAGTACCTACAAAACGGCGAAGAACAGCCGCGGTATGGCTTAAAGTTGTAAAAACTATGAAATAGGGACGGGTTCTTATGCCAACCGGGTCAAATATTTGTGTGATGAACACCATGTTTAGAGCCTGATTATAAATTTATCTACATTATTGTGAGAATGTATTTAGAAGCATATTATTAAAAGTAAATTTATCAATTGTCTGGTTACAATTGTACAAGCTCTGCTTAGCTTGGAATCAAATGACCGTGTGTGAGTTGTCTAAAAATATTTATATTATTTAACTTGACTATTACTATCCAAAATCAAACAAAATACGAAACACATGACCCATTTTTCAAAATCCCTTCAAACGATCAGTAAATTCTTCACCATAAAAGTATGGAATGAACAAACGATGGAGCTATCCGCAACAATTAATAACAATAAACTTGTACGCTGTTATGATTAATGTTACACAGTGTGAACGTGGCTTTATTGTTGGAGAGTGTGGATATGGCTTTATTGAAGCCAATATTTTAGGGATAAATGTGTTAAGATTTAAGGATTCTTGTAAAAACTTTATAACAAAGAAATGAGTATGATAACGGAATGATAATTATAAGTCAAATTATATATTAGTATTATTTGCGGCGATTTATCTCTTTTTGATGTATGTAAATTGAAAATAAAATTAGGATAGGCTGTGAAAAACCGGGGCTTTTAGTAAATGCGTTTTTTCGCTCAAAAGAAGACTTCAAACACCTGACTTTTAACATGGTTTAAGTTAAAGTCAATAGATGATTTGTTTTCTACAATAAATCTAATTTATAGACAATGTAGTGCAACCGTAATGTCGTCACGATATTACTATCATTAGATCGAGTCTTATCAACTTTCACCAGGATCAAACTGACTACTTATAACATTGAAGTAAATTTAGGGTTTTAGTTTTGTGTCGATGACCGCGTGATTAATATTAACTATTACAGAACAAAACAGTGACCTAGCATCAAAACCATGAACCTCATTAACTCAACTAGTTAAGTGTACACAAAATTTAATTACAATATTCGTGGAAAACACAATATTTACATGAAAACTTGTACAAGCAAAACCGCGGGTACACGACAGTTTAAAATATAATTCGGACGGAAACCATAACGTTCAATTAGAATAATTGATGTCGGTTTCCCGTTTTAAAATAGTTTATAGTTTAACGTATGGCAACATTTTGTGTATAATGTACAACTATTTATGTTATATTATACTAAATTACGTAATAGTTTTGAAATGTACTATGATCCAATAACTAACTGGGTACTTGACTAACAGTCTACTCTTTATGAAATATCAAAAACATTTTATAGTATAGAAATACGGTTTAGTGACGTCACAGTTTCGTATATTTGTTGGTATCAAACTCACTTAGTAATGATTACAGATAGAAACATGTTTTGTCTGTAATAATTACAATTTAAAAATCATATACAAAAAAAAATTTAGCCACAAAAAAATACGTAGCATTTTTAATGAACCTTTAACGAGTACAAGTTTATCAGTTTTTCGTTAACCCAATGATGATGATGATGAAATTATGTACGAAAATGTTTAATGTTGTCAACTCATGTATATCAGAATAAATACCATATTTATTCTCTTATAACTAACCCTGGAATATTGACCTCATTGTAAATTGGTTCAGAATTTGAATCTGAAACTAGGAAAGTCCTTTGAGCTATCAAAGGTACTTATATCCGTGTTTCAGTTTGTTTGAAACATTTAGGGTTTTAAACCTAGCTAGGACCCTAACGTTCTACACAGTTATGTATATCGTATATATTGTTATATAAATACGAACAAACATAGTTAATATTTCGTTTAACAGAATTGTAGCAGCTATCAATAACATTAGGTCGGGAAAAAGTCTTTTCGCGTTATAGTATGTCTGAACTTGCAATAAAATCTTTTCTCTACACAAAAAAGCTCGATATTTGGGTACCTCACGAGCTCACTGAAAGAAACCTAATGAATTGTGTACTCATTTGTGATTCCTGAAGCCAAAGAGATTTTATTACAATTCCTATAAACTATAATGATATTTAATTTAAATTTATAATAGTTTTTCCCGGACCTAATATAATTAGTCTAAATAACTGTTTTACTCCTGTCACGCTAACAAGTGACTCACATTCAGACTCATTATTCTCTGTATATACTTTATTCTCCTAATTCATGCGCACTACTTTAAACTAAAACTTCTGGCTATTTGACGCCCTTTAAACCAATTCATGACCAATTGAACAAAGTTGAGAAGCCCCAAGGAATCAGACAAAAAGAAATCCATAAATATCCACAATACAAAAATTTATTTCTTACAAAACTTTTCAAAATCTTTATTCCCTTGATGTTAAAAATTCAAAACTCCAACACCATTACGAGAAGCAAAAGTAAAAAGATTAAACGTTTGACGTCAAATCTTCAAGCATTTTAATTTGTTCCATTAGCGATTGTTGAATTGTTGAGAAAAATCATCTCGTCGTATTTAGATTTGTCTTAAATTGTGACAAATCCTTGTTTTTTAACGAAATGCTGTTGTTTAAGCCACGTTTTAGTTAAACAGTAAGAAGGCTTTGTGTTAAAGTACTTAGGAACGTTCCATTAGTGAGTTATTTGCCTTATCTTGAGTATTTTCAGGGTTGTGTTTGAGAGGTACTGTGAAATGCTTTAGCGCTGGCTTATCTGTTAACCCTTTTCGAGGAAGAATTCTTAAGTCTTGTTGAGATGGAGTAGGTATGTATTTTGAGATGTTAAAACCTAGGTTACTTAAACAGCTTTGCTGTGCAGCTGTACTTAGCAGCTTATGAATGCACAGTTCATAGGATAATATACTACATTTTTAATGTTGAATAACCCAAAATAAGTCTAGGTAGTCTCCTAGTAGCTACCTTTATCATTACGGCACAGACGTCTTCAAAGTAAAGACCCAAAATATGAAGTGTTACTCGCCTAAAATCGCTTAGACTATTTTTTGAACAGTTAAACATATATGATATGATACATACGGCAACATTATAACAGTGATAAACAAAATCTAGAAAAAGTCATGTTCAAGTTGTCATGGGAATATACTCATGACAAGCATTTTCTAGGAAATTTTGAAAGTTTTAAGTTTTGTTACTTTATAGTCCTCAATATTCCAAGCTGAGAAGCTTTCTTTAGCCATGAGTCACAACAAATTCTTATTAGAAATTCTCCTCCACAGTATAATGTCTATAGGGTTCGTAGAATCTATTGATTACTGGCCGCAACATCAAAGCTAATTAAATTATGTATAGATGCGAATCAATCGCTTATGCACATATTAAGGAACTTCCTTGGTTAGAAGGGTGAAGGATTTATTAACATTGAAGCGACAAAGGTACCGCTGGCGCCAAACAATGACTCAGTGAAATTATTAATGAGTGAATCTAGCACTATTTTTATTTAGTCGTCATCATCATTTAGGTTATGAAAGATAATCTAAATTGAACCTATTTGTGTGTAGAATTTGTTCGCTGTAGCTATTACAAATAACATTTCTAACGATATCCTTTTGACTTCCTTTCCACCTACATTTAATTTGTGTGAGGCGCTGATGTTTTTGAAACAACATTATCGGCCCGATGAGACTTCATGAGTGAGATTCGTTAAAGGTAGTTGTACCACCATCAACAATATTTTTCAATGTGAACGGTTTTAGAAGGAAAAGGATACTTTTTAGAACTGAACATAGAGCGATTTTCTTCGCGTTGACCCTTTCATGGGCAGAATGTAAATGCAAAAGTTCGTGAGTATGTATGGATGTTTGTTACTTTTTCACGCAAATACTACTGAACTAATTACGATGAAAATTGGCATCTAGATAGCTGAAGAATTAAAATAGGCTACTTTTTGTACGGGAGTTCCGAAGGACCGGGATTTACACGGGAAGAGTTTCCAAGCGAAAGAAGTCGCGGGCGGCCTCTAGTCTATTATAATTGTATCACACAAAACAGCAATTAACGGCATTACATATTTCAGTTTGACATCTTAACCAGACAACGACTATAATCTCTGGCTGATTCAACCATCTCCCATATCGTATTACGTACATATAAATCATGCACCACAACGTTTAAAAGAACACCAATAAATCAACATAACAGACATAAAACAATCCCATTGAATGAATGAATCACTACACAACAATTTCGCGTGTAGTATTTGCGAGTGACGGGTCACACGAACGACATAGGGGGCTCACCTGTTAAATTGTAACATCCTGTATGTAGTTGCCGCTAATAGAAGTAAGAGGATAGATACATTATATTGGATTAATTTTTGTATAGTTTTTCGTGATGGAAAGAATATTGAAGCAAATAATAAGAATATAAGGAGGTTAGATGCTTAAAGGAAAGTTATTTTGGTTTGGTAAATAAGTCCATTAAGAAGGATAACTCATAATTTACAAGTAACCTCATAATAAACTATATTAAATCGGTCCTTAAAGTACAGAAAATCATAATTATTGAAGAATGAAAAACAATTAATTTCATTCAGATTTCTATATTCATCAGCGTAAACACAATCTAAAAAAGTCTCTTTTTCTTATAACAGTTCAGAAAAGTCCAGTACGAAGCTGGAACCCATCATAAGAAAGAACAAAATAGTAAAAAGAAATCGTCAAAAAAATGGACTCAGAGAGCCGATATCTCTAAAAATATGGATAACCATCAATATGTGCATAAATTAATACATCCAACTCAAAAAGATACTAAAACATAAAACACGAATGCATTTTCGCAATTCCTCGAAATGCAGATGAGATGTAAATTGATAGAATAAAAAGATGTCACAAATAGAACAGCTGCGCTAATTCTGAGAATATATTAATAGATAATAGACGTGGCGACTGAGAGACTGAAGGAAATAGGGACATTTCTGTATTTCAATGTAAATTATATATAACTACCAGTTTCTGTCCACGACTGCGTCCGCGTAAAAAGATTTTTCAGCTAAAATGTATCCTATGTCTTACGTACATACA
Organism: Anticarsia gemmatalis; assembly: GCF_050436995.1. Lineage (NCBI taxonomy): Eukaryota > Metazoa > Arthropoda > Insecta > Lepidoptera > Erebidae > Anticarsia > Anticarsia gemmatalis. The sequence continues at coordinate 10,390,897 of NC_134763.1, read as the reverse complement.
TAACATCTCGTTTTTTCCCAAAGGGATAGGCAGAGACCAAAGAACGCCATTTAGTTTGGTCCATATTTAATCTGTAGAGGTATAACAATTTCATTAAAAATCGTCCATTAGTCTTTTCGTTAGAGAGTAACAAACATCACACATACTTACTAACTTTCGCGTTTTTTATGTGATTAGGCATGTTTATTTCACGAACAGAATCTTTGAACAGTTTAAAGCTAAGTTCTGATATTAAAGACCCAGCAATGGGTAGCCTTATATTCGGTAGTAAACGAGTGAACCGGAGGGAATTGGCTAGAATGATGACAAAAGAAAAATCGTAAGACTACATTCCCACATTTTCAATATTACAATCTGAATTCAACAAGAATAACTATAAAATACATAAAACTTACATGAAGAAAACTCAAGTAAAAAGTAATAAATTTCATTAGTAGTTATACAAGTAGTACTGTGACGAAATTCAAGAGTTTCACAGCTTTATTCCCATGACGACCGTGAACGTCGTGTACCAAACGTCTGGAATACTTGAAAGTAATATTAAAGAATTGTTAAACTACTTTTATTCTTATGAGATATTTAATTTACTGGCTTAATGTAATTTCATGCAAGCTCATATATTTTTTGAGATTTGTTTTTTTTTCCTGTTTCCAAATTCGTTTATGAGAAATATAAGTTTCTTACGTCGTTTTACCTGCTCTCGCTGCTTTTAGCAGACAAACCTTTCTGACTGTTTTTTTATTTATATCAGTTTTAAATTATTTACCATTAATAGATACTCATTATACAAGGGTAGTGGTGGCTCAGTTAGTCTTTGTTGCCTCATAGTAAGGTAGTAAGGAGTTGTCACTGAATAAGACGTCGTGAATTTAATTCCCACTTGAAACAAATACTCTTCTTGTTAATTTTTGTATGTTATTAGTAAAGGACAACATTTTTTTTCTTAATTCGTGTTTCTTCTACGGGATAATTATATCCCGAATTCCTGAATATCAATTTATTATATTGTGAAAGGTTATGAGAAGTTGTGTAGACTTTTGTCAAGAGTATTTTACAAACTTTAAAATAACTTACTATGTTTTAATATCTTCTCCGACTTCATCTTGAAAATGCAAGGTCATGAACTGAAGCTTATTTATCAGAACTTCTATTGTTCGACGGATGCTGGTGACGGCCCGTATTCTCATGTATTTGTTTCACTCGATTTATTGTGAGAAAATTGTTGACTCGTACTTTTGTTATAGTAAATCACAAAACTAAGTATTTATATACAACATTATACTGATAATTTGTATATGTACAATTTATGAAGTTAAGTTCGTTAGAGTTAGGCTGTGTAAATTCAGAAGCTCTACATGATATTTTTTTCCCAGGGCGAACCTTATGTAATCGTCTTGGGAAAATTTTACATGAAATATTTTGGTGGGATTACGATTTTTTAATTTATATACTGATGTCAAAATGTACTATGTTCACAATTTCTAATTATAAATATTTATAATATTACTAAACAACCACTTTTATAGTTTATACAAATATTATCAATAAGTAAGTAATCCTATAAACAAAACTGTTCTTGAACTACATCAACAAGAAACAACAATAATTAAAACATTATCTTTACAAACGTAGTAAATAACCGTGTAAAATGTCACGCATTTCAATTTGTACATAATATTCTATAATTTCCATACTTATTCATACAAGCAATAGTTGTTTAACATTCCTACAACACTGATTTGCTTTTCAATAGACACTGTAACCTTTGAAAATACAGAATGTAAATATTTTTTATATTTAGTAAACATCATTTAAAAATGAAGTTTCAATCACTTGAGTAAATAATTACATAAACGAAGTTAGTTTATTCATAATTTTCTTTTAAGTAAAAATATTATTTCTATAAAGAAATTAAACGTTCTTTTCAACTGAAAAACAGGAAAATGTGAGTATCAATATTCAATATTACAGAGCTTCGGGATTGTGAATAAATAAATTTTAATTAAATATGCGAAAAATGTTTCTTAAAACTGTGTTTATAACTGATTTTGAAATCAGTCAGACTTTCTTAGAGCATAGATTTTTACCTGAAAATATCAGTACTGAATAATAACTGAAAAACAAAAATTACCTCAACAAAACACATCCAAAAACACACACACAAATCACAATTCAAAATTCGAAAACCATTTCAAATAACGAATCCCGAAAACTCGATTCATTACGAACGAAATCCGATTCATATTTCGAACAAATTCGTTTGTTTCTTTTTCAATATGGCGGGACGCGCGCGCGCCTTCGCTGCGAAAGATACACTAAATTATGATGGCGCGTGAGTTGAGTTTACTCTATAAATAAATTGCTCTAGCGATTTCCAGCTGTGACCAAAAGCTATTATCGTTTAGGGATTATTAGTATTTAATCCTTTGAATGGCTGAAAATATTAATGACTGGTAGTTTTACATGAACAATGTTTTACTTAATGGTTTATCGGATTACTTTTGCAAATACACTTTGGTTTATTTTTTTTTATGTTTAGCTAGTGTGCGCACAAATTGACGTTAAACAAAATAAACACATTTTTGTTTGGTATTCGATTGATATAAAAAAATGACAAATTGTAATGCATTTTCGAAAATTTCATTGTTATTTTGCAACTGTTGCAATGCAGTTGCAGCTATGATTTCGCTTTGTTTCGATTTTGAAAAGTAACAGACAGACAGGCTTCACTTCCAAAATTAAATTTAATAAAATTTTCAACTATGTGGAATTTATCGAAAATATTTCACTCAATATTTAATCGAAAACCAACTTTGCAACTTATACTATCCATATTTCAATAAAAATACCTTCTCTTTCTGTCGTACTTTCACATCTAAACTGTTAAACAGATTTTGATTAAATATAACGTTAAGATAGTAGAGACTTTCGATATAAACAAAAGGTTGTTTTCAATAATCGTCCCCTGAACAGCTAATACAGAGTATGTAAATTAGTCTTCATCACAATTATGAAGTATTGTTAATATTTTGGTAAATGAAAAGAGTGGCCGTGCGTTTCTTTCTAGCTTTTCTCATAAGACTCTACCCCCTTTACCAGCTAATGGTACATTATACAGTATTTTTAGCGACCTTAATAAATACGTTTTTCATTTGTTTCATTGTATTCGTTGCAAGCAAAACCGCCAATAACAACAAGTAGCTATTTAATACTTTCATTATTAATCGTACAACTAGTGGTCAATCTAGTGTCAAACTTGAACTAAACCTGCAAACTTAATAAACACTCCCAATACCTTCAATAAACTGTAGCAGACAAATAGTACTACTTCGATGACTAATAATTTCCGTCATAATTATGCATAAGTCCGCAATTGGCTTCTTCTAAGCCTCTTAGTACGAACTGGTTTGAAAGGTGCACTGCTTGCAACACGATATCCTTATATTGATTGATAACATGTACAAGGTGTTATGTTTCTTACTGTTTATGAATGGGTTTTATTAGATTTTAATGTTATTTTAGCACGCATATAGAGGATTTATCTGGGGGCACGGAAGTGCCCCCGCAAGTCGAGCAAAAAAAAAGCGGCACGGCCGTAACATCCTTTTCTCGAAGCAATTCGGGCTATTTTTGACACCCCTATAATTTCGTTGTGGATAAAACAACAAGCCTGGATTTTCAGCAACTAATCAGTCATTGTATAGGCACGGTATATTTAAAATTTCAGTCAATTTGAACCAGTAGTTAAAGAATGACAACTTGTTAAAATTTTGAATTTTGTCACTCACTGATTCACTGACTCACTGACTCACCGATCATCAAAAGTCTAAGGTACTTCTAGCAGACTTAGAAGCTTAAAATTGAGAATACAAATAGGGTTTAGTGTCTTAATCATGGGAAAAATTTAATATTTTCTAATTTCGGTCCAGTTTTCTAAATACACCAACTGCAACAATAACTTTGTAATCCCATATAAATGTATAAGATTACAAGGTTACATTTGCAGTTAATGAATTATTATTACTGTAGAAAATAAAATAAATAGGTGTAAATAGGTACCTACTATATGAGGCATAACGGGAGGGGGTAAAGGGTGGGTAAGGGTTTTTAGCCCATGAAACTGAACAACATTCCGATAAGAAAATATGTTGAATTATGAAAAAAAACGTCTTTCCATACAAATTGGACTTATGTTCGCTCTACAAAAAGAAGTGAGATGCCATCAAAAACATTCTGTAAAAACCTCAAGTCTCGCCGTAAAAAGTTGTGAGATCTATATAATACCAAGTCGATTAATCTATTTAGTCTCTACTTAAAGGACCTTCTGTCTTAAGTTATTACGTATGTTATTATCATGCCAATTTAAAAAAAATACCTTTAAAACAAATAGATCGACTTGGTCATCGCAAGAAAACACAAATTCGCCATTATTAACATTTCAGGAGCATTAACTTCTTGTCGTGCTGTGTAGTGTGATACATACTAATAATCAAATCATGCGATGGCCAGGTCGGTCTATTTGTTTTAAAGGTATTTTTTTTAAATTGGCATGATAATAACATACGTAATAACTTAAGACAGAAGGTCCTTTAAGTAGAGACTAAATAGATTAATCGACTTGGTATTATATAGATCTCACAACTTTTTACGGCGAGACTTGAGGTTTTTACAGAATGTTTTTGATGGCATTAGTATTTATACGAATGTTTTCCACGTGAAAGACTTTTAGGTTTTAACTGCAATGACCACAAAAGAAAGAATGAATATTTCAATTACAAATATTTTATCTTTGTTCTTTGTATGTAATATTACCAATATGCTTATATAAAATTCATAGGCATTAATGCGTACCTCTGTATCTTAACTTAAACTTACCATAGAAAAAATAATTATTTCCGATTCCGCTGATGCGTCATCAAATATGGTCATCGTGCTTTACTAAAATTTAAAACTCTTAAACTTAGAAAATTTAATCGGAATGTCTAATTAATTGCTAACTGCCTAAATATACATACAAAGAGAAATATGCAAAACGGCAGGATAAGGTTTCATACAACAATTTAAAAAATATTTCAGGAAAATAATCTCAAGCAAGCCGACATCTTTTTCAGCATTGTTTGGGCGTCAAATGTCAAACAGTACTGACGCATTGACTTACACCTCTAGTTCTGGCTAAATATAACCACACTTTCTAAAACAAACCTCAAGCCTATCACACAAGGTTGATTTTCCTTTGAAAGGTTATGTATGCAAACTGTAAGTAAAGCTATAAAGCTGTTGTCACACTTGTTTCTTACTGTGTAGTTGAAATCGCTTGATCGATGTTGAGTGTTTGCAATATGTTGTATCAATTTCTGCTGTTTGTGACGAAAATAGAGGATTGCGAAGGTATGTGCTGCTTTGAGTGATGTCGAAATAATACGGTGTAAGTTTGAGAATTTTATTTTTTCGGATTGATTTAGGTTTTGATGCGGAATGTTAGTTTAAGTGACTGTTCCCAAACTGTTCGCATGGAAATATTTTGGTTTTCGATACAATTTGTGACTAATTTTTATGCAAGTGACTGTTCCCGAGTGGAGATGTTTTTTGTCATGACAAAATATCAGATAAGTAACTATAAATTTAAAATTAAAAAAAAAAACGATTTTATATCCGTCCGCTTTTACATCCGTTTGGGAGTTGTGATGCCACATACAGACAGATATACACACACAGAGACAGACAGACACGTCAAACTTATAGCACCCCTCTTTTTGCATTGGGGGTTAAAAAGAAAGGAAATCAATAATAAATTATTGTATGTAGACCGTGTGTACTTAATTTTGATTGATCTAATAACTGAATCGACAAATAATCAGTAACAATATTCACAAAGTTGTTGGCACAAAATATGCATATAAAAATGTTGTATGTTCCAAAACACATTCTAAGCTTAGAAATACTTCATCTTTTTTCTTCTAAAATGCGACGTTTTTTAAACTTTCACTGACACTTGACGTCAAAGCAACAAACGAAAAGCCATCATCATTATTTTTGATACGTATCGTAAGTAATTTGCTCTTATCTCAACGGTTGACGTAGTGGATAAAAGATGGTCAAAACAAGGCTTTGAGGCACAAAAAATATCTGTCAAAAAATAAACAAAACGACAACACATTTTTAGTTGCTCGAAATTTTAGTTCAAGCTACATAAATATATTCGTACATTATTAACATGCATACTTACATAGAATCACGCCTTTTTCCCAGGAAAATAGACAGAGATTAAAGAATTCTACTTGCTACGATCCTTATGTACTTCTTTTGCATCTATATCCTATCATACATGATCGCGGGTTCCGTAAAACGCATCACTGTGCAGTTGTATTCGAAGACAGTTTTGTAAAAACATTGTCAATTTGATCTGTGTATGTCTAAATTTTTATAAACATTGTGTACATCATAATCTTTATTTATCTTCCAACCTAACATCTTCATGATCAAGTCTTTAAACCTGTGTAACCAAGCCTCAACAAAAACGGTCTATTGTAATGTAAATATCAGCTAAGTTGATTGTAACTGAGTACTGACGATTGTTCTTTCGAGACATATTGTAACATCAACTTATTTATTACAAGTATTTGTGGTACTAATAGGTTTTGGCTAGTTTTTCCATGTTTTGAAATTAGTGTTGAGTCATAGGTCATTCGTCTTTTCGTGTTTCTTTTACATGTGAGTAATAATAATAGCATAACCCTCCTTTTAGGTTACGCAGTCGGTTACAAAGGAAGGTAAAAAATATTTTTGTAGTAATGTGGTTTAACATTTCTCTCATTCTGGAAAGATATAGCCCAGCAGTTGGAATAGTAATGGAATAAACTATCTTTTTCATAAAAGTGTGAGATCATCTCTACGATTTCTTTAAAAAATAAATGATGCTCCAAATAAGCAATAAATGCAATGTGTTGATACAGGCATTTAAACTAAAATTGTATACATGTTTCTCTACAGTACTTATTGTGAGTAAAAAAATACATGAGGTAAAATTAAAACAACAGAATACAGTTTTGGAAAATACAAAAAAAGAAACAGTCTTTACAATTTCATAACAACTTGAAACAATACTGCCATATTTAATCTATGATTTTTCTAAATAATTTTAGGCGTACTTAACTCTACATTTTATTTTTTCAAATAAAAGAATATCTATAAAACAGTCCTATTACTAATGTAATCCATTAAATAGGTACATTACTCTCAAACATAAAGCATTATTTAGTTTTCAAAATAAAAAGTAAATAAATCTTTAAGATGAGTAATCTTTTATAGTAAACTAGTTTAGACCCGTGGTTCCCACTAGCTTGTTTTACCTGATATACGAATCCATCTCGAAGCAATGTAACTCGATGTATGTGGCAAATATTCGTCAAAATATGAAGTACCGTCATTTCTTTTCCTTGACAGTTTCGTACGTAAGTAGTTACTTTGATTTGATCGTTTTCGTCGCATCGTAGTATTCATTGCTCATTAACAGCTAAAGCCTATAGTGTAATACGTAGGCCATCATCGGATCCTTTCTCATAAGTAAGCAATTCCATGATGACAAAATGCAAAAGAACCACCACATTTTAACACTGTTAACTATCAGTCATAAGCGTAAATTGAGTACAATACGCTCAATAAATAAATGTTAAGCCATATTATTACATAGACAGTAGCCAAAGTTGTTGCATTTTTCATCGTTTCTACCGTACAATCAAAATCTCAATTCTAAAACTTAATATTGGTCCAACATCTCCTTAGACAGACAAGTCCGTTATTTTTATAATGGTAGAAAGAAACAGTAGAAAATCCCCTACTCAGCCAGATATAAAGATTACGAGCGACGTTTATGACAGTTAGTGTTTTATTACGCACTTCAGTAGTAACGTCGCCATTTTTGTTGCGCCACTGTTGCCCGCGACATGTTGTCGTAAAATATGCATGTCAGATTGCTGTTTTATTGACGTGGCCTTTTTGGTTAGTTAAAAGGATTGGTGGTCTTTGTTATTGAAACAGGCTTATCTTCGTGTCGTTTAGGGTTTGAGAGGAGATTTGATAGGCGCATCATGTAAAAATGTATGCTATTCGTCGTTGTGAAAAGTAAATTTAATCATAAAATATTTCTTTGTGAGGATTAATATTATATAACAATGTCTACGAAAATATTTTGCACAATGAATATGGAGGTTTTCTTTCTCTGTAGTAGTATAAACGATAAGATCAATCTACATTATAATATAGTTAGGTATGTACAAAAAGTATTTTTATCATTTTACTCAGTCAATAACTTAAAACGTCTTAACAAGCCTTACAGTTTTACAGGAAAGGTACAAAATTCTCATTCAACAATTAAGTTAAAAAAAACTATTTACAATATACCTATCATCGATATATTTGATACCAGCAACAGTTGCGCCACTTATCAGCCACTAAACAGTTAATATCTTCACATGTTATAGTAAACTCGTCCATGGGATGTACGCCATAAATAATTCCTTTAACGGTGTCGTTCGCACACGATATTTCACATGTGCTATTTTGTAACACATCTTTGAGAATAACAACGGATTTTTCAGATAAAATGTGGAATTATCTATGAATCTGTGTTGATACTACGTGTATTAAGTCCTAAGTTATTTTTCATAGATCTTGATCATTCACTTTAGCTATTTAATTATTATAAACATTTTGGTGCTTTTAATGAAAAGTTTATTAATCCGATCAAATTAATTTCTCAGAAAGTATTCATTAAAAATTATTGATTTCAATAGATACTATTATTTTATTTGTTTAGTTCAGTTCTAGGAACTCTTAATTTTACTGGTTTTATAATTTTACTATTTGATGCAGTAACGAAAGCACACAGTTAAAAAAATACAGTTATAAGCACGAAAAATATACAGCTAAATAAATCTCTCAAAAATTACCATAATATTTATATATGAGTCTGTAACTCAAAAAAAAAATACAAATTGCTAATATTTTCCAACACAATAATTTAGCGAAACACGAAGACAAATATTTTAATAATTTAGCGAGTCGAAAAAGCTAAGCGACCGAGAAGGCTTTCTAATTTTTTTTTCAGTTACAACATTAAAACTGAATATAAATGGATGTCTGGCTCTTAAACTAGGCTATCCTGAAATTCAGGGACGTCTGTTTTACATAATAAAGCAGTATTTTGCGAGAGAAATCTTTTAAAAGTTTTTTTGCTCTAAATAATTCTAACATTTCTGTTGTGTTAAAATGTTTCATTTAAAACTTATTAAGAAAACCCCAAAGTTATATTTTATTAAAAACTACGTTGAATTTACGACTTAAAATTGTATAATTAAGTTTGACTTTGGATCTTTTCGCGAATTATTGCTCAGTTTTATTTTTTACTTTTCAATTATCAGGCGCTCGGGATTTGAATAAAACTATGAAAGGGCAAATAGATATAATGATTACGACTTTATGCTATACATAAAATATATCAATTGCTGACAATTCATACATGTTTTATTAAATTTTACTTTACTACAAACTATTACCGGCATGTATTTATATGAAATTAAAACCTGCTTTAAAAGCATTATAAGCAAGTACCTATAATATTTGCAAAAAAAAGTTAAAAACGCATAAATTACCGTATTCAAAAACAATTTCACTTTTCAAGTCTCTCTAGCCCACTTTGACCTTTTAAATACGAAACCTCTAAATTTTAATTTCCATCACAAATACGATATCCAAGATCCCTAACATAAAACCAGAAGAATCATTAAACTGGGGTCGAACACTTACTCTTTATTAGGATGACCATAAACGCTACGTCAGCAGGACATACCGTTGCCAAAATCCACGCAATCCGCCTAATGGCAAACGATTCATAATAAAACAATGATGTCCCCCACTTTACGAGAGAGTGGGTATTCACGATGTCATATGTAAGACGTTTTTGTGGATACGCCGCATTGAATTTTTTGTCATCTTTTTGAGGAGATTGGGGTTGAATATGGGGTAGATAAATTGTTGATTAATAGTAATTAGATTACTTTATGATTGTTAAAGAAATTAACACTATTTCACGTGTCCCAGGCAAAACCTGAGCGGATGTCATACACATCTACATACTCCTACGGCTATATTGGGCATAATATTTGAATAATTGAAAATTAAATTAGACTGTTTTCTAAAATCACCTTGTCGGTTTTAAAAAGACTATTATAGGCCTCTTGTTTTGTATTTTCCTGGACCATTAACGAGTGTATGGAAGTTTCCGTTAAGTATACCTTTCCATTAAGTTGGTGATTGTCCCTGTATTATTTTTAGATTTCCAGAGTTACAAAACTGCAGAATATGAAACATTTAATAAAATTACGAGTTAGACATTAAATTCTTCTTACTAAAGACCAGTAGAAAACTAAAAAAAAATCACAGGGAAGGTCTATCTAAAAACTCAATTTAGATTAGTCTATTTGCTCGCTATCATTCACTATAACTCAAAGCTTTTACATACTTATCATAATCCGAAAGACAATTGCCAAGTTCACCCCATTAACGACTAAATATCACTCGCAGTAATATCTAATGGCCACTCTTTAACCCATTTTCCATAATGGAATAATAGCAAGATAAAAACAAAATAAATTATTTTTTTATTCACACAAACAGCATTTAAAAAGTAAAATCTTTGTAACGTTTAGGGGGTATTCCGACAAAAAATATTCCAGTGAAACAATTCCACCGAATATTTTAACATATTAAAAAGATAAAATGGTTAAGTGTAAGCCGAATGAGCTCGAATATGGTTCTTTTCTGTGTATGTTGAAGCTTCAAACATAAGGGGAGCTATCTTCTTTATTTTCTGTTTTTGTGGTATAGTAGCACAAATATTGGGTACACTACAATTTAGATATACCTTGGTGTTTTTGCCATAAAGCATTTACGAGACATTTGTACCAGTTAATGTGGTTTTGTAGCATTAACAAATCTAACATTTAGCAGCAATAATGTCAAAAGTATTTTTCTTTAACTTTTGAGCCTCGAAACTGCGATAAGCAAGTTATTAGTGTTACTAGTGCAAGGATTTGGCAGCTGGTACCGGTACTGGTACCGCGCAGGCCTCCGGAGGCGGGCCCCGTGCGGGTTTCAGCAACGGTTTTGTATGCGAGGACGTTCGCTTTACGCCTTTTCAGACCTTAGTAACTCATATTGTAAATTACATAATAATATACAAGCATTAAGGTTCATAGAATCGTTGTAAATAAGATGGGCTTCCACTAAATAATCAGGGGCTTTTCCATTCACCAAAGGAATTCTGAAAAATATGAAATATACGAAGTGTTTATTTAGCTTTATCAATTCTGTAGTCTGCGCACAATTGTCTCGCCGCGTAACGTAGGTGGGTACCACATTAATCTCAGGACCGTGTTTCAGATTATCATACTGTGTACCCACACGAGTGAGAATTGGGAAAAACTGAACTAAATCGGAACAAAAATTACTCATAGTTGTAATGTTCAACTTTTTTTGTGTAATTTTTGATGATTTCTGTTGTTTTTGGTGAAGTGTCTATTGGATCCATATGCCGTCTGTTGATTGTAAGAAATGCAGCTTAATAAACTCTAAGATTGAATTACATCTTTAACAAGATAATATTGGTATATTATAATGTAACAGGTCTTAAACGCGATTGAAAATTAAAGGTCAGAATGTTATTTGTTTAAGATAATATTGTTATCCACTATCGAAAAACAGACTTTTAAAAGTTACATGCAAAAATAGTTTTTACTAAACACGCTAGATCATTTTTATTACTTTTTTCGATAGGGACTCAGGTCAATATACTCAAAATGAGTCCAGAAACTAGAAATTCCACAACAGCCCAGCATTCAAAGTCCAGTCCTCCAAAATTCTTTCCCGTATAATCCAAACCGCTTAAGAAAATGTGCACACATCACACTACATACATCGGACGAGCCGAGGAGAAGGGAGGGGGGGGAGTAACGTGATTCTAACAAACGACTAATTATCATACTCACGAGTTACATTTACACATGTAATTAATTCAAAGAAAACGGCCCCGTATTTATTATGTAGGTGGTGAAAATAAATGGGCTTTGTGTAGGCTGATAAGTTTTGTTGGGGTGGATTGGTTTCTGTGTGGTTTTGGGAAAGAGCTTGGACTACGAGTACTAGGGTTAAGAGTTTTTAGAGATGGTGTGCCTATAGATAGGTAATGAAGCTTTTTAAGTAGAGTGATTCACTTATGTAAAAGTGAATGTTAATATTTTTTTAAACTTTATAAGTGTGTTTATATCGGAGTCAATAAGTAATTTTGATTACAATTAAATAAGTAATTAGTGTGGTAATTTTGTAAGTATAAACAAGAATACAATCCTAGCATAAAACGACTCTATAGATATGTATATTGAAAGAAGTTTCAGAGACTAAGTCAACAAACTATACAAACTTTTAATCAGTGATAATAAATACAAAAACTTACTTTATTATTAAAATATAATACGTATAGTACGAAACCTTCGAAATCTGGGGCACAACACAGGAAGTCACATCACTCCCGAAGTGGTTGAATTTTTGCACATCTCAAGAGCTATTAAAGGGCGTTACCATGGCAACAGATAAACATTAACACTGTTTATGGCTTGCAAATAATTAACAAATCTATGGGGAAGTTTTACTACCAACATAATTACTCTAATTAGATGGAGCACTCTGTCTAATTTTTTATTCCGCTCCCATTTCGCCGGCCATACTTCAGTACACAATTCGTCACACGGCCCTTTTGTTTTCAACCTATTGTTTCGATTTTTGCGGTTTTCTTTTGTAATTTCCAGCAAAATCTCTTTATTTTCCATCACTGAAGCTTTTTCTTGACGTAACAAACTTAACTCTGCGGTCCATACACCCGCACTCCCCTTAACTTCACACGCAAAATTAAATTACCGAACCGCAAACTTAACTTTGTTTTTCTTTAATCATGATTCATTTCCTGCTTCAAGGTATATGGTCTCTATTTCTTGGTGCATAAGGTGTAAATTTGATTGTATTGTTGCGAAGTTTTCTAATGATATAATGCCATATTGTTTTTGTTAAATACTAGTGGTTTTTATGAAGTTTCCTTGGCGTCGTGCAAAATGTTTATTTCGGAGCGCTTTTATATTGAATCGTATACTTTTCTAATATTTTTGCTGTCACAGCCGTTGCTGGAAATTTAGTGGTGATATTATATTGTTAAGTTACTAGTCGAGGGTTGTAGTTTAGTTTTGACATTTTGATGATAAACAAATTAGATTTGAGTCGCCTGTTGATATTTTGTATTCGTTTTGATTACTCTTTTTCTTTAGTCTTGGGTAGGGTCCTCGTATCTTTATGTCTGAAGTTTAGACCGTTATTCTCCACTTTGACTAAGTGTTCATCAAAACAGCTTTCTCAATTTTTTTTCTTGAAACTCGAATTAAACGTCATAAGTTTCATATCTATGCACTAGAAACCATTGCACTTAGAAACATAACTCATGTTTAAGTATTTCTCGAAAATCTTGGGCAAATTATACTAAATCTACGCACTAAGGTAACTATTGCAGCATTAAGCGTTATTTTGAGTGACGTAACATCGTTTTTTCTAAAAACTATTTTGCGCCAGCTATTTTTATAAAGGGATGCAAGGACTTAACAACACCCACGGCGCTTTCATATTATAATCACCTTTGACTGAACGCGTAGGTTTACAAAGGTTTATCGTGGGAGTAATAATCGCGGTGAGAATCCACTTCAAATTATATAAACTGGTGTTTTTGGCCCACAAATTTTGTGTTTTTAAGGTTTAGGGGTTTGCTTTGGTTTTGCTTTTAATAATAGTCGGGAACATCATTACATGCCTCTATAAAACTCATTAAGTACCAAACTTATTTTCGTAAGTTGTTGAACAATATTTTAATAAATCAATTTATGGCTACTCTAAGGCTACTGCCCATAAATAACCTAAGAATATAGTTATATTAATTTTAAACACTTATCTGTTTTACTCTTTTAAATATTACGTTGAGAAATATCGAATTTGCATGACGTCTGTTTTATGTTTTTTTTTCGCATTTTTAATCTGTATTTTATCACTATTCTGTTCATATTCTTATAATATCTAAGTAATACATGTTGTTCATTATTTTTATTCATTCATTATTTTACAGTTTTTAATTACTTTACTTTTTTTTCTAATTCATGTTTCAGCAATATGTTTGAACAATTTTTTAACAATTTCTCTTTCTCTATTTCTAATCTACGCTATTTGCTGATTATCCAAGGTACTGCAATCGCTTTCTAAATGTTTATTACTTCTTGGTCTATTAGTACTTTTGTTTCTTTGAATACATATTTTATTTAAATCGCGTTTGTAGTATTACTAATGTTATGAGGAAAACCTTTGTATTTTCTGTATCAGTACCTATTTTCTCCGTGTAAACAGGATGTAGTCATAAATTAACAGACGAAACTATCCAGATAGTGACAAGTTGATCGACATTATTGACTTTAGAAAACTGTTGTTTCTGAAAATTGTAAGGTGTATTTTTCACGTGAACTTTGGTTTCCATTCATGTTCGAAATGCGTGCGTTGTCTTAACTTCACCAAAGCATACCTGTCATATTATTGTTAAATTATTATTACTAGAAAGTACTATAATTAAAATTTATTATCACCAATGCAATGTTTAATGACAGATTCGTAATATAAAAGAAATAATCCCGTACTCGTTATTCACGTTAAGAAATTAATTAGCACCTAGTATTACTATTTACTAATTATATAGTAGGTACATGCATACATAATATCACGGCCTAATATTGTTCGGCAGACACCAAAGAACGCCAGTTAGTACGATCCTTTACTAATATAATATTTAAAATATAGTCAAATACTCCTCTACACTTAACTCAATTTAAGGTGCCTTTTTAATACGTATACCTGTATCACAAAACGTTCAGTTTAACAGTTCATTACTTCATTATCGTTTCTTACAACACAACCTTAAGGAAAATAACAAAAACAAATTAACTTATTTTTTTCCTCTATCACCTACTTTTCTAATTCTTAGTAAAAGTTGTTATAAAACCGTTGTTTTCCAAAATATTCAGTGTCTGTGTGTTACGAAATAGATTTTTGCTTGTGGGTATTTTTATAGAAATTAATTTTCTTTTTTCAGATCAACGATGTTGTAATTGATTGCATAATTTGTTTGTGTAACCACTATTGACTTCATAAGCTTCAAATTAAGTGCTTGTTTACATGAAAAACAGAACATTTGATGCTATAATACGAATTAGGCAGAAGAAGACTATTATTAAATAGAAAAACAAAACCTTTGAAAGGTTATGACTGACAAATTGTGATCGTCTGCCTATATTTATATCTGAAAAGAAACAAACATAACCTACCAAAAGCGAAATATATTTATACGAAGTTAAGCATTATATCTTCGGTAAAGCATAGTATTATTGAGACACCTACAATCTTTGGCAAAGAGTATAAATAGCCCATGGCAATATTGTTGCAATATTACTATGTGTAATCTACATAAAAAAAAACACATTCAAAAAATCCTACTACCACACTATTGAAACACAAAAATGTCCTAATCAAGACACCACCAAATGAAACCCTAATTAGTCCCGCAAGATACATTTACTCCTATAATTAGTAGTTCATTGACCTCTAGAACAAAGACCATTTGAAATCAAAGGTACTTCCTGTGATTCCGATATGTACCGTAAATTAAGGAATGTGGAATGTAAATATCTTTTTCTATGAAACTTTTGTTTATTATCAAAGATTGATTCCGGCGTGATTACAACTAGGCTGAAACGCTGTTTAGTGTTGACAAGAATACTGATTGAAATCATTGAAGATGATTAATGTTCTTTTAATTAAAAGAGATACCTTTTGTGTTTATGTTGCTAGTTGTTAGATAAATGCTATATGAATGAAAGAGAGTTACAATATAGTATACCGAACATAGGTACATCATAGATATATTTCATCTATATTTCTGTTTATAGTTAAATAACAATTCAAACATATTATTATTACAGATTATGCTTAAGAAAATTTCATAGTTTTGCAAGAATTGATCCTATCATGTGTATTTTATGTAACTTTTGTATCAAATATTGTTTTCATGTTGCTCTTCTTTGAATAGACGAATTGGTCCGAGATGAACGGTAAAACTTGTCTGAACAATTTTATTCATCTTTGGCTAATACACATCGCCAATCGGTCTTAAACCTAGCCATATATTAAATGAACTGATTGTTTCCATACTCAATTCCAACTACTGCTAAAAACTACACAATTAAATAACAAATATCAAATGCAGCAGAAATGTTCACAACAGTTGCGCTCATCGGTCGGTAAACGATTTGTGGATTAAGCAAACGTTGGCGCGATCATTCCATAGATGAGTGACCGCATAGTAGTAGAACAGCTGGGCGTCTCCGTGCTTCGGAGGGCACGTTAAAAGCCGGTCCCGGTTATTGACAATTAAGATAAGTCGTTAAGCCATGTCAAAGGCCTCCGGCTTGAACAACTTGGACTCTAGGCAGACCACTACTAAAAGTGTAGTGCTAAAACTACACAATTTAATAACAAATATCAAATGCAGCAGAAATGTTCACACCACACAGCAACCTCAACAACAAACAGATGTTGCCAGTGACATATAGGAGATAATTTTAATTTATATCATCCCGGTACAGACCGCACACACCGACTAATAAATCAAGGCTTAAATGCAATATAGGTTATGCAATGTATTTAGCTTCCCGGTAGATTTGATAACTTTCACGGAATAAACGTACGTTTGGGAAATATCCATATAATTTTACTAGTATAGTATAACATACAAACATACATAATATTCCTGTTATACTCGATACAGGCAGAGGTGTATAATATACACCCAAGTTTCGCCATTAACAATGTTATTCTCATATAATACAGTCATGATAACGAAGTCCAGGCTACTGTTGAGAAATAATTTAATAAATGTTAGAAAATCCGTGCTAGCCGAGTAGTACAAGATGGCACCGCGCAAATGGTCGACGTGTCGAATCCGAGACAATACACCAATAACTTTTCGAAGTTAAATGAGTATTAGAAATAATTATCGCTTGCTAAAACGGTGACGGAAAATATCGTAATGGGACCTTGCATGCCTAGAATTATTACAATAGGTTAAAATACAATTAAAAGATTAAAACCAACCCGAGAATAAACCCCGAGATTTATGATAAGCAGTCGGATACACTATCAATAATGTCACTTGCGCTTTCTACCTACGACAGCAAAAAAAAATCGAACTAACCCTAACTCTATCTTATTATCAAGAACCATTTATCTAAAATAACAATTAAACACATAAATAAATTTAACAGTACCTAGAATTGATAATTATAAAGTTTATAACTACACTTAAACGTTTAAGGTTAGGTTTAATAGTAATTTTAATGTGACAGTCAACCTCTGCGACTTAGATAAGAATTTTGATTACTTAGACCTCAGTTTTATTGCTTATCTGTCTGTGAAAGCTAAGTCAAGGGCTGTAGACCACTGTAACGTAACACACAGAACTAACACCATGGAAATCTGATACTTTTATTGCTTGATAGTACAAATTATGAATTAGATGAGTTGTTCCTTGAACAGTAAGATATTAGACGTACTCAAATAGTCGATACTATTAAAAAGTAGGGTTTGAATTTTAAAATGTACCCAAAATATAGTATATAGTCGTTTAGATTTAATTTTTATAGCTCAAGTCATATTATTATGTCCACTGAAATTTCTATGCAGCTCGAATTCTTAAAAGTAAACACTGTACTTTATTATGTCATTTATATTTACGAATCTCAAGAAATTGTTAACTGGAACAATTACATGCATATTTTTTTTCCTGCGTACAAACATTACACAATATACTTTTGCCCCTTAAAATATCAACCCAATTAACTAAGACTTACCAAAAGCTATCAGTACCAAAAACACACCAGTCTCCAATAAGCCTATGCAAAATGAATAGAAACGTCCAGAAATAGGCAAAACACTAGATAAAGCGGCCCATTCACCGTGCGACGCCTTTGACAACTAGTTAGTCGTGATTCGAACGACGTTCGTGAATGGAAAGGAATTGTCTTTTGTGTTCGACCTTTTTTCGAAACATCGTTGGACTGTGGGCAGGCGGTTTTCGATTATTTTCGTATGATAACTGTTTTAGAATACCTTACCTACCGTATGATTAGAAAAGGTTGCAATTTGAAAATTACTTTTATCCATACTGATATTATAATGTCTGTATATCAATCAGTTTGTCACGCTTTAGAGGCTAAAAATACTGTTATGATTTTTCTATGGAGTTAAACACCCGGGATCAAACAACTATTAAGCTACTTTTTTAAAGATCAATCCCGGAAAGATTGTAATCGATATATCCAATCGTAGTCAGCCAAGCCAGAGTCTAAATAATTATGCTTCTAATATGAAAATACTGATCACAGTATTGATACCAATTTTATAAATAGCATGCTACATTAATAAAAGCTAAACCAAATAGCTGTAGATTATATTTTGCAGTGTAATAGATTAGTCATAATTAACAAGTGGGCTGGTTGATTACTATGACACGTTGTTGAGTAACATTGAAACAAATGATGGCATGTTTAGTGTGATTGTTGGCGGCTAATTCTGACTTAGACGCTCAAGAATTCATAGAATTACATTGTTGATGATTGTTTGACTACGTTTGTCATCTCACCGCACTACGGTAGCGCAATTATCTTCAGTCAGTACTGGCGAGTATCGACAATTTGACATTTAAAAAGTGCTGCCAAAATAGTTCCTACGGAGCCCACTAGAGGCGCTGTTCAGATTTTCGTACAAAATGCTAAAATTAATAAAATAGCTAAATAGTATTGTTTAGTACCGGTTGTCGGCAGTTGGTAGTGATAGAGAATCACCCCACACTTTATGTTTATAAAGACAGCATTGGGTTGTGTTTGTAATATTTTAAAGATATTGATACAGAATTAGATTTTTTTATCAGTGGTCCGTCGTAATTATGTATAATCTTGTATAAACCTGTAAAACGAACATTTAATGTACTACTAAGTAAGACGCAGCACATGGACGCGTAGATAGCGGCCTGGAATTATATTCATAGTTAAAATATTGGAAATATGTCAAACTTTTATAAAGTATAGTCACAATCTTATGTCACTTAAAATCAGTATGACGTTACTGATTCCTGATACGAAATAATTAGGTGAAAACCGTTTGTGTACATGAAAGCATTACAAGTTCCTCACACTCAACTTGAGCAGTATTTACCATTGCCTATAATTCAGTCTAACCCTAAAACATGGAACACTATACCCATTCATCAAACACCATTCCCACCATAATTCCTCTGTATAAGCAAATAAAATCTGAAAGGAAACTAATACACATATATTGGGATCAAACAGGCATTGGCTTGCGATAGAGTAACAAATAAACGAATCAAACACATGGCTGGCATTAAACTGTAAGTAAACTAACGTCAATAAAGGGTGTTTAGTGTATGGACAATGCTGGATATAGAGGGGGAGTTCGTGTAATAACAAGTGACTATTTTTTAAGACATGGAATTGTACACATTGTGTTCTCATCTTGTATATAAAATTTCCTTGTCACAATGTTAGTTACGGTACTCCTTCGAAACGGCTTGACCGATTCTCATGACATTTTGTGAGCATATTGAGTAGGTCTGAGATACGGCCAACAATCTACATATTTTTCATACCCCTAAGTGGGACTATTATTTGCATCTATTTTACATACCCCAATGAGACACTTTTTTTTATATGGCAAAACATCGTGTGCACGGTCAGCTAGTAATATATAAAAGTAAACTCCGGTTTTATCACGTCTGACTAAATATTAGAAGGTCTATCAGGTGGTATTTTGACAGTTGTTGTCATACTTTTGCCGTCATATTATCTAGCAGGTAGATTATCTGATACTTATTATATAATAGAAAGCAGTAATTAACCTGAAGACGCCTTTTACCATGGAATGCCTAACGTTTCGGCTACTTCTTTTCCAAAACTTCAGATTAACGAAACATAGTAGGCCTGCAGTTCCGCTAGATACCTTCTCCCACTCGTATAACAACAAAAATCTCCTTCATTTATCCGTGACAGCCGATTATAAAATAACCAATATAATGATAAAAAATGTTTTGGCGCTATTTTCTACATCCTGTACCACCTCATTCCTGAATCAGAGCGGCCCTGTGTACACGTATCTAGGCAAAGAATACATTCAAAGACACCAGAGTTACGTTGACTAAGGTCATAATGCCTTGTAAATCTTTTATCTGGCGCAACACCGAATATAGATGACATTGAATGTTGGAGCCATTCCTTTACACTGTACATAGATTTGTTAAGGATAAAGTAGAGATGCATGATAGTATACATACATACGAAATAACAAGCTTATGTGCAGGCAGAGGTGTATGAAACACACCACGTTTCGCCACAAATAATATTAGTCTCATTTAGTAGGGGACGAGCCTATTGCCATTTACTGGACATGTTCACTAAACTACGAGATACTATTGAGAAACATTCTAATAAAATTACTCAAGAGTATGAGTAATTGGCTGATCCGGGAATCAAACCGGGGATCTCATGATCAGCAGTTTAATACAGCAACCATCGCGTCACATAACTTGTTATTTACGGTAGCTAGTTTCATAAATCTTTACCAAGTTCGGTTTTGAACCAAAATTATGCAATTTTGTTTTGTAATATTGTACCTACGATGAAATATTGTGAATTGGAATTTCACTTAAAAATATACGGTGCGCAATTTTGTACAGTTTGTAGTGTACAAGCAAGCGATTGACATTTAAAATTATCCAAAGATAACATAAATATTTCTTGCAAAATGCGGTAGTCAATTTCTCATACAAAATTTCTCTATAATTTCTCGGTTGTAAGTAGTCGATAGTAGTAAGAGATTGCCCCTTGCCTCTACTCGTGCTAGGTCTTCAATTTGTACTTCCAAGTATGGTAGGTAAGGTTTGGTATGGTAGTTCGACTGAAATTTTATTTAAAAAAGAGACTCATAAATAACGGCTTAACATCAGAAAAATAGCCAGTTAGTGTTAAAAATTGGATGCAGCTGGTTAATAACCTGGAGTAACACAAAATACTTTCTACTTCAGCAAATACTTTACCACGCGGCCAAAATCTCGGGCAGAACCGTCGATGCAATAAACCTAAATCGATATCCAAGCTTGATTTTTTCAAAACTCCAGCATATTCGTTACATTCCATAACCTCGATCAGTATTCGCAATCGTATGAAAGGAAGCAAACATAAACATAGCGATATTTTTCATAAACCATCTGGTATCGCCCAAGGCACAATTTGCACAATGCGGGAAGCCACGAGACAACGGCTTGAATGCTGTATTGTGTATGTATATTTATGTTAATGTGTATGGTTATTATGCGTATCATATCACGGTTGCTTTTGCCGTGATTTTTGGTGATGCTATGGGAATTTTTTGGTGTGTTTTTTGTATTTGATTTTTTTTGTAGTGACCTGCTTTGGTTTAAAGATGATGTATTGCAGAAAACTTTGCGAACTAAATACTATGCGTATAATCTTGTGTTACGGAAAATATTGTAAATCAAGCAAATACCTATTAGTTCTTTATTAAATCTTTTAAACTTGCCTTCGTAAAACATGCAGAGAACATTGAAACCACAGTGGACATTCAAAAAATTATATATTATTATTTCAAAGAACTTTTCCTGCTAGTATAAGAAAATCTTCGATGTAGACTTTATTTTAATTTTATAACCTCATTGCTCATAACTTTTTAGGATAGGAGACTTCGGGGGTCATGCACTCAAAATTAAGTTTTATTATTTTTCAAATACAACCTAAAATACAAAACATTAACCCAAATTGAAAAAAAAAACCTTAAAGAATTAAATTCTAATGATTAAAGTCTTGGGCAACAGTAATTCACTTAATAATTATGTTTTGAATCCAGGACGAGAATTAAGCCACGTCCACAACGGCGACATGCGATCCGCTCGTTTACCCATAGCCTTACAACGTAATTGATTCAATCTACTTTATTGAAGGCACGGTGATATTACTAACATTTTAACTGTGTTTCACCAATTAAGTTTGTATTGTAAGAAAAAAGTATTTGGATTTATTGCTTCAAACATTTAATTAGTGAACATTTTTGTATTAAAATTTGATATATAATCAAAAGCGATTTTAATTGACAGATTCTTAATAGTAATACATGAGTATTTCAACGTTACGTACAAAATCTGTTTACAGTGTTTGACCAAGGGCTCAGGTAACATTAAAAATATTTGGAAAGAACAGTCCGAAATTGCAAGATACAGAATTAAAAACGAAAAATGGGCCTAAAATAAGAAAGCATAGTCCTTATTAGAAGCTGATGAACAATTACAAATACCTACTTTGTAGCCCTTCGAAAACTGCTAAAATAACTCTAACCTATACAAGTCTCCACTTAAATATTAACGTCACAAATATAGTTCTAACAATTACGTCCAATTTCCAAACACATATAACTCCCAAATTCTAAATGTCAAAGTTATCGTGAATGTATCAACAATCTGCGTGGGAGGCACATAACTATCCATCTATCACTGGTATTTAACCAACGATACAACTAAACCTTTCCTCAAACAAATCCATCCTCAAGGGAGATACAATAATACCACGAAATAACAGATATATTACTGTGTAACCACAAATCACGGATAAATAAAACATACTAGTTATAGGGATGTTCGGAAGGTAACAAAGTAGAAACTCTAATTACTCCGTAAATCACAATCAAATTTTAATAATTGAAAAATATTAGACTAGTATCTGTTTTTCATAAAGAAAACGTATTAAGTTACAAGTAGTGCAATTCTTTTCCACTATCGACTATCCACAACCGGTTAGTTATCGATAAATTTTGTATGAAAATCTGAACAGCGCCTCTATCGTGCATCGTAGGAAGTATTTTTGCAGTTCATTTCAAATGTCAGAAAAACTTAAAGCATGATTCTGTACAGTCAGTACTATTGAGTATCGGGAGACCCAATAGTACTGACTGTACAGAATTGTGCATAAGAAGTTTAAAAGTTACGTAGTGGAGGGCTAATGACGTCATAATGTTGTACAAAAGTATACAATTTTTCAACGAAATGTATCGCATGAATTATTTGATTACGTACAAAAAGAAATCACACTTTTCACACACGTTTTTCACAATCTACCAGACGGACTAAAGATAACATTTAGTCAACATCTCTATTGTCTGTACTGTAAACAAGGTACGTTTGAAACAGGAATAACTAAATATATATCAGTTAAAAGGCATTTCTTTGTCGATACACTGAGACTGATTTGTGAACGGTTTGCTTCTGTCGGGACATAGATTATGAAGAAGAAGCGACAATAGCTTCTATAAAAAAACTACATTTGACTTTAGAAGCTCTTTTTCGTATCAGAAATTAATATCAAAATGTTTTTGCATGTATGTTTAAAAAGGACATTTGAATTAAAATAAAATACATTACCTGGCAAGGGTAGAAATGTCAGAGGAACAAAAACGCACAAAAATATTAAAATATTTAGCAAAACTCTTAAGTAAACTTATCAACAGTCACCATTAGCAGATGAATGTGGGTGTATTGCAATCTTCCCCGAATACCTGCCTGCGACTAAAAGATATTTGAAATATGTGATTCCTTACGCAAAATATTTCATACTCGGACTTTTAGGCACAAAACTCCATACGAGTACTACACCTACCTATCTACACAATAATCTTTATGAAAATATTCCCTAAGTTATAAATAGTCGGAATGTTGGGAAACGTGCGACAGTCGCTCGTATTGTTAGCCGTCGCGTGTCGGTACACGTGACCTTGGAGATGCTTAGTGCTTACTTGCATCTGTTGCCGCTGTAAATGGATGTCAATGTATTGATAGAAAACGCAACGATTGTTCTGAAATAGTCTAGATGTAGTGTTATGTAGCTCGATTCTCTACTACTTTCGAAAAGCGACAACTGGCTAGCTAACGAGAAATTTTGTATGAAAATCTGATCAGCGCCGCTAGCGGGCGTTGCAGGAACTATTTTGGCAGTATATTTTGGGTGTCAAACTTTTGATACCCGATGGCATAGACTGTACAGAATCGCGTTTTTAAGGTCATAAAGATTAATACACTTTGAAATAGGGGTCTGGTAATTCGATTTTTAGCTGCAGATTTGAGGCTTAAAACGATTCAGCTTAAGGATTTTTGGCTCTAGATGCAAGTGTGCCTCTGCATTGCTCCTACGAAAACGACAATGCGACGCGCATAATGTTATGGAAGTAAAAAAAATGTGTAACGTTTGCCAAGATTTTTTATTTTTAAGTTGCGTTTGTGCCTGATAAGAATGGGATTGTTGTTTATTATTTGAGACTATATAATATTGCAGTAACTTGCCGCTTCCATAAACATCGCGGAAAATTAACGTCTTAGACTTAGACTGATAGAATAATGTGATAAAATATAGGCACTGATTAAGTTTCATCAAATCTCTTGCAAAAATAATAAAGTTAATATAGCCGACAGAACTTGAGACATTACATATAATATTTACTTAACTTTTGACCTATTTCGCATCTATTTGAAGGAGCTGTAGAATTAATTAGCTGATCCACATTTCTAGAAGCTTCCCACGCCAGTCTAAGAGAGTAGTGTCACGTTGCTTTCAACTTAGACTGTGAAATCTGTTACCCGATTTGTCTAAATATAGTGGAAGCCATCGTATGGCTTTAAGTTTTGTGTGAACTAGTGTCAATTACCCAATCATACTAAAATTTAATGGAAATATCTTTGTTTGTATACTTTACGAAAATCATTTAATTATAATTATTTTGTTTTTATTCGCAAAAAATCGTAACTCTTTGAGACGGCTGTAGCTTAAGCGTGGTTACCAAATGTTATGGATTCAGTCCTTCTTCCTCTCATCAAGTCTAGAGAGGATCTCGTCTCCTAGAGGTCTACGAGTATTCTCACTCCTACATGGATATTTATCTGGGAATATATTGTATTTGTTTACAATTCTTGTTTACGCTTATTATATAATTATATAAAAAATATTAATACGGTATTTATTTTTCTTAACTAAACTATGACTATTACAATTCTCTCGAGTAATTCCGCCTCTTTTTTTCTGGTTAATTTTCACTTCTATTGTTCTGAAATCTTAGTGGTATAGTAAAACTATTCTAACTTTTTCTTCGTTGTACATTTTCAACAGTAGTCATACCAATTTACGATAAATACTTCTCAGGAACTATAAACTCATTTGTTTACTAAACACTAAAATTATTTATTATTCAAACCAATATAGTACCAAAGTTTACTCAACAAAAAATTATTACTTTGTGTACGACCAATTCCTGGGAAAATTAAACCAGTCATGTTTTTTCAATAACTGTTGATAAATCATTACTAAATTGACAATTTGCTAACATGTTAGTGGTACTTTTGAAATGTTTCTGGTACTTTTGACATGTTTGGCAAACATTGGCTTAGTTATTGTCGAGTGGGACGGGCGACACCTGGCGGCCAAAGTTGTTACTATTGCTAAACATGGATCTGTTTGTGTGACATTTGAGATGATTTATTGTCTAGTCTATTCTTAGACTCTACTTACTTTTGTACAGAAATTTGAAATAAAAGAGGACAATTTGATAGTTGGTAATTATGAGTTAAGATAGGTCATTGACGGGTGACAGACAATTATTTCGAAATTAACATATTTTCAGATATAATAGTGTACATCATTAAAAATTTAAGGCCATAGACCTCTATCACAAAAACAAAAACAGTTGTGGAGTCTGAACCTTTACTTTCGAAAATACGATCAGTAAAAATCGACTGCATTAAGTTGTCAACGTATGAGATACGGAAGATACTCCATTTCTATAACTTGAGACATGGCTATTCTTCCGTTCTTCCTTTTAGTCTTAACGACGGACATTAACCTCCACTATTATAAATCAGCAAAGATAATGAATCATCCTAATTTAATAAAACAATAATATATCATGTCTAGAGCAGTTCACATTCGCAAGCTGAAACTTTCAATTTGGAAGTTGGTCCCGCCACCTGGCCTAGTGCCAAAAGGCCATATGAGACTCTGAAACTACTATAAATTCAATTATTCAATTCTGTTTGCAACTCAGACATGCGGATGTCAAAGTTTTTCTTTGCTTTAAGGAGATAATTTATGGCTGAATTTTGGTGCGAAGAGAAAGGGCACTGACCCTTTTTGGTATTTTGTTGAATCGGTTTGTTAATGTGTGAAATGTGATTGAGAGTATTTGATGACATAAATGAGACAAAACATACTTAAATTCTGACTTTTCATTGATCTTGTGGAATGTAGTTGCTGTTTTTTTATCGTTTAGAATATGGCGCATATTCCGTCTATACATCGATATTACAAGATTTTTTTTAGGAGATGTTTTTGAATACTGCTAAATTCTTTGCCAATGTACTTACATAAACACATAGGTACTATCCTTGATTTAAGGTATTTTACTACAATAAAATTAAATAGGCTTCTTTACAATCACTTATCATGAGAGAAGGTTTCAATACATTGTTATCATGTTATCAATAGTATCAAAATAAAATGCCCAACCCTAATGACCGGAACCCTAAAATGGGCTAGTCTTTTAAACGCCTTTAATATCTAAACATCTGAAACCTAACAGTGGCAGCATTTTCAATCTTTTTACATTCAAAACGCTACTTACGCTACCACAAACATTCCAGAACTTTCCAGAAAAATCCATTACAACCTAATATCTTGATAAAACAGGAGGAAACAGCTATCATGTTTACAATCAATTTTCTGATAGTGTCGGTACAAAAACTATGATGGAACAGGTGCTCGCAAAAACCATGGGAAATGCCAATTACTATGTAATATCAGCTCATCTATACCGTACGATACGATCACGATGCGGGGACGCAATTTTGCTGGTGTATTTTAATTTGGATTATTTGCGTCATGAAATTATAATACTATTAAATGTTTCGAAATCTGGATAAATTCATGCTTGTGCAACCTTAGGCTTTACTAAATTTTGTGCTTGTCTCCAAGTTAATGGATAAAAATACATGCAAACAGCTTGGAGCGAAAAGAATGCCGTGGAATCGTGGATTTCATTTCTGGATTGATCTCATTTAAATTCTCGTTAAGGAATAGGCTTGTAACTGGTTTGTTCGACTCTCTTCTACATCAAAATAGCTTAACTAACTTGTATTAAAGTTGGCAGAGTCGTAGGCACAAGCCAATTACTATCGCTACAAATTAAAAAACAAAGTTCGTCCGCCACGTCAGTTTATCAATCTGTTCACGATATTCAAAATCTACAGAAAGATTTTTTTATGCAGTCAGTAATAGATAGAGTAATTCTCGAGAAATATTTTCGTGTATCATTCGTTAATGTTAACCCGGACGTAGCCGAGATGGATCGTTACTTCTTGCACCAAACAATCCACTTTTTTCGCACCGTAAAGTAAAATTTTTAATTCTAACAGTTTCATTACTTCAAATTAATTACAGCAGCGTTGTATAAATCGTTCCAATTGCTATAAAATCACCTTGTAAGGCTGCGCTGGTAATTATAGTGACAGTTCTTAGACCAATCTAGTGGAAATTAAACCGTGATTACCTTCAACCTGTTTAAATTATACCTTGGTACATTGTGGAAGAAAATTGATGTAGTCTGGACGATTCCTTGGAGTAAATAAGCAATTCACATTATCTTTTTACGCATAATTCTTCTGTAGGTGTGTTTGTCACAGAACTCCGAAACGACTCGACTGAGTTGAATGAAATTTTGTGTGTATTTCAATGAAACAGTTTAAAAAACAGCTAGACCTTATGTGTAGATGCAGCCGCCGTTAGTAGGTATGTCAAAATGAGAAGTTACTTCTTGGGCGAAAATCGGTCTGACTGCCTTTTATGCGTTAAATAATCTAATGTAATCCGCTATACTGATTTTGATGAAATTGAGCATGGACCTATAAATTTATTTAACTCACTAGGTACTTACCTACTTTTTTAACAAAAACAAATCTCTTTCAGGTGATGAAACTTGAAATGGATGCTGGCGCCGCGCGGGTCAACTAGTAAGTAATGTATTATAAGAATATTTTTTACTAACCCGAAAACAAACTAAAATCTACCTTGACAATAAAGTACGCAAAAAAAATGTCACCCAGAAATACTTTTATATGTATGTTTTCGAAACAGCAAATATTTTTCGGAATTTCTCTCCAAATACATATAACTCACAGTCAATTAACGTACAATTACCGTCAATCGGCCCTCGATTCGTATTTAATTACGTCGATACATGTAAATCGCAAGATGAAAACTGATCGCTTCATGAATATTGAACTATGGAGCCGGCAAATTTCATGTTGGGCTATCATAATGTGTAGGTACAGAGGCACTGAGAGAGTACAGTGACGCATTTGGAATTGTGTTTTTTGAGTTCACGTCTATAGCTTCGGTAAAGTTGAAATATATCTGTGAACAGACTACACGATTTATAATACATTAATACATATTAATATTAAAGTCTGTTATCTGTCGGTCTCTTATACTTTCACGGCTCTACCGCTGAACCGATATTGATGAAAATTGGCGCATAGATAGTTAAGACAGAACGTAAATTAAGCTGCATTCTTCACACGAGCGAAACCGCGCGGTTGACATATGACTAATTTAGCGGTATCTTAGGACCAATTTATTAACCACTAGCTGACCCGCGCAACTTCGCTTGCGTCACATAAGAGAGAATGGGTCAGAATTTTCCATGTTTTTGTAACACTTTTTACTGTTAGGTACTCCGCTCCTATTGGTCGTAGCGTGATGATATAAAATATGCTTTTTTTTCACGAAAAATATTCTCAAAATTATTTACATCTCTTAGTATAACGAAGTCGCGCTAAGGCATATCCGCCATTAAAACAGTTGCCATGGCAACGGAATTTTGTTAATTCAATGTCATTATAATATTGATATTTCGCGACTTCGTTGAATTTTCTGAATTTTCCCGGGAAATGCGGCATTTTCCCGGGGTAAAAAGTAGCCTATGTCCTTTCTCGGGTATCAAAATATCTCCATACCAAATTTTATGCAAATTGGTTCAGTAGTTTAGACGTGATTGAGTAGCAGACAGACAGACAGACAGACAGACAGACAGACAGACAGAGTTACTTTCGCATTTATAATATTAGTATGGATAACGCACAATATTTTATATAGTTTTTAATTTTAGACAATATTTTATATAGTTTTGATAAGATAGACCAAATCTATACCTATGTGATGATAAACTAACTAT
The DNA here is from genome assembly GCF_050436995.1 of Anticarsia gemmatalis. NCBI lineage: Eukaryota > Metazoa > Arthropoda > Insecta > Lepidoptera > Erebidae > Anticarsia > Anticarsia gemmatalis. Next base: position 10,361,362 of record NC_134763.1, on the reverse strand, counting down.
TAGAATTTGTTTTAATCGGTCTTTATCAATCTACAAAATCTGACAACATTTTCACCATAAACCTTTCTCAATATGGTTCAAACGGTGTAGCACAAACAACACGAGTAAACTCTCTCAGTGGCTGGTGTGTTCGTGTATTACGACAGAGCTAGGCATTCGAGGCTTCATTAAAATTTGCCCTTTGATCCCATCGATTCACACGCTGTACTAGCAAATAGTAATTTAGTGTTTACTAATGTTGAGGGTATTTTGCATTTAGAAAACAAATCCATATTATTCCATATACTTTTGCCGTATTTTTGTTTTAAATATAGAACATTACACTTTTTTATTTTGGAAACGTATCGAAAATTTCTTTTCAATATCACGTTATAAAAATGTTAAATCATTATCTTTATAATACCTCATACTATACGCACACAAATGCTTACTACTGTTCCTCATTCAATCAAAGAATGAACGCCATAAAACCATACATTCACTTCCCAAAATCAATGTAACATGGAAGGACTACAAGACAGTTTCCTTGTGTTGCAAGCCGCAAGGAATTTAATCACAATGTTCACAAGTTCCTTGCTTAACAGAGCCTTTCTAACTAGTACATAGGTTATGTGAAGGTATTGTTGTTGTAAGTACATGATAATAAAGAAAGTATGTGTTATTGGAGAATGACTAAAATATTACTCCATCAACTATTAGCAATTTAAAAAAAAACTAAATCTATACTAATATTATAAAGCTGAAGAGTTTGTTTATTTATTTGTTTGAACGCTCTAATCTCAGGAACCACTTGTTCGAAATGAAAAAATATTTTTGTATGGAATAGACCATTTATCGAGGAAGGCTTTAGGCTATATAATATTACGCTACGACCAATAGGAACAGACTACCAGTATAAAATGCTACAAAAACGGGGAATATATAAAATATAACTCAAAGGTGCGTTTAAATCGCTTCGGATAATTTTCCCTCGTAATCTTCACAAATTTTCAATCAAGATGTTAAACATCCTAGCTGACATTACATAATAGTCGTAAAGACTATAAAGGTATTTTTATCTATCTTCTTGGCAATAAAAATAATTAAAATGAATTGCCAACATTTTCCAATCAATTGACAACATTCATAGTACAAATCCTGATACACACAAGCTTAACGACCACCGTTTCTGTAGCTCGATTCGCTACTACTATCGACTACCGACAACCGGCTAGCTATTGAGAAATTTTCGTGAAAACCTGATCAGCGCGGCAGCACCTTGAACGGGCATCGTGGGAACTATTTTGGCAGTACATTTTAAATGTCAAACTTTCGATATTTGACAGTACCGGCTGTAGAGAATCGCGCTACTGATCACACTTCCGCAACGTCTAAAATAACTGGCACTGTAATTTTCTCGAAATCATAAGATTTCAGCGTCGAACGTTTAAATTAGAAAACAATAAGAACTCATTTGTGAATTAATTGGTTTTGTTGAAATGTGAAGAGAATCTAAATGTACGGATATAGCTACTATTGGTTCCGGTACCTTCGAAAGAAAATGGGTTATTTATAGATAAAACTGGAAATTTCTAACATATTTTCTTTTACAATAATACGAATGCTAATAACTTTTTCTATCTGTTACGGTTTTATGACCTTAGTACCAAATTAGAAAAACGTTACTATTTGCTTATAATAAATATTCAAAAGTCATTTGATATCATCCAGTTTTTTTTGCGTAGTCAAATATACATACAAACTTTCACATTTATAAAGATACGTGGCGCAGGACTAACTATACCATAGAAGACCTTGTCTATGTCGCACTTGCAGTGCGGCAAAGACGGCTGAAAAGCTGGAAGGCTGGTTTAGGGCATGGTTTGAAACGCCTCGTACCGCAGTTAATGGATAGTATAGCAAAAACAGTGTCGCTAGGAACGTGTAAAACTTACTATCATGCAGTGCTTAATTTTTTTTATTGTGAACAACATTTTATTTCGGCCTACAGTTTGTATGAATGTAAAATCTGCAATGACATAACAGTAACCTTAGTATAACAGGAGTCATCATTTCCTAAAACACAAAAATTCTTAGCACATTTCTTCCATAAATACAGTGAAGTAAAGCAAACAAATCCACCGCAAATACACAAGATATTCTCTTCCGCACAATCTGTTTGGTGATAGTTTTCCTGTACATACGATATGACGTCACGCCCGAAGCGTCAGGTTACGCCATAACATTTCTATTATGGAAAATATAAGGTAAACGGAGTGAACGCGACAAACGCTCTGCGACGCGTCAAAAGTACCGTGAATAGACTAGGAGCTAGTGGATTATGGATAGAAATAATAAGTTATTTATTGTTGATCGAGGAAGCAGTATTGAATGGGGTTACCAGGATAAGTAATAATTTCTAGAAAGAATCTTCTTAAAATAGCCTTGGTAGTTCATTCACACCTTGTCTCTGCGAAAAGAATCATAATTTTTGGTGAGCTATAGCAAAAGGATCAATTAGAATCTAACCTTCTGGCTAATATCACTTGCACAGATACACATTAAATACTATAAAAATAATTAATATACATATAATGAATCTAACAAAAATATAACTAGGCCATCGACGCAGCATTTTTGATTAAATGACAGCATTAGAGTATGTATGTATAGGTTTACCAAAGACTTAATAAAAATCGACTCGGTAAATTCTTAAAAACGGTACTGTCATCAAAAAAATCTAAACAAAAACCAATAAACCAAACGCCAATACCTAATACAGATTAAATTTCAATTCATCTATATCTAATCCGATCACAAAATTCGTTTAAAAAACCTATCATGGAAACGCAAATTGGAAACTGGTCTAAATAAATTGTTTTGTACAAGCCACGATTGAATTACACAGGTGGCTAGCAAGGTAGGGATTAGCGAATGGTGTGGCGTGAAAAACATTGGTCAGTTTGAGGGAAGCTGCTGGTGAACGTGCGTGTGTGTGTGTGAGTTTAAGGGACATGTGTGTGTGTGTGTGTGCATGAGTGTAAGAGACATGCGTGTAGTTCTATCTGTGGATGTGTTTGTGAGTTTACGAGACGTGTGTGTGCGTGTGTGTGTGCAGAAGGGTTGCCCTGTGGACTTTATTAATGCAGGATTTTTAGTATGTAATACCTTATAGTACAGTGAAAATTCTCTTGATTAAAAAAACACATTTTAATTTCACTAAACAAGATTTATTCTGTAATGTATCGTAAAATAAATTTTGAAAATCATAATAAGTACAGTAGATACTACAAAAAGAAACTAATTAATGAAGTTAAAGGATTTTCGATAGATTCACAGCAAGAGTTCAGTAAAAAATAAATACCACGTTTTACTTACTTTCCCTAGCTCTTCGGCTATATTCACACGCTCTAGGTGTTGCGATGCACTTGTCTGGGAATAGGTTTCCATTGAGACTCCCTTCTGCTCCACTGTGCCGAGCCCTAGACTGCCTACTCGATAAATATTTGAGATGATATGAATTCTAGCGCGAGGACATCATGATAAACATTCACTACAAACAAACAATATTTTTTTCGTTCTGAAATCATATAAAACAATGCAGACATAACTGTTTTTCTTGTAAATATTATTCAAGTTTACTTGAAAATGACTGAAAAAAACAAAAACTTGTTGTTGAAAGATAATAAATATTTTTAGATATTTTATTACAAAGTAATTCTCTTTCAGGAACATTTTTTTCCGCACTAGGAAACAATTATAGTTTTGGTGCTGAATCTTATAACTTTATAACATTACAAAATGATAATGAAATTTTTTTCCCTCCAGACTTTATCCAAATATACATTATATTGAACGATATTTAATCATTTTATAAACAAAAAGAACCTTTCATCTGTTAAACAAGAATCACTAATTATATTTTGGCACTAAAAGCTTCTGGTTTAGTAGTTTCAGCGATAGCTCTTTCAAATGCACAAAACACTCCACAATACACAAGAACAGTTGACAAAATCGAGCATGACGCTCCCCAAAAAGACAGAACAAACTAAAATTCCAGTCCATTAAGAGCATATGGCAGCATCATGTACTGATTCAATCGTAACTCATTCTTAGAAGCGTCACATAAAGTTATATTAACCGTTCTATAAAGCTTTCCCATGGAGTTTAATTTGGTAATGACGTATGGGACAACTATGTTTTAGTATAAACATTGTCTTAATAACACATTTTATAATATAATCGACCCATCAAAGACTAACATGTTCAACAATCTTTGTAAAAAAATATATTTGTGATTTTCATGTACAATTATGTTTCTTTCTTGTTTTTTTTTTTGTCAGATCGTGTTATTTTATTTATTCCTTTAAGTACTTTGACAAAATTATTCTAACGGAATTCGGTAGTTAAAATCAACAGATTATCATTGTGTACAAATAATGGTTATGATATAAAAGTATTAAAGCAAGTTTGTGATTCATCACCCATCTTTGAATATTTATATGCTATAACAATGCTAATCCACGCGGTAGTCACTCTACCGCAACAAACAAAAGCCTTTAGAATATTTTATATTAAGTTCCAAAACGCAGATTTCCTCACACAATCGTTCTACAATATTTATTCAAGTCATAAAAGAAAATATCCACACACGAGTAACTGTTCAAAAGACACATGCCGAAGCGTTTCCATGAAACATTATGCATTAAATAAGCATTCGAGAAGCATGAATGAAAAAAAACCAGCCGAGCGCGAGTTGGACTCGAAGCGTTCCGTACCATTATTATTAAAAACGGCAAAACATCACGTTTGTTGTATGAGAACCCCTAAAAAAATATGTTATAAAACATGTGTTTTTTTTTATTTAGCGGCAACAGAAATACATAATATTGATAAATTTAAAGTATCTAACTATCACGGTTCATGGGATAAAGCCTGGTGACAGACAGACAGACAGACAGAGCAACAACGGGAGTTCCAGTGATAGAGTATTGTTTTTACTCTATGGGTACGGAACCTTAAAAAACGACTGTACGTAATATAATTTACATTTTTATGAGTTAAAATAAATGCATAACTGGTGAATTTGTATCGGGAACGTCGGAATTTCAGATTATGAGGCGTTTTATGAAAACTGATATGAGTCATTTATTTTTAGACTTACTTTGGGAATAAATTTTCCTGTTTCACAAAAAATGGAGTATGCAAAATACACACAGACTCACACAAAATCATAATCAAAGCTTTAAATAAGAATTTTAACACAAGTACTATTTTTTTTTTCCATTTTATTTAGGATATTTGCCGCTTTCCTCTTTCAAGTGCCTTCATTGGAGTATAATCGTAAGTTTTTCATTGGATAAAATCATATCAAAATTACATTAATTAAAGTCGTAGTAATTGCAATCAACGTTGCTCCTATTAACTGGATACTGATGACAGAAAGTGGTCATTACACTATCATAATAGACATTATCAACAGTCTACAGTTCATAATAGTTATTTCTTTTTGTTTACCATATGGTTAGTCGTCAACCTAGTGTCAAAGTCGTTCAAGCCGCCCAAGAGGCCTTTTACATGGCTTCACCACTGTTATCTTCGTAGAAAACAGCCGGGACCGACGTTTTACACGCCCTCCGGAGCACGGAGACGGCCAGCTCAAATACCACTATGCGGTCACCCATCTATGGAATGACCACGCCAAGGGTTGCTTAACCCACAAATCGTTTACCGTTCGGTGAGCGCAACTGGCTGTGGGCGCCTCGTTGCAGTATTTAAAATAGATATCATCAACCGTCTGCAGTTCATAATAGTTTGTTAATTAAAATGTCCTCTAATCAACACATATGTATGTACCTACATTTACGAGCCCCCTTCATCCCCTATTCCAATTAAACCATGAACGCACTAGGTCTGACGTAATCAACGCACGGGAAATGAAACCGAAATAGACAATCGAGGGTTCCATCCCCCCCATCGCCCTGAGGCAGGACCTTCCCCCACCCCATAGGGTCTATAATTCGTAAAAAAATCCAATTTTGATTCGATTTTGATCGTGTTCGCATTGAGAGATGAATGAGGACACGATGTTTTTCAGAGACCATTAATGTGTTTAATTTATGTGTGATCAAGGTATGTGAATGATTATAAAAAGATCTTGTATTTAATTGTTGTTCCGAACTTAGTTTTTAAAAGATCTTAGAAGCATAATCAGTTTAATGTCATTTCCAGTAAATATCTATAAAAGTACGTAGATATTAAACACAAGATTATATTTGCTGGTAGTATTTTGTCCATTGTGCTCTACGGAACTAACGTTAAGTGATAATAAATTAATGCAATTTTAACAATCAAACTCAACAGAAGCAAATGCCTTAGTAAATTGATTACCGTTTCCTAAACAAAATAGTAAAACATTGCAAGTATACCTACTCCTTCTTCCTCCTCCTTCCTTCCTAATCATGGCTAACACGTGTAATATTGTAACACATGAAATACCATTCAGTACCAAACCGTTGCCGTGAAACTTACTACTAAAAGTCCTATTTTCCCACACGTTGACATCCGAACCCCAACATTTTTCTTCCATTAGATATTAAACAAGGCACATTATCAGCTAATCTGGAACAACGAAACACCCAATTATCGCACAGTCGCCCAATCGGTACAACATCGGATCTCCCAGCTTGAATATTTATTAATGGTCGTCGCTGCGGATTCGTTCCCTTCGTGCAATGAATATATTCTTAGGTTTGGTATATACTATTGGTATTTACGCTTAAAAGAATAGACCTTTGATTAGCCGATGATAATAATTTGATTAGATTGTAATGAATATTAGATTAAACTACAAAGATTAAACAATAAATAAATGTGTTAATCATGTATATTTTGGACGCCAAGTGCGACAATCTCTTTATTAATCGAACACTGTTTTTATGACAGCTTATCAGGTAAAATATTGACAGTTTCTTTTCGTACCACTGGTGTAACACTATCTATTGGATAGGTTATCGGACACTTTTCCATAGGCCAAAGAAAACGGGCAATATGTATTGTTATAAAGAAGTATCTTTAATATTCTCTTGTGTTTAGAATAATGTCTGAATTTCTCATACTTTTTTAATAACATCTTTCACTAAATATTCATTACACATAGGCTATTTTTTTCTTCCTATTTTATGTTGTCCATAAAATACACAAAAGATGTTACTAGCAAAGTTGACCGCTTATAAGCAGAAGCGTAATAAAAGCACGACAGTGTGTCTACAGTCTAACATCGGCTACGGCCCTCCCTTCGTGCGATGAATATATTCTTATTGTTTTCTCACTGTACGTGATGCTGGACCAAATCGGAGCTGCATTCAGCGCCTTTGTTTTAATTATGTGCAACTTGGCTAATTAGGGAATCTAGTTGCTTAATTTATTAGACTTAAGTAATGGTACTTTTTGCTCACTATGAACCTATTTGTACAATGGTACTCCTGTACAAATAGGTGCATAGGGTTCACCCTATGCACCTATTATTATTACTACGCACGTTATTTCAATAACGGGCGTGTTGTTGTGTATTAACAGTAATTGTTACTTTTAAAAGTGTCGAAAAGAAGGAAGAAATACAACCTTAGAAACGATGAAAAAATGGGTTTATTCAATTCTCTACTTCGGATATGACAGTAGTAAAATTACACAAACCACGATAGTTTGGATAGTTAAAAAATATTTTGGTTAAATTATAAAGACAAAAATATAACTACGATAAAACAGGTTTAATGCAAACAAGATGAAGTATTAACTTTGTTAGCATATAGCTTAATAAAATAGTATTTTGATAACAACTGAATCAATAGCTTAATAACACAACTAAATCAACAAGAAGTCAGCCCAACATCACACTAAAACATCCAAAATGCAACCACATTATTTCACACACTATCTCCATCTCTATCCAACTATCCCAATAAAACAGAGACAGCAGCTTACGAACAACACCTGTAAAAGCAGGCTAAATACAGGAACTTTTCAGAAAATGCATGGCTGTTGGAAACTATGAAGCGAAGGTTAATCAAGCTGGATCGTGAAGCAATATTCGTGAAGTGTAGTTATTTGAGAATTCTTTACATAGTTACTAAAGTTTGATAGTACGTTTTGAGTATGGTGCAAAATGGTAGTTATCTTATATGGAGTTTTAAGCAGTACATTGGTGGGCTACATGACTTAAGTTCAATTGTAATTCAAATAAAACTGAAACTGTAAATGTGTTTTACAAGCGTTTTACAAGTATAACCTCTCAAACTACAAGAAAAGATTTGTTTTGGTTCTGAAAATTTTGTTAATAATATCCATTCCACAAGTAACAGGGCCACTACAACGCTTTCACTGCTCTATGGAAAGCTGTGAGTTAGATTCTAAAGAGAAACAGAAATGTTTAGATCCACAAAATAGTGATTTGGAGTCTAGCCTGTTTGTACATTATGTCAAACAATTGTATGTTTTTTAAAGTCATAAAACAAGATTAGTCTTCAGCTACGCTAGCTTCTCTCCAAATTATTTTATTCTCAAATATACTTATAAAATATAGGTAAATAATGCGTTCATACCGACCTTCTAATCAATATCATGTATTTCTAAAATCAATTTCCATAAAATGTTCACATAAATATCTGTCTGGTTAAACCCTTCCCCCTCTGTACACAGTACCGTTCACATATTTGCGTTTAGAAAACATATTTGTTGCACACAGCGTTTGATCGGGATCGTGTCAATAAACTTAAAATTGATACGTTGCATTTACAAGGATGGGTTATGAATTATTTTGAAATGAGTACACTAGTACTCGACTAAATCGACTACGATTTAAATAATAATAAGGCTTTTCATTTTATTACTCTTCCTAACATAAATTGTCGTTCCCTGAAGAAGAATGTCCGTTAGGAAAAAAAAAAGATAAAAAAAAAAAGCATTTATTACCAGTCCAGTATTACAAAATTATGCTTATATCTACGACAACCCCACAAGGCGCAGCCTGTATCGGGGCTATCAATATTATGAACAATTGCCAGATCGGACTAGTTAACTTAAACTTAAAATGTACTTATTTATTTAGGAGGAAAAAGAGATGAAACTGGGTCTTTAAATATCTCTGGGCTAAATTTCATAAAATTCGGTCCAGTAGTTACTCTTTAACATTACAACAGATATGTATATACAGACAGAATACTAATAGTATGGATGTACAATGCACATATAGGTATGGGTTGGGTACTAAAATGCCTATCAATACTGCACATTCAATACCCCCGAAAGAAGGTTTTATCCAGATGTAAATAGTATTGGGTTACCACGAGCAAATACCACGTACATATTATTATGTGTAATGAAACCATGACCTTCAATTTTCTTATTTTTCAATCAATTACTTATCACTTATTAAAGAAAGTGACTCAATAGAAAAGCATATCAATAGTCTCCTTCAAAATTTTGGTTTCTATTAATTTTGACAGAAACTTTTCTTGGCGCAGCAAAATCGCAAACTGAAACTGATTTCGCAACATTGTCAGATCAGCATTCCCATCAAAGTGCCAATGAAAAGGAACCGCAGCGAAACAAAGAATAAAACGAACCACTAAAATCCTATAGCCTGGTCATATCCTTATTGTAAGGGGGAGCGCACATGCGCGTCGAGTTATTACTGCACAGTGTGCGCTCGGACTTAGTTCCAGTACTTTATTGTGAACCGTTAAATTTTACAACCATGCATAAGCTCAACGTTTTGTTACCAAAGATTAGGTGAGAGAATTAGTTTTAGGTTTTGTACCTAAATTGTTGATTTTTTATCAAATTAATCTTTAAGTTAAGATTACTAGAGACATACTCAATTCATCATGATTAATAGACGTACTTGTGTTTTTATAAAAACGTACCTAACAAATTCAAATCGCTAGATATAATCTTCGATATAAGTTTTGAATTTCCCCATCAGAATGTTATCCGATCGCTTTTGTTGCATCACTTGTCCAAAAAATTCAAAGCCAGCCCTTTGTCTGATCCAGAAATCAATCCCAAGACCTCGCTTTCCCCACACACAACCGCCTTAACCACAGTACATATTGTTTTACCCATAAATAAACACAACCAATTCTACCTACTTCCACATCTGAATCACGTCTAACATAACCCGCTGACCATCAGGGCGAGTTTTACGTTTCTGTCCGCGACATACTTTTTTTTTCTACAGAACTTTTTGTCTCGCAAAGTTGGTAACACTGGCAGGCGGCACATGTACTACCAACTGCGTCGTATGAAGTTAAAATTAAATGTACTTTTAAGGCTTATTGTTTAGTAAAGTGATAAGGGAGTTTTGTAAGTCAAAATTGTTTAACTTTTTTCATTTTACGTTGACAGATTTTTGTATAGAATTAATTTTTGGTGAGATTAAATTTTGTATTATTTTTATGATAGAATTTTGATATTTAATTCAATATCTACTGAAAGGTCATGCCTTATTATGTTACAAATTAAAGTAGTTATTACTATTTAAATTGAATAAATCATAACAACCCAAATAATTCCCGTACTTTCTACTATAAATTTGCTTCCTACACGAAACAAATTGGTAACTTAAAATAAGTTTTATGGTTCTGTATGCTTGTAAGTCGCATTGATGGCCACTATTCGGTACATAACTGTTTTGACGTAATGGGCTAATCACTATAATCAAAGGAAGAAAACAACGTACAGCATAGTGACTTTCAAAAAGTTGTCAACTGAGATACGTTATAGTCCTCCCAGTAGTACACTACAAAACAAACTCCTTGAGGAAGCACAGTGGTACTTGCACACTTGCTACTGGCATTAGACACTATTTTAAAGATTTTTAAAGCTTATATCAAACTACAAAGTTCAAATTATACCTTTTCCACTATACATAAATCTACCAAACCCCAAACCCAAAATACAAAAAATCTACAAATTCCTTAATATATTTTTAGCAAAACATAGCAAGAAAAGCCTTCCATTTAACTAGCAAGCTTATGTAGAGTTGCCAGTTTAATCCAACAGTCTAGTAAGATTTACGAGTGCGGTTTAAGATTTAATTCGTACATTATGTAAAGACGTGACCTGCTCTAAGTAGCGTTTAAGTTTTACATTGTTTCTATCTTAGGCGAAGTTATGAATGTATTCAAGTTTTCACTCGTGGTTTTGTTTGAGGAGAGCTGTTGAAGAAATTTTGTTGAATTAGTGTGAAAAATATGAAGTAAAATTAAGAGAACGAAAATAGTTCTATCTGTCAAGTTTTTACGTCTGAACTGCTGTAAAGATATGGATGTAATTTGCTTTGTAATACATTAAGTCGTAAATAATATAGTAGTAAATGTAAACGTCACTTTCTTTCTACGTACTTACTATTACGTAAAAACATTTATAATCAATAGACACTTCGTTTTTCTCGGGAGAAGTTAGTTTTTTAAGAAATAAGGCCTTGTCTAAAAGACTATGAAATATATTTTACCAAAATGTATTAAGTATCTGCGTTAAAAATATCCATATTTGCTTTCAATAATATCTAATATCTCTTTAATAGAAATTAAACACGTATCACCAATAACTTTCATATAATTAAATCAGCATTTCTACAGCAAATAAATAATATATCTTATATTCTAGGATAGCTAATTGGTCATTAAAATTAATATCACAGATCGCTTAGTAACTAATCGTTTATTTATCTCCGCTCGTAATCCTGTAATGAAGCTAAGGATTTATATAAAAGAGGAGTCAAATACTTGAATCAAATAAATATTTTTATTATGGGATTCATTTTTTGAAAGGTGAAAGTAGAGGTTTATAAAATACATATTCACTACATGCTTAGCTATAATTTAGAATTTTTCCTACATAGGGAATCGAACCCGAGACCAGTAACTTTTCATTTAGACCTCAGAGAGCGCGTAGTCATTAATGCCTTGCATGAATAGTGCCCCCATAACATTTACAGGTTAAATAATACTTTCAGCGTTAACAGAATATTATAGCTTGTGAAAAAATGTATTCTCTTAATCAATATTGAAAACTAGCTGACCCGCGCAACTTCGCTTGCGTCACATAAGAGAGAATGAGTCAAAATTTCCCCGTTTTTGTAACATTTTTCACTGGTACTCTGCTCCTATTGGTAGAAGCATGATAATATATAGCCTATAACCTTCCTCGATAAATGGACTATTTAACACTGAAAGAATTTTTCAAATCGGACCAGTAGTTCCTGAGATTAGCGCGTTCAAACAAACAAACAAACAAACTCTTCAGCTTTTTAATATTAGTATAGATTAATTTATAATGTACAGATTCATACATATACCTATTGCCTTATGAAATACATGCTTTTATGTATTTCTTAGTATTTCAGTCAAGTATATTGCAAGGTAATTGACACAAAAGTAGACAATCACTACAGTACTAAACTTCATAATCACTACTAGGTCCACATCAAACATGAAACAATCTAATTTCAGTAGGAGCCTTGAAATTCTCAAAGTTCGTAGACGCGCTCACTTTACATGATTTTTATATTAGTCTCATTACGTGGACACTATAAATAATACTGTCAGCATACATTTTATGACTAAGTACTATTAATATAAAAGTTTAAAACACTCATATTTTGAAGTAAATTCGTGTAATGACTTTCTTAAATTACGACAAAAAATTTCTGAAAATATTTTTTTGTGGGTTACCTATTTAAAATCGCTTTAGATCTTCTTGTTCATTATTAGTGCTTTTTTGTAATTTGTTATGAGATTTCTGAGATTCCTTGATACGGCTTACGGTCAACGACTTTAGTTCAGGAGACAAAAATTTTAATTGTACACAAAGTGAAGTATTACATTAAACGATTTTGAGTCCAGTCCCAGTAAATGTAGATATGTCACTATATCACTCAAGGAAGCGATTTTTAGACTTTGAGGGTAAAAATGTGTTACGAAATATTTTTAAGTCGCATAAATTCGGTTGCTAAATGTCTATTTTTAAACAAAAATGTCCTTTAACGTCAACGAATTCTAAAAATCAACAGGGATATATCGTTAAATTAATATTGTTATACATATAAAGCAGTACAATTAAAAATATGACACTGTATACATAATTTTGCTTTCGACTATATCATCTTTGACCTGATTCCAAAACCTCAGGGAAAATTAATTATGTTTTAATTAACATGTAACCAACAATCCGCAGACCTCAATCAATCAATCCATTCTGTCTGGAATATGTGAACTTTAGCTTAAAGCATCGCTTCACCAATTATGTATTCAATAATATTGTGATTTTAATGTAAGCTGGATAAATAAATCATGTAAAGATTGTAGTAAAAAGCAATTGTTGGTTAAAACTCATTTGTAAACAGAGTGTTATATTTTTTAATATATTGTTTATTATGTCTGCTTGTTTATTTGTATTTTTAAATAATATGAAAGAAATGTGGTAAAGGCATCCGTTATTTTTCTACTAACTTACTTGGGACAGTAATATTTTGTGGATAATATGAATAATTAATAAAGAATATAATAATAATAAACAAAACGGTATTTCCATAGTTCTTACTACTATTGTCATAATACGAGAATTTGGACAGATGTTTGTTACTCAATTACATCACATCATCCTAATGGATTTGATGAAATTTGGTAATTAGATAAAGTTACCTCGGGAAACCTTTTCGCACGGACAAAGACTCTGGCAAGAGCTAGTTATAAATAACAAAAAATTGATATTGTTTTAACACTACCTTCAATCACATCAACACGCTTGCGTGCACTAAAAAGTTCAAAAGTTTGAAATTCTCCATAATAGACGGCGCTATGCATAAAAGTAAAGCGTTACAGCAACTATCTCGCAACTATTACATTTCATAGTCCTCATATCACCGTGGTGGGGCACACGTGCGCGACCTAATTATTATTTAACCATCGTCAGATGTCTTTAATGGCAGACGAGTAAGGCATGACCGTCGTTACAAGGGTGACTAGGATTTTGGATATAGGTAGGTTAGTTCTGAATAAAATAAGCAGTTTCGAGTGATAATACATCTCAGTATATAATATTATATACTGAGAAGTTTCGAAAAAATATATTTATGTTGTGGTTTCTAACATAAAGTTTAAAGACATGGTTGGATAACATCTAAAGCATTTAAAAATGTAATGTGAAAGTTGGTCTTCAAGTCTATAAAAAAAAGTGTGAATTTAATTATCATGACCAGGATTAAATCGTCCGTGATGAAAAACTAAAAATCAATTTCATTAAAAACAGATGTAACTCTAATTTGAAGAACTTATAAATTGTTTTGAATTCTTAACAAACTGATGTAAAAGTAGACATCAATAAATTGACTATTCCTAAGGTTTCATCGTTAGACCAAACGACATTTTCAATCAGTCCTTACCCAATCAAAGATGCTATCAATTCCCCATCGCTTTCAATGCCCACATTCCTGGAATCCTCTATTATCTAAACCCATGGTTACATTAGCATTTAGCCTCCGTCTCGCATGTAATAGTAATGTTATGATTATATCCCTACATAGAGGTCACCATGTTTTGTGTAAATTACTTAGGCTATGAACTCACAGAGCGATTTTCAGCCACAGCCCTGCAAATCTTGTTGAATGTAAAAGGTTTCGGTCGCCATGACGCTACCATGGCGTCGGAAGGTCGTGAGTGCGATTCCCACACGGAACAATTATTTGTGCGATCCTCAAACAATTGCTTCGGGTATGGTTGTACTCTGTGTCCGTTGTTTGTATGTTTGTAAAAATCCCCGGAACACAAGACCAATTATATTATTAGGGCGGAAGTTGTCTGTTAAAAAGAATGTTAGTAAATTACCAAATCTCATACTTGACAGTGTTGTCGCCTTATAGAAATATGTATAATCCATGTGTACAGGGTCACAAGCATTTACTAAATAAATAAAACTATATCTAGCTTTATCACTTAAGCAGCAAGTGCGATTTCAAAATCGCTCGGTGAGTTCGTAACCTTAACCGGACCTGGCCGATATGATCTCGTATCTGACCATCCCGGCTAGAATATGCGGACGAATTAAAACTAACTGCGCATTAATGTTACAGTCTTGAATGTAAAGGTTTAAGTGTATGATTATGTAGGTAAATAGTTGAATTTAAGGTATTAGTGCTGTAATAACTAAGTTAGGAATAGTTTTAAAGTACAGTTTAAAAGAATAAGATTATCTGTAGGTAGGTTTTTTTTGGAAGACTACGATTTTTAGACGTTACAATTTTGTTAAAAATATATGTTGTAAAGAATTATTTATCTCAATTATTAGATGCCTGTGGTAAATAGTCACATATGGTTCAGAAGAATTTGGAGTGAAGAAAAGATTTTTAGTTTAATGTCGTCAGTAAGTCTAAATTAATTTACCAGCAGCATCATTTGCTGCAGCTCGGCGCTATCATTTGCTGTAAAATAAATGTACGCACATTACTACAGTAAAAAACATCACGCAAATAATATTTTCGTCATCCCAGACAAAAAATATAATTTGCTAGATCCCAAACATAAACTACTATGACAGAATAAAAATAAACAAATCAGTTAAATTAAAAACGCCTACAAAAATTATATACGTCATTCACTAGAATAAATATGCGTGTAATTTTAAAAAAGCACGTCATGTCATATTTAAAATACTTAAGACATAAGCCTTTTAGAAATTGTTTTCACATATAGTACCAACTGACTGCCTATTTAGTCACAGCGTTACTATATATAATATTATGCGCCTTCAGGTCTTAGATTTTCGAGGTGGGTAAATCATACCCATATACTGAAATCTCACACAAAATATTTAACAAGAATCATCTAAATCGAAGTTGGAAAACATTAATAACTAGTGTTAATAATCTTTTCCAATTTCTGTTGGAATGATTCTAATTACGTTAATATTTCCTAGACTTCTCTTATGTGTACCTGGTATCTGCTAATAAGCTCATCTCTTATTACATAAGACCAACATATATGTACAAAAAGGATGTATTGTGATAGACAAGAATACACATCGAAGTTAACAGTAGTTTCGAAAATAAAAATCAAGTCTACTGTTTCTATCAGTGCAGTGACGTCACGATACTGTATAAAATGTTGGAATCTGTACGCTCGGCGCATGCGTCATGTGTGGCACATATTGTTGTCTAAAAGCTACGAATACCACGTCTGTCTTTTGATCTATAAAATTAAAGTTGTTCTTTTTGTGTGGTGCAAGTGATAAGCTTTAAGAGATTTTTCATTAAGCTATCTGTATTACCTTGAGGGGCTCCACAAACAAATTGTATAAATATAAGATATATTATTTTACTTTTCTTTAAAAATTAACAACTTCCGCACTAAGATTGGCTCACGTGTCGCGGGGACTTCACAAACAACGAGCAGAAACTACAACCAAAAAAATTATCGATTTGCTTGGTACATGAGTCTGTCAACCGTTCTTACACAATCCTGTGTCGCATTACCTTTCTTTGACCAACCTAACTATTCTCTGAATAGTTACTGCTGTTTATCATTGACAAAAACACAGTCTATTCCAAACTGTCGTGGACCTTCGACTCATATTCATCAATAATTCGACAATAATTTCTTTCTTAACAGTTTACTCTACAGTTTTATTGAATAATCCTCAAAATCAGTGCAAACTATGCTCGCTTATGACTTAACCCACAGCATACAGACGTCACACAAAAATAGAATTTTCCCACACGAGCCAGTGGGAACTGAGTGCCTTTGTGACGATGCACTTTTGTCAGCCATCGACTCTATTACCTCACTATGTTACGTATTACTCCTATACTGTTCGTAGTACTGTGTAGGACTGGGGGTAGAGATTTGTTTCATAGTAAAGAAATGTGGAACAGATTTTGTAGATAAATGGGACGATATTATATTTCAAACTAACATATTCATATCTGAGAGAAATGAATTTGCCTAAAGCAGAAAATAAATAATATTGGTTGTACATAGATAATATGATATAGAATAATCATAATTGATTCTATGCTTAATCTCGCCAGCACACGTCTATTTTAACCTATAATTCAGGTCAATAAAAAAAAACGGTTTTCTTCCTTCCACTTCCAAGTTTCACACTTTGTCAGTAGACTTTAAAAGAAGGGAAGTTATATCCGAAATGCATTACATCTGAAAACATGACAAAATAAAGAAATATCTTCATTCCGTATCTCAAAAATCCTCCCACCAAAATTTCACTTCAACACAACACCAAGATCAAAGCTCCAATCTCACTCATTACTCAGAGATTAATCGCATTTCCACACAAAGCAGCACCTTAGCCCACATTAGCCCATCTAGCCCACCTTAGCCCACCCTAGCCCATCTTAGCCATCCACCCAGTTACTTGGATATCGGAAATTACTTAACAGCGCCACCTGGTGCGGAACGTTGGTACTAAACGATGTTGTATGCAGTTTAGAGTGTACTATTGAAACTAGACCACTTGTATGAAAATTAGGTAACGTATTAACCTGTAGTAGTTAAGATATTGAGATCGGGAGCCCGAAATATGGATTAGAGTTTGGTAATGAGGGTAGGTATCGTTAATGATTAATTAGCTTAAGTTACTTTTGGCGTTACAATCTATTTATGGGTACGGAGTAACATGGTAAGGTTTATAATAGGCGTATGAAATATTTTGAGTTAAGACTAAAATAAACTTTAACTATTAGGTAAAATTTCTCTTGTGAATGTAGAATAAGTAAATTGTCGTTTTAAAATTATTTTATCACAAGAAGAGGCTTACGATAGTTTTTGCGGTAAGATTTGATTTTTTGCGGCTCTTTGTGTCTTTTTTATATGCATCGAAGGTTAACTTTATTACACAAATAAAGTTATCTCATGCAAAAGCTACCTTAGAAAATAAAGTAAAAATGATTTTTATTTATTTTTTATCATGTCTTTTTTATACTCGACTCCCTATTTCAAAGAATTTCTAACTTTATTTGCCTCTACTATTTGCATAAGTTACTCGTATCTCAAAGATACTGCACCCAACAAATAATAAATATAAAACTCAAAAATAAATTTTACCCCCGAAATATCTTAGCACCGAAATTAATAATTCATACACCGATGCGTTGGGCGTTTAAATTCTCCCGATATTTACTAGCTCTGCCGAAATATAAAAGTTTTGCAGCTAAAACATCGACATAGCAGATATCGTAAAATTTTACGTTGCCCACTGAAAATTTTGAAACAGAATATTATCCATGTATACCTGTTTCTTTCTTTCTTTTATAGTTTTTGTCGGATCTCTCGCTCGCACTTCTTCTTTAAGAAGTAATGATATCTGGGTTAAAATTTCCCGTGCACTGTTTTAGTACAGCTTCAGTAAGATTTTATTTGCTTTTATTTATTTGTGTATGTGCAGGTAATAATTCCCTCTCTTAAGAATTGAGAATGAACGGAAAATTATAAGCTTCAACTTTACAAGATTTTATCCCGATAGCTATGTGAAAGTGACATTGTTTTAAACTATCAAATAGAGTCTATGTGATGATAGATAAAGACTTTAAAATGAGACAATGGAAATAAATAGAAATTTAGATTTTTAGTGTTAAATGAGAGAAGATAATCACAAAACAAAAATAATATTATCAAAACCACGTTGACTAGACAGCTTTCTCTTTGTTGTAAGTTAAAGTTTCTTTGCGTAAGTAGATTTTTGCCTATTTCCAAAAAGTAACTAGTACTTGTATTCAGACTCCCTCTAATTGTACTAGTACATTAGTATATCTGTATATATAACAACTATGCCTACAGAAAGAGTTGAACTTACACAATAACAGTTATGACAAAATAATCCTTCACAACCGAAAACAAATTGTTTCTCGCATTACTTTCAAAAACTAGGCCGTTGCCTCAGTATTTTGTATCTCACACTAAGCGCTCCTCAATTTATGATAATGTTCACTCGTGAATAATATACGTTCGCCGAGTGGTAGTGAATTTACGTCGATTACCATGTCATCGGTGTTTTTACGATGTTTTGCTTTGATATTAACGTGTGAATTAGTGTTAGGTAACAAATATTTGATGTCCAAAAATAAGTATGTGATAAAGCTATAAAGTGACCTTCGTTTTAGATTTTTGGTTAATATTGTTGGCTGTACGGCTACTTTTTGCAATTTGTGAAAGTTATAGTTGTCAATATATTTAGGTATCTGTAGGTTTTGCATTTTTTTTTCCTGATGAAAATTGATTCGGCGTCATCAGCTAGCATCTGATACTATTAATAATGAAAACCTTTTTGTTTGCGCGAATGGTATTATGGTACGAGGAAGCCGGCATTTCCAGCCAAAAAAACATTGCTTGCATTGTTTTAATAAAATCTTTACCAACACATATTTGCAATAAGTGAAATCGCTATTAATAATGCCTATGCCTATCATATTATTATGCCTTTTAAATAGTAATAACAAAAAATCTGAATCGAAAACCGCAAATGTGTTAATTTCCCTAAAACAATCAAGTGTCACCACTAAACAACGATCCAGAATCACAATTATACAAAATCAAATAGTGTAACAAACGTACAGTAAATACTGAACACAGATACACCAAACAAATTAATCACGTAAACCGCGAATCAAACGAGAAAGACACGAACGTACTAAATATAACATCATCCCTTTGCTGAAGGTGGGTGAGCTGATTAGTTGGGGTTTGCAGTGAGCGAAATGTTTGTGGCAAATAGTATGCTGATAATTGCAAGATTTAAAGTAATTTAATGCTCAACTGGTGAACAGACTAGTGCATTGAAAATTATTTTTAAAGAGACTCACGCCAAGTTTCACAATAATGATGTAAAGAGACTACATTTTTTAAATTGACAGTACGAATTAGACTACGTTAAAGTAAAAATAATTATGATTTGTAAAAAAATCTGTATTTATTTTACCTTAGTATATTTTACGTATCATAAATGTTTAAAACTAAGTTATTCTATAACTAAATGCTTATATTTTATTTTAAATCCCGCATAGTGCTACTTAAAGACCACCTATATAATTTTTCGAGATCATAAATAGTCTTCACCAACTTAATTTAACTTTCAAACCAGCACTTTACACATCCTATCTATAGATTTACGTAAAATATTCACACAATTTATTCTCTAAGTCACTCTCTGAGTAACGCAGTCGTTCAATATTTACAACCAAAAGATTATCCATAAATAGTAAGTTAGGTGCAAACTCGCCCTACAATGTTGCGAAGCTCTAGTTCCCTCTATAAATTACTCGGTGCTCTACTTAAACAAATTTATTCCCATCACAATTTAAGCGAAATCCACCCTTATGTGTAACACAATAAGGTGCATGAAAATAGTATGGTTAAGGTTGTTTTCGTTGAATAAAGATGAATGGTATGGCCCGACTGTCTCATGGTAGGTGGTCTTTGACTGACAGAAACTCCTTTTCGTATCTCATATGTGCCATTTTTAATTTTAGACTCGGGTTAGCGAAATGACACTGCATTTCGTGGATAGATGTTTTCTTAGAATGTGTGGTATTTGAGACTTGAAGGCTAATTATTTGACGAAGAGTGTAATGGACAGTTTATTTTAGGACTAAATGGAGAGGGACTTGTAAGAAGTTTGTTGTAGTATTGTTAGTAGAATTCTTTACTTCGCAGATTATTTACTTTGGCCGTCAAGGAGCCGTTTTGTAACTGGTCTGGTTTTATGAAAGAGTTTTGTATTATGATGGTAGAAGCAGAAAACATTCTTGTGTAAACTATCTACTATCTATCTTCTTGCGTAGACTATTTTTTGTAACTGGTTACCAAACTGCGTACAGATCCGGTAAGTTCCATATGTTAAGATTATTATCACTTATGTTTCCTCTGTAAATGGATGTTTATTTCTAAATAAAATGTATTTTCATATGAGGTTTTATCTAAAATTGGTAGTTTCTCGAAATACAGTACACCAAATACAGTTTCTTCAAATCTTAAATAACGATCATGTTATAATGTTGTTCCAGGAATCAAGCTCACATCTCATCATCAATTTCGTATAAAATTACATGAGATAACAATATGTCAGCCTTCCAGAAGGCTCTATAGACATTCTGAAACCCTCAAAAATTCCGCGCTACAATCTGCACACCCATAAATTATTTTATTCTATAAAGACGTTCATAAAAAGTCGTGAATATATAGCCGGTTCGCCGTAACAAATGACTGGGGCCCTTCGCAGCCACTTGTCAGTTTCAAACGTGGCCGAGATGAATTGTTACTGGGAGGTTGATGGTACAGTTTGTTAACTGAAGGTTCTTAACTAGAGTTAAGAGATAGTTAAGTTAATGTCTCGTTAAAAATATCTAGCAATCTAAGAGGAAGTGAAAGTGACAAAAGAATAGACAGAAGCATAGCTAAGACATAATTGTACTACATTTGGGTAACTGTAACCAAAGTGTAGTGGTAGTACAAAGTACTATGCATTTTGAAACATAATGGAAAGTACTTGAACTGTCTCAAACTCTGTACCAAAGTCTCTGTCTGTTAGGGGTAACTAGATATACCATAGATTACTTTTCAACCACGTCTTCCTGTTCGGTTTATCTTTATTTTTCGTTTATTTTATTTTGACAGCGAATTCATCTTGAACAGTTTAAAATGGTTAATAAACACACATTCGTCTTAGCAACACATCAATGTAAATATACCGTAAAAACAGAATACATTTCCTAAAATACATTAAAGATAAAATTAAATATACTTAAACACTGTATGTCGTAGGTTATTATAAACAGCTTACAAACTTTTCCTCGAACAAGGGGTATTGTGTTACATATTCTGATTAATTCCTCGCAAGAATAGGCTTATAGCTTCAAAACTTTTTGCATACGCTCCGCTCTATGTGTTACTGAATATTTTATGAGTGGATCATTTTGTTAAGAGAACGAAAGTTCTGCTTAATTAATTTACGTTACATTATATTAAGAATATTTTTAGGAAAACAATTAATTTAATAGCTATCATAAAGAGGCGTAATGTAGTAAAAATACTTAGATTTTGCTGTCACTGCTATTTATTTCTTTGATCGCAGTATTAACACGTAAATAGAAAGTTATCGACCAGCATTCCGTCATGAAACAATATATGTAGTAAAAAAAATCAAGTAAAAGTTAGTAAACTTTCTTACTTTTTATTAACTTGTAGTTCCATAATTTTTGTGTTACAAGAATAATACACTTAGCTTAGAATTAATATTGTTCATATTTATTTAAATTTTATTATATAAAACAAGAAAAACCGAATGCTACGTATTTATAACTTTTGAGTCAACATTTTCAAGGTCCACATTTTGTAAATTTTAACCATAGATTAAACCATAGTGCCACCGGCCCTGAGATACACTTGTCAACTAAGTAGCGTAGTGTGTGGCCCATCATTAGTACGAACTTATCTTCATTTACTGGGTTTTGTTTGTATGTATGTGTATTGCCTTTACTATCTCATTCCGGTACTTTACTACGGGGTTGAGTATGAATGGGGAAGAAACAAGAAACATGGGAAGCATTTAAAATGTTTGTTTGATAAACAGTTAATCCAATAGCATTTTAGTAGTAGAAAAAGTTTGTTAAGTTATCCAGTAAAGTAATTCAAAGCTAATTAAACTATTGTGGTTACAAAAAATTATGAAAATAAAGATACTCTGGGGCAGTCACAATCAAATGTTAGTAATATATTTTACGAAAGTCGATTTTTTATAATAATAAGTAATAGGAGATGAGCGATGACTGACAAAAATTATATATTTTCCCTAAAAACCGTGAAAACCTATAAAGCTTTAAATGCGAATTGAAAATTAAGTTCCACGAGATAATTTACATACCATTTATTAACTACAAAGTTCATAACCCAAAACCCAAATATTTCTTCCCAAACTCGCAACTCCAAACATACTTCAATAAAAAACGAACAACTAAAATATATGTAGAGGACTCGTTTGAATTTGTAACATTCGAACTGCACATTTCCCCGAGGTACCGTTAGAGGGCGGTGCGTTATATTTTGTTGCCCTAATAGGCACATATCTTGTGTACCCTGTAGGGCTACACAAATATGGTATGGTGGCAGTTCAAGTGGGAAATAAGTAGAATGGTAGTCTTCCTAGAAGTGCTTATGTTTATTTACAGAAGTTAAGTTTAGTGCATAATAGAAACATTCTTCCAGTTTGTTTTGTTTTCATTCTTTAAGGTTTACATAGGTTTTTTTATATGTTCATTAGTTTCTTCTAAGGCTTAATCTTTCCTATTTGAACAAAAGTTTTATCATAACACTCCTTTTCAAAACTCAATTATGTGATATCTTGCGTAGAAAATAAGTATGTGCTATAAAATGTCACAAGCTATGAAAACATATAATAATATAAATTGATAAACGTTCAAATTACTTATAAATATATTTTGCCGTGCGTGACTGCAGTATATTTAAACGTAGCCGCAGCTACTTTAACAAATAAATAATCGTACAAATCCTGTATAAAATAACAGCTACCATTACCTTACATAACCTCTCGAAATTCCTTCACTCTACTTAATTCTTACTTTGTCTACAACCATCAAATTACACCAATATTACGCACAGCGCAATATTATGCATTAATGAAACGATGTATGGGCGATATGTATGGCGTATACATAATATTATGTAATACGCGCTGCTATCATATATCTTATGTATTGTTTACTTGTGTTTAGATACAGTTACTGGCAATTTTGTATTATGAGGCTCTATTGGCTTATTAACATGTTACTAATTTTAGATATTAGGAAGCTTTTATTCTAAAATCTATACTAATATAATAAAGCTGAAGAGTTTGTTTGTTTGTTTGAACGTGCTAATCTCAGGCACTACTGGTCCGATTTGAAAGTGTTAGACAGCCTATTTATCGAGGAAGGCTATAGGCTATATAACATCACGCTACGGTCATTAGGAGCGGAGTAGCAACGAAAAATGTTACAAAAACGAGGAAAATTTTGACCCATTCTCTTAGGTGACGCAATCGAAGTTGCGCGGGTCAGCTAGTTAATTATAAGACGGATATCTATATTATAAGTCTCCCGTTTGGGAAATAAAGTTACTCGATGTATAATGATCTCCATAAAGAAATACAATTCTCTTTCCCTACGTCCCAAATCGGTTAATTTTTGGGAGAATAGTCTACCAAAATACATATCTAATAATTTATTTTTTTTGGTAGATGGTATCTTCTGCACCGTACAGTATTGTTCTTTCATAAAAATAGTTCCAGAATTTTTGGGCTAAAACTGTTTAATACCCGATATTTGATACCCAGATAGTACACATGGTAGACAGTGGTCGTTTGCAGATTTTTCTTTACAATAAGACTCAGTGAATTTTTCAAACAAATATTTTGGTCGAGCGATGAAAAATTCTAATAACAATCAACGTAATTGTTTGAAGGAAGATAACGAACTCTAAACAATATCACAAATAACTGATTGTAAGTGCAAACCGCATGTGACGTCACTGTCAGCGTTAATTCACAACATTTCTCTCATACTTACGACCAACTTACATCATACACTCCACAAAACTCACTCCACGCTCTTATTTCATAACACATAAGGTTCAATTTTGAATAGCAAAGTAAGTTTTTATGTGTATTGTGTTGTTGTTTTGTGGTAAATGGCGCGACTGTTAGTAACTAGTAATAAAGTGGATGTTTCAGTTTGTTGTTTGATTCGGTTACACGCATTATGTATTTGAATCAGGTGGTGAGAGGCAATTTTGTTATTAGAGGTTTGTTTTAGAATAAGTTTTAAATACATTTTTGAAGGAAAATTTAAGTTAAGAGAATTAGTTTCTAAGCTACTAACTTAACGGGCTTACCTTACCTTAAAATTAAGCTAAGCAGATGACTGGATAGCGTAGATAATTTCAATCACTTTAGTTAGAGAGACAACACAGATTCTAATCTATCTAATCTTAGCAAATGCCCTTTTTTCTGAGTGGATTTATTGGGTTGTTGGGTCAATCCAACAAAACATATTTGCAAAGATGTAATGGCTTCACCATACCTGAAATACTTTCAGTATTACTTCAGTGTCCACGTGTTTTGAAAGGCACGATAGTTTTAAATTAGTTCTCTAAGGTTTTATATTCCTGCAAGTGTATTTAAAACTAGATCTTGGTTTGGGACAACTGTATTAGAAATTTCAGGTTATTCGAAACAAAATATTTTCGTTTTTACTATAAAAGTTTTCGCAATCAAGCGTAGTTCACAATTCATCTACTTCAGTGCAGGTTGCAGTAGTCTTAGTAAGTAAAAATACTACTTAAAAAACCTCGTTCTTCTTTCCCCTCATTAAATTAACCCTACCACCCCATTCTTGAAAAACCTTGAACAAAGTTCGCAAGTCGGACTCACCCGTTGCGTTATAAATAACTAAGTCCATTATTAGTCTGAATAAGTCCGATAAATCTCTCCACCTTCAAGTGGAATGCGCCACATCAGCTTATCTGCTTACAGATCGATGCAAACTTCTCAGAAGAGATCTTGAAGATATTTTGCTGTTTACTATGAAACAGAGCCAAGTAAATAATGTTGAAATGCCTGATCTAAGTAATATTATAAATGCGGAATTCTGTCTGTCTGTTTCCTGTTCGGAATGTTGTTTCATCAAAAAAGTTGTGTTTAAGTCGTAAATTGTATCAAAATTATTTAATTGCTTGACACTTTTTTTTTCTTAATTAAGTACCTAAATCTATATTTATTTTATGTAAGATTAAGTGCGGTCAGCTATTTATTTATAAGCAGGTTTTTTTAAATAACACTGCTAGTATAATGGACACGTTACGCCAAATGTTCTTAATAAGGGGATGTCAGTACCTCGATTCTGTACCACTTTCGGCTACCGACAACCGGCTAGCTATCGACATTTGACATTTAGAATGTACTGCCAAAATGTTTCCTACGACACCCGTCAGAGGCGCTGATCAGATTTTCATACAAAATTTCTCGATGACAGTTCGATTGTCGGTAGACGATAGTAGTAGAGAATCGAGGCACTGTACCGCGATTCTGTACAACTATCGACTTCCGACAACCGACTAGCTATCGAAATTTTGACATTTAGAATGTACTGCCAAAATGTTTCCTACGACGTCCGTCAGAGGCGCTGATCAGATTTTCATACAAAATTTCTCGATGACAGTTCGGTTGTCGGTAGTCGATAGCAGTAGAGAATCGAGGTACAGATTAGCAATTATAAAAACCTTCTTTAATAAGTTCATTCACCCGTGAGTCTTAAGTTAAGAAATACAGCAGATTCTTTGAAATTCACAGCAAAATATTTCTCTTCAACTCAGATTTCTTAAAAATCAACATATAATTTTGCGCTTCTTCAAGAAAATGGGAAACGTTTGCATGCGAATAAAAATAATGTTTTATCATAATAGAATATTTGATATTATTTGAAATGCTATAGCAAAATAAACCTTAAAACTGCACTATATAAGAGAAAAATTCTTTAAACTGTTGATGTCGCTTATTATCTTTTGATACAGAATGTTTGGTTAGATTTAAAACGCACTTAAGTTCTTGCTATTTGTCTAGAAAATTCAGATGTCATTAGTAGTTTGTTTTCACTTATGGCTGGAGTTTGAAAAACGTAGCAAGAGATGCCTGAGCGGGTAATGTCTGAGAAAGTACGTTCAAACTGCTCTAATGGTGAAGTGAATTATTGTGATTTACTTTTCAATCTTGAGACCGGTAAATTGTTTCTAGAAAATATGATAGGATTGCTTGTGGTTCACGCAATTTCGTAGTTTGATATTTATTCAGCGATTGTTTTTATTTAGCGTTGACTGTGTTAATAGATTTCTTAATACTTAATAATATGCCTATACCGTTCCAGGCAAAAGTGTTCCCGATAGCTTTCCGCTGTTGCTAGTTTTCAAAGGCCTGTATGCATTCTTTGTTGTAACTCATCTCTCTTATCTCTCTGTTTATCATTGTCCAATTTTCTTCAAATATTCATATTAATTTTGGTTTATATTCGTATCAGTTGTATTTTTTGGTATTATATTGTAAAAACGATCAATTGGCTTTAACGTCCGGATGAGGAAACCTTTTACCATGGTTTTGAGAACTCACTTCAATTGAAAAATCACATAGGGCGATACCTTTTAAAATGCTTCTTAGAATTTTGCGACACCAAAATTGGATTTACAAGAACAAAGAACAAAAGATTACATCTCATATCCTTACAAAACACTTACTATAAATTCTCAGAATATAAAAGTCCAGATATTCAGAATCCGTGTATCCAATTTCCTTTACTATTAAATGATCAAAGCAAATATCGTCTTGCAAAGCATCTTGTTATCAAATGCCAAAATTAATTACATTATTAAGTTTCTGTGGCAACATGATCACTAAATTGTATAGCTATCTCTATTGTGGTACTTGCTATTATAGGTATGTGTTAATTATTGATATTGGCTGAACATTCTCTGATCCGAGATTATCAATAATATTGAAAATGAGTTTGTGAGTTGATTTCGAGAATAGATTAACAAAACTGTATTAAAAATAGGTTAAGAAGAACTTAGAAGGGACAAAAAGGGCGCTTGTAAAGTAATGAATCATAATTTTGGATTATTTTCCAAAGCAACAACAATATGTGTAGGTATATATATAACAAATTTAACGAAACTTTAAGTCTTTTCATATTATTATGCGTTTGTTCTGTAGATAAATTCCTAATTCATCTGAAAATTATTTCCATGTCTTAATATTTATTACTTATGTAATATAGACTTTTCTTTTCTCTGTTAGCCACTAATAACTCCGTTAGATTTCTGAAATCGTTTTAGATATAATGCCTATTTCGTTTTAAAATATTCATAAGACAAAATTTTGGCAAGTTGAAACATTAAACATTTAACATAAGACTAAACATCACTGTATCGAACATAAATCGCTGAAAATACACATAATAATGTCTTCCTGGCCGATATACGGCTACGGCGGTCAGTTTCATTGAAACTAGCCATCTGTACAGGACTTTGTTTATAGTATCCAAGTGTGCGCACAATATACAGGTACACACTCGCTATTCCATCACTCTCATAGTTTGGTGGGACAGATAACCGACACGACCAGTGAGAGATCAGGCGCAGGACCGACGGCTTTACGTGCTCTCCGAGGCACGGAGGTCTTCGACCTCAACTTCCCAACTCCGGGCAATCTCTAAGAAATTCTTAACAGAAAATCTCAGAAAAGACTTTTTGACTCTCGCACGGCAGCTGCATATACTACCGACCGCGCCACAGAGGCAGTTTAAATACACATACCTTAGATGCCTCGTAAATTTCCGCTACGAATATATTTGTTTCTATCAACCCACGTTACCATTAAAACTGAAATAAGAAATTATAACAGCTATTCACCCACAAATAAGACTTGCTATATTCTGTTTGGGTAAGATTTCTGTGACCTTTTCACACTAATATTTGTGAAATATTTTGAAATTTTAATTTAATTTCAGAAATAATTATTAAGTGTATTTGTAGCCTTGACCTCGGACATCATTAATATAATCGTCTTGCAAGTAAAGTAGGTAAGTAAAAAGCTTACCCACATTTCATATAACATTTCGTATAACATAACACCTCGACATTGAATTTGATACTAATAACCAACAATTTACAAACGCGACGCTTTTACCGTAAATATCAAGAGTTCAGAACAATCTTCGTATTTTCTTTGATTGCTTAACGCTTTCCTTTGAACACGGGTTCAAATTCAAGGACAAAAATGAACCTTTCAATATTAAACGTGCTTTTAGGTGTGTTTGTTTCATATACATTAAATATTAGGTGAAATTACCAGCTTTATAAAGCTCTTGGTTACACGGTTACTGGTTCTAGGAATTATACCAGTAGGCAGTAGGATATCTTTATTATGCTCTATTTATTTTTTCTTGGACTATGTATGAACATAATGTTGCTACAAAAACGTAGCATGTTTTTTTTTTATTTGCTGAATTACATAATTTGTGGTCTTAACTAAGTATATAAGTCGTATAGAGAATCCAGCCAAAATATTAAATAATTTATCGAAAAAGTAATGAATACTTACATTCAAAAACATCACAATGGATTAAAACATAGGTAACGATTTCCATTCCCTTCTACCCAGTGCGTAGGTAGGTCGTGGGCTCAATTCCCACACGGAACTAATATTAGTGCGATCCACTAATAGTAGTTTTGGTTCTTTGTTAAACTTTATGTCCCTTGTTTGTATGAAATTTAAAAGTCCCTATGACGCAAGAGGAAATCGAAGTGCGAAAATTGTCTTACTTAAAAAACGAGTATATAGCTTACTTTAATGTTAACTTTCAAATTTAATTTACTGTGTATCGAACTACCACTAGACTATATATTTTCTTCTGCTACTTTCTTATATTTTGTTACTCCTTTAAACGATTTATTTTTGACTTACTCTTTGATGCTTCCACTCCCTCATCCAAAGACTACGTCTGATTAATTTCAAACAATTAACGAGCCCCAATCATTTCAATATTGCAAATATTTCCATTGGTTTCGACAAATATTCTATTATTGATATAATCAATACTGGAATAAGGAAGGTAACCATGGCAACCGGTTCAAGGTGGTTCGTTACATTCGGTTTATAATCTACGGTTATGTTGATCCTTATACCCGGGTAGATCAAAGTATTAACTTACACGTGGATATTTGTTAAAGTACTTATGTTATCCCTTATCTATGTATGTTGTACAAGCCGTGAGTTTCTTGCCGTTTCTTCTCACGAGCGACAGCTTTTCCGAAACGGTGGTAGATAAAAAATATTTTGACGATTTCAAATACTTGTTAAAGTTTATGAAATAAAGAATATTTGACTTTGACTTTGTCTACGCCTTTCATTGTCTGATTCCTGAGATTTTCAGTGGCAATCCCAGGACCAAAAATAGTAGGGTACAAAAAAAAGTTTTCACTATTGGTGGAAGTTCCAAATATTACTCTATACAAATATAAAACTCTTTATAACTTTGTCAGAGTTCTTTCTTGCATCTTATCACTTATTTTGAGTTTGGGAAGTCTTTGCACGTGCGCTGTAGGATTTGTCCAAATATTATTAATTATTAGTGTCTAGAGACCATTGATAAAAGAGTTATATGACATAATAATGCAATTAACGCATTTAAACAAACATGTTAACAGTTATCCGCCTAGACAATTAATAATTTCAAATTAAATCGCCTGAAAGCAATTAATAGTATATTTTATTGTTCTTTAGTAATCTTTTCTTGTTCATTATCAAGATAAAATAGGAAACTATTCGTAAAGAGCATCGTTTTCAATAAAACAACAACACGGTGTAATTTACATAATATATTATAATTTTTAAAAACTGTCGCTTTTACATTGAAACTAAAATTGGTCCGACCGGAATCATGTGTAACAACTTCAGTTAAACATGGTGTAACAAACAAAATTACATTGTCAGTTATATGTAGATGCAGCCAAAATACATAACAATCAACAGTTATTACGATTTCTTTTAATATTTCGGTATTATAACGATAAGTATCAAGTGACGTTCTTTGGTCTCTGCCTTTCTCTATGAAAGCAAGGCGGGATTTTGTGTATGTAAGTTAAATGGCAAGTTATTCTTCGATTATAGAATTTGCTGCTATTTTGTTAATCTTTGTAATTTGTTTTCTTCTAAATAATTAATAATTAAGACAATTATTTACGTTGACCACTATTTTCGTAAAGTAGAACGCATTGCCAGTGGATATACTTTAAACAATGTAAATCAAATGAACAAGACAAAATGAAATATACGAAAAATACAGCTTTTCTTTTGTAAAATTTTCACTGCATCCACACAAAACAATCACAATCATAATATCATTATATAATTACATCACGGTATAAATGATTAACTGACTAAACATTACGACTAAAATTGACAGATAAACAAATTGTTTTTACTAACATTTTGTGCCGTAAAACGAGTGTGAGATACACCGTACAGTACCGCTTATGTTTACAGTATTATATTGAATAACTATTTACAATAAATGCCATGTTTCAATGTATAAGATGGAGATAAACAACTAATTGACACGAAATTTCTTTGAATAAATACTGATTGACGAATAAAATGAAAAGATAGATGTCGTTGGTACTAATTTAACTGTAGAAACAGATTTATTTTAGAAAGTTACTAAAAATAATATGTTTTGTTCTTCTCTAATAGCTCTAAGAAGAAAGGGACACAGCATGTTACATCATTATAATAGTAGAATTGACAAATGCAAATGATGTTAACAAGCTTAATATTAATACAATATTATAGCCATTTTCAATAGTTTATCGCCATCCCGTACACCCAAACAAATACATTAAATGCAACTTCAAATACCTAAAACCTGTGCTTTATAACAATCTATATAAATATGTTATTTTTCGTCTTATTTTTAAAGCTAATTCAAGTTTTTTATTAATCGGAAAGAGGAAATCGGGACGGTGGATGTACAAGTACACACTAGATGTAAAAATATAAGCAGTTTTTTTTATAAATTATGATTCGAGAGGAAATCGCATGCAATATTTTCAGGAGGGTAGCCAGAAATTCGCCTGACATTGAAAAGTAGGTGTTAGGTTGCTTAAAATTGATTAAACTTACATCGCCAATTAGGAATTTTTCATTAACAATTAATAGTTAACATTAACTGCCCAGTGCCAAATCGTGATGGTGATAAATAATTGCTGGGGTTTTAAGAGCGGGCCAAGGTACGAACCTTGTGGTACTCCAAACATTTTTACCATTTTCAAGACCAAGTTATTAGTTTTACCTTTCCTTTTTTCCTTTATTTTGGTCGACTCTTAGTGCTTTAAGCAAGCAGTTATTAAAACGAGCTGTTACTATTCTCCGACTCTCACAAATTCGATACTCGACTCTATCAAACATTTCGCTAAGATATTTCTTATTCATTCCATACCATTCCAACTAATTGATATTTCAATTGTTATCTTAGTTTAACGAATCTTTATTGCAATTTACTGAACCATTTTAACTCTCACTATATCCATTAGGCCTGAGATTTAAGTATTGAAGGACAAGTTGAGCAAATTAATCTCAAGGGGAGGGAATATAGGACCTAGGTCACTACAGAAGCTGTCAACTAGATTAGGGAACTATGAGGAAGAGGTCATAAATCCTTAGAAAATTATTCAGACTAACATAACCACAAAATCTGTACAGGGACTTCACTCGACTCTTATGTTAGCTGGTGTTCTCAGCTGATGATCTACGTCTTGTGGTATATTAGTATCAAGGTGTTCAAGTGCTAAGTAAAGTTTTACCAATTATACAGACTGCTATAAGGATATGTTAGAACTCAGAACATCTATATTCCATACCAAATCTACAAGCTCATACTTGTTACGCGACCTACATTAATATACCTGTTTTCATATCTAACTCCAAGCGAATTTAGGTCTTATACTCTGATGATTATGATTCCATTTTCTATACTACGCGCCTCACCCCGCCTATTTAAAAATATTGTATAACATCTAATATATATAGGAAAGATTATTGAGAATCGTAAAAGTACTGTAGTCTTCGATTGAACGATATGCTTCAATTTCGTGATGGCAGCTCCAAATATAGCATTTTTTTCATCTTAGTTCTTATACATAGGAGTAGATCATAACAAGTTTTGGTTGATTTATCAAAATATTACTGACATCATCACAAAAACCACTTAATTTACAGATGATAATTGATAGGTGTTTTAAAATAAGTATGATTGAAATTTTACTAAAATAATTATGAGACCCAATGATATTGCAGATAGTTTGTAAGGAAAAAGACATTCAAAATCATCTGCGTAATTATTGAAGTACATAAAATGACACAGAAAGTTTTCAGTAACATTTCGACAAACCACCAACATCTACAACCAATATACATTAGTCTTAGTTTAATTTAAACTATTAAAGGCAATGTAGATAGAAAAGTTAAGTCGCAAATACATGAATCATAGCAATGTACAGGTCAGAAAAGCTAAGGTTTAACAGTAAAACATCAGTAACAAAAAACAAATTAAAATAACTATACAATAGTAAAATGCAATTCCGTATTCACTAGGTATTTTTCTAACAGGTCTTTGACGTACTAAATAAAAGACTTCAAGAACTATATTCAGGATCTTGCCTTTCGTGATGTTTCATTTCTCTTGCAGTCTTTTATTTAGGCGTCTAAACAATCGCATCCACACAAGTGACCATCTATAAACATTATATTTATATTTACAATACTTAAAACACTTGCGTCAGTCATTATGTCTTATCATCTTAAAGCATAGCCGCCCAATGTTCTGGCGAGGTTCCGAAGCGTCTACTCACTCACTAAGTCTTGATATGTCCGACACACACAAAACTATAGTTGTTTTGTTATTAATGAACAGTTGTACCGATCTTTTAACACGTTTTATACGTCTCATTTCTTATGCTAGAACGTTTTCCTCAGTTTTGTTATTCCGTTCGTGTATTACTTCTTAGTCTAGTCATTCATAGCATAATCTGCTTTAGTAGCATCTCTTATTGCAGCAATTTTTCTCATATTAGAATGTTTGCTACGTTTACTTTCCCGTCTGATGACCAAATTGCATTTGCTTTGCCTGCTTTTTCCTTTTCATTTATAAGTACAACTGTTTCATCATAACATAAAACCACTCACTATCTTTTATTGTTGTCCTTTTCGCACATGTGTTTAGACGTACCACTCTTTGATGCCGTCTCGTTTGACAGGCTGTGTTGGTATGGGTGCGAGAGGGGCAGACGGCGCGGTACCGTTCCTGTTCAGAGGGAGAGGTTGCAAGTTCCTCACTGCACCTCCCGTGGGGGCGCTGGATGCACCGCTTTGGTAGCTCGAGTGGGCCTGGAAACAAGTATGTAATTTAGGAATAGTAATTGAAAAAGAATGTACAGTTCAGTCTCAAACTTTTCTCATCGTTTATCTTTATTAGTGTAAAAATCATATAAATTTATCCTTAAATGATTGCTTTGCCAATCGGAATAACTACAACTGAGATAAACCAACATATTTACGAAACAAATATCAATCAAAACCTCGAATCGCGTAAAATAAAAGAGAAAAACAATTTGGCTTCTCATTTAAATACTTTTTTTTGTTTCTTTGTATAAGACTCACAATTTATTATAAGCATATTTTTACCAAAGTACCTACTGTTATCATACATACATGCGTGTTCATTACCTGATTGCCCAACAGCGCCGCGCTCGCTCCTTGCTGATAGTTCTTGTCTTCTGTCACCTTGTACGAAGGGTCGAACTTGAACACGATGTACTTGAGCACTATGATCACTATCAATATTATAGCTATCAGCACTGATGCCACGATGCCTGGAAGAACAAAATAATGTTAAGAGTACATACAAAACTAAGATTTACAATAATTAATCGTTTAAACAAATGTTTACTACGGATGGTAATTTTGGAACTAGGATGTTTAGAGTTATTTAGATTTGTTCTAGAAAAATACCATGAAAGTTGAAGTAAAATGGGCCGTAACTATAGAACATAGGTTAGTTTAAAAAAATGATTTCATATCCTTATCAACTTAACTTAATCCATTGTAACATTGCCCATTTTACAATAACGGAGATATTGCAATTGGGTTTACTTTGCTTAAATGAATTATGTATCGCGGATGCATATGCCTACAACGTTTAAGAGGAGAAAATGACAAATTAACTTCATGCTTATTAGATAGATAGTACGTAAAAGAAGCCGACCCATATCGTGTGATTGACACCCTTGAAACTGACTCAATTAATATAAAAAATAGTTTCTTACCAACAATAGTCGCAAAGAACTCAGACTCGGGCGGCACGACCCTATTATCGGTGGTCTTTGGATGGTACCACTTAGGCGTCACATCATATCCATTATACTCCGGGTGTACCCTCCCCGGTATTCTGTCCTGCTCACTCTCGGTCTCGTAGGTCGGCGTGCGAGCTTCTATCTCGTTCTTGTCTTCGTATTCTGGTATATGGTTGGAGTCTTCTTCGGTTGTGTGGGTCGGCTCGTCAGGTATGTGACGGCCTGTGAGTGTGGGTGTGAAGTGGTAGCTTGTGCGTGTGTGTGAGTGATCTGGAAAATAGATACATTTTAAAATAATGTACAAAGGAAAACGTGGTCTACAACTTTTTGGCTGTTGTAAACACTAAAGGTGTAGCTGTTGTATAAAATTTAAATCTAATTATAAGATATTTTATGATTACGTCTGGTAACGGAAGAAAATAAAATCAGGAGAGTAGATTTTTTTTGGGCAAAACTACTCACTAAGTGACATGAAAATACTTAATAATAATTATGATAAAGTTGAAATTAATGAAAATAAGGTATAATGAGTTATATTAGAGTAAGAAACAAAAAAGATCTTA
Source organism: Anticarsia gemmatalis (assembly GCF_050436995.1). Classification (NCBI taxonomy): domain Eukaryota; kingdom Metazoa; phylum Arthropoda; class Insecta; order Lepidoptera; family Erebidae; genus Anticarsia; species Anticarsia gemmatalis. The sequence goes on along the minus strand of NC_134763.1, from coordinate 10,325,808 downwards.
AAGTGATAAGACACATAATGAAATAGCGAATGAATAAAGTTTTATGGGAAAGAAAAAAGAAGGGAAAGTGTTTGAAAGAAGTCATTTTCTATGTCCTTATGCCCCACTAAAGTGACATGCTTTCATCTTACCCATTACCTCCGTATCTTTAAAACCTATAATATCTCAGACTACCCTCACCATCAGTAGGCGTGGTCCTCCTCTCCGGGGTAGTAGCACTATCCACAGTACCAGCATGCATATTATCATGATCCGGTAACGTGTGTCCGTCAGTACTGCTCTTAGTCGTCTCACTGGCGCCAGTAGAACCGTCTGTAGAGCCTTCTAGAGACTTGTCCACGTGTTCCGTTGAGACGATGATGACTGTTGGAGATGTCATGCTGTGGGTACTGCTGGCTCCGGAGCTGAAATGAGGAGATATGTTAGTGATAGGCTACAGAAATATAAAGTATGGCTAATGATCCGTCAATGTCATATAAGCCATTCGAAAATGGACTTCCAGCGATATTGATTTTAATATTTTCAACTAATTAAATATTTATTCCTAGTTATACTTTTATTATTACTTTTGTTATTGGAAAACTAATATTACCCAATAGTGGTTTTGCAGTCCATTTTGCCTATACACTGAATAATATTTCACATTGAAATATCCAGGCTCATATTTACTTTTGTTACTTATTATGTTAAACTAATATTATTACCCAATACTGGTTTTGCAGTTCATTACCATTCTCTTGAATGTCTAAGCTAGGTGCTATAAGAAACAATGAACTTACGTGGTCATAGGATGCTCAGGTTCCGTAATTTCATCAATATTCGATCCAGATCCTTCGATACAATCTTCATCATCACACGGTTTCATCAACTTGCCACTTGTGTCACCCTGAAACAGCCGAGCATATGAACATAATGTTGCTTACATATATTAAGTAACCGAAAAGTGTTTAAAAATACCTGCTCTCAGTGGTATAATAGAAATCAGAATATCAAAATTAGAAATGTTGTTTGCTTTTTCTACTTTTCTATTTTTTATCGAAATATACTCATTGTTTAAGTTGCGAAAAATTTTTTTCTAACCTTTTACCCATAAACGCATTCAAAGAAATTAACTTTATTTTGATATATAATAATGCTTTCGTTCTCACCTTGTGTAACCTAGATGGTGGTCTCCTAGTAGACGGTACATACACCGGAGTGATGAGATCATCACCAGACCCTGCGTCTGGTAACACACAGGCGTCTTCATCATCATCTCTACATCCTGACCCCGCCCCGGAGTAGACTAATTCGTCTAGTACACCTGGACCGCCGTATCCCGATGGTGGAGTCTGAAGAGGTAAAAATAAGGATCACAATATTATCACAACATTTTATGGGGTATCGGATTAGACTATCTGAAAATGAAGTAAGATTAAGATTAAAATATTTATTTGACTATGGTAAGCACACAAATCTGATCCATTATACAGTGTCTGGGTTTCAACAGTACTTGTTTCTACTCAGATGTCAACACCAGTTGAAATGACACATGAGTTGCTATTTTTTATTGTAGTTAGAGCATGTTCAGTGTTTTCTAATTATAAGTACGACTCTGAACACTTTATTGTCGTTTAGTTTGATGTATAAGCAAAAATAATTTATCTGGTAGGTCAAGACCAACCAGATCAAAGTCAACATCAACCTTAAAACCAAGGTTTTTAAGCTTGATTGTGTCTGTTTTTTAGTTTCAAGACATATTCCAACCATATCGAATGTCTGACCTGCTGCATCCTGTTAATGTCCCTGTCAAGCGGCGTGTGAGCCCGCCTCGCATCCCCCCGCACGGACACGGCGGGGTCGGCGGCGGCGGCCAGGTCCAGCACGCGCACGCCGTCCAGCACGAGGCCGGCCAGCACGCCGCTGAACGTGCGCGCGCCGCCCGCGCCGCCGCCCACTGTTACTGTCGACATGCCGTTGAAGATCGTCGACTGCTGACCGCCTGGGAGAACGAATTTAAAGGTAATAGTCGTCTTCTTTGAAAGTGTTAATGATTTGACACATGTTTTGGATAGATTTATGGCTCTTAAAGGTCCATAGGTATTGAAAACGTATCAAAGATAAATCTCTGATTCTCAAAAGAGAGTTCTCCAAAAATCTAAAACTGACTTTATTAGATGTAAAATAAAGATAAAAGGATTATCAAATTAAAATCTCTAGAATTAAGTACACAAATATTAATATAAAACCTAGAAGACAAAGGTTTCATCCCTAATAGCCCGTAAAAAAAGAAATAATAAGAAAAAACGTTTGCACTTAAAATAGGTGACTTTACTATTTATGTTTACTGTAGATCCAAAAAATTCTATCCCTGAAAACCTCTAAATAGTGACAAGACAATGTTATTCCTAACTCAAGATACGACTCACCTTGTGGATGTCTAATAATAACAGCATAATTATCCAGCTGCAGTGAGGCTCTGCTGCCATTTCTGGTGAACCGAGCGACGTGGTAGGCGCCATCGTCTACCCTTGCGGTCTCGTCTCCAAGTGGGTGATCACCACCGCCCACGTTGTACACCATGAAGAGGTTTCCTCGAATCTAAGCAGTAATCAAGTTAGATTTAATCTTTTGATAAATAAATTATTGTTATACTTAGCCCGTTACAAACGTGCGAACTACGTCATTATCAAAAGAAGACTCCGATAAAATTACATGACTTAGTTCGAAGGTTGGAGATGGCCCAAGTAGTCCCTGTACTAGTGTCACGTTAGGCTTTTCTAACAAAGCCTGTGTAAGAAGGGCTTACGAAAATATATTGCTTAAAAACGAAATTAATTGATTTTCTTCTATAAACGTTCCTTTTTATGGATTTTTCCGCCTTTTGACTGCTTTGGCTGACTTAGTAATAATCTGATTAACCTTGAACAAAAACCCAAATTCTTTCCAAAAATAAGATCCAGTCAACTTAAAAATATAAATAATGAATATCATAGACCGCCAACTTATTTACATTTGTTACTTTCTACAAAGATATCCACTGATGTCGTCCATGTCTTACACCTATAATATCACATAAACACTCACAATTTCCATCTGCATATAATCCTGTGTGTTAGAGGACTCAATCCTTAGTAACACAGCATCAGCCTTGCTGGTGACGAAGCCGAGAGCAACTTTGTCTGTCTCGGTGTCTGCTACTGAGTCTGTAGGGAATGTGTACGTGATCGTGCCTTTGCCGGGACCGAACTCGTAGGCAATGGACTCTGAAAGGTGAAGCGATAATTAATGTTGACTGCCTCCGTGGCGCAGTGGTTCAGGTCGCCACGCCGATACCATTGCGTCGGGAGGTTGTGGGTTTGATTCCCACATGGAACAATTATTTGTGCGTTCCTCAAATAATATAATTGTTTCGGGTCTGGTTGTACTTTGTGTCAGTTGTTTGTATGTTTGTAAAAGTCTCCGCGACACAAAAGCAATTCTCAATGCGGGAGTTTTACGCCAAAACAATTCTATTCTATTTTTTATTTAAAACTATTTGATTTATCTCATTAATACTACGTCGCTAACGAACACAGGTAGTTGATAACGAAGACACATTCTGTAAATTACTTTATAACATCATTAATGTCCTAAAGAAGTAAATAAAATGTTTTGACGAACTTAAACATCGAAAGAATCGAAACAGTAGAATCTACGAACAATCATTACATGTAATTCTACGTACCATCGTAACAAGTAGGTCCAGTGAACGATGTTAAGTCACAATCACAAACATACGTGTTCCATTGCTGCACACATACGCCTTTGTTAGCACATGCATTGTGGGTACATTTCGTTGGACCTGCGAAACATAACAATGGAAAAGTTCATAAAAATATCCAACTTATTACTCACGAGAGTCAGAATTATAAGGGAACTCTGGTGAACATCAAAATTAAATACCACCTATCATTAGTGAAAAGGAATAAATGCTTTCAATAGTCCCAATAGTAATAGCGTTCTTGTATCCGAAATAAATCTACGTCAGATTGTTTTACCAGAAACCTTTTCACTTACACCTAAGTTTCACTGCCTAACAAGCAACAATAAGTACAACAAATACTCTTCATCGATCAAACTTATAAAAATATTACTTACCTTCACACCCCGACCCTAACGAGGAACTAGGTACAACAGCATCTTCCATCAGTGACGGTGATTCTCCAGGCAGATCCAGACTGGACATGCAGCCTTCAAACCCTTGCCGAGACAGCACTCCGACTGGTAACGCTGTGTACATGTCCTTAGGCACTCCGCCCACGTATAACACACTGTCTAGTTCTAACATTAGATTTGAACCTAAAAATATAATGAAGTTAGGGTAGATAAGAGTAAGGACAGATAAAGAGAAAAATATAAACACGCTCTTACACTTACTTACTTAAATAAATACTTAAGTTGATAAAGGTACGGAATTGATTTCATATTTCAGCAAAGATAAGATTATGTGGGATTAAGATTTTACAAATACTTTGATTACATTTTCGTATTAGGCATAATTCAAGAAATTTCACAGCCAGAAAATATTTTGTTAGACAAAACTCGCACTTCGAAGTCATTAAATGAAATTATTGTGGCCAAAATATTATTATAGTAACACACTACTTTTTCTTACCAATAAGATTTATTTAAAACAAAATTAGTATATAATTCGTGCTAAGTCAACTTACTCGTAGTATGCATTTCCAGATCATCATCAACTTGTAACGTATGAATCTTAGGCGTCGGTCTTCTCACAGACACCGCATGCCACCGGTTGTCATTCAAGAAGTTCTTCAATTTATCCTTCATAGTCACTACACCATCCCCAAGATTGAACACACAATGTATGTGACCATTTACCAACTCTATCGCTATGAAGTCTTGCTTCTTTCCTCCATTGTAAAACAATAGGCCATCCATCTCCGTCGTTCGGAAGTAAAAGTCCAAATACGTGTTTGCATAAGCTTTGAGTAACGGCAAACCGACGTACGTATGTTTTGATTTAAAAGTTACAGATTTATAAACGTCTAAAGAGTCAGGTTTCACGAATTTTCCAGTGAATATCAAATTGGAAGTATCGTAGATGTTGTTAGTCTCATCATTACTACCAACTCCTAGAGTCTTAGCCATGTCAATGTATCTTATACCGTTGAAAACAAACTTTTGTAGATATCCGACAAAGTTCGGTAGTGTTGACGTCATCTGGATTTCTTCTTCAGGATGAAACAGTCCTCCTAAATGTAACGTCGATATTTCTAACGTAGACGCTTTCCCTAAAATTGTCTCAGCTGCAAAACGAACTCACGTTTTAGTACCATATAGTAAATCTAATACGAAACACCTAACCACAACATTGACTTTAAAAGAAAAATAACTTAGCAAAGTAAACTTCCATAGAATTTTATTAGCAGCCAGTATTTGAAGTTATTTACATTTAGTACTGCAGATTTACGTGATAGTCAAGCTTAGATAGATGTTTATGCTGATGATTCAGATAGACAATCAACTGCTAGAAGACAATGCATAGCAACAACTCTTGAAGAATATTCTTTTACCGACATAAAGTTAAATCTTCTATAGGCAAATTAACTAGCGGAAGTTATCAGCATTCTTTACACTGCTACTATTATACCCATTCTCACAGACATTTATTACCAGAGCTTGCAATACTGTGTCAGACAAGAATACAATTAGTTTACCAAATACTTATAGGAATAGTCCTATGAGTATATTGGAATGTCATTAATAAGAATTTCATCATCAACAATTTTGAAACGCACAGATTTTTCTTATAGATAAGTTTAGATAAACGCTGCTCTAAGAAGAAAATAGGCCAAAATGTTCAAGATGTAATTTTTTACAGTTTTTATATAAGATTTGAAAATGTTAGATTTTATGTTGGTTTGAATGACTGAGCAGCGTTTATATCATAAGTCTAAGCACATACACATAGGATACTACAAGAAGAAATGAATATAAATGAATTAAGAAACAATAGCGTACAAAAGAATGGTGAATCACAGTGCCAACTATCAAACAACGTAAAATAAGCATCTATACTACTTCTAATAGGACGTCTAACAGTTATACACTCTTCAGAAGACATTGAAAAGTGTCAAATTTGAATTCACTTGATCTCAAGTTAATTCAAATTTCTCTCTTATTGACTATTTTTATTTGGTTTGACTGCGTTGTTCCTTAATATTAGTTCTAGTTTTGTTTGTTCTGTGTTGATTTTTATTTGTGTGGGTTTATGTCATAATTCTTGATAAATATTTTTTGGATGTTAATATTATTTATTTTTAATTAATGTTATCCTGTATATTAATATTAATCATTTCATAAAATCAAATGCTCGAAATATGAACTACATTAATCTGTATCTTATGTAGTCAAAACGGGTAATTTTAGTACATTAATATAATTTTATTCGAATATTACAACCTTAAGTCCCGAAAACGCACTTAGCCACCATAGACCTAAGGCTTAAACTTTCCCTCATTCGAGAGGAGACCAATGCAGTGGGTCACTGATGGGTTAAAACTATCCAAAGCTTTGGCCAGATTGTCATTTTTTCAATTATGACCGATATAAAGCTACTGAGTAACAAGAAGCTTTCTTGTCAATTTATTATTATATTGTATACATATACTTATATTTCTGAAATATTTAACCTTTTAGTCTTTGTCAATATACTGTTTCATCATTTATAATTTAGAATACCTGTTGTATTTTTATGTAAAGTATATTCTGTATAAAATTTTCCAACTCCACTTTGAACACCGCAGCCAAAGCAAAACCAACCTTATCGTCGTCTACATAGGGGTGAAAACAAAAGTAGTGCGGGTGGTGCCCCGTGCATACGTACATAACATACCGCGTACGGCCTGCGCGCCGTCTACTTGCAGTTTGAGGTTCGATGCCCGCCGCGAGAAACGTACTGTGTGCCAGTTGTCATCTGCGACGTTGGTCCCGGCCAGAAGATTCTGAATGAAAGAAAATTGTACCGCATTAAAATATGCGACAAGTAAGAAAACTGATTACCGATACATGGTTTTGTTTTCAAAAAAGTCTTAATTTACGAGACAAGTAAGATTTCGTGAATGTATTTTTTTAGATAGAAAGGAAATCCAGGGTATATTTTGTATTTCATGAGCAGTTTTTCTTTCTTTTGTTTTACATAACTGAATTCCATAACAGCCGGTATTATCTCACTTAATTAAGTTGGCGGAGTTGGCGTTGTGGAGAGCAGTCTAGAATCTGGCGTTGTTAAATTCAATTAATCAAATTAAGTTCCAGGAACGTTTTGGTATTCTGGAAGGTCCCATCACATCTTTTAATGGGCATGAGAATACTAAAGATAATCTGGTATAATCATCTTCATTTAGTACCCACCTTCTCTCGATCCCCTAATCGTACACTGGCCCTCACTCTCCCAGCAGCTACCGCCAGTTCTATCCTATCAGCCGAATGTTCCGAAGCAGTCCGAAGTAAAAGACCAGCTCTACTGGTGCGAAAGCGAAGCAACAACTCCTCAGTCTGTGTTATGTGTTCAGGTCCTAATGCTGCTGTGAGATGCTGGCTACCGTTGAGGAAGATTGTTGGAGCCTCTGGAAATTTAAAAGATGAAATGTTGTAGATCGACAAAATATTACTCGCTAAGGTAAGTCGGTTAAAACCAACTTAAATTGTATTTCCAATGAATTACTTTTTATTAGCAATCAAAGACACTTCAAATAAAAATTTCGAAATGCATAAGATTTATAAAGTATGAATTATTGATTACGTTACATGATTTATGTATAAAGCGATTTCAATAATATTCGCTCAGGAGTAAATCAAACTTATAAATAAATTTACCTCTTCCACAAGTAGGTCCACCATAGTTGGTCATAGAACAATCACACAGTGGTCTGTTCCATCCTTCAGAGCAGGATCCTCCATGTTGACAGGGAGAACTGACACACTGCTTCATCAACACATGACAGGCTGGACGAACCGATGCTGTGGAATAGAAACAAGAAGTATGTCATTAATTGTATATCTAGACTTTAATTTACTTGAGCTTTTGAAATTGCATGCCACTGCAGGTCTTTTTAATCGCTGTACTACTGTTGTATTAGGTACTACAAGGCTAGGTTTATATTTCCTTCAGATACACGAAGACTATCAATTCAAATCACCAAACGCTAATCCATTTCTGGTGTAATAAGCTATACTCAAGATCAAACTTGAGTACGTTGGTAAGCCGATTCTCAACCGATAAGTACAACTGACTAAAATTCTTTTTCTTTTCTTACCAGAATCCTGCTGCCTTGCAAACGCCGTCAAATCCTGAGGTTTTCCATTTAACACCAAATCTCTGATGCATCCCACAAACCCTTGTCTCAACGCTGCAGTCCATAAAGCTGGTGGTGTCCTCGACGCTGAGTACTCTGAACCTAGGCCTCCCACAAATAGTGGCCCGTCTAGTTCCAGCTGGTTTGACTCTCCTGAAATTTAAATAGTCATCAACATCAAGCATCAGTTTTTAGTTGATATAAAGGTTTTTTATGATGTCTCCGTAAACGTAGCTAAAAACTGGTTCACGTGATATGATATTTAATGGAGCTGTGTAAAATATTCATCAATGTCCTGAATAAAAGAAAATTTGAATAAACCAACGGAACCTAACTTACCCGGTGTCTTAAACTCAGCATTGGCCCCATCAACAGTCACTCTCCCATCTCTTCCACTTCTTCTCAACAAGAAGTCATGCCAGTGTGAATCATCAACTCTTCTCCTAGATGCCCTGACCCTCACTCCTCCGGAGCCCAGGTCAATGTGCACGTATATGTAACCGTTGAGGATCTCAACCGCGAAGAGATCAGCCTGGAATATGACGGTGGTGTGATGAGACATCTGCTTGGAAACTAAGACATATGACGTCACAATAGAAGGCACACATTGGAATCAGGATTGCTTTGATCAAAAAGACTGTTCCTTTATTCAATATTTTTTACAATTTCCCTGTCAGACCAATATCTTTTTAGTATAAATATATAGATATTGCATTACTCCAAACAGCCAGGGTATATACGTAAATACATTTGTAGATACATATGATAATACTTATATTAATTATAATAAGCACTACATACTAAATATACTATCCGCTACATATTAAATATATAGAAAAATAGTGCTTGATATAAAAGCGTTTCTAACTATTGTTACTGAAATCAAATTGTATCTAATATACCTAGAATAAGAGAAGAAAATAGACGTATCAATAAAGAACAGTAGTAGAAATAAAAAGCTGAATCTATGTTTGAAACAACAGAAATCAATAAAAGCGTAGCTACAAAAAACTCGTCTGACTGCAAATAATATATGCAAACTAGTCGCAAACCATTTTGAATACTAACATTCGGGACCAGACATGCAAATACTAGTAAATTCAGTACTAACTCTCCCGCAATAGTTTATATTCAATGTGAAGTTATTTGAAGGCATTATTGAGTTACACAAAGACAAGCTAAATGAATTCAAATTTTATCTAATCAAGATTATTTTAGTCGAACTAGTAAATCTATTTAAAATTGAAAGTGATTCTAAGGACGAAATGGTGCGAATTTGTGTAGGTATTAATAAAGCCCTTTCTATACAAGACTGCACTTCTTTTGGTCCCATAATTTGCCTAGTTATACACCAAACATAAAAATAAATACCAATGAAGAAAGGAACAATTTTATTTCGTTTGACAACGTGTTCTTTAAAAGCATTTCGTGTAGTGCTGAGGGGGTCAATTTGTGCGTTAGTTCTACAGTGCGTACCAGGTTATAACAGACAGATAAACATAAAAAATTCACATCATCAAGTGGGTGAAACTTTATAAGGTACCATACACAAATTCCCCTATATCTGTGATCTTATTTTAATCTCTTTTCAACTCGAACCTACCATGCAGCACCTCAACGGATAACGATGATTTGATCAAATTAAATACTCCAACAGATTTAATCAAAATTTTATTATAAGTCAGTCCATATTACATGAAGCGATTTAATAAAAGGGACTTCTTAATTTTCTCTCGTAAATTTTGGTCGGTATTATTAAATTTGGAGATTTACGTTTCCATTGAGGTTGGTGGGGTATCGCACGTCCTAGATTTAAATATTGCTTGTTATCGTTTAAAGTGTTCATGAGTTTGATGTTGTTATAATAAAATTAATAATGACAAAATCAATTATAATCTAAGAAATTGAAATTAAGGTTACAGTGATTGGTATCATTGTAACAAAGAGTAAACAACTAAAACTTAGTAGGAAAACCTACCTAACATAAATAAAAAAATACATTGAAATTAAACAAGATCAAAACAAAATGAACAAAACGATCCTAAAATGAAAAAGTCGTCTCGAAAACACAAATTCCTTTACCCAAACCCAAATCACCTCACCCCGAAACCTTTTCAAACATAACAACAAACTCTTGAACATCAACGAAGACCCCACAAAGCGTCCAATGACATGGCCGTGATGAACTGAATGATTCTCTCAAGTGATTGTCAAATGCTGATGATAATAATCTTTTAAGTGATTGGTCTGACCCCAAAAGCTTCACCCCTTACCGTGCAACCTACCCTTGGCGGTTTCGCCCCCATATTGAAGAGGACGAGACCGTTTGGCTCGTTGGTGCGGAATTTGAATGATATCGTGCCCGTCTTCACTGCTTCCCATTTTGGTAGTATCTGTGATAAAATAAATTGTATTAGTTTAGATGTCACACAATAATACGGTCGATTTTACCATTTCTATAGGTAAATATTGATTTAATAAAAATAAAAGTAAAATTACATATAATAAGATACACACGTAAAATGCTCGATATGTTATTCCTTACATTTTGTTTTATTCTATTAAATAATTTATCTAAAAGCAATAAAACTGATCATTATTATTCTAGTGAAACTGAAGACATAATAATATCTGGATACAGATAAATCTAGCTACTTTTGTCAGTATCAGTTAATTCATTGTCAGTCAATAGTTGTTAATTAGACATGAAGAGGTTGAACGCAATAAAAAATAGACTAAATCAGACTTTATCTGCTGCTCTGGTTACTCGTAATTGTACATTGTGAAATGTATCCAATCAAATTCTAAAAAGTTATTATTTGTTACGCCATCCTGTATTTGCAGGTACCTACTCGTGTGAATATCGATGACTATTAGAATAACTAGCCAATTTATAAATATCCAATTCAAAAATAATATATTTGCTACAACAATTCCAGCAAGTCAAATCGACCTCGGCTTCCCAGAAACCACTCGCAGCAAACAATTGGTTCCCATAAAAGCTGTGTCTATATAGACTTTGATCAATTTTGCATTGTACACTCGGATGGCATTGAAATATATCGTATCTACGTATTCATCTATATTACTATACTATGGAATTATAGGTTTTTCTACAGTAATTTCTTTTACTATCACGCAAGCAATATTGGTAGGTAAATTGTAATTAGACTTTGGAAGTATAACAACATTAATAATAATGGTTAATGGTTCGAACCTGAGGCAACTCACCAATGACTTTTCGAACTTATGTGTGTTTTAATTTTCAACGGTACCAATGGTGAAGGAAAACATCGTGTTGCAACATTGCATGCCGGACTTATTCAGAACTTTTTCTTGAAGGTAAGCAAAGTCCCCAACCCGCACGTAGTGGACAAACCCGTCCCTCATTACAGGAGATTTTACATTACCCTTGCTCATCAGATTATATTTGTTAATAATTTTAACAAATGTCCCATTTGTTAAAATTATTAACAAATATCAAAAGACCAATGTTATAAAAACTTATCTTAGTGTAACATCATGAAAAATGAAACAAATTCAATGAAGTAAAATCAGATATAGGTACACATCGACGTTCATCTTTAAAATTCTTTTGACCGCAGAAGATAAAGTGAAAATATTTTGTAAAGATCACTTAAGCGTTGATTAGGAAAGCTTTTGGCATTATTAGGGTTTCGGGAGCAAAATATTTAGGATTTCCTTTGTTGATTAAAAATGTTGGCGGTTATTCAACGGTCTGAAGAATAATAGAAATTTGATGAAGGGAAAGCTTATTTATATTCAGGGTCAACACTTTTTTGAAAAGTAGCTATTTATCTGTTCGATTTTCATTTATTCAAAATCTTGGGTTTGTCTTCAATTATTACTAGGTACTATGTACGAGAAAACTTTCACATTGTAACAAACTCCGAATTCATATTAAGCAATTCTTACAAGAAAACATCAATAACATTTTCACTGGCTAAATTAATCATATCAATACAACATGAAACACCGCTTTACCAAAATCAGTTCCATGAAAATGTTCTACAACATAAATATATTTAAAATCTGTGCCTCTAATGAAAAAGGATATAAGTCCTATTTTGTAGAAAATTACTTAAGATATTATAGTACACTTATGTCCCACTTTTGTGACATATTCAAGTGTAACTTTACCTCCTTTGCACATGGCTAACTTTCTCATTTTTTAAAATAAACAATATCTCTTTTCACCAATCGATAGAGCATGTTTTTCTGAACATTTTGATAACTTAAAATATAAACAAATTTTCGACAAAATTAGACTTGTACCCTTTTACACTGGCGGCACAGAAATGGCGTACCCATCACACACATTACTAAATCAAACAAACGTAATACAATATTCAAAGAACAATCAGCTTTCAATCTCCACATCGGAATCAATACGAGTTACATTAGATACTGAATTATTGATCGGCACAATCAAAGTGTGGTCAATCAATGTATAACTTAAGTACGGTTGGATTCCGATATTAGTCGCGGTTTTTGTGGTGAAGTGCTATTTGTAGATAACGTGTGGGATTAGGATATTTATTTGTTGCTGAAGTTTTGTGTATTTGATAGTGGTAGTAGTCTAAAGAGGAGTTACTTTATGGTAGAATATTAGTAAAAAAAGGGTGGACAATGATGAAAGAAGCAGCATCGGTCAAATACCAAATTAAAATGTGCTAAGATTTTAACCACTCTTGCTGAAAAATAAAATGTTTATTTTAAGAAAAGAAATACCTTCACAATCCGTTAATGTAACGATGAGTAGTTCTTGAGAGAACCATTTGGCATTCAAATTGCTTCCGTATTTCGGTGGCACGTTTATTACACGACCTTAGTATTTGCTAGGTCTACATACAAGCCTAATGGGATGCGAGAATAATTTGACAATGACATGATTTTTCATACTTTAAAAGACAACACTCGCACTAAGCATTTTGTGTCGCGGGGACTAATTTTATGTAAGTTTTAAGTCAATTCGATTAAACGATAAAATTGTGTTTCCAATACCAGTTGTACGTAAAGCGACGTTAACAATATAGTATTAAATAAATAAGCATCATATTTTTAAAACAAGAGACTTTAGCATCAAAATTGTGTAGCATTTAACATATAAACAACCAAAACGGCAATAATTTCGAACATAACAATCTAAAACTGCACATACATAATTATAACGTTCTCGACTACGAGCTTTAGTCGTAAATTAATTAATTTGCACACAACACTAATAGTTGCACTAATAGCACTAACTAGTGCTATGTTATTGTTGTTAGTGCTAGTGCTTTACTGTGTTCTACGTAACAGTCTTAACTGCGTACTTTATGGGGCTTTAAAAATATTTTAGTATTTAAGTTGTCCTTATTGCGCAAGTCGAAAAGTAACTGTTCCAAACTAGTAGCTTTTATTTTTAAAAATTAAAACCGCTTTTACTTTTCTTAAATTTTCGTATTAAAAAAAATGTTTTATTTTATTTTTCTATTATATATAAAAAAAATATTTATTTAACACTTTGAAAATACTATCATTCTTTACTTTTTTCTTCTTTATTAAGCACGTAATTGGCTTACTATTATTCGCCAAGTCATCATGCAAACCATAATAATTATACCTAATTACGTTAAAGCCCATTTATAATTTTACATCTTAGTTGATCAAAAAACCTACAAATTCGAATAACACATTCAAAACTATATATTGCAAACAGTTTTCGACATATAATAAGTAGTTGCAATATGTAACTGCCAGCTGAACACTGAAACTTAAAGTACAGCTAAGAATGTAAGGCTGCGCTTTCACCAGAGATGTGCAAGGTAACGAGGCTGCGCTCGAAGAAAAAATAAGATTTCTTTAGGATTTTATTTTATATTTTTTTAAAGATATTTAGATGTTTCTTGTATCGACTTTTATAAACATACAAATCACTTAAATAAAATACCAACCAAAGCAACTAAAAGATTGCACAAAGCGTTATTCTTTGCGATAAACAAACCCACGACCTCCCAACGCACTGATCATAGCGTGACAACCTTCTTTACCACTACTCTACGAAGGTCGTTTAAGATGCTTAATCCTCCTGTAAAAATAACCACACTAGAATATTTCTTAATGCGTTTATTTACCTACGAATATACAACTTCGCTAATCAGTCCTATTGGTAGTTTTTCTTCATACATCGCTAGGTACTTCGCACTTTAATAGAAACGCAGCCTTACTCTGTACAAAGCTTGCCCGCATAGACAGCTACGATTAATTTAGACTAGACGTAGATCTAAGATAGTGTTTTAGGTTCTATGTTTTTGTTTGTCTACTGTTTTTGAAGATGGATAACTTGGTTAACAAAACACGTTTATAATTTTAGTTTGATTATGAGAATGAAATAAATGGCGACTGCTCTGCCATATTAACATTGATATCATGATATTTTGAAGGAATTACTTTTCTTGATGATTTGTTTTGTAAGTCTACGAGATAGGCCTTTGTCCAGCAGTGAAACACAGGCATAGGCTGGTAATGAAATATTATTATGAGTTGTACTTTTCGTTCAAAACTATTTTTTTTTATTCCGTACGTACTGTTAATCGTACCGATAATCTTAGAGGTAGGATTATCACGTGTAGTTAGTTCTAGTAGCGCGTTACGAAGGTCATACTTCAATTTCCAGGTCGAATAGAATGCGAATGAGATTTTATAAAATTCTCACACAAAGTTTAGTACAACTGATTACCATATTCACTGCCATCGAAAGAATACACTTAAAAAATTCGTTCACACCATATTTTCAAATATCTAACCCTGAAAACTAAACGATATCCTAAGCTTATAAGCGTACAAATTCGCTTACAAGCGTATCTAGTCCTTTGACCTTTGGGTGACCCTAGAGGCCTAATAGGCTCTGAGGTCAGATCCCCAACGCGATAAAATTACGTCTTACTAATGCTAGGCTTTGTACTAATAGTTATTGTAGATTCTGGTCAGTTTCAACTCTTTTGAATCAGAGTCGATGTGTGTAGATTTTCCATTATTGGATATCGAATTTTGATTGAACTTTATTAGTCTCTTAGACTAAAAATATATATAATATTAATATAATAACACTATAAATGACTTAATATAAATTTTCTATAAAATCTGAAGACCGTTTGAAAACGAAATTTTCTTAATATTTTATATTCTAGGCTATATTAAATCATAAGGATCGGTGACTCTTTTTTCAAAAGGCTCAAGTGTACGTAAGGAATGGTTTTTGTTGAAGTTTAACTGCTTAACTATTGAATGAATGTGACGTACTTTAAGTAATTAGGAACCAACAACAGTATCCAGCTTACACTGATTGAATGTGGAAGTATCTATGGCTTTATTTATTGTTTTATTACTTTAATACTCTTGCATAAACTTATAATCCATAGGTACTAATATTATAAATGCGAAAGTAACTCTGTCTGCCTGTTACTCAATCACGCCTAAATTTGTATGATGTTTGGTATGGAGATATTTTGATACCCGAGAAAGGACATAGGGTACTTTTTACCCAAGGAAAATTACGCATAATGGGAAAATTAAGGTGGCGGGTAAGTCGCGGGTAAAAGCTAGTATATTATAATAGTACAGACCACCATTATTCACTTTAAAATAAAATCCGCTTTCCATACAGGAGCACCAAAGCTATTAAACCCCGACACAAAATGCAGCCGTTCGCAATTACTTCGCAAAAAACACCGCCCTTTGTGCAATCGTTGCAAATTACACCCTGTATGTTAAACATACGAATACGTATCTATATTATTAACCGACTTTATAAAAGAAGAAGGTTCTCAATTCGTCTATTTTATTTTATCTCGTAACTCTCTATTGGGAGAGCCGTTTGATGGTTGTTTGAAATGCGGAACAACATGGAATGCTCCATGTTGTTCCATGATACCGATTTTTTGTCGCGGGGACTGAACCAGATCCGAAAACACTGTTTGGAAATTGAAGCCACGACATCCCGGTAGCGGCGTGGCGACCACATTAACCACTACGCCACGGCGACCGTTAAGTTATTTAGTAATTTTTGAAATGTCCATGAAAATTCTTAATTTTGTATACATTATATTATGTTTGTTTGGGAGTGCTACTCAAATGATATTTGCCTAGAAGGCAATTCTTTTTTTAAATTATTATCGTGTAAAAGACAAGTTCATGGTCTGTTACATCTAAGCTGCGGAACCGATTTCAGCAAGGCGATAGCTTAAGACTGGGTTCAAACAAAAGCCACTTTTTTCACAAAAGTCAATTTATATACCCAAATAAAGCTATAAAAATGTGAGATTAAAAGAAAATAGGATTATTGTGATAGAGAGTTCTCGCTGTGCGCATGCCACTGTTATAAAAACCATTTTGAATTCACACCGCGCTATATTTTGGCTCTGAAAGTCATGTTGCACGTTGGTTAATGGAGATAAAGTTCCCAATGTAACAGTTTTGATCCAAAATGCGTTTCGTTTTCTTTCTTTCGTTTTTGTTCCATACATTTATGAGTCTTGCAGGGCCTTATTTTTGAACTGTGCGTTAGTCAATGTTTACCTATATACTCAATAACATATGTACTTAATTCGACTGTGAAATGTAAGACACATGAAAAATTAAGACACGAAGAGGCCGTCTCATTGCTTCGAAAGATTATTAAAAGTCGGTCTCGTTGTAATAAAAATAACTTTGCTTAAGCCATAACGAAGGGCTTTTAGAGCTTTAACAATTTTGACACTAAGTTGACCATGAAACATTATATAATGATACAAATAATACATTATAAAGTAACATTCCACTATGTTTTCACTTATGTACATTACGTATAACATATAAAGCTTACATTACGGTTACCGAGCCGCGTAAAATATTACCACGCAACTAAAATAACCGTAATTACGCATCCCGTAATCCGATAAAAGCAAGCTTTTCGTTCAAACCTGCGAGGATTAAACGTGTGATGTGCTAGTTATTATACTAATATGGAAATTGGAATATTATTTCTAAACTGTAGGCATTTACTGTGACAAAACAGAACGTACATAATAATATAGATTTATTTAGTAATTTGGTTTTACATTGTATTAAAGTATTGTATTTATGATTTTTGCATCGAATTTTTTTATCTTATATACATTAGAAATTGTGCTGTTCGATGGTCTCTCCCTACCTCCATGAGAATAAGTGGCTTATTTTTATGTCTGTGCAATGTGTGTATAGATTTTATAAATTATATTTAAATGGATATGTAAAACCAAAGTTTCGAATGACATTCTTCGTTTTTGTAATTCTTATTCCCAATTGTTAAAATATTTATATAATCAATACCATCTTAAAGGCAAAAGGTACCGAAATAAGTCTTAACAAGATCGTAAACTCATAATTTTAGAAGCATTACTAACCTTTTACATCTTAACTCGATAGCAAAAACCCTCCATTCACGCAACCATCAAGTACCTTTAAAAGAATATTTGTCTAGCCGATACACTTACCAAAGCACTTTTATCTAGCCATTCTATTCTGTTAAGGTCATTCACCAGCCAAAAATCGAAACATAAGAAGGGTCCATATACCCAAATCTGGGCTCAACGGCCCCAACATTTCCCTAGCGAGCCTATCTTGGCATTAAAATCAGTTATTTCCATTAACCCTAACTGAGGGTGGGTGAAACCCGATGGGTTCGTTGCTGTGCAAGGAATGAGTGGGCGGAGCTACGGAGTGGTGACTCGACTTTTTGTTGGGTTTTGTTATTTCTATTTTTTCTATTGTGTGGTTGTGGAAAGCAAATGTTTGGTGGTGTGAAATGTTTGTTGTTGTGTAGTAAATCAATGCTTAAAATAACTGGATGTGTAGCTCTTTTTTATCGAGTACTTTTCAAGAAAAACCTGATAATGGTCCTGATCAAGTGGTCAAGTATCGAGATTTTAAAATGTGCTGTAAAAATAGTTTTTGCAGCGCCCGCTAGAGACGTTGATCAGATTTTCATACAGAATGTCTCGATAGCTAGTCGGTTCTCTATAGATACTATACTCGATACTAGTAGAGAATCGCGCTCCTTCAGTTGGGTCAGTTACGAATGAAATTAGTTTTATTGAAAATATTATTAGGAAATAAAAAAAACACTTTTTAACTCTCAAACTTAACAAAAAAAATAAGCGCTGTTATTTAAATCAGTATCGAGCGAATCATTAACTAAAAGATTTTAACAATCTCTGAGGTAGAATTTCACAAGCCTATTACAGAAGACAATAATTCACAAAGATAAGCTCTCAAGCTAACTGAGCTAAAATGAGTGGAGCTAAGCTAGACCCAGTAACTGCCCACAAGGGCTATAATAATTTACTTTAACGGCCAGTTTCAAAGGGAAGCGGTTACTTCAGTAAATGCTCGCCGGGATGTGTGCGAGAAATGTTTTAGAAAAATTTCAACATCAAAGTCTGGGAAAAACTGAATCTGATATAGGAGTAGGTTGTACATATTAATGGTTTTTTAAAAATAAATTCATCGCGTGTTTTGCCGTACATGAGTTTGAATGGTGTATGAAGCAGAACTCAAGAAATAACCCCTTTATCAATTTAGGAGGAGATTCTTGGCTAGAAATGGGTAAAAAAAAGATAATTTGTGCTTTTGTTGTTAGAATTTTCAAAAACTTTGCAAAAACTGTGTTCAATTCAGTTTGTTTTATTTTGTTAATTTAATGTTAGATAAAAAAACACTGCTAGCTGCAGGTATTTACTGCTTATTAACTGTTGAACAGCTAGTACATTGCTGAAAAGTTTATTTTTAATGTCAACAGTTTAAATGAATCAGTACTTCGAAAGAGACATTACTACACTCAAGCTGAAAATAAAAAGGTCATATATCCACGACAAAGTGCAATCAGTGTAGGTCACTCCAAGGTCGCAATAATAGCTTTTAAAGCACTTACTCGGAACACCTGAATAAGTAATGTACACTACGTAGAAATATACCATAAACAAATTAATATGAACGCGAATTAACACAGAAATATCGAACCAAGGTTGAATTGACTCATGAAAAGTAAATAAGTAAATATTTGTTGAAATTTTCTATGAAATGTAGGGTAGTTTTGTGAAAGACTGAATAATTAACGCCTGTTTTTCGTTTCATGGAAACAAATTATGAAAGGACTTGCTATTTTTAGAGCTAGTCAACTAAGTACTGAAAAATAAACATATTCTAAGCCTCTACACTGGTATCAAACAATAATTTAGAAAATAATCAATTCTCAAAGAAATCAACTGCCTCTATCGATGATTTTTCAACTTATAACCAACAACAGCAAAATCAATGAACTGTTTAATCACGACGATTCAGTAGATACTAGTCTTAATATAGATTGATTACGGAAATCTGATTTACCGGTTACTTAACTCAAATTGAGTTTGAACAACCACAAAGCTCCTCAACAATTGAATTATTTCAAATAAAATACCTATTACTGAATAAAAACATTCAATAGTACTACTCAACATATAACTAAACAAAACCTTCTTCCACACACATGCACCGACCCGTAAAATTTCACTCAAACTCAAGCATCACCTAGCAAACGTTCTACGCGACCGATTCCATCCATTCAATCAATACTAACCCATCCTTAACTCAAATCAAATAACCGTCCAATCTAATCAGTTTCCGAACGACACTTGGCCAAATTTAAGAGACCGCTCTTTGAAAGTGCTCTCGAGAACCAAACGGTCATCTTAATCGGGACGGATTTTACACACGGTTTTTCCACAGAGCCATTGTTTTTAATTGCTACTTAGTTTTTGCGAGGGACCGCTTGCTCTTTAATGAATTGGGGACGATTGTACGACTTTTTATTAACGGACGTATTGGCTGATTAAAATGTTCGTGTTTTGAATGTTTTGTTGTATTGTTTTTGTTCTCGATATGACTCTTTGGTTTTGGTAAGGTACTGTTTTCATATTGGTTGCTTATTCGTTTATTGCTTACGTTGGACGAGGGTGGTTGATTTTGTGTGTTCGAGAACTATTTTTATAGTGTTCATATTTTCCCGTCATTAGCACCAGAATACATAATTTCTACCATAAAAATCTCTGAATAAATAGAAATATCTCGCATATATCGTGTTATCAGCTATCGATCTAAATCATAATCAAAATCATTATCTATCTAAACCATTACCGATTCTAGAGAAGTATTCTTTCTAAAGACTATCACTATCATAGCAATTAGTACAATCAGATCAGACTCTCAACCTAGCTCAAGTTAAACCTACAATTTTCTAAGCCACCTCAGTTTTTGCTATCATCAAGCGAGTGCACCTCTATAATTACTTCCTAAACGTTTGCTAACGAATGCGACTGAGATTACAGGCCGGCCATTAATTGCGAGCTATTCTCTCAACTCATCTCGTCTGAAGTGGCTCGTATCTCTCGTATAGATATAGTCACTTGGATGTTTAGCGTTTTAGGTTAGTTTGTGATAAATGGGAATACTGCTTGAAGGACTAGAAATACATTTTATTTTGCATAAGATTAATTAAATGTAACAACATTATTACATTACCTATATTGTTTATTTTTTTCTTCCTTACAAACAATTTTTTTTTCCATCATTGTTAAACGTATGACGGTGAAACCTTCTTGACTAAACTAAAACGCTCTTAGACTCCCAAGTGTAATAAAGTAACTTTAACGTTCCTCTTTATTTCAACTCAAATTTTGTGTTTCCTACTCTCCATCATAAAAACCATTACATACCTTCAATCCCCAAAACGATACTTCTTGTTAGTGAAAATGATAGTAACACGGAACTACTCTCACCATTTATTTTAATACATCAGTATTTCCGTCTTAGCGCCAAAATTTTTTTGCTTAAACCCATTTTTTTAGATCAACATCAAACATTTTGGATATTAATTCTACTTACCAGATGCGCGTCCCTAGTGGTGAAGGTCACAGGGTCTGCGGAATCAGTAGCAGTGCACGCGTACTCCAGTCTGCCGGTCACGGTGATCAACTTGCTCCCGGTCCGGGCCAGGTCGATCAGGTTGAGACGAAGAGTGTCTGCTGAGAACTCCACCTGGAGAAAGAATTAGAGTTAGAATGTGTGTGGTGAATGTAATAAAATGGTCGAAAGCTTGCTACAGTTGTGGATGGCTAGGGAGTAGATGGTCAATTGAAGGGAATCTAATTATTTATTTAAGGAGAATATTGCTTTAATAATGGTCTTATTTCGACAACTTGATTTACAAAAGCAATGTTAGTAAACCAATTTGAAGTACTGGGATATATAATGCCACAAATTCAGAGGTCGGCTCTGAACTGTTCAGATGGGATATTTATTAGTAATAAGAACTAAACGATGTTTTAAATGCGAATCCTTGAACTTGTCTTCATCAGGTTTTTTGCTTAAGTATCTTAGTTTAGTTTTAAAAGTTTAACGAATAGAGTAAAGTTTGTTTAACTACATTTCACCTAAAATTTCAAGTGATAGAGGAAAGATTTAAAACCTTTTAAAGGAGTGGCTATTTCAAAAAGTAAAAGAGTAAGTATTTTGAAATTTACGCTCCAAAGAATATCTAAAAGGAATCCGTGCATTTTCACCGCATTTCGGGTTTTAGGAAAGGATTCACTTTTATCTCGAACTAACCCAGATTTTACCAGGGATCTTTTAATACCGTAATGTAACAGAGCTAAATAAAATTTTACTTTGAAAACGGCTTCGTCATTTGAGGTCTAAGTTAATACTAATTTTATTAAAATAATCCTTGGTAGAAATATTTTTATGTACATTGGAGTCAGCACTAGTAATCAGATCAGATGTGGCTCGATATTAGTTTTTGCCGAAGTAGTACTTACTTAGAACTTAGGTTAGAGAGACGCGTTCAATGATATAGAAGAAGATCCCTGCTCTGTCAAAATGTTTAGTCTTGTTCTTAAGGGGCAGCGCAGACGGCACACTTTTTGTGTGCGATCGAGTCTGCAGAATATCATGATAGACATTTAAAAAGAAAAATGTGGGATGAAGTGTGCTGTATTGTTTATTCCGCTCCTGTTTGGACATGTATGAGTCTAAAGAAAAAACAAAATACGGTAAGTTTAAGTTTTTAATAGACTTTACCACATTAGTACACAGACTCGATCGCACAAAAAGTGTGCCGTGTCCTTATTTCATAATAAGGGTGCATTTTCTTCAAGTCAATACGACCGAATGCTTACCGGTCGTGTGAATTAGCGTCGTGTTTTATGTATTGAACAAGTATAGAACAACACTATAAACTATCGTCCTTTGCATATAGCATTAAATTGCTAACAGATTGTCATGACAACGAAAATTTCCTTAACACAACATAAAGAAACCTGCAGATAGAACTACGTAAAGAAACCAAAATAAATTATCTGATAGTACTCACCTTCTTCAAACAGCCGATAAAGTTAGTATGTACTCTAGCACCAGGCAATGCTCTAGCGTTGAGGGACCCTCCGACATGAGCCCTGGAGCTCGCCAGCATAGTGAACGAGCCGGCCACGTGAGAGTGGTCTGAGTAGACATCGTCTACAACTGCTGATACCTGTAGACAAAGATGAATCATATAATATATTGATAATTACCGTGGAGTCTTTCTACTGCTTCTGTGGTCTAGACGTTGGCGTATGCTACTGTAGATAACGAGGTCCCAGGTTTGGTTCTCAGGATGGGTTTTGGGTTTATCTCATTCTCATTAGAAATCCAGGCTTCTATTTAAAAAAAAATATTATTTAAACCTATATTCTGTAGATTTAAAATGCCTGAAATAAATTATTTAAAATAGGAAATTCAAATAAATAAGGACGGCATTTTGGCAGACCCGGGAATCGAATCTGTGATCTCATGATCAGCAATCGGATACACTAAAGACGGCACCACAGAGGCAGTCTGAGAGAAAATAACATAAAGTTGGTAGCCATAAGCTTAATTTTTGAGTTACAATTATTTTTTTCCATTTGAGTTGGTCAGAATGAGTCGTGATTTTTTTACCTTTTATTTGAGAAAGAGTCACGAAGGATTACAAGTTTTAATTTGAAAACTTCCAAAAGAATAAGAACAAGAATCAAACAGTTGCAAGCTAATTTCGTGTCAGGATTTTTTCTCTTTGATTTATACATTTTATTTCATTCACAGCGTTTCTAGCAGGTATTCCTAAAAAGTGAAAATATTTGTTTCCATAACGTTCTGTAATTGCATATATTATTGGCTACAATATATAATAATAATACACAATAATACATACAATACTTCAATAATATATGCAATTACAGAACGTTAAAAGTATATAGCGATTATGTAGCTAGGTATAGCTACCTAGCTACATAATCGCTATGTATTTTTTATATTTTTACAGGGGACACAAAAATACTGCTTTTTATAAATTGAATAAGATTATTTTAAGTATCATATGCATCACATACTTCCACAGCATGCGTATGAAAATAACAGTTAAAACTGCACCGACAACACAACACGTAACGAGTTTATTAAATAAGACTATTTTAGGTAAAAAGTAAGTTATCAGTGGACATCTGGATTAACCTATAAATAATACCTTTTATTGCGGGATCTTTGTTGAAATCACATCACAAAATCTATTTAATTCATAAAATTCACCATACAATCTAAATAATTCCCCATAAAACAAAACACTCTCAAACATGAGGGAACACTAAATAATTACTTTATTACCACAACGAGTACTCGAACAAAGGCTTTGGCAAACTTGAATCATAACAAGAAGTTCGCTAATGTTCGTACAAAAGTTTTTTCATACTCAACCGCAAGCTGTAATGAAAGTTGTACGTTAAATATAATATTGGATAAACATTGTACCTTGCACAGATGTGTAGCACATGATGTAGCTCGGAATAGATTTTGAAAGAAATGTAATCTTTTTTAGATCGATTTTTTGTTATTCTGGCGATAATTCTTTGTATTAAAAGTTCTTGCGATTTTTTTGAAAATTGAAATATATTACAAGCATATTTATTTTGATGTTTTTAATTTTACGAAGATCCGGAGACAAAGTTGAAGTTGACAGTCGAAGTCGTGATAGATTGTATTTTGAGGTAGGTATGTTCTATTGTTAACAAAACACGTAGTTTAAAATTAATTTGACTTGTACGTAAAGCTTTAATGTAAAGGTAGAAGGTATTTTCATGGATGAAACAATAATTAATAATTGCTACATTAATTAACTCGATATGTCAAATCTGATAGTATCTATCCTCAAAGTATGAACTACAAACAATAAGCAATTTAAAAATATACACTCAAATACCTTAATCAAAGCTCAATATCTTTCACAATACAACCTAAATTCATACAACACTAAACTCCAAACAAACTAACAGGTATTCAACGATCTCTGAAAGCTCACGGAGGCTTTTGATCCGTAACCGGTTATGACGTCATAAAACTGTACGCAAGCCTACACATTTGACCATGACCGCGCCACTGAAAAGCCGCTCGCGTGAAAAGATTTTTAAAGGCTTTTTTCTTTAAAGACCTTTCAGCGAAGGTTGTATGGGTTAGACCTTGCGGCCTCGCAATACAGTCGTTCACAATTCAGATAGATTTAAAAATCGTAGAATAGTAAAATCTGTTTTTTAAACGGTTGCCTATGAAAAATAAAAGGACTTATTTTGCAAGTATTGCTTCCAAAACATTGCAGATTATAATCATGTTACTTTATATGAATATGATTATATTTTGATAAGAGAAAAGTATTTAATTATATGAATACCATTGGACAACTTGTACACGGTCATCTAATTCCAAACTAAGCAGAGCTTGTATTAACGTATCCAGGTAACATATTATAATTATACACTTCTAAATACAAACTTCGGTATAGATTTTCTATATGCCTTATTTTTTAAAAGTCCCATAAGCATTTACTATCGTCAGTTACAACTCATTAAAATCAAGAACCGACAGAAATTGATTAGCACGAAAACAGACCCTATTTATTTACTAGCTAATGCCCAACGATACGTCAGTCTACTCCTAAATTTAGGTAACCTACGTGCATTCAGGTATAAAACTTTCGACAGAAACACACATCATTAACAAGGTGAGCACTTGAGCGCTGTAAACTGTTCCAAGCATTTCGTGTGTTTCGTCCTTCTACTTATTAGTTGTCTAGCCAAGTCTGTCCTGTCGTGGCAAGTGCAAAGCTTCAGTTTACACGACACCAAAGACTATAAGCTTACGTGCTCTTGCCACTATTTCCTGTGTAAACTTTACTATAACACACGTAGTATAGTTCAAAAACTAAGTGGAGAGCCTTGCATGCAATCACGACTGACGGAGGTATATAAAATTCAGAATTTAGAACATCAGTGATCCAAAGGCTTATGTGATGATTGGTCTGTTGGATACGGAGGTGTAGGTACAAAATTCAGATTTAAGAACATCGATGATCCACAGGCTACTTTATTTTGGAAATACACAAAACGTTTAATTGTAATCTAGATGGATCGTGCACGCGATGGCTCTCTACTAAGTGGATGTACTATATATTATACAAAATTATAAAGACTGAACAGTCTGAACAAATAGTAATATTTGCTCGATCGGTGGTTTACTGGATTTATTTTCAGACACTTTGTGCAGGTTTGGATAGAAGTAGTAACTGAGACTTCTTATCGTAATAGGAACAAATATTTCTTCAACTTACTGAAATATGCAGTTTCGGTTCTGCTCTATAAGTAACCTATCTTGTCTTTTACATACCTTAATGTGAGTTTTGTCTAATTCCGTTAGTACAGCTATTATTTATTTTTTTAACAATGTCACATATTTAAAAATATTTGTAGTAAAAAAACGAACAATATCTTAAAATATCACTGATAAGTTACATAAAGTAGGCACTCCTGCCTAAACGAAAGGTGAGAAATACGACGGACGGTAGACATAAAAAAATCACCTTCACATTTTTATAAAGCAACTATTCTCTACTCACTAACGAACTAAGGATTCCCTTTCGCGCGATTACATTCAAGAAAACTTCACAATTGCTCGTAAAACATTGAAAAGAATTGTTTCGCTTTTCTCATATTTCTGAAAGTTGAGACTAGGAGCGTCTCATCCAAGCGCCTAGCAAAAGATATTAGTCGGAAAGAGCTAACTAGTTGTAACTAAGTTTCGAGAAATATCACCCTCATTTCTGCTTTAATATAAATTTATGACGCTTCGCAGATGTTTATCGTTTAGTTTTATTTCTAAAACTTACATTTGTGGTCGTATTTCTGAGCTTTCTTTTCACACTTTTTAATTTAAAACGAACGCTAACCAAATGTAAACAGACGAAGAAGTACATTTGCCAAGCGCCTGGCAAAATATTTACCGCAAAAAATATTTGTACATTGCTTTGCTATTATTTTTTTGTAGGCGTTTCTGCGTGCACATTTGATAATGTTCACAACTAAAGCCATAATTTTGCTGTTATTCAAGCCTAAATATCAGCCTGAAATAGACTAATATTATTATATCCGCTACCCAGTAATTCGTTTATTCTTTTACGTGCAGAATGTGAACATAGTGGCACGAATTCCACATGCATTAACAAAACGCAAGGCATCATTGGCCTCCAATATCGACACGTAACTTGCATAATCCATGCTTCAATAGTGTCATATGTCGCTTCCCAAGCCATGTTTGAATGCGGCATGACCGCTTATAGCCGTCTATTTGACTACTCAATTCTAAAACGTATGTGGTATTTGTTTTACTGAAATGTCAATGCAGTTGAAAGTTCTTTTGGTTAGAGATAGGGGCTGGTAGAATAGTTTTATAACTGATTTTTGCTCAATGGGCTGCCCTAAAAAGTTAAGTAAGGGTAGTGTCTGGCAGTTAGGGGAATGTAAGAATACGCATAAGGGTGACCCGTTCAGTGATCCATGTAGCAGATTCATAAACCAGCAGCTGATGATATTTTTTTTTCTAACATTACGCCTTTTGAATGTGAAGGACGGTACCGGCTAAGGTGGATTGTATTTGCACACTATTGTTGATCCCATATTGAGTATAGAGCTTGCTTTCCGACACATACCGGGCACGTTACCAAACTGAGGGCTTCTATTGGGTATATTACCAATACAAATAGGATCAATTCAATAGCACTTTAACCTACACAGGAACTGGATGCCAGACTTAGTGATTAGCTGTCGCATACTACCGTTTGGAGCTCATACAGACGTCGACAGACGACAAGATAGAGCTATTATGATTATAGTCTTAAATGCTGAATTGTATTAAAATCTTTACACAACACAGAAGTTTCATAGAAAACCGCAATAAATCAGATCAACCTTGATCAGATCAATAAATACACAAACACCAATAAAACAAAAAAGCCATATTTCTAAAGTCCAATTACTACCGCATAACGCCGTCCATCGTAAAAAATAGCATTGTTTAGTAAAACACAAAGAAGGTGGTAATTAAACAGCGCACTAATTGGATGAGTTTATTCATAATGTCACCGGCCCGTTTTATTGAGTTGAAAAAATGCTTTAATACATATTCATTGGGTCGTGCCGTCCGACTATTCTTGAGCTACTCGTGCTTTTAAAGAAAATAAATGTACAAATGCTATGTTTTTGTTTCGTGTTCTGTTTTTTAGTTTTTGAAGCTTGCTTCTTAGATATATGTTTTTAAGTATGCATGCCTATTTATTTGGACACGTGGTACTTCATACCTTGTTTTGTTAGCAATATTTTTTTATTAATATACATAAATAGTTAGTTAACTTAGAATATTTGAAAGATGGTAAAAAGACCCTAACCTACACCCCATAGTTAGTGGTGGGTAGGTAACCCTACATCCATTACTTTTTGAAGTTGTTTGTTCAATGTAGTTGTCCTACAGTCCTACTCGTAGGTCAGACAGTAATTTATACAGACTTTTAGAATTACAGAGTGGTGCATTCAATGCCTATCCTTTCTCTCATTTCAGACCTTTGCGATATTCTTGCGACAACGGGCTCGATTTAATTTATTTAAATAAAGTCACAAATATTACATATCCACTAATATTAAATAGATACTATTAACATATATTATCGTTATAATATATTAATATCTATACCTACTATAGACTAAAAACACGGACATCAAGCTACCTCAATTTCGCTTGAAATGTAGTTAGGTACTTCTAAAGTGCCAATATTTCAACGAAAAGCTATATAAAGCTATATACCTTTTGAAATACAAATCGATAATCTAAATATTATCGCAAGTGGAACATTTGAAAACTGGTTCAAGATAACACAAGTTAAGGTTTTGTAATTTTAAGCTTGTTGCTTTCTCTTAGATAAATACATATGTATCTTGTAATACTCGCCTAAGGGTGAAGGAAGTCACTGTTCAAGAATCAATTAGGGTATTACTTATTACTTTTTAGTTGATGTTTTGTAGCCGTGCTGAAATTATTATAATTTCAGTATAACGCGACATTCTGCTGTCAAAGAACTGAGAATAATTAATTCTTAAAAAATGTGTATTTAATTAGAAAAGTTTGTATCTATAAAAAGCGCCATTCTATAAGAATACGGTTAAAATCTAACTCTTAGGATTAGGTTCCTACATATATGCAGATACTATTTGATAACTGATTCAAATGAGATGGGAAAACTACCCCACATTAGTATAAAATAATATTTACCTTAATGAACAGTCTCAACATTAATAGACTCTATCATTAATCAAAAGTATAAAATAAAAGATCAATGTTTCGAAATAAAAATCAACAAATGTATGCGAAAAGCCAACAACAGCATTAAATATTTTATTTACCTTTTCCATTGTTTAAACAGTTTTTAATGCATTGTGATGGTTTTATAAAGAGTTTTTCATTAATTATGTAGTGTTTTCATTACCGGCCTAAAAATAGAGATTTTAACGTGTTTTAAAGTGCAGTGATAGCCGAGTGGTATAAGTTGTCACCGCCCACGCCAGTGGTCGCAGGTTCGAATCTGAGGCAACACACCAATGACTTTTCGAAGTTATGTGTGTATTAGAAATAATTATCACATGCTCCAACGGTGAAGGAAAACATCGTGAGGAAACCTTGCATGCCTAAAATTTGTTTAATACATTTATTGAGGGCATGCAAAGTCCCCAACCCGCACTTGGCCAGCGTGGTGGACTTAAGGCCTAACCCCTCCCTCATTACGGGAGGAGACCCTTGCCCAGCAGTGGGACAGTAATGGGTTAAAAAAAAAAATAACACATTAATTCAAAATTGTCTAGACTTTGGCTAACTAGTTTATTCGAAATTTATTTCGAGCTTTTAATTATTTAATTTTAAATCTGTTTGGAGCAAAAATAAATTGAGTAATGTTAAATAAATTATTTATATTTTTGCTATAAATATGTTACACTATGATAAAGAGTTCTCATTACTGACCTAAAATATAAAGTTTTAACTGTTTTATTCCAAAATTGTCTCTACTAGACTGGTTAGTTTAGTTTGTTTATTCGAAATTCATTGAGTATTTCTGATATGTCTGAAATCTATTTTGAGTAACAATAAAATTGAATAATGCTAGGTAAGTAATTTATTTATTTGTTACGTAGGTATCTTTTGTTCGTGCTACACTAGCATTTCTATATGTAAATAATTTAGTCAATTTGAGAACTTGGGATAGATATGTATCTATGTTAAATTCAGTTATAAGTTCTCCTGAATTTTATTCATACTTTTTTTAGTTTTACTATGAAAGCGTACTTAATTGACATGTGATTTTTTTTCCCTCATTTTACAAATTATTTTGACTCTACATCATCAGACTTCAAAACAAGACACAATACAAATTGCATTAAAATTGTTTCTCGAAATCCAGCCATTTAGTTACTAATAAACCCTTGGCTATTTTCATAGAATCAAATAAATTGTCTACAACTTTACTACTAAGTGCTTCTTTAAAATTCAAATTCTTACTAATGAATTGTATTCCAATTATCAGAATAGTAGTAAGTATAGTTTGTAGTTTTTACAAGAAATCATTATTTTGTAAATTGGATAATTAATTTTAATAGAGTCAGCGCCTCTATCGGATTATTTGGGAACTATCCAATACACTGACACTGTCTATTTGGCCACGTGTCTTTACCTATTAGCTGTTTTTGTAAAAATGTGAAGTTCTTCATGGTGTGATTTATAATACCTGTTTAAAGTTTTAAATTATTGGGTATTTACTATAATTATTATTTGTTCGAAATCGGGCGACTCAAGCGATTCCATATTTAGAACCCTGATTAATATAAAATAGAAAAAAAGTATGCTTATAATAAAGCTTGTCAACATTAAAATATAGTTTTTTAATGATTTATAGTATATTATAAAACCAATTTCACGGACAATAAAAACTAATAAATTATTATTTTGAAGGCGTTCTGGTTCTTTAGCTGCAGCTTTTGACAAACGAACTTCGTTAGCGCCTAAGCAATATCATGGGTGAAAAGACTTTAAACGGTCACGTAAACGGAAACATACCAGATAAGCCTTTAAGAGACTTTTACCTGAAGTTTATTTAAGTATTAAATGAAGATTTTTATTTGAAATAGTTAAAAGCTATTATAATAATTATATTAGTACAGTTATACTTGCTATTATTTTAATTATTTACCTTATTTTTTAGTGTAATTGAAAATTATAATTTTTATACAATGTATAATTATTTTTCAAACAATTATTGAACATCATTGAACCCGAATAATAATTTAACATCTTATAAATTTAAAAATAGTTAAATATCAAAATTTGTTAATAAATATAAACCTAAAACTATACAAATATATGAATATATTTTCGAATAAAATACTAAATTATATATAGACAACATCTCACAACTCCCGGGCAAATGTGCGAAAAAAACTGATCATATGCTCGATAGATGGCGTTAGGATCGAGTTAGCTCGCGCTATGGTTTCGTTACCGCGGCGAGTATATATAGTCCCCGGCGACATAGTCTCGGTGCCATCAGGAGGGTCTTAACTGACTCGACTGAACAGCGAGTGATGAAGTAGGATATGATCTCCTTGATTACAATCCGCTCGCTCGTGTCTCAACTATCGCAGAGACACGGGACGAATAACTGACGCTGTCATGGCCTTTAATATACATTATAATTTGAATGATAAAGTTGATCATTAGAGAGCAATATGGCGCAGCTTAAAATTATCAAATCATCAGTCATTGAAAAATGATCATGATCATCATTGATCAATTGTTCATATTATACGAAGACCTGACTTCTTATCATTGCTGAATGTATATAAAATTTCATATGACTATTTATGGACACTGTAAAAATATAAATAAAGATTCAATATAAAAAAATATATATTTTAACAAGTTTTGTCCAAATGCTAAAATTATTCCGAATAATTTAGTTCAATATTGATTTTGTATAGATTATTGTGGTACTTAAAATAATTAATTTGAATAAAAAAAATATATGCAATTAAAATACTTAAAAATATAATTTTAACATATTTTTGAATTATAGATGGGCACAAAAAATATATGTGATAAAATTCTTGCAACTTTCTGAATAAAATTATTTAGGGAGTTCAAGGTCAACGTGTATGGCATTTTAGTTCCCGATGCCACCGACAGAGGCGTTGGTCGTTGCTAGTATCTTTCTCATACAAAATAGATAAAAACAAACTTTGTTTCTTTTTATCGTCTCTTATCTTACCAATTACACAAGAATTTTAGTTAGATGTAACTATTATCAGTGTTATAATACTTCACTTACCCTGCAAAAACTCGTGAACGGCGTAATCTGGAAACAAAAAAGTTATATTAGTTGCAATTTAATAATTCTTACAAGAAATTAAAACATAATTAGTATTTTTCAAAATAAATGTTGACTTGCATTTGGTAACTAAATAATTATAACCTTAACCAGCAAATAAAATATTTTATGAACTGGTATTTTTATCCATTACCTTGGAATAGAATACAAAATTTTATACCAAATGCTTTTTTCTTAAGCCGCACGCCAGAAATGGGTTCTTCTTATAAAACACATTCTGTTCCTTCCACACCGAGCCTTTGCTGACCTAGCACTAGTCGAAACACTACGTAAATAGTCGTAACCTCTAACCCTTCAATCACACACGATAGAAACCCAATCTATCAAGCAAGGCCTAACCTATAAATTGTACAATCAAGCCCAGGCTTGTCGGCTTCCGATAAGCCACGATATACGGTGAATAAGAAAGACTAATAAATAATTAAAGATAAGGGAAAGGGTTCAATAAACTATTTATTGGGTTTTTGTAAGGGTTTGTTTTGAAGGTTTGAGGTACCGGGCATGAAATGGTATGAAGGTATGAAATTGGAGATTTGGTAAAATTCTAATTCGATTTTTTTTGCTTATAAGCAGAATGAAAGAAACAGATTTATAATATTTTTATCTTTTTTTTTAGATTTATAATAATCCAGTTACGGTCTGCGTTACTCAATTTTAAGTGACACTCCTCCTAAAGGTTCCTTCCGTATCTCTGTTGATACAATACACGTCAGAATGACGAAGACAATTTAAACATTAAAATTTCGAAACTTTAATTAATAAAATATCTTTAATACTTTATTTAAATTACCAACAATTTTTTATCTATTTTATAAGCCTATAACATACCCCTATCCTTATAACATCCTAACAATATTCCACCCTAGACTATTTCAAAACATTCAAACGGCCTACTTTATTCCACATTCTCTTATCAACCACGTTCCCACAATAAATAGCCGACAATTCCACTTTTAATATTTTCCTTTCAATACTGCAGCAATATTTTGAACTGCAATACACTCCGTATGAATTGAAACTATGAAAGCAACGCCCGCACGAACAATGTTGATATTGCACGTTCAATGATACGCAACAATCGTGCTTTATTTTCGTTCAATTGTACGTGAAAATCTGTTTTGAATATTCTTTGTACAATTATGATAATTTTACGGTTCATTTTACTTGTCGTAGCGTGTTTTTTTTGTACCTGTTACTGTTTAAAGCACCAATTAATGATATTTTATTTGAGACCAATATTCAAATCATAGTACCTTAAGTCTTAGGCTAATGAAATGTTTGATATGAGTACATTACATAATAATATATTCAATTTGAATGTGAAAAAAAAATGTTGAAAAATTTTTGACAAGAGGAAAGGAAGAATCGTTTCGTTTTCCATATCAGTAGGAATCGAGATATAAATTGTTACTGAGTAAAGCCAACACCATTTACTTACTTAATTGCAAAGTCGTTTTGTAAAATATGTGTTGCTTAATTCTAAGATGGTGAAGGTTATGTAGCAACAATTGTTTTGTTTTGATAAAATTGACATAAGCACCACAAACCATACGAAAAAATATAAATTTTGAAAGAAAGAATACAAATGAAAGGACGTTTCGAATAAAATTCATACAAAATGCAAAAATACTTTCAAACAAACGTCAGTACAGACGTAAATAGCGTAGATAATAGTTCCGCATAACAAATTGTTTGAAAACGTGAAGACAATCCCGCGGGTGTTTGTGTTGCATGAAGTGTAAGGAAACGGCGCAAAACTTTCACATATCGTGATGTTCATAGTTTGTTTAGTTCAGTTAGAAGATGTGGTGGACTTGAGAGATTTTATATAGCGAAGTTTAAAAACATTGAGGTATTAGTTTCGTTTTCTAACAAAGTTTTCAGTAAGAATAAGGTTACCTTGAGTGATTTAAAATTTACTATATATTTAAACGTGGACGTAGATCTGCTACACTTTAAATTCCACTGTATAAGAGATAAAGCTAGCAGCAGATCTCAGAATACCTGCAGCTTTAGTAACTCTTTTTCAAGACTGCACTCAAATGACATTTTTAAGAAAATTTCATACCACAAGAAAAATATCACTTTTGCGAACCAAATATACTCGTTTAATGTATAATAGAATACGGGAATTAACGCGAACACGCATTTTACCTTAAAATGCCTAACGTTTCGGCGCAGGTTGCACTCGCCGTGGTCCCAGGCAGACTGGAGCAGCGATGACAGGACTTCGTGTATATGAGGCGGACGAATGTCCATCCACCCTCATATTTTGATTTTTCCAACCGCCAACACACACTACACTAACCGTGTCCCTATTCTGTGAGCTAACCGATTGCGAAACATAGCGAGGTTTTGTAACAGTAATCACTGGATTCCACGTCGCGGATAATTTGAAGCCGTCTTCCCGATTGAAATTTGGATGTTTCTTGATTTCGATCGCTTCACGAACAATCCTCGAGTAGAAATGTCGTTCAGTGGAGAGGACTTGAGGGCGATGGAATTCAATCCAGTGATTAGTTCCTGCTTCGAGTAGATGTTCCGCAATGGCTGACTTGCTGATTTGACGGTTCTTAACAGCGGCGATATGTTCCTTGACCCTTTCAGCTATCGACCGCTTAGTCTGGCCTATGTAGGAACTATCGCAGCTGCAGTTGATCTTGTAGACACCTGGTGTTTGAAACGGTAGTACATCCTTCGGTGTGCCCACCATGCTGCTGACTTTTGCCCCCGGCGTGAACACTGTGCTGATGCTGTATTGTTTCAATACATTCCCGATCTTATCAGTCACTCCTCTGACGTAGGGCAAGTAGGCGGGCTGTCTGTTGACCTCCGGATGTTTACTCCGTTTCGTGATCCTGTTCCTTCGTCGACTTACGTGGTATCCGTTCATTCGTAGTACCTCCTGAACATGTTCCAGCTCCTTCCCAACATGTTCAGGGTCACAGAGGTCATGAGCTCTGTTCTTCAGTGACGTCATAACGGACTGCAAGTGACGGGGGTGGTGATGTGATGTAGCGTGCAGGTATCTATCTGTGTGTGTCGGTTTCCGGTAAACACAGTGTGATAAGGATCCATCGGGTTTCGCGGCAACCCTCACATCTAGGAATGACAACGACCTGTCCGTCTCCATTTCGTAGGTGAACCTCATCTTAGGGTGAATGGAGTTTAGGTGTTCTAGATATTGATCTACTTCCTGTTGACCTCCTTGGATAATGCAGAAGATGTCGTCCACATATCTTTTCCAAAGCCGTATGGTTTTTGGTCCGAGTGCCAATGCTTTCTCCTCAAAGTGCTCCATCCAGAGATTAGCCAGTGCAGGGGCAACGGGGCTGCCCATTGCGACGCCATCAATCTGAAGGTAATGCCTTGGAAAAGGAAGTAGTTGCCGTCCAAACAGTCGCCCTCAAGTCCTCTCCACTGAACGACATTTCTACTCGAGGATTGTTCGTGAAGCGATCGAAATCAAGAAACATCCAAATTTCAATCGGGAAGACGGCTTCAAATTATCCGCGACGTGGAATCCAGTGATTACTGTTACAAAACCTCGCTATGTTTCGCAATCGGTTAGCTCACAGAATAGGGACACGGTTAGTGTAGTGTGTGTTGGCGGTTGGAAAAATCAAAATATGAGGGTGGATGGACATTCGTCCGCCTCATATACACGAAGTCCTGTCATCGCTGCTCCAGTCTGCCTGGGACCACGGCGAGTGCAACCTGCGCCGAAACGTTAGGCATTTTAAGGTAAAATGCGTGTTCGCGTTAATTCCCGTATTCTATTATACATTAAACATGCAACGCGAGAGTTTAAAAGTTACAAATATACTCGTATTTCAGATTTGACTGTATTTTGTGCCTCAGTGAAGCATGTTAATAAAGTCTGTAAGACCCATAATATTTACATATTTTTTCAACATCCTAATTAAAAACCGAATAAGGTCATCGAATAACGGTCACCGAAGTCCAACTTTACAGCAATTCCAACGGTCCCATACAGAACATCGACCAACGAGTACATTCATCGATGCAAAATTGGTTCAATTTCAAAGGCCAGGGAACAAACGGTGCTAATTACTGGAGTATACCACGAGAATTTCGCTTCATACACGAATTTTGTACGATAATGACGTCAGAGGAATTTAACGGTTGATGTAATGATGTTTAGGTATGATAGAAATGATGGGAATTGTTTGAAAAGATGAGCAGCAAATAATATGAGTTAATTCCATTGTCAAATTGATTAGTTGATCGATATCTTGACTGTTGGACCAGGTAATTGGAAGACCAATGCGTGTATTCTGACTGGTCAATGACAGAGATATTAAGAGACATTGTTAATATAACTTAGTAAATATTTACAAGATAACTACATGGAATAAAATTCGAACATGGTCGGATTTGAGAGGTTGAGAGGAAGGAAGAAATTACAAGGAGGTTGCCACGACCAATGCCTCT